>NW_027203382.1:3857500-4487500 GCF_024711535.1 Dipodomys merriami
GTTTTTAATCCCAATTCTCATTCCCCGGCATACAATCCTGTTTACAAAGAAATGATTTTTTTCTCCTTTGCAGGTGTTGTGATCCCATAGGATCTGTGATCTATAGTTTTTCTTTTCATTCTATTATTTACAGTCTTTAGAGCTGTATGCCCTGCACATTGTGGATTCTTGTTTTGAGATAATAAGAAGAGGTGACATTCATAGGAGACTTTTCTTAAGAAGAGGTGACATTCATAGGAGACTTTTCTTAAGAACTGAAACTAACTTTAATTTGGACTCTCATTTTGAGATACCTCTAGTTTCAGAGAAACCTCTAGTTTTGGTCTGGTGTTGCTCTGTGCTTAGATGAAGTACATTATTCAACATCACAGGAAGGAAATTTATTCTTTTCAAAGAATCACTTTTAATGGAAAAACAATTAGTGTAGAGCTAGAGGTATGTGTTAATGAGAGTGCACCATGGCATTTTTATGTCTTTTCTGGGACTTGCAATAGCAGACTTTGAAATCATTAATAGTAAAGTCAGATGGTTACAAAGTCAGAAGATTTTAGGAGTTATATAAGTAAAAAAAAAAAAACAAAAAAACAACAACAAAAACCTCTTGAGTAAGAGAGAAAGATGATGAGATGACTGTATGATAGGCATTCTTTGTACAAATTGATGAATTGTAAATATCCAAAAATTTTAAATTTTTATATATACAAAATTTAATTTAATGTTTGTATTAATGAAAATTAATACTGATGTACTAGTCTCTCCCATAATCAGTTTCTAAATTATAAGTAATTTATCAAATAAATTATAAAATACAAATAAGATCATGTTCTTAATAACAAATGTATTATGTAGTGTGGTTTTATCGTATACTTCTTAGGTAAATGTACCATATTTTAGAAACACAAATAGAGGATTCAAACATGGATGAATAAAGGATACTTTCAAGACATGGTAGAGTTTGGAATGCATAGAATAAGGAGATATTTGGTCAGTGGGAAAAGTGCTTTTATGGAATCTAGTAGATTGGATAAGGTTATAAAGCATATGTCACATAACTGAGTTGGGATGATTTTAGAAGTAAGGCACACATTGTAGCCTAGGCTCTAGCTTTACATCTCTGAAATCTAAATAATCAGGAACAGTCTAAACTTTATAATCTGCCACCCAAGAACACATGGTACTGATTGATGATAGTGAAATGGTTTTATGTGGAGAGCTTTTAGGTGGTAATCCTTGAGTTATTTCTAGATTCTCACCCTTCTGGTTAATCTGATGCTCTTCTTGTTCTTAATGTATACAAAACTTGCTTTAAAAAAAGTCTTTACTTTCTAAACTGTAACTCAAACATAAATTATCTTATACTATATAAGCCAGGTTTGTCTTCCATGATTTTCACAGTATTAAATCTTATAATACTAGAACTATAGCCAATGTCAAGAGCTTAGGGAAATGATTACAAATTAAGGTGTGTGTGTGTGTGTGTGTGTGTGTGTGTGTGTGTGTGTGTGTGTGTGTGTGTGTGTGTGTGTGTGTGTGTGTGTGTGTGTGTGTGTGTGTGTGTGTGTGTGTGTGTGTGTGTCCAGAAATGAAGTTGAGATTAATGCAGCCAGATCAGTTACTTATTGCTGTGCACTGTGCAGGTTGTTATAATCTTTGTTGATCTGGCTGATTTTTTTTTTTTTTTTTGCCATTCTAGTAGATCAGATTTAGTAGATCACTGAAGTAGAAAAACTCAAGTTATTTTACCATTCATAAAACAAATATATATTGACATAGATTGCATATAGCATTGAGATAAAGTAATACAAGAAGTCAGGCATGGTGACACATATTTTAAGGAGGCTGAGGCAGGACTGTGATTTCAAGGCAAGCCTAGGCTATATAGTGGGATCCTGTCTCAAGAACAGTCGAAGTAGTAGTAAAGCAGTTCATGTCAGCAGGACTTTATTATATTATTAGGGAAAAATATACAACTAATTAACAAATGAGATAATTTTGATTGAGGTTAATTATAAATGGGCAATTAAATAAACTACATTCCATACTATGATAATCCTGAATAACAAGGGACTGTTCTTGAAAAAAAATGCTTCCATGCTGGAGGAAAACCTTGACTAAGTGTCTTGGAGCTTGATTAGTTTTAGGATTGATTAGTTTGCCATGGTCACAGTATGAGGAAATATGTCAAGTAATGAGCCTGGAAAACCAGGCAGATGCCAGTGAAGTCTTAGATGTTGTATGAAATACAGAGCAAAATCATGGATAAATTTTACAATGGGAAGTTCATGTTTTAAAATGATCATCTTGGCTTGAATCCTGGTGGCTCATGCCTGTAATCCTAGACTAAATCAAGTTGCTGAGATCTGGAGCATCTTGGGTTGAACCCAGACAGGGCAGAAAAGTATGTTAGATTCCATCTCCAAAATAACCATTAAAATATAACCAGCAGAAAGCTGAAAGAGCTCAAGTGGTATAGTGCTAATTGAGAAAGCATGAGCTCTGAGTTCAAACCCCAGTACTATCTAAAATAAAGTAAAATAAAATAGAAAATAAAACACTCTGTTTGGCTTCTACAATTCTGAAAGGCAAGGGTAATAGGGAAGAAAACACCAGTAAGTTTTTACCATAGTCCAGCTGAGGTAGAAAGGTGGTTGGGCCTGAGTAGATAATAATAGGTATCTGGAGGATGACTGGTAAATATTTTAGATGAAAAAGAGGTAAAACTCACTATTAGATTTTTGTGAAGGAGGAATGCATTTTCTCTCCTTGGTATTTTGCCCTGACCAACTGGGACTGTGTACTAGCATGCAGGAGACAAGGAGAATTGTGAGTGGAAATAACAAATCTGAGTTTGGACTTGATAAAGTATAAATTACATATTACATTACACTGTTGCAATACATATCCTTGAACATGTTTACCTAAATACCTAAATGTTAATTCAGTAGTCTTAATTCCTCCAAGTGCAAACACTGGGTTCAAAGGACTTCCTCATTCTAATTTTTAACTGATGCTGTCACTAGTTTGGGGGGAAGGGATATGTCAGTTACTCCATGTCAAAGTATGAACATGCCCAGATATACTTTTTTTTCTTTTTTGAGTTCCATTCTTTTTTAGTTCTAAATACCTTTGTTACCAGAAATATCATTGTGTGTGTGTGTGTATGTGTTTAAAGGTTTACAATATAACAGATGCACAATTCAGTTGAATTACATGAGACATCTGAAAGGACCCAGATAGTTAGAAGTGGAATGAATGTTAGAAATCATGAATTCCTTGTTTTTATAATATGAAGTGACTTCTTATTAGTGTTGTGATTAACAGTAGCGTAAACTAATCTAGACCTTATGCTTATTTTGTAGATTATTATGAGTGACTCCAGTTTTTTTTACTAATTTCAAGAAGTTACCATAATAGTTTGCATTTCTTTAAAACATCATAGCTTGTTTGTTCAAGTAAATAAAATATACTTTTGTAAATATGAAAACCTGGAACATAAAACCAGAATTATTTGTCTGGCAGTGTAGAAGAAAACTATATGTCAGTGGAAAAGATAATGAAATAACTTGAAAATATCCTATAAATTATGAGCAATGGGAACATAAAATCTTCTTCAGTAGCATAATCTAACAAAGCATAATGTTACATATGGGAGTATACCATTAAGAAATAAATATATTAATTGAAATCAAAGATGTAGTTTCATTTGAAATGAACACTAAGGAAATTAATGAATGTTTGTGTATGTGTGTTTGAGGAAAATCAGTGCTCATTTTAGTGAGTTAATCTCTAGGAGGAAATTAAAGTACTGTAACAGTACATAGAAGGAAACAAAATATGAATATGATAGCATGGATAATTTCCACAGGAGGTTTAGAATAGTAAAAGGTAAATGAGGTACTAGTGGTTCACATTTGTAATCTTCTACGCAGAAAGCTGAGATCTAAGGATTGTGGTTGGAAGCTAGCCTGGGCAGGAAAGTCCCTGAGATGTTGATCACCAGTTAACCTCCAAAAAGCAGAAAGTGGAGCTGTGGCTCAAAAGTGCTAGTGGAACAGCGCCCAGGCCCTGAGTTTAAGCCATGGGACCAGTATGCACACACACACACACACACACACACACACACACACACACACACACACACACACACACACACACACACACACACACACACACACGAGTGTTAGCAAAAGGTAGAAAGGCATATTTACAATCAGCTTGATTTTCTATTGTTTTGTAAAAAATAAAAAAAAATAAAACAGGTTTGGGAGAATTTTTTGTACCAGGGAGCTGTAAATAGAAACATAAAGGTTAGAGATATATAACTTTTAAGTGGAGCTGACAAAATTCATCACAGGGAAATTTTAGTTGTTATGGGATACAAGACAGAGAGAGAGAGAGAGAGAGAGAGAGAGAGAGAGAGAGAGAGAGAGAGAGAGAGGGAGAGAGAGAGAGAGAGAGAGAGAGAGAGAGAGCTAGTGAGAGCTAGTTTCTATACAACTCAAAGATGGAATATTGTCATAAAATATTTTCAAATATATCATTTAACATTAAGAAGTCCTTTTTCACTTCAGATAGTGAAACTCACTTTGACATATCTTAACAGCAATTTAACAATTTTTTTTAATGTAATAAAAAGTCATTATCGCATAACCCTGTTTTCATCCATGATCTTTTAATTCCTTTTTTTTTTTTTTTTTTTTTGCCAGTCCTGGGGCTTGAAGTCAGGGCCTGGGCACTGTCCTTGAGCTTTTTTGCTCAAGACTAGCATTCTACCATTTGAGCCACAGCACCACTTCTGGCTTTTTCTGTTTATATGGTACTGAGAAATTGAGCCCAGGGCTTCATGCATGCTAGACAAGCACTGTACCACTAAGCCACATTTCCAGCCCTTAATTCCTTTTTGATGAGATTTATATAAATGTTGTTAACAAAATGATCTTTTGATCTTGAGATTCTGGGAGGGAGGTTATTTTTTATTTATTATTATTTTTTTTGGGTCCGGTTGTGGGACCTGAACTCTGGGCCTGGGCGCTGTCCCTTAGCTCTTCAGCTCAAGGCTAGCGCTCTGCCACTTGAGCCACAGCGCCACTTTTTTCTTTTTGCCTATTTGGTGTTGAGAAATCGAACCCAGGGCCTCAGGCATGCAAGGCAAGCGTTCTACCACTGAGCCACCTTCCCAGCCCCTTATTTTTTTATTTTTTATCATTGCTATTATAAAGGTGATGTACAGAGGGATTACAGTTACATAAATCAGATCATGAGTACATTTCTTTTTGGATAATATTAACCTTTCCCTTGCTCTCACCCAGTTTATTGAGGGAGCTTATTTTTAAATACCAAGAAATTATAAGAAGAATAGTTACTATAATGAACTTCTGTTCCTTTATTGATCTAAGCTATATCGTTCCTGTTATCTGGCTCTTTTCCCTAAAACATGGTAACCTTCAATGATACAAATTTCTACTACCTGAGGCATTAAATTGCTAAATGTTTAGAATTGGTGTTTGAGGGGAGAATTCTGCAGAGAGCTTTGGTTTTGCTGAGGAAATAACAGTTTTTTTAGGAAAATAATCAGAGTCAGACTCAGAGTTGAGTCTCACTTAATTTGTAGTTACAGCTTTCTTCTTTATCTTTGATTATTAAAAGTAGGCATTTTGGAGAGAAGGGGTGGATTCTGGAATTTGAATTCAGGACCTCACATGCTATGTCATTGCTGCTATGTCATTGCTGCTACAACCAGTTACTTATTAACTTGTTTTTTTTTTTTCCTTTTCTCATTTGTGTGTCTGTTATAAATTATGGAATGTTCAGATTGAAGAAGATCAGGGATAAAAAAAATCCTAGAGCTTTCCAACTACTAATTCAGCAGAATGATGTAATTTTATTAGATCTATGAGCACTCTTTCCTTTTACTATTCCCTCTTCTTTAGTAGAAATCCCTTTCTAGGCTACAAGATACGGTGGTGCAATAAAAATACTAAAATTTAATTTGCAAAATGAAAAGAGTTGTTAGAGGTAGTCAGTGCCCTAGATAAAGTTGTAACTTTTACAGAGGCTCTTCAGTCTCTCCCCTGCCATTTCCTTAGATAATTTAAACTACCCAGATAACTGTCCTTATTTAATTCTGACTTGTGGGTGCATTTCTTCAGAAAATCTGGAACAGCACACAGGAATCAATATTTTCTTAAAAATATTATCCAGATTATTGTAAACCAATTCTGAAAACACATTGTCAAGCTGGTTTCATTATGAGACCTTTAACTGTGGGAAAAGAAGAAAGTTTGTTTACATTTTAGGATTTAAAAAAAAATGTTTTCTTTTAAAATAGGAGTCTCACAACCACCATGAAATATTAGGTGCTTTTTTTTCTTTTATCTTTTTTCCCTAATTTATGTTATTGTCGTTTTAGAGATGATGCACAGCAGGGTTACTTTAATGTATGTAAGGTACTAGGTACATTTCCTTTCTCAGACATCTGTTCTCTCATTCTCTTCCATTTGCTCCCTCCCATCTCCACCCACGAGTTGCATAGTTCACTTCTATCAATATCCAGTGTGCTCCACTGCTGCACTTTTTTATCCTTTTTCCTCTGAATCTGTACCCTCTCCTCACCTCCTACAGATGTGCACATGAGTACACCATATATAAATTAAAGCATACAGAGCCATCAGAAAAAGAAAAAAATTAAGAAAAAATACTAACTGCTTTAACATAGTTGGTACTATTGAAATTCAATGACTGACTTAATTTTTAAAGTAAAACTCTCAGAGAAAAATATGTAGGAAAATGTTATCAATGAGGTATTAGCATAAATTCTGTGTTACTCACAAAATATCCTTTGCTTGTTCTTAGTAGTTTAAAAACTTCCTGATCTTCAGCAAGGGTGAAAACATGTTCCTGCCCAGTGCTGGTAGCTCATGCCTATAACCCTACCTACTTAGGAGGCTGAGATCTGAGGATCATGGTTCAAAGCCAGCCTAGGCAGGAAAGTCCATGAGACTCTTTATCTCCAATAAACCACTCAGAAAATTGGAAGTGACACTGTGGCTTAAGTGGTAGAGCACTTGCCTTGAGCTGAAGAGCTGAGGGACAGCGCCCAAGCCCAGAGTTCAAGCCCCATGACCGACAAAAAGCAAAGCAAAACAAAACAAATCGTATTCCAGCATTCTCAAGCCACCATAATCTTCAGGGCTTAACTTCTAGGCATATTGAGTATTGTAAAAGTTTATCTCATGGTTAAATGAGTTTGGGCAAAAGTGACAGATGTATGGATGTCTTACTGCATCAACATAAAAATAAAAATGCATTTTGTGAGTCTTATAAGCAGGATGTGTAGGGTTTTGCGTTAGTAGTGACCAGGAGAATTGATTGCCCTGCTTGTAACTATTATTGTGCTTCCACCCCTCACTTTATCATTCCTCTCCCAGGTTGATATTTTAATGGGCATCTTCTATTCTGTGGTGGGTCTAAGGATATTTTTGCAACCTTTATTAAGTTTAGAAACTTCATTATGCTCAGCACCTAGAACAGCATATAAAGTAAATTATCAAGAAATATCTGTTGACCTGTCATGATGGTTCATGGCCAGAATCCCTAGTTCTCAGGAGCCTGACATCAGGAGGCTCATGATTCAAGGCCAATTTCAACAAAAAGTTAGATGTCCTCTCATAAAGCAAGTTGGGCGTGGTATATAGATCTGTGATCCCAGGAAGCATAGCTAGAATGGTGGTTCAAGGCCAGCCCTGGCAAAAAGTATGAAATCTTACCTAAAAAATATCTAAGGTGAGAAAAAAAAGTTTATTGAGTTGTCAAATATGCAGTGAATGAATGGATCTCTTCTACCAGTTGTCTAATGATTTCTTCTGCAGTACAATGAAATGAAACTAGGCAATGGTAGATAAATACAGTTTAGGATTTTCTGACTCCATTTTCCAAAACTGGTCTTAAAGAATAATGTCTGTCTGTCAGACTGTCTGTTTCTCTATCTCTCTGTGCTCTGAAGGGACAATGCTAATTTTAGGGGACTATAGTCTTTATAAAATAGTATATTGATTTCATAAAAATTAGGCACAGTATTTCCAGGTTTTCCTGAGGAAAAAGTAGTAACAAATTCTGAAAAAGCGCCACTAAATCAGGAAGAATAATGTTTATCAGAGGAAAGAATTATTTGCTATAAATGACCTTCATGGATAACATTTAAGATCTGAGAAATTTTGCAATGTAAAAAAAAGGAAGCTAAAATGAGAAGCATTTTCAGAAATAGTAGTGAACTGCTTTTGCTTTGGTTTGTGTCATGAGTGATTGCTGTAATGTTGGTTTCGCTACAGTATTTCTAATTCAGTGTGAACATGCAACAGCGTGTTTGGGTTGGACATTATTTATCTTCATATATAAAGTCAAAATCTTTGATAGGGCCTTTAAACTATAGGCATATAGGCATAGTTAGCTATATCTACTAGAGAAAATGTGTTGAATAATTAAGCAATTGATTTTGTAGCTTCCTCAGAAAGATTGGTAAAAATGTGGTTTGTGGTAAGAAAAAAAATGAAGAAACTTTATTTTTGTAATGTGGTTCTTAAAAGTTGGTCAGTATATTTTTCTGTCATTTTTTTCTGTTTCATTGATCTAATATACATTTAATGAAAGTATGTAGCAATGTAGCATAATGATTAGGCTCATGAGGAAGTGCATGTAGATTTTTGCTGGCACTCTGTATGACAATATATGATCCTCATTTAGTTTTCTATCTATCAGCTATGATGTCTGCAACATATGCTAATTTTTCTTTATATTTTTGTTAGAATTCTTCAAATGAAGTCATATGTTCCTATAGTTTTCTATTGGGGGAATTTATCAGTTAAAATGTATGTTTTCCCTCCCTGCCCCCTTCAAATGTACTTCATTTGGCCTATTGGAGCTAAGTTGTCACATTTGTTCTCCTTTCGCTGTCTGCAAGGGTCTGTAGTGAAGTCCTTGCATTTCTGGCATTGATAGTATTTGTCTATTCTTTCTTTTTCCTTATTAGTCTTTCTAGAGGTATTCAGTTTCATTCATCTTTTCAATGAAAGGCTTTTAGTTTCATTGATTATTGTTTATTTTTCTATTTCTAAATTCACTGATATTTTTTGCTATGTTTCCTTTTGCTTGGTTTCAGCTTAATGTCTTCTTTGACATGAAAGCTTACATTATCCATTCAGATTTTCTGATTTTTATTATATATTTCCTCTTGTATTGCTTTGTTCTATGTTGCAATCATATTAGATCATACTTTCATTTTCATTTGAATCAATGTATTTTTTATATCCCCACATGCTTTTTCTTTGTCATAGATACTTGAACTGGTGTTTGATTGGTAAAATTTGGAAATTTTCCTGTAGTCTTTTTGTTATTGATGCATACCAATCAGAAAACTTACTTGGTAAGATTTTAATTCCTTATATTTTATTGAAGATTGGCTTATGGTTCAAATTATTGTCTGGGTTAAAAGAGTTCTCCAGAAACTGTAAAATGAAGTGTGTTCTGCCATTGTTTAGGGAAGTCTTTATAAATGCCATTTTAGATGATCTTGATAGACATTGACAGGTATTCCACATTCGTATTAATTTTCTGTCTAGTTCTATAAGTTGTTCAGAGGAAGTCTTGAAGTATTTGAATGTAATTTGAATGTAATTATAGATTTGCCTGTCCTTTCATTTTCTGTTCCATGCTTTGCAGCTCCATTGTTGAATATGTATTTAAAATTACTATGTTTTATTAGTACATCAACTTATCTTTACATTTTGTGATCCTTCTCTGTTTCTGATCAATTTATTTGCTCCAAGGTCAGTTTTTTTCCTCTCATATTGATATAACTTCCTACTTTATTTTGATTAATATTTGGATGATATGTATTTTTAACTATCCTTTAAATGTCAACTTATGCATATCATTAAAATTGAACTGAGTTTCATGTAGACTACACCTACTAGATTATAGTTTATTAAATCCATTCTGAATATCTAGTGTGGGGGAGGGGGTGAGGGAGGAACCATATGTAACTAGATATGGAGACTTGAACTCAGAGCCTTGCATTTGCACCTGGCTTTCTTGCTCACAGCTAGCATTCTACCATTTGAGCTATGCCTCCATTCTGGCATTTTGATGGCTTATTGGAAGAAACTCAAAGACTTTTCTGCTTAAATTGGGTCTGAACTGCTACCTTCCAGGTCTTAGCCTCTTGAATGATTAGGTTATAGGCATGCACCACTAGCACCCATCTCCAATGTCTGTTTTGTAATGATATTTAGACATGTAGATTCTAAATTTGGTATGTTAAAGTTTAAGGTTATACTTTTAGGTTTCATTTTGTGTTTGTTCTTTTTCTTTTTAATTTATATATTTTCTACTTTCCTATGGGCTGGTTGGATATTTCCAGAATTATATTTTGATTAAGTAGTAGTAGTGCTTTGTGTGTATTTATTATACAGTTTTTTGAGTGTTTGTTAAAGGCCTAGCAATCTGTGTTTATAAGTTATGATAGTCTTGTAATTAATATTATTAGACTGAGGATTTTATTCAGACTTTCTTCTTTTCTTACTTGCTCTGAAACTGCTCTAACGGATTTAAGGTAAGGGCAAGAGGCCCCTTATTAGGACCATACAGAGAAGGAATCCAAGATCACCCTGTAGATCTTGATTGAACATAAAATGGAAAGGACTAGTGTGATTGTTGAGTCATAGCTCTTCTGGACTCACTAAGTTATCACTGAGACCTTACCCTATGAGAGAAAAATGAGTCCTTTGGACTAAGATTATAGATAGGGTATATATTAGCCAGTCATGATCATCACATTGGTGGCACATCTTTTATTTTAAGAATACAGGAAAAGTATATATGCATTAGCTGGTACAATTGGCAAATTTTTAGAAGGGCTGAGCAGAATCCTCTGAACAAGATAGTAAACAAATAATACTAGATTGTTAGGAGAATTAAAGCTTAGTGACACCATGAAAGATTTGAAAGAGCATGCATTTGTCTAGGTTGCCTGCATAATAAAGTAGTACAGAAAGGCTGTACTTCATTATTGTTTCTTATGCCAAACATAATCTGGTGGAGATATTGTCTTGGTTCTAGATTTTATATTTGTTCAAGCATAAATAGGCGCAGCCTTAGCTACCTAATATGTAGATCTTGACCTTAGAGGTAAGTTTCTTTGACTTTTCAGCTATAAAACCAAGGTGGTTTGCTTGTTTGCTTTCTTGCTTCTCCTTCTCTCACACATACACTTTCTTTTCTTTTTCCTTCTCTTTTTGAGAGTACATATTTTTTCCATTCCTATATCAATTTTGTCGAATGGTTTACATTTAAATGATCTTTAAAGCAATAGATCTTCATATTCAGATCATACTTGTATTCTCATAGGATTTGGTGTTGTTTGTGTTTTTTTGGTTTTATTTACTTATTGTTTGTTTTTGGTGTTTGAACTCAGATCCTCACACTCACGAGACTTGTTTTCTTAGCTGATTCTTTCCTACTTAAGCCACTCCTGGATCTCTAAATTTTGCTAGTTATTTTGGCTAGTCTCATGGACTTTTCCTGACTATACTGGCTTTGGATCTTCATCTTTCATAGCTTAGTCTCTTATCTATCTAGGATTATGGGTGTGCACCAAGGGGTTTGCTTTTCTATGGAAATTAAGACTATATCATCACTGTTACATCTCAGTATTATTTGAACCAACTTGATCTCTGTCATCATGTAGTCTTGAGCAGTGGTTCTCAATTGCAGCCAATTTGCTGTATGTGGAAACATTTTTTTAATATTATTATTGCAGCTTGAGTAGAGGATTCTTCTTGTAGCTAGTGAGTAGAGACTGTGGATGCCCGTTAGCATCCTACCATCCAATAGGAGAGTCCTCCACAACAAATAGTTACCTGTACTTAAATGGCAATTGAAAAGTGTTTCAGATGCTTTAGACAACCTTTGCATTCAAGAGAGTAAATGATGAACCATAGAGGTTTCCTATAGTTGTTAAATTTCTAGAATTTTGACAGCCTTGGCTGTCAAGCCTGGGCTCTATTACAATAGAGGCATACTGAGCCTGTCGAGATATTTTCTATCACATTTGTACCAACTCTAGCTCATTCATTAAATGGTACAGGAGTCTACCAACCAGATTTTAGTGAAGAGTTGAAGAGAGTAAAGTTCTGTACTATGTAAAGGCTTTTGTGTTTTACAATCAGGAAAGTGGAAGTAGCCTCTGGCAACGTCCATAGGGAATTCATAGTGAGGACACAGTTTTCATAATGAGACTATCACTTCTCTTACCTATAACTGTTCTTCATTTGGAAAGCAGGTCTTTAGTTGCTTCTATAAACTGTAGGTTATTTCTATACTTATCTTTATTTTTTAATTTAAAATTATTTATTTCTGTATTTATGATTATATGTATATACTTATTGCCAATCTTGGGTCTTGAACTCTGGTCCTTGAACTCTGAGCTTCTTTTGCTCAAGGCTAGCATTTGACCACTTGAGCCACAGCACCACTTCCGGCTTTTTTATTGAGTAGTTTTTGGGAGACCAAAAACCAGATTTTCCTGCCTGGGCTTGAATCTTAGACTCCTGAGTAGCTAGGATTACAGGTGTGGGCTACTGGCATCTGGCTTTTTAAATTTTTATTTTATTTTAATTTTTTAATGTGTCAGTACTGGGGCCTGAACTCAGCACCTGGGGAGTGTCCCTTAGCTTTTTGCTCAAGGCTGGCACTCTATCACATGAACGACACCTCTAATTCTATTTGGTGGTGAATTGGAGATAATAGTCTCATAGACTGTACTGCCCAGGCTGGCTTCAAACTGTGCTTCTCAGATATCATCTTCCTGAGTAGATAGAATCACAGGGCTTCTGCTGTAGTTAGGCATATGACAATATCATGTGACCTGAATTTCTCATACTTCCCTAGAACTTTATGTAGCAAATCATACAATTTGACATGGAAGGTAATGCTCATTGTTAAATTAAGTGGTAGAAAAAAGTAATTGTGGAAGGCACAAGTAACTGTATTACTAGTTTTTGATAACTTGTACTTCCTCTCTTGAAATTAGAGGAAGGTTATCATCAAAAGGAGAAGTTAGCATGATCTTACTACACAAACCTATGTCTTCATTGTGAGGATATTACAGAAATTTCCCTATGGCTGGTGAACACAGGAAAAAAATATATAGCCTGCTTTGTAAAGAGTCTAAAAAGTATACCATCAACTACCACAAATGAAGTGTTCTGAGTAACAGCTACAATCAGTCATGTTCCTAAGAAGCCATGGTAAATGGAACATAACCTTCAATAGAAGGAAAGAATGTTTAAAGTACAGATCTATATCTATTCATGTACAGCTATGACAGATGGGCTGGTCAGTCAGAAGCTTGACAAAAAAATACAAAGGCTGAATAAGGAATGTAAGCTGAGTGTGTATTCTGGAATGGGGCTGGAATATAAAGACAGTTTTGTTACTTGTTGGTGCTATGTGAAGTCATCGGTTTCAGAAGAGACCCTCAGGATTGACTGTTCATGTGAATGTCATTGTCTTTCTTCAGCTACAGTAATACTTGCAGAATTATCTCAGGTAAAAAATACTCATAATGACTTTAACGAAAGCTAAACATGCGGCTGGGAAGGTGGCTCAGTGGTAGAGTGCTTGCCTTGCATGCATGAGGCCCTGGGTTCGATTCCTCAGCACCACAGAAGCAAAAAGAAAAAAGGCAGAAGTGGCGCTGTGGCTCAAGTGGTAGAGCGCTAGCCTTGAGCTGAAGAGCTGAGGGATAGTGCCCAGGCCCAGAGTTCAGGCCCCATGACCGGACCCCCCCCCCCAAAAAAAAAAAAAAAAAAGCTAAACATGGGTTCAAAATCATGCCCCTTTCCACAATTCTAGCCTGTCTGTCTCTTCTACAGACAAATTGCCTGATGTACCAATTACAGCAGTAACTCAGGCCTAATATATTAGGATTTAAGGTGAGCCAAAGAACATTTATCTTGGCTAGAAATTGTCTTTCTGGGATAAATAAATTTTATAGGTATGAATTTGTCTTCATTTGTTGTAATGCATCTAGCAATCATTCACCATTATTTGGCTGACATAATAATACTTTATTCTTGATCATTATATTGTATGCAACATCATTTTGAGTGAGAAACACATTTGCAGCAAAGAGATTTCCTATAGACATCTACTGATGCAATTTACTTGTCTTGCAATGTTCCCTAGTGACCAGAAGCTGCTGGTTTTTTAGAATGGTTTCTGTTGAATAACTTGCAAAACATAGTTTCCTTCCCTACAGGGCATGGTAGATCATAATAAGGCAGAAGCCATTCTGTGGTCTTCTCTAGCCACAATGTGCAGGGTAGAGAATAAAGATTGACAATAGTTTGGTGCTTTTCCTTGTTGTATCTATTTAAATGGATTTTTTCTTTTTTTTTTTTAATGTGGGGCTTGCACTCAGGGCCTGAGCACTCTGCCCCTTTGTTTTTTCTGCTCAAAGCCACAGTTCCATTTTGGCTTTTTTTTTTTTTTTTTTTGTACTTGCACTTTCCTGCCGGGCTAGCTTTGAACTGTGATTCTCAGATCTCAAGCTCTTGACTAGCTAGGATTATAGGAGTGATCCCACTTCTCTCTTATTTAATAATAGAAGTTTTGCTCACTCTATGGGTCCTGTTTATCCTAATGCCTAAGATGTGAATGCTTCCATCAAGGAACAATGGTTAACTCCTTAAATCCAAAGCTGAGACTATTCCCTAATTAGTTTTTTTAATCACTTTAATGAAATAGTCAACAAAAAGGTAAGCAGAGGGCCACAAACTGGTAGAGTTAATAGATCGTACATGCCAAGAGAAAATAGTTTTATTTTATTTTTTTTCAATGGTTTCAAGGGAAAATATATTTTGGAATGTAAGAACTTACTTGAAACCTAACATTTCCACTCCCAATAGAGCTTGTAAAATTGTCATAACTCAGTAGAGATAGAAGAGCTAGAGACCATGTAAAATCTCAGATCGATTGAGGAGTGGCAGTGGTAAAGGGATAGCCTGGCAGATGATAGAAAGACACTTATTAATCTCAGGCCTCTGGTGTGTGACGGAGGAAGATCTGATTGTCCACTGTCCTTGCTTCTCTTTTTCTCTTATAATCTTGTGTGAAGACCACTGGTAGTTAATACCATTTCAACTTCAGTTGTAAGTAGGATGACTGAATTTTCCTTACGCCCTGGTAATATTTTGCTGAAAGTCTATGACATCTTATTAAACTTGTTAAAAATGAGGTCACATGTCTCACATTTCAATGAAATGGAGGTTAGTGTTCATGGGAAAGACTGAAACTCTCTCTGATTATAGATTTCTGCTCTAGGAATGTCTCTCAGAACCAACCCAGTAAGAGGCCTGCTCAGTCTTTAAGACTGTCTTCACTTGACATGAACGTCTACTGCCATGGGATTGCCAAGTATGACCTTAAGACTAGCTTTCCATGGTGAACACGTCACTAGCCAGCCAGAGATCGCCAGTTCTCTCAAGCACTCAAAGTATCCATGAAATGTCTTTTGTAATCATCTGAGTAGGTGTCTCTGTTTATTTTTACTTGGCGCCTCTGTCATACTATAACCAGTATTTTTCCAAAGTGTGTCTTTATAGAGCAGAGGTCTGTGTGGTGCTAGATATTGATGGAGGAAAAAAAATAGGAATTAATACATGATATACAGTATTGTGAACTTTATATATATATATATATATATATATATATATATATATATATATATAAAATGCATGTTAATACCACTTACTACTAACACAGAGGGAAAGAGAGGCACAAAATACTCAATAACCCTTGTTCAGGGTCCAGTCTGCTGTATTTTGTGATACCTAGTAGATAGATTTGAAGTATAAAGTTCTCATTCATATGTGTTAGATTCAGCATTTTTGTCTTAAGTCACATTGTTGAGTATTTTCTTTCATGGTTTTTAGTTTTTCTTCTCAGGTACTTTCACCCTATTTGAGTATTTTATGTGTTCATATTTTAGATTTTTTTTGGGGGGGGGGTCCGGTCGTGGGGCCTGAACTCTGGGCCTGGGCGCTGTCCCTCAGCTCTTCAGGTCAAGGCTAGCACTCTACCACTTTGAGCCACGGTGCCACTTCCGGCTTTTTTTTTTTTCTGCTCATGTGGTGCTGAGGAATTGAACCAGGGCATGCAAGGTGAGCGCTCTACCACTGAGCCACCTTCCCAGCCCCATATATTAGACTTTAAATATTTCCCCTTTGTTTGTTACCAGGCATTTCCCTCATGCCTCTTCCATGTACTTCTCACTTGCTGGAAGAGCAATTTATCTTTGCTTTCATCTTGCTGCTTTATGAGATCTGTGTTTTGTTTCTCCACTTTTATGTCCCTTTCAGTTATCTCTGTTTCTTTGCCTACTACAACCTACCTCATCTTTCTTTCTTTCATCATTTCTTTTCTGATATTTCACTTCTGCTTTCATATAAGTAATGACTTCATTTCATAGTAAAGTTTGTTCACTTTTTTCATGTGCTCCATAAAATATTGATTTGGCTGATGTCCTAATGTTGACCTTAATAATTGCTGTGCTGTGGGTTTTTCTTATCTTTCTGGGATACAGTGGTAGGTCCATTTGAAAATCACTTCATTGGGTGGGTTAGGATCAGGTTCCCAGGGAAGAAGAGCAGCCAGGCTGGCTTCAGAAGCAGGTGGGTTATTAGGCAGGTTGTTGGTATGACTCTTTGTGCAACTCTTTTTCCACCTACCTCCTGTAGTTTTTGAAATCAGAGCAGCCCAGGAGGCCTCTGCTGTCACCTGGCTGGTCTTGTGTTACTGGAAAAGCATATCAATTTGGACTTAGGACTGTTGCTCTTCACGTACAGGAAGAAAATTCTTTCCGATTTTTCAGAGCTATAGACACCACAGTGTCCTTGAGGCAAGTAGGTCCCCCAACCAGCTTCTTATAGAGACCTCCTTAGATCTTGACCTTCAAAGATCTTAAGTTTTATGAGAAAGGCTGGTGGGACTGGTTTCCTAGCAAGTAAAAAGAGATCATTAGAAAGGAATGCCAGAGTGACTGACCTAAGCTCCTCTGGCCAGAAAATGCTAATGGGACTTGTAAAACTTTTACATGTAAACAAAGTCTGTAGCTCTTTCTTTGTTTCTTTGTTTCTTTTCTTTCTTTCTTTTTTTTTTTAGGGTAGTGACTGGAAGTCACTCTCCAAGAAGGAAGGAGAGGAGGTAAATTTTGTTTACAGTTTAGACATTTCAATGTACCTGTTTCTGGAAATTTGGGGAACTGGATTCTCTGGAGCCTCTTCAATGTGTGCCCAGGAGATTTAGGCAGGGGAGGAATCCAAGAAGACACTCTTACCTCTGCAGTTGGGAGGCCCTAGGAAAACAATGACGTGAGCCTCTAGTTCTTCAGGAAGACTGCCTAAGATTGTGGGCTACAGAATGGCTTAAAAGTTAGAATAAAAGCCAGCCCAGGCTGGAAAGTCTGTGAAACTCTGAACTTCAATAACTCCAGTAAACCAGCAAAAAGCTAGAAGTAGAGCTGTGGCTAAAATGGTAGAGTGCTAGTACACAAGGAAGACTTTTAAGCCTGTCAAAGTGCAAGTAAAAAAAAAAAAAACTCAGAAATAGGACTTGAGTTCAAGCCCGAGAACTGGCACACCACACACACACACACACACACACACACACACACACACACACACACACACACACACACACACACACACACACACACACACACACACACACACACACACACACACACACACACACACACACACACACACACACACACACACACACACACTAGAATAAGCTTGAGATTTTTAACTTCTAATTGTTCTGATTTTCCTTTTTGTCCTTTTGGCTTCAGCCACTATAAATACTTGTTATCTGTCAGGTAAAATTCTCAGCTCCTAAACAATGTGGCAGCTCCATCTTGTGGTACATTATCAAAACACATGCTTTTATGAAATTTTGATATTAATTATACATATTTGTGGGGTACAGTGTGATTTTATATATTTATATATATAGTCAGTAGTGGAGCTTGAACTCTGGGTCTGGGTATTGTCCCTCAGCTCTTCAGCTCAAGGCTAGCACTCTACCACTTGAGCCACAGTGCCACTTCCATTTTTCTGGTGCTTAATTGGAGATGAGTCTCACAGACTTTCCTGCCTGGGCTGGCTTTGAACCATGATCCTCAGATCTCAACCTCCTGAGTAGCTAGGATCACAAGCGTGAGCCACGGAGCACCTGGCTTAATTAAATATATATTTTACAATGGGAAAATAATCAAGTCAGAGCATTTATCATTTCCTGGTCCTTAAGTATCTATCATTTCTGTGTGTTGGGAGCTTTTGAAATTTTATTGTACTTCATAAAATATATAACAGGTTGTTGTTAAAGTCTACCTCCTGTTTTGTGGATCACTTAAAAAAAACTTATTCCTCTTGTGTAACTGCATTTTGATACCTATTATTGAACTTCTTAAATGAGATTGAGTTTTATTAATAAAATGGTTTCTCAACAGACATCAATTCAGACAGTTTCTTTGACTAATAATTCCATAGGATACTTCACAGAACAGTTGAATGTATTGTATCTATCTCTTAAAGATAAATTAATGTGTTACTTTGAACTTGTTTCTGATGGTCTTCATGTCCACCTGGTATCTCTGAATGAACATATATAATAGGCAGTAGGTTCTTTTTTTTAAAATTTTCCCACAAATTTCTGTGAGATGAAAAATAGGATAAGGAGCCAGGAGGTGGTGGCTCGGGCATGTAATCCTAGCTACTCAGGAGGCTGAGATCTGAGGATCATGGTTCAAAGTCGGCCAGGGCAAGAAAGCCAGTGAGACTCTTATCTCCAATTAACTACCAGAAAACTGAAAGTGGTGCTATGGCTCAAGTGGTAGAGCGCTTGCCTTGAGCTGAAGAGTTGAAGGACAGCGCCCAGGCCCTGAGTTCAAGCCCCATGACTGACAAAAAAAAAATAAGAAAAGATAAATAGGATAAGGTATGTTTCTTTGCCTTGTATATCTGCAAGACAATTTGAGAATAAAATCTTCATTGTTAAAAATCTGTTGATTAATTTTGCTGGCATTTCTTTGCTTGCCTGTATGGAATGAAGTTTAAGATTACTTCTTTTTAATCTCCTGTATTCTATATAAGTGCATTAATTTTTGCCTGATAGATCAAAATAATATGTTTTCACCTTTAAAATCCAGTTGGTTTACCAGAGAATATCTTAGTGTTAAAAGTCACACTTTAATTTTTAGTGAGATGCTCTATGACCTTCTAAATAAAAAGTCTATCTTGATTAACTTTGGAAAAGTTTTCTTGCTTTTGGCTGATGTTTTGCCATTTGAGTCTTGCCTCTGGTCCAACATTTTGCTGCCTTATTAGAAATGATGACTCATGGATTTTTCTGTGGATTCTCTGAACTATGGTCCTTAGGATCTCACCCTCCTGAATAGTTAGAATTTCAGGTATGTGCCTTTGGTGTCCATTTTAGGAAAGTTTCCTTAATTAAACATTGAGTTTTTTTTTCCTACTTAATTATTTACTTGTTTGGTTACTTTTGGATGAATCTCATATTTATAACTTATTCTCTAATCTTTCAAACCTTAGCATCTTTACTTTTTCTTTATTTTGTTCATAATTTTCAAGTCTATAGTCTTATGACTTGTCCAGTCTTTATTCTCTTTTCCTCATTCCTATGTGAATTTCCTTTCCGACACCTTTATTGCTTCATTTCAAATAGGTCTTGAGTTCTTTTAGTCCATAGATATTATGTTGTTTCTTTCTGTGCTACTATTTCTATGTGTTTATAAGCCTTTTGGAGTCTTAACTTTGAGGTAATTGTCATTATCATTTTTCCTAAAATTTTCTTAGTAGCATTTTCCTCTAGTTTGCTTTCTTGAACATTTGTAATTTTGATTCTTTTGTTTTGTTTTGTTTTTTGGTCAGTCGTGGGGCTTAAACTTTGGGCTAGGGCTCTGTCCCTCAACTCTTCAGCTCAAGGCTAGCCCTCTACCACTTGAGCCACAGTGCCACTTCCAGTTTTCTGGTGGTTAATTGAAGATAAGAGTCTCACAGACTTTCTTGCCTAGGGTTGGCTTTGAACCGTGATCCTAATCTCAGCCTCCTGAGTAGCTAGAATTAAAGACATGAGCCACCAGTGCCCGGCTGTAATTTTGATTCTTAATTCTTAGTTCTGCTTTATGTTTCCTAAATTCTTGCATGATGATATTTCAAATCTTCTCTAAGTGATCCATGTCTTTTTGTAATTTAAATATAATCAAAATGAAGTGATTGTAAAAAACAAAGGTTATCAGAAACAAGTGTAATTTTATAAAGTAGATACTTGAATTATTCACTCCTATAACTTCACAATTAATTTTCTTTCACAAAAGATACTTGCTTAACAACAAGGAATAGTACCAGTTGTACATCTTCGCACTCGTCACTTTCTAACTACTTGTATGTCTTCATCTTGGGACAACTGTTGCTGGGGACTGGAGGAACTCCGCTCTACACTTTGGGAACTGCCTTCATTGATGACTCTGTGCCTACACACAAATCTTCTCTCTATATAGGTAAGCTTACTCTCTAATACAAGTCTCTATCATTTTGTCTTAGTGTTTATTTTCCAAGGAAAGCATACGTTTATTAAAAAGTTAGGGCTGGGGATGTAGCTCAGTTGTAGAGCATTTGCTTGTATAGACCCTAGGTTTGAACTCAAGGACCACAATAACAAGACAAAAGAAAAAGCTGTAGTGTCGTAGTATTTGCATTAGATAAATGGAGCACTAATTTTATTTTTTAAATAAAAAATTTAAATTGCATGCCCAGATAGTTCATAGAATGGATTGAGATTCCATCTGTGTATGTGTTCTTTCTGAGTGGGAAAAACCCTCTGAACAGCCTTCTGTTTGGATTGCTTAAATACCAGAATAATTTACACAGAGTATGGAGACTGTGTCTATATCCTAGATGGGCATGACAGGAATTCAAAAGAAAAAACTGTGAAGTAATACTTAGAACAAGTTTTTAAGCCAGCGCCAGTGTCTCATGCCTATAATTTTAGCTACTCAGGAGGCTGATATCTAAGGATTTCAGTTTGAAGCCAGACCAGTTAGGAAAGTCCATGAGACTCTTATCTCCAATTAACCACCAAAAGGCCATAAGTGAGGCTATAGATCAAGTGGCAGAGTGCTAGCCTTGAGCAAAAGAAGCTCAGGACAATGCTCCAGGACCAACATGAAAGAAGGAGAAAAGGAAGGAAGGAAGGAAGGAAGGAAGGATGGAAGGAAGGAAGGAAGGAAAAGGAAGGAAGGAAGGAGAGAAAGAGAAAGAAACAGAAAGAAACAGAAAGAGAAATAGTGAGAAAGAAAGAATGAGAAATAGTGAGAGAGAAAGAGAAGGAGAGAGGAGAGAGAAAGGAAAGAAAGAAAGAAAGAAAAGGAAGGAAGAAAGGGAGGAAGAAAGGGAGGGAGGGAAGAAGGGAAAAAGAAAGAGGGAAGAGAAGGAGAGAAGGAGGAAAGAAGGAAGGAAAGAAAGAAAAAAGAAAGGAAGAAAAGGTTATGTACTATAGTCTAAATTTCTCTTAAATTCCTTCCTTGAAGTTGAGCTAACTGGACTATGCAGGACCCTGTATCTAATTATTGTTAACTTTTATTGGAGCATGAATTTTCTTTATCATTTTTTTTTCTTTTTAGAGAGGGTTGTGTGGTATCTGCTCTGTAGCTCAGGTTGGCCTTTAATTTATAATCCTCCTGTCTCAACGTCTGCATTTCTGGGATTACAGTATTGTACCTCCAAGTTCTGTTTTTGTCAGTTTATTATTCCATAATAGGGGATTCATTTCCACTCTTATCAGAAGTCAGTATGTTCAGTGCAGCCATGACAAAGACAGTAATATTAAGTTTACTTGACCATACTCCTAATATGGAAATGTCCATATATCATATATTAATATTCTGTAATAACATATAACTAATATAAATTACCATAATTTTATATTCTTACAAAATTTATAGGTACTTCTCTGAAAATTTCAGTCTAACCCAGTTGGAAGTCATTTTAAACTATCTGCCACAGGAAGTAATTTATAAATTACTATTTTCTGGAGTGAGGTGATAGCTCAAGTGGTAGAGCGCTCGCCTTGAGTTGAAGAGCTGAGGAACAGCGCCCAGGCCCAGAGTTCAAGTCCCACGACCGACAAAAAAAAAAAAAAAAAAAAAAAAATTACTATTTTCTAGCATTTTAATACAATTTTTCCTACAGTTGTTGCATTTTAAAATACAGCTATACTCTTCAAGTAGTTGACTGATTAAAACTTGTATTTTTTAGATCATCTTATCATCATTGAACATTTGATCTACTACACGTCTTTTTTGCCAATGATATTCTAAGTTTAGGGTGTAAATGAATTTTTATACTATTTTGCATATGAGAGAGAATAAGAACCTCAGTAGTAAAATAGTTCAGCAGTTTTTTCTTGTAAATGTTCTAAGTAGGATAATTTAAAATATCTGGCAGATGTATGTTTAACTAGTCCCATTGCTTATGGAAATGGGGCAGTCTCTAACAAAATGACTAACAATGAATTGGTTACTTGTATGAAATGGAACTAGGTTTTGAAATCTGCCATAATGTGAAATTAATGCATGCTTTCCAGTACATGGAAAGTGGGAAAGATAGAGTTTCACATTATATTCTTCTACAAGATTGCTACAAGATTAACGATTAGTAAAGGATAGTGATAGGTGTTTTAGCCTGCCACCAGTTGCCATTGCTATAACTAACCATAGATTTGTAATTATTTGGCTTATTACATTTATTATTGCAATCCAACAAGTTTTGCAGTAGATTATACATTTTAGACGCATTGTCTTAAGTGGATATTATTCAAATTGCATTATTTTAGGGAGGAAATAAATGTAATTTTGATGCAGATCTAACCAGTCAGAATTTTCTACAGTGAAGTATTTATCATCACAATTATTTGATATAAATTGTCCATATGGCTGTTTCTAATGCCTTTAATCTTCTTCTAGGAATTGGCTATTCTATGTCAATCTTAGGTCCTGCAATTGGCTATGTGTTGGGCGGACAACTGTTAACCATGTACATTGACATTGCTATGGGAGAAAGGCAAGGCAATATCTATTTTCTTTCATTTAAATTTATTTTGTTCTAGAAATGTGAAGATTACAGAACATTTTCAATGCTTATTCATCATGTCATGAGGAATTTTTAGGAAATTAAATTGAATATACAACTTTATTTGCACTTTTCATTATAGTTTCATCTAGTGAACTTGTTAAATATGTGTGTTTAGGATCCCAATATTATTCAAGAGCAGTGATCAGTAATAAAAATGAACTGTATTTTCAGTAAACTTAGTTGGAGGTGGATAGCATGAATGGTTTTAAAGGAATATGACTGTTAGAATAAGTTCTCTGGTATCTCTGGTAATACAGAAATCACAATTATTTTGCTTTGACAACTGTGACAATAACAGTAGTAAAACTAATAATAGATCATATCCTGATAGCATATTAATGTTAGCTTATATTGTTTCCTATCTTATTTAACCCTCCCACTAATTCTGTAAGGCAATTTATACAGATATTGGCAAATGGCAAACTGTCAAGACATGAAGTTGATGTTTTAAATCTAAGCTCTCTCTTACCATCTTAGCCACCGTATTCTTTCCCTGAATAAGGAAGTTGGTGACCTCTGGTGAAACACTATTTCCTAATTTACCCCGGAGAACTATAACTGTACAAAGCTTAGCATAAACACAGTGATGAGTAAAAAATCATGCTGGGTATGTGATTTGCTCTCTGAGCTATTAGTCCTAGTCCAAGCTTAGGGAGATAGTGAGCAGATATGCACAACAAAACCTAGAATTCGAAAAGCAGGTTTTTAGGACAGTAAGTAATTATATAAGTTACAGAAATGAAAGCTTTTAGAAAGGCCTGTCAATATTAAAATGAGAGAACCATTATATAAAAAAATTAAGTCAAATTAAAAGAAATGCTAGAATTGAAGTACATTGTATAAGCTATTAAACTAAATCAATGCTTTCCTGTGAGATGTATTTTATTAAATAGAATAACAGAGAAATACATAGTTAAAATTAAATAAAAATGTTTAGGTATTTAATATGATTATATTTACTATTAAATATTTTAAACTCTTGCCATTTAAAATGTCTTCTAAACTTTTGGTCTTATAATTCATTTATGTCTGCTACATGTTTCCGGATTTATTACAATGATTTCTAGCTGACTGCTGGTGGCTTGTACATGTAATCCTATTATTTTGGAGGCTGAGATCTGAGGATACGTGTTTGAAGCCAGCTCAGGCAGGAAAGCCACAATACTCTTATCTCCAGTTAACCACCAAAAAGCTAGATGTGGAGGTGTGCCTCACGTAGCAGAGTACTAGTCCTGAGCAAAAAAAGCTCAGGGTCAGCACCCAGGCCCTGAGTTCTGGCCGCAGGACTGGTGCATGTGTGTGTGTATGTGTGTGTGTGTGTGTGTGTGTGTGTGTGTGTGTGTGCGCGCACGCGCACGCGTGCGTGCACGTGGAACACACATACACACACAAATTTAGATATAGTATTGTAGCTCAAGCAATTGGACTATAAACTGTGAATGCATAACTGAGCTTTAGTTGACAAGACTTTAGTTGCTTTTTACTTCCTGTTTTTCTGTCACACAGTTCTGGTGTCACAGAAGATGACCCAAGGTGGCTGGGGGCTTGGTGGATTGGATTTCTTATAGCTTGGCTCTTCGCTTGGTCATTGATAATACCTTTCTCTTGCTTTCCAAAGCATTTACCAGGTAAATATACTTTTGTAAACTAGGGTATTTTATTCTAGACCAGATAATATTTGCTATTGGATCACTAAAATCAAAAAATTCTCTTGTTTATTTTATAGGATTTCAGTTGCCTGCATAAACTTATTAGTATCTATCTCTTAGGAAATATAAGCTAACAGTCTTAACATTCATGAATTTTATTTCAAACGTAATTAATGGATCTATGCATATTCATCTCTAGTATTTACCAATTTGTTGTTTTATTTTGATTCCTGCTATATATATATATATATATATATATAGATAGATAGATAGATAGATAGATAGATAGATAGATAGATAGATAGATAGATACGATAAGTTGTTAGCTCATGTTCAATTAGGCATCAATTTCAAGGACGAATTTGATGTACATTATTACATGCTAATTATTTGTAGTTGAAAGTATAGGAGCACACTTTTTAAAATTATCAATAAAGTTTCTCTGCAGGTCATTCGATTTTTTCACTATGTAAATGTACATACATACATATGTGTATCTACACATATACACACACATACATATTCACCTTCCATTAGTTGTTTCCATTGTTATTTTCAGAAGAATAGATGGTGAACTTTTAGAAATGAACAAAAGAAAACCTGATACCTTGTGAGTAGATGGACTCATTGATTTCTTTTTACCCTGTCCCATCCAATTTATAACTATCCATTTAATATGGTCTCAGATTTATTCACAGAACTATTATTAAAAATCAAAGGGCATGATGATAAATAGCAAATATTTCATCTGCCAGCAAATATTTTCATTAAAAAGCAAAGGTAAAAATCATAAACATTTTAAAATACATCTATGATGAAAAGGTACAGATTTGAAAGTTACCAACAATTGTCGTAGACTCAATAAAAGAAGTGTGTGTTGAGAGCAAAACTGTCTCATTTTAAAATGTTTAGATTGGTAGAAATTCCTTTAGTGTTAATAAGAGAAGAACTGGCCTTATGTCTTAGGGAATTTGTGTACTTGTGGAAGTATATGCCTTGTTAATTAATTAATTAATTAATTTTGGGGGCAGGTTGCCAATCCTGGGGCTTGAACTCAGGGTTTGGATACTGGTCCCTATCCCTTGAGCCACGGTGCCACTTCCAGATTTTTCTGTTTATGTGGTATTGAGGAATCGACCCCAGAGCTTCACGCATGCTAGGCAAGCCTCTTCCACTAAGTCACATTCCCAGCCTATATGTCCAGTTTATAAGAAACCATTTTTGAAAGGATGAGCAAGTGAGTAAATTTGCTATGCTTTTAGGTACAGCAAAGATTCAAGCTGGAAAGACTTCCCAGGCTCATCAAAATAAAAGTACTGTCCTACATCACACAGATGAGAATTTTGGGAAAAGTATTAAAGATTTTCCAGCTGCTCTGAAGGTAAAACAAAACAATAGCAAATGGATAGTTTGTTCTTCTGTGTTTAAATGTACATATGAGATGTTAGATGTTAGTGTGATTTTGATTTACCTATCCATGTTTAATTTGTGATCTTTTTCTTCTGTCTTTGGAAAGCAGCTGCAACCAGTGTTACATGCATTTATCTTTGATTTCAGAAAATTAACTAGTTTAGGCTAAATATAAGAGATCTAGTTTAGTCTAATTATTAGAGATACACTTACTTAGTTGCTAAACTGTATAGCTAAGTTTTCAATTACTGAGTTTTGAATTATAGAAAGATATGAGCTTGCTCCTTGGAAACTACTCGCACCATACTTATAGTCTTAAGGTCTTCATTCAATGGACATATGAATTCAAGACACAATTTAAGAATGTAATAGGGGATAGATGTATAGTATGTACAATTATAGTAAGTCTGGGAAAGGAACCTTTCCAAACAGTTTTTTACCTGTTTTCTCTGGCCCCTTGAGTATGATAAAGGCTTATTCATTATTCTAATGAGTGACTTGTCTATTTTCTTAAGCATTCCATATGTACATTTTTTATCATTGTAAATGTACTAATCATCCATAGTTATATTTTTGTGTTGGAAGACAACCTATAAGTTTCCAGACTAATATGTGTTTATTCAAAATCTGTTTTGTTGTACTATCACCTTTAATGCTTCACTAGGCAGCATGATTATAGTTATTCATTTGGTGAACTGTATTTTTTCTTTAGAATCTGATGAGGAATACTGTCTTTATGTGTTTAGTTCTATCCACCTCTTCTGAAGCCTTAGTTACTACTGGATTTGCTACATTTTTACCTAAATTTATAGAAAATCAATTTGGATTGACATCCAGCTTTGCAGCTACCCTTGGAGGTAAAACTTAGTTTATTTTGTTTAATTTCATCTACTTATTTTACTTTAACACATTACACTTTTATGAGGATAACATATAACTGGATATTTCATGCTTGAAATTTATACTTCATACTGATTTTGATACAAGTCTCTGATTTTCTTTTTTTTTTTTTTTGGGTCCGGTCGTGGGGCCTGAACTCTGGGCCTGGGTGCTGTCCCTCAGCTCTTCAGCTCAAGGCTAGCACTCTACCACTTGAGCCACAGCGCCACTTCTGGCTTTTTTCTTTTTGCTTATGTGGTGCTGAGGAATCGAACCCAGGGCCTCGAGCATGCAAGGCAAGCGCTCTACCACTGAGCCACCTTCCCAGCCCAAGTCTCTGATTTTCTATATGAGATAACTTACTGTATAAACTTGAGATAGTGACTATAAGGTAAAAGGAGTATCTTAATGCTCAACACATCAGTTTATTGAGCCCTTCCCTAGTGGAACTGTGAAGTCACTTGTCCACTCACATGTTTGATAAATGCTTTTGACTTTACATCCCTATTGACATTTTTAATGTTTTCCAATTGTTCGTGTAAAAATGAATGTCTGTGAGTGTCTCTCATGGTTTTGTTTCTTACTAGGGGCTGTTCTAATTCCTGGCGCTGCCCTCGGTCAGATTTTAGGTGGTGTCCTTGTTTCAAAATTCAAGATGGCATGTAAAAATACCATGAAGTTTGCATTGCTTACATCTGCAGTGGCCCTTGCCTTGAGTTTTGTATTTATTTATGCCATGTGTGAAAATGGACCATTTGCTGGTGTGTCTGAGTCATACAATGGGTAAATATGTTTCAGTATTTTTTATGCCAGAGTATTAAATTATTTATGCATTTATAAATATATACTTTTCAGTCAAATGATATGGATTTTTTTCACCAATTAGAAGCCATTTTTTTCTGCGTTAGAATAAGTGGTGTGTGGCGGTCTCTTCCCTCCCTCCCTCTCTCCCTCCCTTTCTCCCTCCCTCCTTCCCTCCCTTGAATGTGTCTCCTGAAAGTTCCTGTGTTGGAAGAATCCTCAAATTCATATGTGAATGATTTTGGATTTGAGACTTTGGTAAGGTGATTAGGACCAGATAAAGTCATTCAGGTGGAGCCTGTATGATAAAATTAATAATTGTATCAGAAGAGGAAAGAGATCTAAGCAGCTTGCTCTCTCTGTTCTGCCATGAGATCCCTCTACCATCTTACAGTGCACAAGAGGACTCTTCCAGAGTTTTAGCAGATGCCAGCATCACATGGCCTTGGACTTCTGGCTTCTAGAACTGCCAGCCAACTCAACTCATACTCTGTGTACATTGCCCTGTCCTCTGCATTTTGTTAGAATAAGAAAAAATACATTGGCACATCTTGGGGAGAGCATATATATATATTTTTTTTTTTTGGTTGGTCGTGGGGTGTCAACTCTGGGCTTGGGCGCTGTCCCTGTGCTCTTCAGCTCAAGGCCAGCGCTCTACCGCTTGAGCCACAGCGCCACTTCCGGTTTTCTGGTTGTTTATTGGAGATCAGAGTCTCACGGACTTTCCTGCCCAGGCTGGCATTGAACCACGATCCTCAAATCTCAGCCTCCTGAATAGCTAGGATTACAGGCGTGAGCCACCGGTGCCCAGCAATATTTTCTTATTAATTAAAAAATTTTAAATTATAACTATTCCTTCCAATAAAATTCCATGAGTCTGCCTGTCTCTTTTTTATGTCTTCTCTGTTTTTCTGTATCTTCCTTTCTGCTTCTGTCTCACTTTCTCATTGTCTCTATCTTTCTCTGTCTCTGTTTAGGTTTGTTTCATCTCTGCTTCTCTGTCTGTGTCTGTGTCTATGTCTTTCTTTCTTGACCCTTCCTAGGAAGGTGGACTTGAGCCAGAACCTCGGTTCCTTTCGCTTTAGTTATTGTTCAGGTAGTGTTTCATGTCCCTGCCTGGCACTGGCTTTGGACTGCAATCCTCCTACCTAGACTTCCTACACAGCTGGAAACTACATGACAGCCCATGATACCATGGCTGGCCTGTGTATTGAAATGAAGTTTTACTAACTTTTTGCCTGGGCTGGCTCAAAATAATGATTCTTCGAATTTCTACCTCCTGAGTGGCTTGGATTAAAGATGTATATCATTACAGGTGGCCTGAAAATATTCCCAATAGGAAATTAAAATAGATTAGAAAAGAACATGCAACTAGTCCTAGGGGTTAAAATTACTTGGAGATTCATGTTTCCCTGTCCTATGGATATGTTTATACTTTTAGCTGGTTTCCTTTACCTGTTTTGCTTTACTCTGAATTCCTGAGCCATGAAAAGTGGATCAGGCAGGAAGACATTGCACAGCAGGGGATAATGGAATTCAGCCCGCTCCTTTCATTGTTTAGACACATGGTATGAGGGTGTGAAAGTAGGTGGTATTCCAGGTCCAGGACTCTGTAATTTTGTGTCATATAGTATTCACATGACATAAATTAAGTGTAATTTGCATGGAAATGTTTGCCAGTGGCAATAATTGTGATTTGTGGTCGCTGTTCATGCATCTGTCTTTCCTTGGCATTCACATAATACAGCATGTTCTATAGCAGTGTTTGGTTAAGCTCCATTACATTTATTTTACACTTGTTCAATGATTCTTATGACAAATCTTTGTGGCCACATCCTCATTCTGAAGGAGAGACTAGTAACTACAACAGTGAATGAACAATGAAGTAGGTAATTGGAGATACTCCATGGAATTCAAAAGAAGGAGAGGTTCTCAATTTTGTTTGACTAGTTTCAGGAAAGACTCCCTGGTCTAATAGTAAAATGGGGTTTAACTATTCTTTAGGAATAAGGAAAGTTACTGTCAGGCACTGGTGGTTCATGCCTGTAAATCCTAGCTACTCAGGAGGCTGAGATCTGAGGATTGTGGTTCAAAGCCAGCCTGGGAGAAAAGTCTATGAGACTCTTACCTCCAATTAACTACCAGAAAACAGAAGTGGCTCTGTGGCTCACATTGTAGAGCACTAGCCTTGAGCTGAAGAGCTCAGGGACAGCAGCCAGGCCCAGAGTTCAAGACCTATGACTGACAAAAAAATAAATAAATAAATTATCAGAGGTTAAGATTTTTCTAGGTTTTTGGTATTACTGAGGTTTACTGACCTTCACCCGTATAGAAAGATGCCCTGTCACTTGAGCCTTGCCCCAGTCCTATTTGCCTCAGTTGTTTTTAAAATAAGATCTCATGTCCTTACCTAGATTGGCTTCAGACTATGGTCTTCCTACCTACACTTCCTGTTCATGTTCAGTTGAGGGTACAGGTGCATACTACCACTCTTGGCCTATTTGCTGAGATGAGGTTTTGATTTTTTTTTTTCCCTGGGTAGGCTTCCAAGCATGATCCTGATTTCTTCTTCTGGTGTAACTAGATTTAGAGAGATTAGTATTTGGGAACTAGGGAGGGCAGAAATAATATTCTAAGTCATATGTTTATAAATGTTTTGTCAATGTTATAAACAGTGAAGGCAAGATTTAGAGATTAGTTCAAATTCGATTGTGTATATTTGCTTGGAAATATTATTTGAAAGTAGGTAGAGGTAAGTTGTGCAGACCTGATTTTTCACTCTGATGATCTTTACCTCAACCTATTTTTAAAAAAGCACTTGTCCTACGTGTTTCTTTTAGTTATACATAAAGATCTAGACAGGTAGGCCCTTATTTTAGCTCCCTGAATTACAAAATAGATATGAATTCATTTCCTCTCCTGCACTTTAAGAGTTACTACAAGGTAACCTTGTGGGACAAGCAGAATGAAGGCAAGTAGAATGGTGTCACTTTGAGGTGCATATGGCATTGTACCTAAATACACATCAAGGCATATCAAGGTCTGGAACATAGAGGCTGTGATTATTATTCACACACAAGGAGTTTCATTTCAACAGGTCCATCTGAGGACAATGCAGCTTGATCTGTGAAATTCCTTCCATCATTTTTACCCCCATTTATCCCAATCCTACCTATCCCTTCAAAGTATCCAGCTCCATTTTCCCATATATACATTGAATATTATAACTGCCTTTGCCATTTGTTTAATGTGACTAAAGAGTTTACATTAGAAACTGCATAGTTGTGAAGCTATATGTAAACTGTAGTATTGCTGCTTCACCCTCTGCTGTGGTTCTTACCATTCCTATGGTTTCATCTACATCTGCATGCAAATTGATAGGAGATTTCTAGTCTCAATCTTATATAAAGCCACACCGATCTCCTTTTACTCAAAAATGATTTTTCTGCTCTACCTGGATAGTAAGCGTCACCTTTGACTCTTCCATCCTGTACAGGGGTAGTCATCAGCACTTATTCAATCAATCACCAAATCTTACTGATACTACACCTAAAATTTGTCTCTAATCATTTGCTATAAACATAGCTCTCTTTTTAAACATATTCTGTACAATTTCTAGGATTATTTCTTTAAAATGAACCTTTGACAAGTCACTTTTCAATCTAAAAATATTTTAATGTTTATTTTTGGCAATAGAGCTCTACCACCTGAGTCATACTTCCAGTTCCTTTTTGTTTTTGTTGTTCTTAATAAGGCCTTGTTATGTATCTAAGGCTGGTCTTGAACTCATGATGTCCTGCTTCAGTCACCTGACTGCTAGTAATATAGGCATGCACTACTGTGTCAAGCTAACAATGATTGCTTTAACAAGGCCTATGAGACCCTTACATTAGCTAGTCGCTGATTTCAACTACATTTTTTGCCAGTCTTGTATGAAATGCCATTCCCTTCTTCTAGCTAACTTATTTTTTTGGCTCATCTCAAACTTCCACTTATGAAAGGTTTCCTTCCTTGCTGTTTCTGAACTGTAGTTCACATATGATGAAAGTTCCAAGCCAGCTTGGACAAAAAGTTAATAAATCATCTTAACCATCAAGAAAGGAGTAGTAGAGCATTCCTGTCTGTAATGCTAGCTGTGAAGGAGGCATGAATTGGAGAATTTTAGCTGAGTCCAGATCCACACAGAATGTGAGACCCTATCCAAAGAACAATCAAAGGAAAATAGGACTGTAAGCATGACTTAACCGTAGAGCCTTTGCCAACGAGCAAAAGGCCCGAGTTCAAACACCAATATGACCAGAAAAGAAAAAAGAAATTTCACTTTGCAGCTACCTGTAACCTTACTCAGCGTATTAGAGTGTAATTTATATGTCATTCTCTGTTCCTAGACTGTGAAATATTTAAGAGATAATACTGTTTTGTTTAGCTTTGTAATCTCATTAGCTAGCATAGGGCCTAACATCTGCTCCATATATATGGATATATATGAATATATATATATATATATATATATATATATATATAAAATATCTTGCTTGGAGAATGTCTTCAGTTAGTGTAAGTTTTAATATTGCAAAAGATGTTGCTTTCTCTTAGGACACAATATAAAGCAACATTTGGCCTGGTAAACAGGAACTTGTGTTTGGCAAGTAAAGGACAGTATTTTGTTTTTTGTTTTTTGTTTTGTCAGCCCTGAGGCTTGAACTCAGGGCCTGGGCACTATATGTAAACTTCTTTTGCTCAAGACTAGCATTCTAACACTTGAGCCACAGTGTTACTTCCAGATTTTTCTGTTTATGTGGTTCTGAGGAACTGAACCCAGGACTTCAAGTTAGGTAAGCACTCTACCACTAAGCCACATTCCCAGCCCCAAGGGCAGTATCTTAAGCCTCGGTTTTCTCATTGGGAACTGAGTGTGTTGGACAACTTGATTTTACTCATCCTTTCAGGTTCAAAATATTGCTCACCTTCTAGAGAAATTGTACAAATGTGGAGATTTTTGGTCACCACAACTGGAGAAAGCTAATGGCATCTGGTGGATGGAGGTTAGGGACATTGTTAAACATCCCAGAATTCACAGAACTACTTCCCCATGAGAAGGGTAGAGCACAGAGACAGAAACTTGACCTAATATTTTCTATTGCTGTATAGCAGTTACATTGTAACTGCTATATTATTACCTCTCCCTCACAAGAAGTTAAGCTTATGTGCAAAGGAAGAAATTTTCTTTTATTCTTTCAGTAATTATGTATTGAGTGACTAAATAAATGACTGAATGACAGGATGAAATATGCTTCTTAACTCTTTGTTAAGAAGTTATGCCAAAGAGAATTTAACTTTCTCTCTTTTCTTATTTGCAGGACAGGAAAACTGGGGAACTTGACAGCCCCTTGTAATGCCAATTGTAACTGTTTGAGATCCTATTATTATCCTCTCTGTGGAGGAGATGGAGTCCAATATTTTTCTCCCTGCTTTGCAGGTTGTTTAAACTCTGTTTTGAATGGGAAACCCAAGGTAACTGTGAAGGAATGTGTTTGTGTATTTATGATTGTCCTCTCTGCATCCTTCTCCTGGAGTTCTGCAGGGCTTGTTCTTTCTTTCTGCCCCACCTCTCCCATTAGCTAGTCTTGATATCTCAAATGGAGAAAGATTCCTTTTTCTTTCTTTCTGGGCAACTATTATTGATAATTTCATTGAGAAGTTTCTCACATGCAGGATGTAAAAAAGGAGGCAAGAATTAGGTATTTGTAGATAAGGTGGTAACTTTACAAAGACCTAGGAGAGCCAAACACTGGTTTCTCACACCTGTAACCCTAGTTACTTAGGAGATTGAGAACTGGAGGAGTGTGGTAGAGCCATCCCTGGCAGAATAGTCCATGGGACTCCCTCTCCAATTAATCACTGAAAAGCTAAGGAACAAGCATGAATTAACTGGTAGAGTGCCAGCCACTAGCAAACAAGCTGAGCAAAAGAATGAGGCTTTGATTTCTATCTTTAGAACATTAAGCAAAAAGTTAAATATAGGATTATGTAGTGGCATTCCTTTTCTTATATGGAGATAAGTTTAAGATTGTAAAAAGTATTTTTTTTTTTGTTGTTGGTCATGGGGCTTGAACTCTGGGCCTCAGTTCTTCACCTCAAGGCAAGTGCTCTACCACTTGACCCACAGTGCCACTTCGGTTTTCTGGTAGTTAATTGGAGATAAGAGTCTTAAAGATGTTCTTGCCTGGGCTGGTTTTGAACTACAATCCTCAGATCTCAGCCTCCTGAGTAGCTAGGATTACAGGCATGAGCCACTGGCACCCTGCTGTAAAAATTATTTCTATACAAGCAAGTAGAAATGAGTAAAGTTGGTTAAGATTTATTGTAAAAATCAATATGGATATTTGTACATGTGTGTAAAGTTATATAGTTTATATACTCATAAGTACATGCATGAATATGTATGTATATATGTGGAAATACCTTTACTATATTTATATGTACTAAATGCATTAAGACTTTATCTCAGTAGGCTGACTTTCAATCTTCCTGTTGGGAATAAACCAAAATACAACAACAACAACAAAAATTTCATACTGAACTCAGAGTCTGGTGCTTACATGTCAGGCTCTCTACCACTGGAGCCATACTTCCAGCTCCATTTTTGCTGTTTTCAAGTTAGGGTCATGCTTTATGCCCAAACTTGTCTGGGCTTGGCTCCTTCTACTTATGCTTTCCTGTGGTTGGGATGACAGGTGTATGCATCCAGCCATTGAGCTTCCCCGGTAGCTGGGAACACATGTATACCGCTGTACTCAGCTGCTTGTTGAGATCGAATGTCTTGAGCTTATTTTTGCCCTTCTGGCCTTGAACCATGAACTACTTCCTAAGTAGTTAGGATTGCAATCTTGATCCACCACACTTGGCATGCAACATATAACTTTTTTTTTTTTTTTTTTTTTGGTCCAGGGGGGCTTGAACTCTGGGCCTGGGCGCAGTCCCTCAGCTCTTCAGCTCAAGGCAATCACTCTACCACTCGACCCACAGTGCCACTTCGTTTTTTTGGTGGTTTATTGGAGATAAGAGTCTCATGGACTTTTGTGCCTGGGCTGTCTTTGAACTGTGATCCTCAGATCTCAGCTTCCTGAGTAGCTAGGATACAGGCGTGAGCCACCGGCTCCTGGCTGCAACATAGACTTTTTTTTTTTTTTTTTTTTGGGTCTGGTCGTGGCCGTGAACTCTGGGCCTGGGCGCTGTCCCTCAGCTCTTCAGCTCAAGGCTAGCACTCTACCACTTGAGCCACCTTCCCAACCCATGCAATATAGACTTTTAAAAGATGGTTATATAAAATCACTGAATAGGGGTGGGAAGGTGGCTCAGTGGTAGAACACTTGCCTTGCATGCCTGAGGCCCTGGGTTCGATTCCTCAGCACCACATAAGCAAAAAGAAAAAAGCCGGAAGGGGCGCTGGGCTCAAGTGATAGAGTGCTAGCCTTGAGCTGAAGAGCTGAGGGACAGTGCCCAGGCCCAGAGTTCAGGCCCCATGACCGGACCCCCCCCCCAAATAAATAAATAAATAAATAAATAAAAGCACTGAATAGAACTTCATCATTCTTTCCCATTTCTCCCAACTCTGTCCATCCCCTCAATTTACCTTGTCCCATTGTTTTACATATGGCTACTGACTGGGAAGAATGATGCAAGAGTTGAGCCTAATCAAGATGCGTTTTACTTACAGACTGATATATTGAATTGAAAGTCATTTTTACAATTACTTAAAATAATTTTAAAACTAAGAAATAATGTAATCCCTCTGTATAGTATCTTTATAATAAAAATATTTTAAAAAAACTAAGAAATATATAATGGCAGTGTAGGATAGAGAAAAGCCTTTTAGCACTGGGATGTGATTCAAGAAGGTGTATCTAGCAAGAACAAGTACCTGAGATTAAAGTTCAGTACCCCCAAAAGAGAAAAGTCTTACCATAAATATATCTTTGTCAATTCATATAGACCTAATAGGCTGAGATATTACATGCAATTCTAATCATTGGAATGAAACTAAATCTGTCATTATCAAGCATTACCTAGAGAAACTTAATAAAATCCTTTAAGAAGACATAGTTATATGTCTTTTAATATCTGAATTTTAATATCTGAGTTTCTTTTTTATATAAAGGCCAAACTCATACTTTTTTCATAATGTTAACTTTTAATGTTTCATATTTTAAAAATCTACATAGATATATTTATGTATGAGAAATATTACTTATATGTAATATAGATTTCAAGCTAATGAGGTGATAAGTTCTCTTTCTTATTGTCATAAGTATATCATTTTAGGAAGGCTACACTTTCCTTTCAGTAAACCCAACCAAAAATTGTAGATGTAAAGGCTGTAGTGAAAAGCGGAACATTTTCCAAGGTCATAGGATGTAGTAGGCAATTATACTGTGGCATTCACCAGAATTTCAGTGTTTGATCCTTTAACCTAGTGAAGGTTGTCACCATGGATTTCTCTTTGCCCTCTATAACAGAAAAGAAGAAAGTTAGCATGGAAGCACATTTTGAGCAGTTGTGGTAGATTAAAGTAGTCTGGCCTATGTGAGATTATAAAAGTACTATATTTTTGTCAATTTGTTTTTAAATGAGCAAATAATAGATAAGTTAAATTGTAAGGGCAGCTTGTTTCTAGTTTTGAAACTTTATAACTTCTTCTGCAGCATTACTTACTGAATATGGATTAGGATAGTGAAGGAGTATATGAAATATTTGAAATCACTGAATTGATATGATAAAATACCTTGTCAAAACTAACAATTTTAGTACTTTTGTGCCTAATATTTTCAGACATACTACAATTGTTCCTGTATTGGAAGGAAGTTAGAAATTGCATCTACTGCAGAAAGTTTTAGCTTTGAAGCTAAAGCTGGAAAATGTGCAACTAAGTGTACACATTTGCCCATATTTCTTGGCATTTTCTTCACTACAGTGATTTTTACCTTCATGGCTGGTACTCCTATAACCGTGTCTATATTAAGGTATGTATTATATTGCCAAATTTGCAAACTCTAAGACAACATGTTCAATGATGGGAATACGGCCTCAAAGGTTCAGCTGGGTCACAAATTGATTACTGGGTTCAAGTAAATTTATTCCTAAAGATGTCATGAGCTCTGTGGCATTGGATGAGTTATTCAGGTAAATAGGAAGTAAATGAGATCATATATGAGTAGGTGTCTTAGCACTTTTCTGCTTGGCATATACCTGGTGTTACTTTAAGTTTCTTTGCTTGTTTCATGAAGCCTTCAGTTGTGAACTGGAGATCTGTTAAATTATATTTAGGAACAGACCATTGTGCCAGATTCCAAAGCACATGTATTCTGCCTTAAGAATATTTCTGTCACCTGGATGCTAGCCAGAGTTTGGGACTTTGTGTTACTCGCTTCCTTCCACATTCTTTGCAAAGATATTTCCCACTTGCCCTTCCAGACTCCCTAGTCTGTGTCTTTTCTAACAGATGTACGCTTTTCCCTTGTCAGTACTTCGCTTCTTAATATTTACTCATCTTTTCATCTAATTTTTGATAAATGGAAGATTTATGTTTTCATGGTATAATGTTACTTTAATTTTTTCCAACTTAATTGATATTGGCAAATAAAATTTATGTATATTTAAAGTGTATAATGCAATATTTTGAAATCCACAGATATTATGAACTGATTACCATAATCAAACTTGTGTATATATCCATGACTTTGCAGTTGTGGGTATGTGTGTGTGAGTGTGTGTGTGTGTGTGTGTGTGTTGTGTATTTGGTGAGAAAATTTACAATCTACCCACCATAAAATATATCCATGACTTTACAGTTGTGGGTATGTGTGTGAGTGGTGTGAGTGTGTGTGTCTGTGTGTGTGTGTGTGTGTGTGTGTTTGTGTATTTGGTGAGAAAATTTACAATCTACCCACCATAAAATTTAAGTATACAATACAGTATTATTAGCTACAAACACCATGCTGTGCAGTCTGTCCTAGAATTTACTCTGCATAATTAAAACTTTGCATCCTTTGACCAAATCATCCCATTTCCTTACCGTCAGCCTTCCACAATTACCATTCTACCCTCTACTTCTCTGTGATTGTCTTTTTTGGTATCCAGATATGATTGAGATTGTACAGTAATTGTTTTTTGTCTAGTTTATCCCAGTTGACATCAAGTCCTCTTAAGTTCATTCATGTCACATATAGAAGAATTTCTTTTCTTTCTGAGACAGAGACAGAGTGGTGCTATACTCCTCCTTTGTCTATTCTTCACTGATTGACACTGAGGTGGATTCCATCTTTATAAACAATTGAGAATAATACTTCAATGAACACAGAAGTACAAAATTGATTTGACATTCTGATTTCATTTCTCCAACTATCCAGAACTGAAGATTGCTTGGGCCCGTGTTAATTCTTGTTTTATTTTAATCATTTGAGGAACCTTTATTCTACTCACTGTAATGTATGTGCCAATTTACTTTCCTCCCCAGGACTTACCCTTGTATCCTTGCCAACATTTTTGTCTTTTGTCTTTATTTCAATAGCCAATACTAACAGGTGTGAGGTGGTATCTTATTTTGGTTTTGATGTATATTCACCTGATGCCTAGTAATTTGAAGCATTTTTTTTTGTTTTCACATTGGTATGTCTTTCTTTGAAAAATGACTATTGAAATCTTTTACTTATTTTGAAAATTAGAGTTTTTTTCTCTTTACTATGCTGTTTAATTTTCAGATTTCTTTTGGATATTAACTCCTGTCAGTTGTATGGTTTGCTGTTGTTTTTAAATATCTCTAGGTTTTCTACATTGATGGATTGTTTTGGTAAAAAAGCATTGTAGTTTGATGGAATACTATTTATCTATTTTTGCCTTTATTGCCTGTACTTGTGATGTCATAACTGAAAAGTCATATTCCAAACTAATGACAAGGAACTTTTATGTTTTAAGACTTTAGTTCATTCTAAATGGACTTTTTCTCCACCCCCACCCCCTTTTTTGTTTGTTTGAGCAGGGTGCCACTATAAGCCCAGGCTTGCCTTCAACACCTGATCCTCTTACCTCAGCCTCTCAAAGCTGGGATTATAACTCTGCACCATTATGTGGGTTTTAATGGAATTCTGTGTGTCGTCTTTGATAAGGGCTCTATTTCATTCCTTTGAATGCGAATATCCAGTTATCCTAACATAATTTACTGAAAAAAACTCTTTCTGCTGTCTGTTCTTGACAAGCTTGCTTGTCAAAGATCAATTAACAACAAACATGGAGATTTATTTCAGGGTGTTCTGTTCTGCTTCATTGATCTGTATATATATATATATATATATATATATATATATATATATATATATAATCAGTATCATATTACTTTGATGATTGCAGCATCATACTAAATTTTCAAATCAGATTGTGTGTCTTTAGCTTTGTTCTGCTCAAAATTGATTTCTCTGTTCTGGGTCTTTTGTAGTACTATTTGAGTTTTAAGAGTTTTCTGTTTCTGCAAAACTTAATATTTGTTAAGTGGCATATATTAAATTGTACATAGAACAGTTTTGTCATAATATTTACATACTTACTTGATAACAATCACTCCCTCTCTTATTCATTCTTATTCCTATCTTCTCCATCCATCTTTTCCTTTCCTTTTCTATTTTCCTAGAAGATGTGTTCTGACTTCCAGATTCTGGTGTGTTTGGTTTTAATTTGCTATCCTTTAGCTTCCATAAATGAGAGAAAATATGCTATTACTGTGTGATTAATTTCACTTCTTTCATTCATTATCCCACATATTTCATTTTGACATGGATTTTTGGATATCTGTAAATTATTTCATATATGGATTTTTAAATAATCTTATTTGATGTTGTTTGTTGTTCCAATTTGTGAACATAGGATATCTGTCCATGTATTTGTGTTCTCCAAAGCATTTTTATTTTTATTTCAAAGTTGATTTCAAAGGATTTTACTTTTAAATGCTATTACAAAAGAGATTCTTTTCTATTTATCTTTTTGGATAATTCAGTTGGAGAAATGCAACTGATTTTTTTAAATGTTGATATTTTTCCTGCTGAACTTTAAATGAATTTAGATTAATTTGTTCTCATTCTAATAGTTTGTGGTAGAGACTTTAAACTTTCTGATAAAGTGCCATTGTCTGCAAAAACAAGAGGGATTTACTTCTTTCTAATTTGCAGGCCATTTTTTTCTTCTTCCCTAATTATTCTAGTTATGAGTTTGAATGTTGAAAAGAAGTTCTGAGGAAATCCTTTCCCCCTCCCCACCTGCTGATCTCAGAAGAAAGGCTTTCAGCTATTCCCTACTGAAAATGTTTCTGTAACACTGTCATATGTGGTCTTTTTATGTTGGAGTCTATTTTTTAGTACCTATTTCTTAGTACCTATTTGGCTGAGTTGTTTAATGAGAAATAAGTCTTGTTAATAAATGTCTTTTTTTTTCTACGAATTTTGTTAAAACTCTTAGGGAGTATGACTTTGGTATTATCTGTAATATTTTAGTTCTGATAACATTTTTTCTTTTTTTTTTTTGTTTTAACTTTTTTGTTTTTTTTGGGTCAGGTCGTGGGGCCTGAACTCTGGGCCTGGGCACTGTCCCTCAGCTCTTCAGTTCAAGGCTAGCGCTCTACCACTTGAGCCACAGCACCACTTCCGGCTTTTTTCTTTTTGCTTATGTGGTGCTAAGGAATCAAACCCAGGACCTCATCCATGCAAGGCAAGCGCTCTACCACTGAGCCATCTTCCCAGCCCTTTTGTTTAATTTTATTGTAAATTTTTTTTTTATAATTTCTGAATGGTTAAACTATGCATGAGACCTTACAATAAATTATTTATTTCATATGAACAACATTTACTTTAATATAGAAATGCTAAATTGATATAAGTATGTTAAAAAAATATGAGCATGCAATATAACCTCATTTGTGTTTAATATTTCCAGGTGTGTTAATCAAAGGCAAAGGTCTCTAGCACTTGGAATACAATTCATGTTGCTTCGATTATTGGGTATGCCATTTCAAATAATTTATTGGAAACGGTTTGTTATTCTGTTTTGTTGGTGTTACTAATTTGTTCAGATATAGTACATGTAAAGAAAATAAAGAAAACTACATAATTGTTCAAGATGTACATATCACATGAAATTATAATGATTATATTTCCATTTTCCTGATTTACTAATCATTGTTAAAAAGTATATATGATTTATTTGAAATATATAATATGACCATCCACATATAATTTCTTTCTTCCATACTTTTATCACCATTTAGGATACCACCATGTTGCACTGCCAATGAAAGACAATAAGATGAAATATTTCAAAAGTAAATGAAATCAAGATATTGTGTCTAGTTAAGAATTGCTGGCCTGTCGTAATGACTCAATCCAGTAATACTAGCTATTTTGGAGGTAGAGATTAGAGGATTGCATTTTGAGGCAAGTTGGGGCAGTTTAGAGAATAAAGAGAGTTCATGAAAATCCATCTCAACCAATGTCTAGTTGCACTCGTATATGCTTGTTTTCTTAGTGAGGTGAGGAAGCATCAACAGAAAAGTTGACTAAGTCATAAGTCATAAGTCAAGGCTGATTAAGACATAAAAAGAGATCTCTTCTCACAAAATAATCAATGCAAAATGAGCAGCTCATTTGGTAGATGGCCTGCCTAGAAGGCAAGAGGTCCTGAGTTCAAGTCCCAGTACTACAAAAAAAAATATTGGAAGAATTTATAACAGAAAACTTACAATGTAACAGATATGAGGATTTTACTTTATTAATTTTTATTTTTATTTTTGTCAGTCCTGGTGCTTGAACTCAGGGCCTGGGCACTGTCCCTGAGCTTTTGCCCAAGGCTAGCACTATACCACTTGAGCCACAGAGCCACTTCCAGCTTTTTCTGTATATATGGTATGATGAATCAAACCTAGGACTTCATGAATGCTAGGCAAGCACTCTACCACTAAGCCACATTCCCAGCCCTATATGAGGATTTTAAAGAAATTAATATTATAAATTTAATGTTGAGATTTTTATTAAAATAAAAAGAACATTAGTGATCATGTAGTCTACTTTCTTACTTTTCAAATGAGAAAATGAATTCCCTCAAAATTCAAGGTTCTGCTGAAAGTTACACAATTAACTGTGGTAGAAAGGAGGTTAGAAAATGATCCCTCACAGTAAAGTGCACTGTGGTGTATGTGTGTGTGTGTGTGGGTGGGGGTGTGTGGGTGGGTGTGTATGCTAGTCTTGGGGCTTGAACTCATGGCCTAGGTTTTTTGTATTTTTTTTTTTTTTTAGTCGGTTGTGGGGCTTGACCTCGGCCTGGGCGTTGTCTCTGACTTCTTCAGCTCAAGGCGAGCACTGTACCCCTTTGAACCACAACACCACTTCTGGCTTTCTGGTGGTTAATTGGAGATAAGCATCTCAACAGACTTTTCCTTGCCTGGCTTTGAACCTCAATCCTCAGATCTCAGCCTCCTGAGAGGCAAGGATTAGAGGCGTGAGCCCCCAGCGCCCGGCAGCATAGGTGTTTTTCCTGAGCTTTTTTGCTCAAGGCTAGTGCTCTGCTACTTGAGCCATAGTTCCACTTTTGCCTTAAATTTGTTTTTTATAGGTAGTTGATTGTAGGTATTAGTCTTACGGAATTTCCTGCCTGGACTGGCTTCATATTGCAATCTTCAGATCTCAGCTTCCTGAGTATCTAGGATTACTGATGTAAGACACTGGTCCCTCGCCAGTTAAGTGCACTTTTTAACTTGCCCCACTATAGATTATAAAACAGATGAGTATTTCTAAGAAATACTACCTTAAAAAATATATTCGATTTGTGACAGGTGGAAGTGACTTATGTACAGCCATCCTTCCTATACATTAAAGCATGTCTAGATCATATAGATAAAACAAGAGAAATGCTTTGAAAATAATTGTTAAACTAAATTATTTAGGGAAGAGTGACAAGAAAAATAAGAGTTTTGAAATACATAGTATAAATGATTTTCTTTTGTAATATTGTAAATTTGCATTTGGTTGCATCTTTTAATATGGACCCTGCAGAGATTAATAGTATTGGAAGTTTAGAGCTTCATGGTTTCCAAGATGTATATGTGTTCACATGAATGCACAGGAGTAGGTATATTCGTTTGACTAAATATGTGCACAGACATACATCTTGTTATACACACACATTCATTTTAACTTGTATACACATGCCCCCATTAATGTATATGTCTGCACAGACAAGACCATATACTATAGTTTTGAGGACTCACATGTGCATCTAACATAATTTATCTTGATTTTTAAAATAGTAGCTTGTTTCAAAGATATATTAATAATGGGTAAAAAACAATAAATAACTGTAGTGATCAATAAGCATAATTACATTTTCCAAAATAACAAATACAGTAAGATCCTTATTAAATTAAAACAATATATCTAGAGATTTCTATTAAAATCCTTTTTTGAGCTGGTTAGAAACATAATTATATGTTATTATTTTAAATATTACATCCAGCTTCTTTATATGTCTTTGACATGTACGTGATTTGGTTAATTTGCATGTGGTAAGGCTAATGACTATTTTTATCTATAAGGATATACATGTTACTATAGTTTTAAAAGCCTGTGATAATAAGCCATGATCTCCAACCATTTTTATTTTGTCCCTAATTCTTTTAGGCACAATACCTGGACCAATTATATTTGGTGTGACAATAGACAGCACATGTATTCTCTGGGATGTAAATGAATGTGGCACTAGAGGAGCTTGTTGGATTTATGATAACATCAGGATGGCCCATATGCTAGTAGCCATAAGTAAGTGACATCTTGATCATTTTAAGGGTATGGATGAGACATTTCATTAGCTATTGGTTGCTTTGTCAGTTACTTTGGAATGTTCAGCAACATTCCACTAAAAACTTGGGGAAAGAAAAGAAATACTGGGAGTGGTGTCTCACGCCTGTAATCCTAGCTACTCAGGAAGTCGAGATCTGAGGATTGTGGTTCAAAGCCAGCCCAGGCAGGAAAGTCTGTGAGACTCTTATCCCCAATAAATCACTCAGAAAATTGGAAGTGGTGCTGTGGCTGCAGCAGTGCTTGCCTTGAGCTGAAGAGTGGTAGAGTGGTAGAGTGCTTGCCTTGAGCTGAAGAGCTGAGATACAGTGCCCAGTTCAGAGCTCAAGCCCCACGACTGACAAAAAAAAAAGAAAAAGAATGAAAAAAAAGAAAAGATAAGAATGAAAAAAAAGACAACAGAGCAAGCAAATCATCTCCTGGGTATAGTCAGTACTTAGTAGCAGGTTAAAAGTTAACATTGAAGGCTAGACATTGGTAAGTCATCTGTAATCTTAGCTACTCACAAGAATGACACCTGAAGGATCTAAGTACAAAGGCTGTCTGGGAAGGACTGAAGGCATGGATCAAATGAGAGAAACTACTAGGTAAGCAAGTGCAATACCCTGAACTCTGTCTCCGCACCCCCTAAAAAATTAAATTAACATCTAACTGGACAATGGGGGCTCATGCCGGTAATCCTAGCTACTTAGGAGGAGATTGCACTTTGAAACCAGCCTGAGCTGGAAAGTCCCTGAGACTTTTATCCTCCTCTTCCCCCCCAAAAAAAGGCCAGAAGTGGAAAATAGAGCTGTGGCTCAGGTGGTAGAGCACTAGCCTTGAGCAAAAAACTCAGCGCGCACACACACACACACACACACACACACACACACACACACTATTTAAAATCTTTAAAGCAATCTTAAGAAATTAGAGTATGTACATATAGAGAAGTTTTTGATATGTACACCCTGTAGTTTTTACTGCTGTCATGAGGAAACATATATCATGACTAGCTTCTTCTTGTGTGCTTAAAATGAGTATACTATTATATTCAATTTTTTGAGAAATACTGGAGAAATAAATATATAAATTCAGAAAATCAAGAGCATAAATATTGACAAAAACATACCAAATAGCCACCATCATTTACCACTTTTTATTGAACCCATTCATGTTTAAGATTTATTTAGTAGATTGGTTTATATTTATGTTTTGCCAACAATGAACATGAGAATTTTACCTTCCAAAAGATGTTACACATCTATACACTTTTCAAACTAAGCCAACAAAAAACATTAACTGTTTTATGTAGGTAACTAATCCTTCTACAAATCTAGTAAAGTTTAGACCAATGAGCATTCATATTTTTCAAATGCATACCTTTTACATAAAAATATCAATGACTAACAAATATGATTCAGGAATTAGAAAAAAATGGCCTGTGAGATCACGTTTAATTTTAATAACATTTATTAAATACTTAGTACTGGAACTCATTTGTGTTCACATGGCTGAGTTTAAAATCAGTTATGAAAACAAAAAAATCAGTTATGAAATAACTTTTAATGCTCCGTATTTTTAGCTAACATAGGAGAGAAATTTGCTTAAATATTCAACATGATATATTCCCAAAGGGTTTCTTCTGCTTTTAAAATTACTTTTCCCCCAAACTTTTACCTATTTTTTAATATTATGTTCCATTTTGAATATTAGAATTCTTCAAGTTATTCAAGTTCAAGGACGACATAAACTATTTTATCATTATCATTTAGCTCTTTGTAAGTTTTTTGAATATAGTAGTATATTAAATGAAGTATGTTAGGGGCTGAGAATGTGGCTCAGTGGTAGAGCACTTGCCTTGCATGCCTGAGGCCTTGGGTTCGATTCCCCAGCACCATATAAGCAAAAGGAAAAGGGCCAGGGGTGGTGCTGTGGCTCAAGTGGTGGAGCGCTAGCCTTGGGCTGAAGAGCTGAGGGACAGCGCTCAGGCCCAGAGTTCAGGCCCCACGACTGGACCAAAAAAAAAAAAAATGAAGTATGTTAAATGAAATATAGTATTATGTTAAAAATGAAGTATGGGGGCTGGGAAGGTGGCTCAGTGACAGAGCGCTTGCCTTGCATGCCTGAGGCCCTGGGTTTGATTCCTCAGCACCACATAAGCAAAAAGAAAAAAGCCAGAAGTGGCGCTGTGGCTCAAGTGGTAGAGTGCTAGCCTTGAGCTGAAGAGCTGAGGGACAGCGCCCAGGCCCAGACCGGACCCCCCCCCCCCCAAAAAAAAAATGAAGTATGGGGCAATGCTGTACTCTCAGCCTTTGTCAGGCTTGGGTAGATGGATCATGAGTTTAAGACCAGCTTGTATCACTATAGTAAAACCTTGTTTCCAAATAAAAGGGATAAAAGGGAATGAAACATGGATTTATTTAATCCTTCTCTAGAGTATATTTTTATTGTTTATAAAGAAAAGAAATGCTAGTTCATATTGAACTGTGTTTTTTCCTTTCTTTTCTTTTTTTTTGGGGGGGGTCCGGTCGTGGGGCCTGAACTCTGGGCCTGGGTGCTGTCCCTCAGCTCTTCAGCTCAAGGCTAGCGCTCTACCACTTGATCCACAGCGCCACTTCTGGCTTTTTTCTTTTTGCTTATGTGGTGCTGAGGAATCAAATCCAGGGCCTCACGCATGCAAGGCAAGCGCTCTGCCACTGAGCCACCTTCCCAGCCCTGAACTTGTGTGTGTTTTTTCTTATGACTGTGTGTGTGTGTGTGTGTGCACACATGTGCGTGTGCACGCTGGTCATAGGGTATGAATTTAAAGCCTGAGCACAGTCCCTGAGCTTTTTTACCCTGTACCACTTTAGTCACATGAGCTCCTTCTCTGGCTTGTTAGTGGGGTCATTAGAGATAAGCATTTCATCAACTTTCTTGGTGGGTTAGATTGGAACATCAATTCTCAAATCTCAGCCTCCTCAAGTATTTAGGATTATAGGCCTGAGCACCTGTAGCCAGATCAGTTTTTCTTGTTATTGTTGTTGTTGGGGTCTTTTTGAGTGAACATCTTTATACAGCCTGGAACTTACTGTGTAGTCTAGGCTAACCTCAAATTCTAGATTCTCTTTCCTCAGCTTTTGGAGATCTGATATTAAATTCACAATCCACCATTTCCAACCTCCTGAATATTTAAAATTTTGAAAGCATAGAAGTATAATGCCATATAATTTTCTTCACTGTGGTGACTTTCTTTGTATGCAGAAATTCTCAAGTTTGGAAATAACTAAAAGCCCCATTTTTTATTACTTATTGTTAAGGTGATAAACAGAAGTGTTATAGTTACATAAGGTAATGAGTACATTTCTTTTTGGACAATGTCACCCCTTCCCTCATTTCTCCTGCTTTCCCCTCCCCATGCCCCATGTCCCTCCCTCCCAAGTTGTAAAGTTCATTTCCACCATAGTGTCTCATGAGTATCATTGTTATATTAGATCATTCTTTGTCCTGCCGTTTCTGTGATTTCCTTTCCCTTCAATGGATCAGATAAACATATACAAGACAAAGTGTGCAGAAAACTAAAAATAAAACAAACATTAGAAATAACTGCAAACAGAATATAATAAGAAGCACTTGTTTCCAATTCTTGGAGTTCACTTTGATATACTTCATTATGTATGGCTATATGTACTTAATGACTGGGCTATTGTGATACCCTGCTAAGAATATCATGGATATATTCTAGTTATTACAAATGAAGGAAACCATGCAACCTATATTTCTTTAGGTCTGGTTTGCTTCGCTTAATATAATTTTTTCCAGATTTTTCCATTTCCTTACAAATGGAGCAATGTTATGCTTTCTGATGGATACATAGTATATCTCAGATATTCTTGATCTATTCTTTCACTGAGGGAAGGCCCAAATTCATGACTGATTTTTATTTTTGCATTTAGGTGTTACTTGTAAAATTATCACCATTTTCTTCAATGGACTGGCAATCTTTTTGTATAAACCACCACCCTCAGGCACAGATGTATCTTTTCAAAGTCAGAATGCAGTTGTGACCACTGTTTCAGTAGACCAGGATCTGAACAAAGCAGAAAATGAAGAGGACAAGCTAGAGGACAAGCCTCAGAAGTGACATCTGTCTCACAGAGTGCCATGACAGCATTGTATAAATCCAATATGGACGATGATGTTTTAAAAATGAATGGTTTGTTATCCAGTATGTTTGTTGTACATGTATCTTCTTTTGTCTTAATGCAAGAAACAAACCTGTGTTATCGATGCCAACTGAAAGCCTAAACACACACACACACACACACACACACACACACACACACACAGGCTCACCTGTTTCCCATTGTCTATGCATGCAAGTCCCAACTATTTACAAGAAAAGTAGCCAATGATGAGTTAATAGTTTACATTAAAGAAACACAGAGATGAAGCTGGATGTGGTGATACCCATAACCCCAGTGAGTTCAAGGTAAGCCTGTTTCAAAACAAAACAAAAACTTAAAGACAAACTGATGTTTTATATTTTTTTAATACAACTTGTTGCATTTTAAATATTGTTGATGAAACATTTGCTCTTACATGGAAAATTTATGATATAAAAATATTAAAACAAATTTGTGCAATGATTTCTGGGCCTTACTGGAAGCTTGTGAATTTAAAGGCAGCTTTATCATATAATTTGTTTTAAAATTATATCTACTGGTCTGGATTTTATTTATTACTATGTTATTGAACTAGGAGAATGGACACTAGCAGTTTTCTCTGTGGCTCCCTAGATAGTTTATTTTACATTGAATACACATATTTTCACTTCAAGGACCCAGGAAGCAATTTGTTGATATTGCTGAATTTTAACACTTAACTTTTTGTGATTCCATGATGGTATTATTCAGTAACATCCATTCCAGATGAAAGAACCAACTTCAATAATGGAAAGTGCCAATTAGACATGGCAATGTTCCTTGATTCATCTTGGCCAGTGTTGGTATGCTGAATTCTTTATTTTTTTTTTAATTTTAAAAACTGATTACCCAGTACATTACTTAGAGCACTTAAAAACAGTACTTTGAATATAGCAGACAACTATTATTATTTGATTGAGGCATTAAAACCTACTCTGATGAATTTATTCATCTTTTCATAGACCTGATAACATTATAGATAAACCCCTACTGTGCTTAGGTCAGATTTATGGCTGTCTTACTCATGATATAGAAGAAATAGAACATTGAGCATCAGTAAAAATAACTTAATGTTGTTAAAATTTTTTGCTGAATTTATCTAGCATGTGTGAGGTCCTAAATTCAGTCCTCAGCACAGCAAAGAAAAGGAAAGGAAAAGAAAGGAAAGGAAAATAAAGGAAGAAGGGAAGAAAAGAAAGGAAGGTAGGAAGAAAGAAAAATAGATTGTTACATTTTTTTCTGGGATGGGGGATTTTTCTTTTAATGCTATAGACCGAGCTTGGGACCTTAAATTTGGTACTCTACCACTTGAGCTCAAAGTGTCTGGTTTTCCCTACTTCCTTCTCCTAGTTTAATACTTTCCATGAAGAGATTTACACACACTGTAATCAGGACAACAGAAGTGAGGTAATGACTTGGCTGGAAGTCAGGAGCTGAAGCACTAGAAACAGAATTTAAGATGCCATCAGGAGTAACCTGCAGTCAATGACTTTCAAGAACCTAGTAGGTTCTATAAACTGAGCTTCAAGAAGGAAGATTGAGGTAAGAGTTGGTCTAGCAAGTACCCTTGAATATTAAATGAGAAGAGCAGTGGGTCAGAAATCAAGTGTGTGTGTGTGTGTGTGTGTGTGTGTGTGTGTGTGTGTGTGTGTGTGATACTGGAGATTGAATTCAGGGCCTCACACTTGATAGGCAAGCACTTGAACTACACCTATAGTCTAATCCAGGGACATTTACACAGCAAAAAAGCCAGAATAAAGCCAAATTTAGCAACCAAAGGGACAATGAAAGGTATGCAGGGGAATAAACACATGATACCTCAATGGAGAATCTTCCTCCCACTCAGCCAGGCACATTTTCAGTGCCACTAGTTGGGACCAAAGTTAAATGGAGCATTAGACTTTTTGTCACAAAAGTAGAAGTTGAGGACTGAAGGAAGACTTTCAGAGCTGTAAACAAACAGCAAATCTTGAAACACTCATTGACAAAGATGAGAAATGAGAACAAGAAAAGGAACAGTTATCTACAAAAAATAGAAAGAAGGGAAAAAGAGTTATTTCCAGCCTAGAAAGAGTTTAATAAACAACTGACTAAATAATAGGCATTCATAAAGATTCTTAGTTACCAAGGGCTATATTGTGTTCAGTATGCTTGGTTTTATAAAATGATATAGATATTTTATGAACTTTTTAGTGAAGATAGCTAAAGGGAAACAACAGTTTTGACACTTAAAATGAATTAGGCTGTCTTATTTATAGAATAAAGACTTGTAAAGAATACTTCTTTTATGGATATAGGATAGGGTGATACAGAGAGTACTATAATTTATAATCATTGTTTTTACTTTGATCATATGGGTTGGTATGTTGCCTTTAGCATAAATTGTGGTTTTCACAATTTATGTTATAAAATAAGCTTGAACTTACAAGCTAACATATTGTAATTTTGTGCATATTTGAATATATACCTTAAAGCTTTAAACATTTTAATTTTTGAATTGCTGGATACAAATGTAAAAACTCTTACACATAGCAAAAGCTATATACATTGGACTTTACTATGTAAATTGGGGAGAATTCTAGATATATTTTGTTTCAAGTATTTTTGTTGTAAACAATTATGCAAAAAATATATATAAATACTTTAAAAATTAAATCAGTATGTTTTTATTACATTGTATTAAGTGTTTGACTTTTTTGGTCAGCTTTCCATCATTGTGACAAATTATTTGAGGAAAAACAACTTGATAGGAAAAATGTATTTTGTCTCTTGATCTCAAAATATTAGTTTGGTCTCTTTGCTGCATTGCTTTGGATCTATGTTGAAGCGGTGTAGCTTGGTGGCTCACTTCATGGTGACCAGGAAGCAGAGAGAAGATGGGGGTGGGGTCCCAATATCTCCTTGAAGGACATGCCTGCAATGACCTTCCTTCAAGTAGGCCCACCGCATGTCTCAACAGCACCACCATGTGGGGACCAAATCTTAACACCTGATGAGCCTTCAAGGGACATTCCAGGTCCATACTTGTACTGACATACCATTAACAGAGTTTTGAATGTAGATTGTGTCTATTTGTGAATGCAAGCACGTTTTATAAATGGGAAAATTGATGTACATTAAAACTTGATGAATATAAAATAGTCCAGTAGTTTTGGTATTACAACTAATTTATTTAATTTGAGGTAAGCCACGTACATTACAAAGCATGTATTAACAGAATGCTTTTCTGTTACTGTTTTTATGTATGAAAACCATATGCTTGGCACATAAGATTTAAGCTACATGTTGCAGGACCTGATGATTAAGCATGGGAAATGACATAGAGTAAGAAAATAACAAAAACTCAAATCAGTATATTTTCTGTTCTTAGCTTAGCAATGGTATATTTTCCTGTATAGGGCATTCTATGGGTCATACTACCTTGGTAATCTTAAATTAAGTCTGCAAAGGACTTTCTAAGTTGGGGAACAAAGAGCTATGACACCTTTCTAATATCCAAAACCACTATATATCTGTGAAATCTAAGAAAATTGACAAGAGGAAAGAAAGAAGGTACTACAAAGTGGATATCAAAGTAGCAATGAGGAAGGTGGCTCAGTGGTAGAGTGATTGCCTCACATGCATGAGGCCCTGGGTTCGATTCCTCAGCACCACATATGCAGAAAAGGCTGGAAGTGGCGCTGTGGCTCGTGGTAGAGTGCTAGCCTTGAGCTGAAGAGCTGAGGCCCAGAGTTCAGGTCCCATGACTGACCAAATAAACAAACAAACAAAAACCAAGGTAGCAATGAGGTAAAAATAAAGCCCTTCCTAATTTTCATCTTGTGAGTTCTACCTTCTTGAATGAGCTATTTAGAATATTAGCCTTTTTTTATTTATTGTGATTGAGGTATATTTCTTCTGCTGAAACCAATGTAAAACCTTTTTCCTTCTTGAAGTTCACTACCCAGAGTTTGGGTTGAATGGCTGGCAACAGTGACTGCAATTTAAGTGATCCCTGGAACTTTTAAAGCTAACATTCTTGAAGCCTCACACAAGACTAACTAAATTTCTAGTCAGTCTTTTTATTGTTGCTGGAGACAGGGACTCAAACTCAGTATCTGATGTTTTTGCTTACTGGCTGGTGTTCTTCCACCTGATCTATGCCTCCAAACCCAGTAGCAAATAAAGTCAGGATTGAAAACTGCTACATATCAGTGAACACATCATAGAAAATGGGGGCGGGGGTGTGAATCACCTTTTATTTCTGGTAATCTAGTCATGACTTATTTCAGATTTTGATGTTTGAGAGAATAAAAATGTACTTGATTTTTTTTATTGCACCTATAGAACTGTTTGAGGAGATGCAAAACGTAATGAAGTAATAGGGTCATTTTGAGGTTTGAGATATTACTTGGGTTTCTCCTGAAAATATGGAAGCTTGTTGAGTTAGAGAAGAAGGAGTATTACAAAGCTGGAAAGCAGCAGAGTCAAATGAACCCACTGTTAAATTTTCCTCATGACTCATACCTTCAAAAAAAAAACACAAAAATTAGGGAGCAAATTCTGTCTTGTATTGCATTAGTGAGTAACTTCTCTAATTTTCTGTAATTATATGGATACAACAGTATAGAATATTCCAGAGCTCTAGGAGTTGCTGAGTTGATCACATTGAATCATGTTTTGATGGTAGTGTTATCAGAAATTCTGATAAGGAAATTAGGGTAGACTTGAATTCACTAAAACCAGTCATAAATTGTCCTGATACATGCTCTATCCCCGAACTCTTTAAATAACAGAGAAACAACTGACCTATCTGGGAAGCCCAGTGACAGAACACTCTGCTTTCTGCTAGTTAACAAAACCAAAAGCTGCACAAGGAAAAAAAAAAAAAAACCCACAATGTCAAATGTGTCTGCTTTTGTTTTCCTTGCTCCTCCTCTTTTCCTTGTCTTATATGTATCTTGTTTTTGTCTTAGATAAAAGCAAACTATTATTAGCTTTCCTGTCATATAAGTAAATGAAAATTGCCAAGGTAATTTAAGGCTCTGAAAATTATAAGCAGCAAAAACTGATGACAAAAACAGCTTCCAGCTGGGCACTGGTGGCTCTTGCCTGAGATCCTAGCTACTCAGGAGGCTAGAACTGAAGATCATGGTTTAAAGCCAGCCTGAGCAACAAATTCTGTGAGACTCATATCTCCAATTAACCACTAGAAAACTGGATGTGGTGCTGTGGCTCAAGTGGTAAAGTGTTCTCCTTGAACTGAAGGGTTCAGGGACAGCACCCAGGCTCAGAGTTTAAGCCCCACGACTGAAACAAACAACAGCAACAAAAACAAAACAAAACAGTTTTCATAATAGTTTAGTTAAGATCAGGTAATTGAAGTGATAATGAGGTAAGTGTCAGCTCTTGCTTACTTCTCCAGCATGGAGAAATGTGTTAGAGGTACTGCATATGAGAAAAATAACCCCACAAAAATTAAGCTGTTAAGGCAACAATGTCATCTGAGCTAGCATTTCATATTAGTGACTTGAAAGACTGAAATTTACTTTTCTACTAGAATGTGTTGAAGTTACTTGTCAGTTAAGAAAAACACAAGAGTTTTTATTTATGGCTATTAGGCAGTATATTTTTCAACTCTAAAAATGAAAATTTATTAAGTAGTTAAGAAACATTTTATATACTACACATGGAAATGTGATCATCTGAAAAACAAACATGCTTAAATTTAAATTCTTTCAAGCTATGCACCAGTAACCAAACCTATAACCCTAGCTACTCAGTAGGCCAGGGAGCTAAAGTATCATGGTTGGAAGGTAGCCTGGGCAGAAAATCTGCAGAGTCTCCAATTATCTAGCAAAATGCCAAAGTGAAAGCATTATTCAAGGGATAGAGGGCCAACTGTGCGCAAGAAATCCAAGCCAGAACATGATGCTCTGAGTTCGTCTGGGTACCAGCTCAGTGACAAAGTGCTTACAAAACTCAGGTACTGCAAAAGAATAGAAGAGGGGAAAAAAGTGAATTATTTCAGTCTTTCTAACTTTCCAGTTTGTGTTTTTACCAGCAGGTGGCTGTGTTGCTGTCTACAAAATGTTCTTTTTAAGTGAACTGGAACTTTAATATTGTGTGTTATGACTGGAATTGCTTTTCTCAAAAGCTTAAAAAGTTTAATTGAAAAATAAGGTATAATACAAGGAATGATAAAAATTAGTCATTGGAGATTTAAAGTAAAAGGTGATAGCATTCTACCTCAAAAAACATTTATTGACCTTTTAGTTAATTGAAGGGAATGTTTTAAGCTCCAAAAATTATGAGGGAGAAATGAGAGGAAAAGAGAGAGATGCAAGAGAGAAGTACTGTGTTCATATTTATTTTTACAGGCTCACTGATTTTTATTTTATCTATTAGTTTTTATTGGCATAAGGAAGAGTGCTCTGATCTGAGGGACCTTAGGATTTCACATTTGCCCTCCTTCTTGCTTATGGACAATGTTCTGCCATTTAAGACATCTGTTGCAGCTTTTTGCAGTTAGAGATAAAAATCTCAGCATTTTCTGCTGAAGCTGATCTTGAATGGAGATCCTCCAAGTCTCATCCTCCTGAGGAGTTAGTGTTATAAGTGTGAGGCACCAGCACCCAGGCAGGCTCACTGAATTTTTTAAAAAGTAGAATTATAGCCAGGTGCTGGTGTCTCATGCCTGTAATCCTAGCTACTCAGGAGGCTGAGATCTCAGGATCACGGTTCAAAGCCAGCCAGGGCATGAAAGTCCCTGAGACACTGATCTCCAATAGACCACCAGAAACCCAGAAGTGTCGCTGTGGCTCAAATGATAGAGTGCTTGCCTTGAGCTGAAGAGCTGAGGGACAGGGCCCAGGCCCAGAGTTCAAGCCTCACAACTGACGAAAAAAAATATAAATAATTGTACTAAAATACAATTTAATCCCCCTACCCCATATTCAGTTCTAGAGTGTCTGGCACAATATACAGACATACAGAGTTTCACAGAACTCCTTTTCCAGTTCTCAAGACATTTGTTGCCCTAAGGCACAATGGACATTACAATAACTCTGAATCTGAGGAAGAGTGCCACTTGTGTTAGTGATGTAGATTGGCATAATTGAAATATAAAGGGTCTCTAAAATAGAGAATGAGATCACAAGGTCTTTGAGAAAGAGCATTGTAACTAAACTTTCCAGCCAGCCTAGTGGCCCACCAAAGTGGTTAAAAATAAATAAATAACAAAATAGGATTTTGCTAGGTTTCCATCTGCCTAAGGATTAATGAAAGGCTTTATTCCTGCCTAAGGTGGATCAATAAAAACTCTAGCACAAAAGATTCTTAGCTATCCAAGTGAGTAAACCATGATTTTGAGGTCAAATGTATGCAATTCAGTTAATCTCTCCCAACTTTTTTTTTTTAATTGGGGAAACTACTGTACAGAGGGGTTACAATTACATGGGCAAGGTAATGAGTACATTTCTTATCAAGCATTGTTGCCTCCTCCTTTGTTTCCCCTTCGCATTCCCTTCCCATCCTCCCCCACATCCCGTTCCCCAATTTCCCCCACCCCCAGCCAAAGTTGTAAAGTTCGTTTTTCAACATAACGTCTTTCACATGTCGTTGTTGCAATGGGTCCACCTGTATCTCTATTTAAACAATTTGTTCTTTCCCTTCCCCTCACCAAATTATGCCAACATCAAATACAGTGAAAACAGGGGTTCTACCGTGGGGGAGGGACATACAAAACAACAAAGAAATAACTTATAAATATGTTAGAAACAATAACAAGAAAGAAAAACCATCTTGGGGTTCATTTAACCTAACATCAACTTATCTGACCTTTTCTGCTTGTCTCACACATATACTAGTTATTGCAAATAAGGGAAACCATGGGACCAATGTGTTTTTGGGCCTGGCCTACTTCACTTAATATAATTTTTTCCAAGTCTTTCCATTTCTTAACAAATGGGGCAATGTCATTCTTTCTGATGGAGGCATAGAATTCCACTGTGTATATATATCACATTTTCTTGATCCATTTATCTACTAAAGGACATCTGGATTGTTTCCATATCTTAGCTATGGTAAATAATGCTGCAATAAACATAGTTGTGCTTGTAACATTAGTATGGTTTTATTTGTGATCATTGGGTAGGTGCCCAAAAGTGGGATTGCTGGGTAATAGGAGAGCTCTATGTGGAGTCTTTTGAGGAACCTCCATACTACTTTCCAAAGTGGGTGAACAAGTTTATGCTCCCACCAACAACGCAGTAGGGTTCTCTTCTGTCCACATCCCCTCCAGCATCTGTTGTTATTAGAGTTCTTGATTATAGCCATTCTAACTGGGATGAAGTGGTATCTCAATGTTGTTTTGATTTGCTTTTCTTTTATGGCTAGAGAGGTTGAACATTTCTTCATGTGTCTATTGGCCATCCTTCTTTCCTCTTCAGAGAAGTTTCTCTGTAAATCTTTAGCCCATTTATTGATTGGGCAGTTGTTTCTTTGAGAATTTGTTGTTGGGGGATTTAATTTTTTTAGTTCTAGGTATATTTTAGATATGAGACCCTTGTCTGTTGTATGGCTAGTGAAGATCCTCTCCCAATTCATGGGCTTTATCTTGCTAGCTATGTCCTTTGCCATGCAGAAGTTCTGCAGCTTCATGCAATCTCATTTGTCCAACCTTTCTTTGATTTGTTGTGTTTTTGGGTCTCTATCAAGAAGATTTCAGTCTGTGCCAAGAAGACCTAGGGTTTCTCCTATTCCTTCCCATAATGTTTTCAGGGTGTCTGCTTTGACTTCAAGGTCTTTGATCCATTTGGAGTTGATTCTGGTGCAGGGTGATATAGAAGGATCTAGCTTTAGTTTTCTACAAGTGATTAACCAATTTTGCCAGCACCATTCACTAAAAAGACTCCATTCTATTTTTTTTAGCTCCCTTATCGAAGATTAGATGGCTATAGGTCTGTGGGTTCATTTCTGGGTTTTCAATTCTATTCCATTGATCCTGATCTGTTCTTGTGCCAGTACCAATCTGTTTTGATTACTATGGCTTTGTAGTAGAGTTTGAAATTTGCTATTGATATTCCTCCAGCACTGTTCTTTCTGTTAATAGCAAAAACTTGCTATTTGGTGTCTTTTATTGTTCCATATGAATTTTTGGATTGCCTCTTCTATTTCCTTGAAGAATGAGGTTGGAATATTGATAGGTTTAGCATTGATTTTGTAGATAGCATTGGGAAGTATTGCCATTTTCACCATGTTGATACTTCCAATCCAGAAGCATGGGAGGTTTTCCCACTTTCTAAGTTGATTTCCTTTTTCAGGTTTGTAAAGTTTCTCCAAACTTTTTGACTTGGCCTCTGTCTACAGACTGGTCCTGGGGAAATTTTTAACACTTCTAAAGCCCTTGCATTTAAATAACAATTTAAAGTAAAAATGATTCTCGCATTAGAGATTACCTATTTTATCCACTAAAGGCTCTTCTTTTTTTTTCTTTTTTTTTGGGTCCGGTCGTGGGGCCTGAACTCTGGGCCTGGGCGCTGTCCCTCAGCTCCTCAGCTCAAGGCTAGCACTCTACCACTTGAGCCACAGCACCACTTCCGGCTTTTTCCTTCTTGCTTATGTGGTGCTGAGGAATCGAACCCAGGGCCTCATGCATGCAAGGCAAGTGCTCTACCACTCAGCCACCTTCCCAGCCCGTCTTCTTTTATTTTTTTAAACAAACTTTTCTATCCCTTTCACTATGCTTTCTGGTTAGCCTGAATTTTTGTCTCTCTGGTAACACAAATATATAAAGCTCTATCCACAAACCAGTACAGAAAAGCAATTATCTCCACTTGCTGAGAGTGTTAATCTCTCCTCTTTCCCATCTAATGATTTCAAGATTCTTCCACCTATACAAAATTCTTCCTTTCCCCCCATGGATCCTAAATGCCCATGTTTCACCCTCATCTGTATCCTTGTATGCCAGCTCTGATGGACCTCTCTCTTGGGATGAATCCTAGGCATTATTAACTTGACAGTCACTGAATTCATCTCTATTGCTTTCCTGCCTGATATCCTATTTTTCTTCCTTTCTCCATTTTGATCAGTGGGCAGGAGTCAACTGACCCAGAGACAAAACTGATCATTCTGAGTCTGCTTTTTAATTTGACAGTCACTAAAGTACCAGAACAAAAGCTGTATCCAAGTTAGTCAAGCAAAATTTCATTCAAAGATGTTGCATGGTGCTATAGATATGCAATCACATCACTATGAGATGTAGAGGCAGCCTGGGAAATGTAGAGAAACTGCGTCTCAGATACCAAAACGAAACAAAAAAATAAAATAAAATATCCTAACACACAAAGCAAGAGCAATAGTGACAAGAGACATAATAATCTAAAGTAATCAAAAGGTGGGCTTAGTGATGACCTTACACCATCTGGGTCTGTCAGCTGACATTAACTAAAGTAAAAGTAAATTTTCTCACATCTTCATTAAAGAGGTGGGTTACAATGAGGAGAAAATACCCTCTGAAGTTCAGTACTTCCCCTTTGATAGGAACTAGAGATAGAGATGCTATCTCCCTTGGTGACTGCAATATAGTGGGTAGTTCCTGAACCCTTGAAAAAAGTAATTACTGGGCTCTAAAGCCAGTAGGAGGCTTTTCATTTTTTAATTTTTTAAATTTGTTTTGAAGGTTATGTATAGAGGGGTTACAGTTAAGTAAGTAAGGTACTGAGCACATTTCTTGTTGCTTCCTAGGAGGCTTTTTAAAGAGAAAGACTGTGTGATTACAAGCTTTCCTTCAATAAAAACCATAAGGGGTTCAAGAACCCAGGAACAGAAGCCTATCTGTATTTTAGCCTCACTGAAGGAAATCTTGGCTTTCTTAGTCACAGGATACAAATTCTCTGACTTGATATCAATGGGTCCTGAAGTCTCTCTGGGCATATTTAATTCAATATAACTTGTGGTTGCTTAGTATTTGATTTTGGATTTACTGACTTAGTCATAGAAAAGCCTTGCTTCAATTTTTGGTCTGATTTACCCCCATTATATTTTAATTAAGCAGCACATCTATCTGTGGATTTGTGGTTTTAATCAGACAAATATAATACAGCAATTAGTCACTAGAGGCTAAAAAAGTAAGCCACAAAGTCCTCTACAGACAGTGATCCCATTTTCATGGTTTTAAATTCTGAGTAATCATAATAGACGGCTGTGAACAGAACAGACTGAGATAACAAGGCTCAAACACACTGAAGCTAATTACCTACATTAAAAGGTTTGAATGGGAGCCAATAAAAGACTGGGGAGTAAGCACATTAAAGCCACTATAATAGAAGACACGAAATGAGACAAAAGAAATGAGGTATAGCCGTGTAATGAATGGAAGGAAAGTCATATAGGAGATTAAGAAAATTACATTGCCATTGTGTTGTATTCTAGTGAAAGCAAATGACCTTTTCTGGCAATTCTGGTTCATGAATGTAGTGATGATCAAATACAGGTTAACTCCTTTTTGTTTTTCCCTGTTTTCTTTATCTTTCTCCCTTTATGATTTGGATAATTAGCTGTATTGCAGAAATACAATCTATGCACATGAAACCTCAAAAAATGGGAATACAATCTATTGTATTTATCTACAAGAAGACAGGAATTTTCTTATGTCATATGAGTTCTGTCACATGGAATTGCTAGATTTATACACCAGGAACTTTAAGTTTATAATGAAATGTGATGTCAGGGCATCTTCCTAATTTTTAGTGAATTTTTTTTGGGGGGGTCCGGTCGTGGGGCCTGAACTCTGGGCCTGGGCGCTGTCCCTCAGCTCTTCAGCTCAAGGCTAGCGCTCTACCACTTGAGCCACAGCGCCACTTCCGGCTTTCTTTTTTCTGCTTATGTGGTGCTGAGGAAGGCAAGCGCTCTACCACTGAGCCACCTTCCCAGCCCCTTTAGTGAATTTTTTAACCTGCAGTATTTCATTTGACTGTTGGGCGGATGTTTTCAATTTGGTAGAAGGTCATTTTTCACTAATTAGTTCTTATTTGCCTATAAAAATAGCCTGACAATCCAGCAATGACTTCTGAAGTTGGAAAGGGAAATAAAACGAAGTCACTAACTCAGCTCTGTGTTCTTTTATCTTAGATAATATGATTGACTTATTTACCTCCATTTCAAGAAGTGTGCACTAAACTTTTAGTGCATGAGAGTGAGGAAACGTCATTCTACTACTGAAGTCATGAAGAAAAAGAAACAGACTAATGTGGTTTTACTACAATCCTATGTTTCTGCTGTTTGTGTCTCCCCCCACTTTTACCCCCAAGATTAGGTTTTGACCGAGAAGTTCCCAAGAAAAGTTAGAATCATATTAATTTTTCATAGCCCACCCAGTTTCAAAGAAACACCAGAAATTTGTATTAAATAATCAAATAAGTTCCAAAATAAGCAAAATTTTCTTTTCTTTTTTTTTTTTATTGTGAAAATACTGTACCGAGGGGTTACAATTACATGGGCAAGATAATGAGTACATTTCTTATCAAGCATTGTAGCCTCCTCCTTTGTTTCCCCTTCCCATCCCTTCCCATCTCCCCGCCCTCCCCCCCTTCCCTTCGGCCCCCCCCCCCTTGTAAAGTTCATTTTCCACATAATGTCTCGTACATCTCATTGGTACAATGGGTCCACCTGTATCCCCATTTAAACAATTTGTTTTTTTTTTTCCTTTTATGTATTATTTATTGAAATCAAGTCAATGAATTTACATCCTCTAAAACAGCCAAGATTTCCTTCAGTGAGCCTAAAGTACAGATAGGCTTCTGCTCCTAGGGTATAAATAATAAATACCCCTTAGGGTATTTATTGAAGGAAAGCTTGTAATCAACAGTTTTTCTCTTTAAAAAGCCTCCTAAAGGGTGACAATGTTCAACAAGAAGTGTGCTCATTATCTTACTATATAACTGTAACCCTTCTATGTTTCACCCTGGACTCCTGCTCCAGCTTCCTTCAGGACTAAGATTTACAGGTAAGTTGTTCCTTGCTGAGGACTTGGTTTTACTAAAAACATTGTAGCAAATGAATTTTCCAAGCTAGTACTTCACATAAAGACTGAGAGATATCAGGTCACAGTGCTGTGTTTTCCTAAAAGATTTATACAATCCTACATTTCCCTTATGAGTCTCTTACAGCACATTACAGTGGGTGCTAAATCAAACAGAGGCTTCCTGTTGAAAATAAGGGGATTATTTTCTCATAGCTCTCTTAGATAATTTGTACTTAAGAGATCTTGCAATGGTATCCTTGACAGATGTTTCTTCTCAAATACTAAATGTGCCTCTTGCCCAAGAAATGACTCATGATATCTTCTTCAAAGTGGTGCTAGACATTTTTTTTGTACTGTAATTGATCACTAAGGAAGACAAAACCCTACCTCCAGAATCTTACCTCAGTTTCTATGGAAAAGAACAGATCTACTTTAATCAGGTGACTCCTTCCTAAACAACCTCTTAGTGTAAAGATATAAGAAGTTGATTTTTCCTTACAATAAAGCTAATTCGCTAATACAGATGGTTCCTGTAGTTAACCAAGTAAAGTTAGGAAATCAAATTCTCATTCTACATGTGACAAATGATGCTGGCTAACCTTTTTCCTTAAAAATGATTACTGTATCTTGAGAACATGAATATAATAGGGTTGTGTCTTCAGGGATACATAAAAGGGCAAGAATTCCTTCAGTTGTTATTTTCTCCTTTGTGAATTGTGTTATGATATACTGATTTTAATATTTATTCAATAAAAAACTGTTTTCGTTCCTTTCCTTTATGGGGGGAGTTCCTTGTTTTTTAGTATTTGCCCAACAGGTACTTTCCGAGTTCATTTTGAAGAAAATGACTGTTTCAGGAAAATAGCCTAAAGTTCAAAAGTAAATAGCATACAAATCAAAGAGAAATTATCAGAAAAACAAAGGCACAGAAGTAACAGGAAAAAAAAACAGTGTAATTGTAATATTGAGATATATTTTCTAGCTTAGAAATGTTTTATAAGTCAGAAATGAGTGGAGATTGAGAAAAAAAATTATTATGGTGAGTGGGTGAGCAAAGCACTATATTGTAAGAGACTTAGAATTTTTGCTTATCACACAAAGTTAAGTGAAATAATTATTATGTAGAGTCAATAAGCAAAAGTCTGAAAAAGACACATTATTTAGTACCAGAGAATAAATAAGGAGAAACATAACAGACATGAAAATATTCACCTCTCATCTATGGATAGTTTTGGAGTATTACATAGGATAAGGAGGTAGACATCACTAGAAACTTTTTAAAAAGGCTTTGCAAATTGTTTTAATTCTTTGTATACTTTATTGAATGATTAAAGTTAAAAAACCTCTTGAATAATATAAGAAAAAGTGGATATTTACTTGAAGAGAGTTTTGTAGATTTTTCAGTGTAAAATGTTTATGGAATTATAAAACCTTTATTGTTTTATAAATTTTGATAAGCATTTCATCATGACCTCTTTTAACTCTATTTCTCTCACATATTTATGAAAATTTTCAGAAATGAGTCAATTTCTCAGAAACTAATGAATCTCAAAGGGAAGTACACTGTTTGAAGACTTTGTCTCTAGCATACCACTTTGTGAGATTTATGATTTGTCTGAAGATATGCAGTAGGTATGAACACTATGTCTGCTCTATACAGGATGCATAAATAATCCCCTTGAAATGGAGAAAGTCTTGGAGACCATTACCAAATTGTTTTGTCTTCTTGCATATGCAGACACATGCTTTCTAGCATCAATTTGAACAATTTTGAAAATAAATTGACTATGGAATAAATATTATATTTCCGAGTTTGACACATATATACTCTCTCTCTCTCTCTTTCTCTCTCTCTCTCTCCCTCTCCCTCACTCTCCTTTTCATAGAAGGAATAAACTCCTGAATTAAAAAAGTTTTTACACTTAATACTATTAATAGTGTGAGAATTAGAATAGAATGTTTCATTTTTATGCTTTGGAACACAATTTTAACTTTGATTAAAAAACTACATGATGATATTTTATAGCATGAAAAGCTAGAATGGCAAGTTTTGTGTTTCTATTATGTGGGATAAATTTTATCTAAATGTATAACTTAAGATTTTTTTGTTTCATATGGTGGTTAATCAAAAATCTGTGGACAAATTACAGTAAAGCTCACTGGAGAAAGTAATCATTCTTTCTCTTTACTGATGAGTAGCCTTAAGCTAAAAGGATGAAAAATGAGAAATATTCTAGTAACATCATCAGGGTTTATTTAATACCTAAATATCAAGAGAAAGAAAGCTCCCCAGGGCAGTGTTTTAGTTAGCCTAGTCTGTGTACCTTGCCTTACAGTTGGAAAATACAGATGGTCTGGAGTGTGATGGGCTATTACTGGCCTGCCTTGATCATCTATCTATCACAGATTACCTAAATGACAGGAACTACCACTCCTGCACGTGTGTCATTACTTGTTCATGATGAACAGTTCCCATCTCAGGTGGAACAAACATCTTGAAATCTGGACCCAGCGAAAGTGGAAGCAAAGTAGCTCCTGATCATTTGTGATGGCAAGCCAGGTACAGAGAGAACCATAAGGAGGAGAGGGGAAAGGACGAGACAGCAAGCTGAATTAATAAATAAAGGAGAAAAGAGAACATGAACAATGGTGGAGAATGAGTCAGATAAATCAGGGTCTCCATGGTAGCAAAGAAAAAACTGAACATGAATTGTTAACAAATGAGGGCATGAGCCTGCCTCGGAACTGTGTTTTTTGGCAAAAGGTTATATGTCCATGGACAAATTTCACTGTGCTTTGAAAAGAATGTCTTTAGATTAACACACACCACTTATTTGAAAGAATAGTATTACAGTTTTACTGAATCATTCTTGAGCATTGCTGCATGACTAGGAAAGAATTGAAAACAGTTATTATCGTGTAAGTGTTTTATAATGTGGAATAAAATGTACTTTGAACTCAACCCCACTGGCATAGTCTATACATCTCTTAGCTATGAAGAGCAAAGCACAAGAACATTTTAAACTGCTTGCCAAACTATGCATTTTATTTGAAAAGATTGGGAATTATTCTTTGCAATAATATGCTTGATAGAATAGTTGAATTTGAATGAGAAGAGTTGGTTAGTAGATCTGAATTCTTTGCCTAAGGCCATGCAAGAATATGACAGCATATAAATCAGTTATCCTTATCAATCAAATCAATTATAAAATCAACAGAATGATCATTGATTTCATTCTTTCCTGTAAATGGGCTCCTTAAGAAGCTAGTAGATGCACAATTATTCCATGACTAATGTTAGCCTGGCTTTCATAAATATAAATGTATTGTCTTAAAGAAGGGAGACTGAGAATTCATGTGTTTTTTTGCTTTATTACTATAACACGACAAAATTTTACATACTAATGTACTTTGATACAGATTGCAGTCAAATTTTTGGCAGGACAGTCCTTTCTGAATATATAGCTTAATATTAGAACAAGGTTTGTCTCATGATACCCTTGAGTAGAAGTATAGGTAATGTTTCTCTGTGGCTGACCACATGACTGCTACATGTGACCATTTGTGTTCATTGTGGTAGTATTAAGGCTGATGGGTATAGGCTTCTTTTTCCTCTCACATCACTAAGCATTCATTGAAATCAGAGAGAATTCTTTATTGTCCATATTTTTAAAAGAAATTCTTGCACAGATCTTTGCATGTGGTGAATACTTAATCTATAGTGGTTGCTTTAATATATCTGAATGTATTATGGTGTAGGTCAGTCTGCAAAGTGACATCTTTCTAGATTTTCAGACTCCTAACTTCTTCTGCACATGATACTCCTTCAACATATCCAACATACTGTTCCTGATTTGAATCTAGGGGCAAAGGCTAAAGAGACCATAATGATACCTATGTCACTTTTGGCTCTTCCTCTCTCTCTCTCTTTCTGTCTCTGTCTCTCTCTCCTCCCTATTTAATCAATAACACCTTATTTTGTGATTATTTTTTGTAATCGTATAACCCTAATTTCTAATTATTTTACTGGCAAGATGAGTCTGTGCCTCTGAATTTTGCTGTCTTGCTTCATTTTGGAAAAGCAAATCACATGGCTGGGCATAAAATCAGAATTGGTGATGTTACAGTAAACTGTGTCTTTACCCAAAATTTCTGTGTTGAAACCATAATTAATCCCTAAGGAAATTTTTAAGGAGAAAGAAAGACATGCAACTGCACCATTAATCGATATGACTCATGTCTTTATCAGGCAAGAGAAAAGATCCCGAAATACTCATGGACAGAAATGGAAAGCAACAAACCAATGGCATGTTTAAGTCAAGGATAGAGGCTTCAGGAGAAATCCACCCCATTGACAACTTCAGCTTGGGCTTTGGGTTTCCAGAATTGAAGAAATACATTTCTCTTGACTAAGCCATTGGTATTTTGCTATGGTAACCCTGAGACTAATACAGGTGGGATGCATAAAATGCCAGAACAAAAGACATGGATATAAATACAATACCATTGCCATTAATCTACAAAATAACCCTGTACAATTTTTTATAGAATGTATTTTTGGTGCGCTTTACAACACTGAATATGTGTTACATGTATTATTTGCTACAAAAATATATAAATGTACATATAGGGAGTAAAGTGTGTAAATCATAAGTGTAAATTATAGGTCTAATATAGTATGCTAATATAGTACATTTCTTTTTGGACAATGTCACCCCTTCTCTCACTGTCTCTGTTTATCCCTACTATCCCCCAATCACAAGTTGTATTGTTTGTTCTCAACGTAGTATCCAATAAGTACCTTTGCTGCATTTGTTCTTCCTTGTCACACAATTTCTTTCTTTTTTTTTGGCTTTTTTTAAATTTAAATTTAAATTTTTTGTGAACATACTGTACAGAGGGGTTACAATTACATGGGCAAGATAATGCGTACATTTCTTATCAAGCATTGCAGCCTCCTCCTTTGTTTACCTTTCACATCTCTTCCCAGCATCCCCCCCCCCCGTTCCCCCATCCAATCCTCCCCCCCCAACATTGTAACGCTCGTTTTCGACATGAGAACTTGTACTTCTCATTGTTGCAACAGGGCCACCTGTATCCTTAAACGACTTGTTTTTCCCCATCTCCTCCACAAATTATACCGACATAAAATATAGTGAAAGCAGGGGTTATATTGTGGGGGAGGGACATACAAAGCAACAAAGAAATAATCTTATAAATGCGTTAGAAACAAATGCATGAAAGAAAAAAGCATTAAAATACATATCTAAGGGTTCATTTTCCTGACATCACATTATCTGACCTTTTCTGCTTGACTCATACATATACTAGATATTGCAAATAAGGGAAAGAAGTTTTTTTTTTATTGTGAGAATACTGTACAGAGGAGGGGTTACAGTTACATGAGCAAGGTAATGAGTACATTTCTTATCAAGCATTGTTGCCTTCTCCTTTGTTTTTCCCCTACCATCCCTTCCCTCCCACTTCTACAACTACACTCTCCCGTTCCCCCCACCTAAATTGTAAAGTTTTCCACATAGCGTCTTGTACATCTCATTGTTGTAATGGGTCAACCTATATCCCTGTTTAAACAATTTGTTTTTTCCCTTCCCCTATACAAATTATACCAACATCAAATAAAGTGAAAACAGGGGTTATACCGTGGGGGAGGGACATACAAAGCAACAAAGAAATCACATGGTTCCTTATAAATACGTTAGAAGCAATAGCAAGCAAGAAAAAAAAAACATTTTTTTGTCCTTATCTTGGCGTTCATTTTGCTTAACATCATCTGACCTTTTCTGCTTGTCTCAGACATATACTAGTTATTGCAAATAAGGGAAACCACTTGTGGCTTTTTGCTGGTTCATTGGAGATGAGTCTCATAGACATTTCTGTACAGGTTGGCTTTGAGCGGAGATCCTCACATCTCTACCTCCTGACAGGTATTATAGACATATGTACTTTACTGTAGCTCACATTTGCTACTGATAAATTTAATCCCAAGCACTGTATTTTAGTTATGAACTTCAAAAACAAAATTTTCTGGCTTTATTAAAATTTTAAATGAAATGTGCTTGCTTTTTCTTTTTTAAATATTTATTTGTTTATTTATTTATTTTACTGTGAAAATACTGTACAGAGTGGTTCCAATTACATGGGCAAGATAATGAGTACATTTCTTTTTTTCTTTTTTTTTAATTTTATTTTATTTTATTTGAGAACATACTGTACAGAGGGGCTACAATTACATGGGCAAGATAATGCATACATTTCTTACCAAGCATTGCAGCCTCCTCCTTTGTTTACCCTTCACCTCCCTTCCCAGCCTCCCCCCTCCCCCCACCCAATTATACCCCCCTCACCCCCCACACCGACATTGTAAAGCTGGTTTTGACATGACATTTTGTACTTCTCATTGTTGCAACAGGTCCACCTGAATCCTTAAACGACTTTTTTGTCCCCATCTCCTCCACATGTTATACTGACATCAAATATAGTGAAAGCGGGGGTTACACTGTGGGGGAGGGACATACAAAGTAACAAAGAAATAATCTTATAAATGCGTTAGAAACACATGCATGAAAGAAACGAAAACATTAAAATACATATTTAAGGGTTCATTTTCCTAACATCACATTATCTGACCTTTTCCGCTTGACTCATACCTATACTAGATATTGCAAATAAGGGAAACCATGGGACCTATGCTTCTTTGGGCCTGGCTTACTTCACTTAATATAATTTTTTCCAAACCTTTCCATTTCCTAACAAATGGGGAAATGTCATTCTTTCTATTGGAGGCATAGAATTCCATTGTGTATATATACCACATTTTCTTGATCCATTCCTCTACTGAGGGGCATCTGTGTTGGTTCCATATCTTAGCTATGGTAAATAATGCTGCAATAAACATAGTTGTGCTGGTAGCTTTAGTGTGGTCTATGAGCACATTTCTTATCAAGCATTGTAGCCTCCTCCTTTGTTTCCCCTTCCCATCCCATCCTCCCCTCGCCCCCCAACCCCCAGCCTTCCTCCCCCCACTACCAAAGTTGTAAGGTTCGTTTTCCACATAATTGTCCCACAATTTCTGTACCTCTCCTTAATATAAACTAACAGAACAAAAAGAAAAGAAAATAAGAAACACTAATAAAGAAAAAACGTTTTGGTTCCATTTCCTGGAAGTCATTTCAGTAAATATTATTTTGTATGAGCAGATGTACATAGGCATTAAGCCTTTCTGTTCCTCTCCCTTAGGAAGATAAAGAAAAAAAATACTGAGTATTTTTTTTCTTTATCTTCCAAAGTGAATACAGTCTAGTAGTAACAATAGAGATTGAAATATATTTTGTGTACAAGTGAATGGGGCGGAATTCATTTTAAAATGTATATTCAATATACCTTACAAAACCAATTAGAAATCTGACCACTTGTAAGAAGCTAGCTACCTGTGAGTAGTCCTTCATCATGTTCTGTCCTGTTGCTCTGTCTGCCTGGGTAGCACATAGTCTTGCTGACTGGGGTCCTACAAGGAATATTCTCCTTCAAGGTTATATTTGGCATACATAAATCTTTTGCTTTTTTATAGAAATTTTAGTCAAGTTCAATTTTATTGGGGTAACAATGAATCTACAAATAAGAGAAACATATCTTTATAATATTCACTTTTCTGATTCATGAATATTTTCTGCCTATAGCTCTTTATGTTTCTTTTTATTTATATTTATATCTAATTGAGTCCTGTAGATCTTTATATTTTTCTAGATATTTTATGCTTTAATACTGTTTTCAATTATATCAATGGATGATGTGTATTGGATTTTCTACATGAATATAGCTAGTAATAGGTCATTTATGTTTGATATTTGCATTATTATCAATCTTAGTTATATTAGCATAACATTGAGTTGAAAGAATAATATTGTTCCTACACATCTCATTCATTATTTCAGGAAGCTAACTCTTAAAGTTTCACCATTAAGTCAGAAGCTATGACTTTGATGTGGGAATAGAATAGATACTCCTCAGAGAAGAAACTTCTTGTCTTTTAATACTTTGCTAATAATGTGAAATGTTATAAATTGGCATTTTTTACCAATTTTTACAGTTTTGAATGGTACACAAACTCCCCCAAATTATGACTTAATGGGAGTACAATGTACTGTTTCAACAAATGTATGCTTTGTGTAATTAGGCCCTTGTGAATGTTAGAAAAGCACTCTACCACTTGAGCTATGCCCTTAACCCTTTCAGCTTTGGTTATTTACTTATTTATTCATTAATATTTGTGGTACTGCATTTTGAACTCAAATCCTCATGCTTACTCAGCTTGCTTACTCAGATGGTTCTCTGTCACTTGAGCTGTGCTTTTGGCTCAGCTTTTTTTTTTTTTTTTTTTTTTTTTTTTTTTTTGGTGACCTGTAAGGAGAGTGAATCAGCTCAGCTTTTACTAGGATTTTGGAGATCTAGCAGACACTGCCTGGTCTCACCTTGTATTGTAACCTTCCAGATTTTACCCTCCTAAATAGCTAAACAGGAGAGGCTGGCATCCAGTTGAATTGTTATTTTTGTGAAGATTGAACTCAAGATCTTATGCAATTGCTTGTTTTTATTTTATGTATTTGTTTATGTACTTTTTCACATTTGGCATTCTTATCAGTTATACCAAGTTAGCTCTGGTTATCTTTGAGAAAGGTCTTATTTATTTCTTGGATTACTTTGTCATGATCCTCTTATTTATATTTCATGTGAGCTTGGACAGAAAGGTCTACAAGTCTCCAACATATCCAGACAAATATGTACTTTGCACCATGTTTCAAATGGTAGAGCTTCAGTAGTGAGCAAGAAGACCAAGTAAGCTGGGTGCTGGTGGCTCATACTTGTCATTCTAGCTACTCAGAAGGCTGAGATCTGAGGATCAAGTTTTGAATCCAGCCCTGATCTTGACAGGAAAGTCCATGAGATTCCTATCTCCAATTAACTAAGAAAAAGTTGGAAGTGGAACAGTGGCTGAAGTGGTAGAGTGCTAGCTTTGAGCAAAAAAAGCTCAGAGACAATACCTAGACCCTGATTTCAAGCCTCCAAACTGGCATACACCCCAAAATAACAATCTTTTTGACTGGAGGAGCTATAAGGTTGTGCAATAGGCACAAACGACACAGGTGTGGAATCAGAGATATGTTTAGAGTTATTCTACTATGAAGATCTTAAATCTGTAAGGTTCCACCCAAAGAAGACCACCACATGGTTCAGGCACAAAAGAGTTTATTGTGGGGAGAGCGTACTGCTGGCCTGTACAAGATGAAGGCGTGCAGGGGGTGCCAGAGATGCAGGAGAAGGCAAAGGGGAAAAGGGCAAGAGGCAAGGGAAAGACTGCAAGGGAGCCAAAGGCAAAACAAGGAAAAGTGAAGAACTAATGATGGAGACTGATATATTGGGAGAGGTCAGACTGAGGAGAGGCCCCAGTGAAGACCTCAGAGCCTGGCGACTGCCCACCATCCCCAGGTATGCCAGTTACCTGGGTTACAACTGCTGGGGAGGGGGCTTCTTGGGAAGGGGCCAGGTGTGCACTCAGGAAGAACATGGGGAGGGGCTGTTATTCCTGGGAGAGCCTAACAAAACCTTCAGCTTTATTGGTTTATCTATTCCCTTGACATTGTCAGAGATTTCATAAACATTTTACTCACATTTTCTATTATTTTCTCATGAGGTAGGTATATCTGATCTAATTTTATCCTGATAATTGAAGGTGAAAGTTCTACAATTATATGTACAATATGCAACATATAATGTCTAATTTATATATACACACATAAAATGTATACATATTAGTACACATATATAACAGTATATATTAATATATAAATATATATGTATACGTGTATGTGTGTATGTGTATGTGCATTTGAGCCACATCTCCAGCTTTTTGCTTTCATAGTTTTATCTTTTTGCCTTAGCTTGATGGGTCATGATTCTTCATTGTTGGCATGACAGGTACACACCACCATGCCCAACATTTTCTGTTGAAAATGTTGAGAACTTTTGCTTTTATTGGCTTCAAACTACATGGTCATCTTTATTTGCACCTTTTTAGCTGCTAGGATTAAAAGAATGAGCCATTGGCCCCAAGATAAAGCATATTTTGATAGCAGTACTACAATTATATTTTTAAAACATACATTTTAGAGGCTTAGAAAAATTATTTTCAGCCAGGCACCAATGGCTCATGCAGGTACTCCTAACTACTTAGGCATATGAGATCTGGAGGGTCTCCACCCAGCCCCAGAAAAAAGTTCTGTAAAGTTCCATTTCTAATAAACCATTAAGATGCAAAAATGATGCTCAAATGGTAGAGCACCCTCTGAGCTGGCAAGAAAACCAAGCAAAAGTAAAAGGCCCTGAGTTTTAAATCCTAATACTGGCAAACAAAAATACATACATACCCACATTCACACCCTTATTTGTCTACATTTTAGGAAAAGTAGAAGTCTAAACCATAAGATTAAAAATGTCAGAAACATCTTGAAAGAAAACCCAAGGCACTTTTGATTTCTTTTTCATATGATGAATGTGAGAATTAAGATAATTTAGCATCAGCTGTCTACTCAAGATATAATTAGAACAGTAAAAGAAGCATGAAAGTCATTGCTATGAGAAAAAATACAATATAAATGGGACATAAAGATGAAGGAATAGAGCCATGTCCAATTATTAAATGAATAAACTTGCATGTAAGAACTATGTAAAAATGCAAGTAACTGACATAATAGGTGTTAGTCACTGTGTCTGAAAGGAATGTAGATCTTTGCAGTCACTCCAAATGAAAGTAAATTAACTCATTTTTATTGATCAAGTAATCACAAATAAACTTAAAGATACTTGTATTAAATTTTAGTATTTGTAATAAATTTAGTATTTAGTATTTGTGGTAAAGGAAGAATGAGTATTTGGTTCCTAAATAATAATACAACCAAAAAGAAACCCATAAGAAAGAGCAGAGGAACTTTGCTGAGCTGAAAATAAAGCGCCTGAGAAAGAAATGTGCTCAGAAGATGCTTCGAAAGGCCAGGAGGAAGCTCATCTATGAGACAGCTAAGCACTATCACAAAGAATACAGGCAAATGTACAGAACTGAGATCTGAATGGCTAGAATGGCCAGAAAAGCGGCAACGTCTATGTACCTGCAGAGCCTAAATTAGCATTTGTCATCAGAATCAGAGGAATCAATGGTGTGAGTCCGAAAGTCTGTAAGGTGTTGCAGCTTCTTCTCCTTTGCCAGATCTTCAATGGCATGTTTATTAAGCTCAATAAGGCTTTAATTAATATGTTGAGGATTGTGGAACCATAAATTGCATGGGGATACCCAAACCTGAAGTCGGTAAATGAGCTCATCAGTGTGGCTGGTTATGGCAAAATTAGTAAGAAGCAAATTGCCTTAACAGATAACACTTTGATTGCTCAATCTCTTGGTAATTGTGGCATCATCGGCATGGAGGATTTGATTCATGAGATCTATACTGTTGGAAAATGCTCCAAGAAGCAAATAACTTCCTGTGGCTCTTCAAATTATCTTCTCCAGAGGTGACATGAAGAAGACCACCCACTTTGTAGAAGGTGGAGATGCTGGCAACTGGGAGGATCAGATTAATAGGCTTATTAGAAGGATAAACTGAGGTGTCTGCCATGCTTTTTTGTAATTGGGTCTGTTAATAAACTGATGCTGGCAATTATGATGTATTGATGATTCTTTTATTAGCCTGTCTCTGCCTCTCCCAACTGAACTAATAGATCTTAATGTCTCGATAATTTAAATTGTTGAAAATCCCATGTTTCAGACTTTGACTTGCCTGTAAACTACCATGGATTGGGTTATTTTTCTGATATATATACATATATATATATATATATATGTTATGAATGTTAGGCAGTAAGAAATGAAAGTTGTTCCTGTGAATGAAGGTTATTTCAGAGTATCTTAATCATTTGTGAGTTTACTAAAAACTTAAAGTGGATATTGTTGCAAGTAACATGAAATATGTGGAATATAAGTAGGCATTTTTACAGTAAAAAAAATACAAACATAAACTGAGGATACATTTTTTTGGGGGGTCCAGTCGTGGGGCCTGAACTCTGGGCCTGGGCACTGTCCCTCAGCTCTTCAGCTCTTCAGCACTCTACCACTTGAGCCACAGCGCTACTTCTGGCTTTTTTCTTTTTTGCTTATGTGGTGCTGAGGAATCGAACCCAGGGCCTTAGGCATGCAAGGCAAGCACTCTACCACTGAGCCACCTTCCCAGTCCCACTGAGGATACATTTTAAAAATGGGTCAAGAAGCCAGAGGTGTAGCTCAAGTGGTAGGGTGGCCAGCTGAGCAGTCAAGGAGAGCAAGTGAGAAGGCCTGAGTTCAGACCCTCGGTTGGAGCACAGGGGGGTATGTTAAGGAAACATTGAAGCTGGAATGGGAAAGCTGAAACAAAACCTAATATTGCATTTACAGTTAAAAGGTCTAAATTGTCATTTAATTGTAAACAGTTTAATAGCTGATTGTTACAATCAATTCAAGTCAATAGCATGTCAATTGCAAACAATTGTTCTATGGCTAGAAGAGGCTGGTGTGAGGAACAAGGCCCTCAACAAAAGAAGGAAGCCAGCAGCCTCCAGCCCATGGATGGATGTTTGTACTCCTTCATTTGGAGGTTTGTTTAACATGGCATTATCTTTCTTGTTTTGATCAATGGTTAAAAATGAAAAATAGTATGTGATAATAGGGAAAATAATTGAAGAAAGCTTATGAAACTAGTCAGAAAAATAAATATGTATTTAAGTGTTCTGTACTCATTAACCAATTATGATTTGTACTGTGATTGGTACTATGATTTGTACATCAATTGTACTGTGTCAATTGAAATGAATAATTTTTCAGTCTGCACTGGGAGCTTAACTGATTATCATAAAATTAAGCTACATATTTTCAAATTAACACACATTACCAACAATAAAAGTCCTGAAGTATGAGTGAAGTTTGCCATCATGCTGATGCCTACGGAAGATTAGAACAGAAAAGGCTAGTTTTGCTTCACAATGTACACTTATCCCTTTTAAAGACAGGCATATCACCTGCACCCATACTGCTCTACATACACATTTACAGGCAAATCACCTGCATCCATACTGCTCTACATACACATTTGTAGAGCACATGGTACGGGATAGAATGTGACTTTGTAAAAAGAAAACATTCTAGGCCAGTTACTTGTCAACCTCTTCTATGGTATTCATTTATAATGCTGGTTTTCTCCAAGATGGTTTTTGACTGTAAAAGCCACATATATGTTGTGTTACAACAGTTGATGTCCAGTTTGAACAGTGCCACTTTCAGCATCAGTACCAGGATTCTAACATTTGCAAAGCTATGGCTTAGCGTAATATCCAGAGCTTTGCTGGGTATTTAGATGAACTGGTGAGAATGTAGCTTTTCCAATTCAAGTGTGCATTGTTGTTTTTTTTTTTTTACTCAAGGACCTGAATCAAGCCTACTCTATCATAATAGCCATTCAACGTTATTTGACTGTAGCCACATTCACCGTTTGGCTCAGGTTCCACACAGAGAATACATTGAGACTTCATGCATGAAACCTTAACAAAGTGCCACACCCCTTGATGCTAACACTGAAGCCAATGCCAGGTTTGGGAGAAGACTCTTATCATCTCATTATCTGGGAGGCTGAGATTAGAGAATTCTGATTTCAAGGTCTGCAAGGACGACAAAGTAATATCTTAAAATGGCATGAGCCATTTTATTTCAACTTCCCAGGACTTTGCCTCCTTATAGTTGATTTTCTAAAGCCAGACATCCCTTAAGCCAGAAATTCTTGGAATAATTACATGTTTTTGTAAAAATTATCTGAAATAAATGAGTCTTTAAAGAATTGCTATTCAGGTTATATAGAATTCCTATTTCTATTAAAGTGGTTTTTTTTTCATTGTCTCCTTATATTCCAAGAGCAGGTCAAATTCATTCCTAAATACTTTTAATGGTTTGTTGACCTTTGCTAAGCAATTTCCATACCATCAAGTTTTAGGCCATTGTTTGGAGTGAAGTATTGGTGGCTGACTTCTAAAGTGAAAGCCCAGGTATGCATGCAGTAAAGCTCCCAAAAGCACAGTTTTGATTATTTATTAACAGTAGACAACAAATACAGAGAATAGAAACCATTTATTGAAAATGAAATAGCCATATTTCTTTTTTAAAAAATATTTATTCACTTATTTTTGGGGTGTTAAATTGGAGTCCCAAGCACTTACGTGCCTAAGCTGGCTTTAAACTGAAGTTCTGATTTCAAGCTCCTGAGTAGCTAGGATTAAGGTATAAACCTCCATTACCGAGGTAATATTTTTATTGTCTATAAAAATCCACATATCAGGAGTTACTGGGGAGACAATCAAGAAAACAGATAAGTATTTTTTTTCCTTTTTGTGCTGGTCCTTGGGCTTGAACTCAGGGTCTGGACACTGTCCCTGGCTTTATTGTTCAAGGATAGCACTCTACAACTTGGGCCACAGCTGCACAGTCCAGATTTTTGGTGATTAATTAGAGTTCATAGACTTTCCTCACCAATTAATTGGTTGAGCTGATCCTCAGTTGTAGCCTCCTGAATAGCTGTTATTACTGGTGTGAGACACTGGTCAAGGGAAGTTTAGACTTAAAGGAAATGGAAAATGATCTTAAACCTGATAAAGACCTTAAAGCTTTACCTCAGCTTGAGGAATAGATAAAGCAAGGTTAAGGGGAACGAGAGTTATTTTTTTGCCTTGAGGCTATTAGTTGAAATCTCCAGTGATGAATAGGATTTTGAAGTAAATGTTATGCAGGACCAGGGGTCAATGTATGTTGGAGAGCTCCATTTACAGAGGTCATTTGCCAACTAAGCTGAAGGTCTTGAGCCTCTTCATTTTCTCAGGGAGTGCCACTTGTTCTCTGTTGCTTGCTCTCTTTCTCTTCCCCGTGTCACAGAGGCATTTATGTTTGTAGTGGGAAAACTTGTTCAGAATAAGGCACTAGGATGCAATCTTGCATCAGCAGCCTTCCTGCTTCGTGACCTTTGGCTTTGCCGTTTGTTTCATCTTCACTCCTTCCAGGGTCCCTGTATTATTGATGCCTCCCTTCTCTTTCCCAACGAACCCAACAGAAACCTTTACTTTGTCACTTAATTATATCATCTTTCTCTTAAATTGTGCTACTTTGGAATACTCTTGAAAACAAACTCACTTCTATGTTACACAAGGCGTTATTAGATCCTAATTGTAAAAACAGAAAATTTTGATAAATTAATGACTCCCTAAACAAGTGTAACTGGGTGTTTATATGTAGCTGTACTAGAACATGTTATTGGTATTTGGAATGAATGTATATAATGTCAAATTGGTATAATAGAAGTAACTTAAAATAAGATTTTAAAGCCAGGCGCTGGTGGATCACGCCTGTAAGCCTAGCTACTTAGGAGGCTGAGATCTGAGGATCGTGGTTCAAAGCCAGCCTCGGCATAAAAGTCCGTGAGACTCTTATCTCCAATAAACCACCAGAAAACTGGAAGTAGCGCTGTGGCTCAAGTGGTAGAGCACTAGCCTTGAGCTGAGGAGGTGAGAAACAGAGACCAGGCCCAGAGTTCAGCCCCAACAAAATTTTTAAAAAGGTTTCATATCTTAGCTAAGGAAAATAATGCCACAATAAACAACTGTGCTGGTAGCTTTAGTATAGCCTTGTTTATGATCGTTTGTGTAAATGCCCAAAAGTGGGATTGCTGGGTCACAGGGGAGCTCTTTGTGAAGTCTTTTGAGGAACCTCCATACTGCTTTCCAAAGTGGTTGAACAAGTTTATACTCCCACCAGCAATGCAGTAGGGTTCCCTTTTGACCACATCCCCTCCAGCATCTCTTGTTAATAGAGTTCTTGATTATAGCCATTCTAACTGGGGTAAGGGGGAATCTCAATGTTGTCTTGATTTGCATTTCTTTTATGGCTAGAGAAGTTGAGCATTTCTTCATGTGTCTATTGGCCATCCTTTCCTCTTCAGAGAAGTTTCTCTTTAAGTCTTTAGCCCACTGAACCAACTCAGATGCCCCTTAGTAGATAAATGGATCAAGAAAGTGGTATATACATACAATGGAATTCTATGCCTCCATCAGAAAGAATGACACCACCCATTTGTTAGGAAATGGAAAGTCTTGGAAAAAGTTATAATAAGTAAAGTAAGCTAGGCCCAAAGACACATAGGTCCCATGGTTTCCCTTATTTGCAATAACTAGTATATGTCTAGGATAAGCAGAAAAGGTCAAAAGCTATGTACATATTACCATATAAGAAGATGCTAAGCCAAATGAACCCTAAGATAGGGACACAAGTGATTATATCTTTCTTGCAATTGTTTTTAATGAATTTGTAATGTACCATGTGAATTTTTTGTTTCTTTTATATGTTTTTCCCTCGTGATATAACCCCTGTTTTCACTGTATTTGATTCTAGTGCCCTGTATCTTGTATATACATTTTTCTAATTTGAGGAGGGGAAGGGAAATAACAAAATGCTGAAACAAGCATACAGGTTGCCCCATTATAACAATGAGATTTAGAAGACACTATGGTGAAAAGGAACTTTACAACTTTGGGGGTGAAGGAGGGAGGAGTTGGGGAGGTAGAGAAGGAAGGGATGGTAGGGGGAAAACAAAGGAGGAGATAACAATGCTTGATAGGAAATGTACTACCTTACTCGTGTAACTGTAACCCCTCTGTACAGTATTTTTCCAATAGAATATATTAGAAAACAATATTTTAATAAGGTATTAGAAATGGAAGGCAACAAATTGGGCATATGCTTCTTTCAAGACAGGTCTTACTGAAGCTTGAATTGGCCAGTCAGGAAGACTTTGCTGTACTTAACATGACCTCTGCTTTATATTTCATCTGAAACTGAGTTGGATATGTGGACATCATTATGCCATTAGAAACATTCATCCTACAAATGTTGGAGTTAGACAAATTAGTAAAAACTCTTGAGCAAAAGTTGACCTCATGGTCTTTCTTTGAAGTGCTATATAATGCTTCATACCTAGACAATTTCAAGTTTCAATTTAGATTCCTTGTTTTATTAAGATTAAAAATGCTTTCTTTTATCTAGCACTTTTACATTGTATAGAATTTCTCCTTTCTACATCAACCACCATCGGCTCACTTTTGAGCAATAGAATGATTTTTAGCCTCATATGCCTCAGTTATGCAAGGTGAAGATAGTTCATGTATTATATTCATAAATTGCTTTGTTAAATGGCAATTTCTTTACCCAGCTACTGGGGAAAAAAAGCTATGGGCTTCTCAATAACTGTATGTTTCTTATTCCTACCAAGTACAGCCACAAGATGGCAATGTAACAATTTAAATAAACCCCGGAGTCTGACAGCTTCATCTTATATAGTTCAGAAGACTTTAAAGATAATAGAATCAATTTAAGCAAATACTTTACTTGAACTGGAAACGATATCCCACTATGTATTAGCATGTGTGCTGTGGTTCAACAGATAGGGGACCTCTGGTCAGAGTGATTCAGGCTGGGACAAAATAGAACCACACATCTTGTCTTCTCTCTCTAACCAGTAAAATGGTTGAGGCCTCGTTCTGGATCTTCAATGCAAGGTAATGAGAAGGTTTAAATGACATTAGCTGTCACTGGAGAGCGATGGTGGACACTTGGATTTTATCTTTCTTTCTGTGAGGCGCAGATAGACGGAGTAGATTCTCACCAAGAATTTCCTTTTATAAGGCAATAAATCTTATTCATTTACAGCTTAGTCTATTAACAGTTTCTCCAAAGTTCAGTGTTTTATTCAGCAGGTGAATCTATGATTAGCTTTACATTATGAAAAATGTATTACCTAGGACTTGAGACTGTGTTGTAGAATATAGAAAGATTTATTACTAAAAATGTTTGAAATGCTTAACCTATTTCAGGGTCATGAAGTTTTCAGTATCAGTACTTTTACTAAGTCTAGGGAATCATATTCCTTCTTTAGGAGAATATGAGTACACTCATACATATACACAACTTTGTATACATACATATATATTTATATGTATATATATACATATATATAACACTACTGAGTAGAAAGTTTGTAATGATTAAGGAAATAATATATAAAATAAATACATGTCAAACAACAAATGTTAGAATTATATTATTTATAATAGTAATTATTATGAATCTCATGCCCATATTTGGTATTATATTGGCATTTTCTGTGGAAGCATACTATCCAGGTTCTGTCACAAAGTTACAGATAAAATTTTCTTATATCTATTTTGGAAATGCAAAGACAGCAATATGTAATTCATGTTGCTTAAAACTTTGAAGTATGTTTTTTAATATATGGACTATCTATCTTGTGTAATTCTAATAATACCATGCAGAGTGAACTAGTACACACACACAAACACATACATACACACATATACAGTATATATAACATTGTATCTAGAGTATTCTATATATAGTATATGTAGCATATATCCCAAATAGTATGTGTATTATATATACCGTGTATGTGTACTACATATACTGTATATATACATGTTTTTTATGCCATTATATTGATAATATTCATATTGTATATTTAGATATGTGAGATTAATGAGAATTTTTGTCTCCCTTAACTTCTATCTCTCTACTGTTATTCTGTATTTGATGAAGGCTTATTTTACATCAATTACTTTTAAAGCATGGTGTTCTTTAGCTTTTGAATTTATTTATAATGGTTGGCTTGAAATATTTTAAAATATAAAATCCAGGTCCTTTCATGGGCGCTTTCTCCTGCCTGCTTTTCCCTGTGTAATCTTCCTCCATCTTTGTGTTGTTCATAATTTTTTTTTCAAAACTGGACATTCTGAATAGCATATTGTGGAAACAATATGAATACTGATTCACTCCTTTTCTGGTCCTCTTTCTTTCTGTTTTTAACCCTGTTACTTATTTGCTTAGTGACAAATGGACCATTTAGTAAAGTCTATGTCCCTGCACGATTTGAATCCTCTGAGGTAGCTTCTCAGAGGGGCGGCAATGGGCATATGCTAGTCTCCTAGGAGGATAGTGGTTTCAGGAGGTTGTTTGGTTCTCTCTCTTTATAAAGCCAATAGCATTGGTGAATATCATAACTGAGTGATAGGCTCTACTGAGTGCTTGCTCATCACTCTAATGTTTGGACATTCATCATTTCATAGTCTAAAATTATAGTGTGTGAGGCTTGTTATGGCCTTAAGAAGTCTCTTCTTAGCTGTCTCTTTACCAGATTCTCTTTTCATTGTTCTCTCATTGTTTTGGAAACTAGCTTTAGCTGTTAACATCTCATGGCCCATTTCTAAGAAGGTTATTTTCTTTGGGGAGTTATTCATACTATTTGTGCTATTTAGCAGTCTCTGAGCCACCTTTCCAGAAAAGGGTGCAGAAGTGACAATACAGCCTTTAGAAAGCAGTGCTAAGCAAGGAATATTGCTTCTGCTTTTCTTGCATTTCCTTATCCTTATATAGCCTCTTCCCTGGGAAAGAGCAGATATGTGTCGCTATACATTTGGGATCCCCATATTTTTATAGCATTGTCATGGACTAAATGCTTGTGGTTTTTTTTCCCACCAAAATTTACATTTTGAAATTTTAACAATCAATATGAAGCATTAGAAGGTGGAGCATTTGGGGGGTGAATATGTCACAAGGGTGAAGTCCTCATGCATGGGATTTTTGCCTTTTAGAAAAGAAACCACCCAGGGTTCCCTCACTTCTTTCTGCTATGTGAAGATGTAGTAAGAAAATGAACTTGTGAAAGTCATTCAGGAAGTGTGGCCACCAGACACTCAATTTACCTTTGCCTTAATATTAGACTTCCTATCCTCTGGAACTTTGACAAGTAAGAAGTTATTGTTGCTGGGCATTGGTGGTTCATGCCTGTAATCCCAGCTATTCAAGAGGCTATCCAAAGATCACAGTTCAAGGACAGTCTGGACAGGAAAATTTGTGGGACTATAATTAAGCACACACACACACACACACACACACACACACACACACACACACACACACACACACACGACAGAAGTGGATCTGTGGCTCAAGTGGTAGAGTGCTAACCTTCAGGAGAAAAGCAAGGGGACATTGCCTGAGCCCTGAATACAAGTCCCAGGATCCCCCTCCCCACACATACCTGTGCTCTCTCTCTCTCTCTCTCTCTCTCTCCCTCCCTCTCTCTCTCTTTCACACACACACACACACACACACACACACACACACACACACACACACACACACACAGCCAGAAGTAGAGCTGTGCCTCAAGTGATAGAGCACTAGCCTTGAGGAAAAATAAAAATAAAAAGCTCAGGAACAGTAACCAGGCCTTGAGTTCAAGCCCCAGGACTACCACCATCCCCTGCCCCCTCACAAAATATTATTATTATTAAGATCTCTAATCTATGGTTGTTTTGTTATGGTAGTCAAAGCCTACTGGCTACAGTATGAGTTAGGACTGGGTCTAAAAAGGGAGCTTACTTCTTGGCTATAATAGCTAGGAATTTAGGTATTTGCCTCTGAGACAAGACTCAGGGACAAAAAGAAACTTATTTGACCAGCTTAATCCTGCCAAGATACTATGTTTATCCACTGGGAGCTGACGGGAGGAAGAGCCCCATAATTTGAATTGAGCGCATTAATTTGGTATAGAGAACAGAAGCCAGTGCATTGTGAAGTCTTTTGTAGTAGGTGCTTAGCAAAATTGCTAGCTTTTAAGTAGTTATCAGTCATTTTAACCATCTATAATGAACATTTAAAAAATATTTTACTGGACACCATGTCCAGAGGCATTGACCATTCTGAAAGTTGAACTCCTATAATAAACAAGTATTTAATATTTTTAAAATGCCATTTATGAATAAATATTTAAGAACTGTCTCATTTTATCATCATAATTATATTTTGAGACAGCCACTATCTTTAGTCTTACTTACGGATATTACACTGAGACTCAGATCCCATAACTTTTACAAGGTTATATACCCAGAAATGTTGAAACCTGGATTTCAACCAAGGACTCTCAGATTTTAAAATCCACTTGAGAATGTAGTTATGATGGATTGTCAGTGTGGGGCTCTATTGCCAAATGTACTTGGGCTAAATATTCTGATATTGTAAAAAGCCAGTGACCTGTGGCAAATGGCTTAATATTGTTTGCCTTTATTCATCCATATACAAAATTAGTGCTTTTTGTATAAGTGAATATTAAAAGTGAAAGTACATGGAAATAAGTTGGTTGGGTTCTTTTTTTTGTTTTTGTTTTCTTGTTTTGTTTTGTGTTTTTTTTTTTTTTGCTGGTCCCAGGGCTGGAAGCCAGGGTCTGGGTGCTGTCCCTGAGCCTGTTTGTGCTCAAGGCTAGTGCTCTATCACATAAGCCAAAGAGTCACTTCCAGCTTTATCAGAGTAGTTTATTAGAGATCAAAGTCTTACAGACCTTCTTGCCCAGGCTGGCTTTAGACCATGATCCTCAGATCTCAGACTCTTCAGTAGCTAGGATTACAGGCATGAGCCACCAGCACCAGCCAAGTGTTTTGACCAAGTATGTATGCTCAATAGATATTAGGGTTATATTTTGGCTATTGTGTTTATTTTTATTTTAATCTAATTACTTCTTCCACTTGTTAAAATGAAAAATATATACATAGAAATATTTGTTTATATCCTAGACTCAAGTATAGTTTATACTTAATCCTTTGAAGAAAGCAGGGAAAATATACTAATCTCATAGCTAACATTTCCTTGGTGGATTTGAATTATCAGCTATTTAATGGCTATTGCTATGATTTTATTCTTCTAATGATTTTTTAAAATCAACAGGTAAAATCATTTGTACATTATGGCAGTGTGAAGTAATATGTACATTGTGCAAGTCAAACATAGCTAATTTACAGCTATGGCTTTATTATTAGACTGCTTTTGTTATCAATTAGTATTATTTGGTTGAAATCCAAAGTTGTGATTCCTTAGAGTCTCTTGGAGAATCTGACCTTTGCTTCCTTAATGTTCAATCGTCACTACCCTTCCTGGCCTCATGGCCACTTTACCTCAATATCTGTCTTCATGGTCACATTGCTAGTCTCTTCTGTCTGTGTAAACTCTCTTTTCTCCTTCTTATAGAAACACTGTGATTAAATTTAAGACCCATCCATATAGTCCAGGATAATCTGTCCATATCAAGATAGTAAATTTAATTATATCTGCAATTCACTTTCCCCCTACTAGGAAACATTTCAAATTGCAGGACTTGAGGGACACTAATTCAGTGAGATTAGTGTCCTCACAAAAGTGGTGAGAGGGAAGATGATCACCTAAAACCAGAAAGAGAGGCTGCAGCACAGCCTCATTCAGCCAGACTTTGATTTGAACAGTGAGCCTTTATTACTATGATGTCTCATAATTTGCTGTTTCAGCAATCCAAACTGGTATTTTAGCACAGCAACAGAAAGAAATACACAGTTTATATTACTGTATATAAACAGTTACAGAGACATCCATTGGAGAGCAGTAAGCTGACTTGGGAAGAACATTTGGGTTTCATTGCTAAATACATTCCAGAGACCAGCAGAAGTGGTAGCAGAGGGTCAGGGGATTCCAGTGCTAGAAGTAGAGAAAGGAGAATCATCATCAATGATGGACCAGCACAGGATCCTGTTTCCTAATCTTCCTCTTCCATGTTACTAAGCTCTTAAGATTCTATACCTTGAGCATATAGGTAGAGGAGGAGCTAGTGTTTCTAAGGGGTCTGAGTGGATATGGCAACAAGCCTTCAAGAGAGGACTTGTTGCCTGGGTGTTACACAAAGTCTGCAGTTGGTGAGGGGCTCTTGGCCCTCCTTGCTATCTCAGTGAAATGCACTTTCTTCTGGGCTCAGTTCATATCCAATGAATGATGGACACAGGGACACAGAACTTCATTTGTTCTGTCCTAAGGCACAACAACTCCAAGGTTCATTTTATTCTTATACTAACCTTGTGCTCTAGTACTTGTCTCAGAGGATGCTTTCTGGAGAAAAATCACCTGTTATACTTGCAGTTGCATTCATCTTACTAACATGGGAACAATTGATGGTTCTCTTTGAAATTAGTATATATTAGATATACAAGGGGATTTCATTGTGATGTTTCCATATGTGCATATAATGTATCCTCATTAAACTCAACCTCTTTATAACTCTACCTTATCCTCCTATCATCTCCTAAGTGCAATTTCAACAGGTTTCACTGTACTATTCTCTCATAAGCAAATAAACTACTTTGACCATATCCATTCTCATTCATCTTCTTATCTCTTCCCACTCTTGCTGGTATTAACCACATTCACCAGTCTACTTCTGAAATTTCCAATGTTATTTATTGTTCCCTGTAGCCCTTCATTGGCTCACAGCTTTCACTGAGATTGCTTAAGCTATGTACTCACATAGTTGCAGTATATTTAGAAATGAATCACCCTCTTTCTTTGATCGTTCCTCTTCCCCTCATCCCTCTAAATAGTAATGTGTGTGTGTGTGTGTGTGTGTGCATGCATTATATATATAACATATATATATGTATGTAGACATATGGTGTATAGCTTGGTTTATCTCACTCAGCATAATATTCTCTACCTCTGCACATTTTTATGCAAATTACATGATTTCAGTTTTCTTTATGGTATATATGTACCATATTAGCTGTATGCTTATGTCTTTTTTTTGTCAGTCATGGAGCTTGAACTCTGAGCCTGGGCGCTGTTCATCAGTTCTTCAGCTCAAGGCTACTCTACCACTTGAGCCACAGTACCACTTCCGCTTTTCTGAGTGGTTTATTGGAGATAAGAGTCTCATGGCCTTTACTGCCTAGTCTGGCTTTGAACTATGATCCTCAGATGTCAGCCTCCTGAGTAGCTAGTATTACAGGGGTGAGTCACCAGCGCCTGGCTTGCTTTTATCTTTTTTGGGTACCTAGGCTGATTCCATATTTGGGCTATTGGAAAGAATTCTGCAATAAGCCTGATTACATGGATATCCTTCTTTCATATTGTCTTAAGTTATACTTCTTTGAATATATATGAACAGTATATATATGAGTATGCATAGTATATATGAGTATATATATGAGTATATATGAATATATATTAATAGTAATATGGCAGGCACAGTTATAAGGCAAGTCTAATTTTACTTTTTTGAGGCTCTTCCGTATTGATTTCCATAGTGGTTGTACTAGTTTACATTTCCACCAACAGTGTATGACAGTTCTTTCTCCTGAATACATAGAGGTATTTAAAAACTATTTTTTGAATAAGAATTTTTACAAAATTAATAATTAAATAATACTTTCCTACTATTTTGGAGCCACAAAACATTTCCTTTTACCACTTCATTCTATACATAAATCATATCATTATTAAACATTAACAGTTTACAAGTTCCAAAATGCCATAATGTCTATATACTCACAGTTTCAGGACTAGTTTTTCCTCACTTAAACTGTGGAACATGTACCACTTGTGAAAGTGCTTTGTTCAAAGGCCTCTAGATGAACTTCCATCAAAGACTTTCCTTCCAAATGACCTTGCAATTGGACCTTTTGTACCTGTACTTTTTTTCTTATCTGTTCTGTTTTGCTTAATTCTTTTCTTAGAAAAGCAATGGTTTTATCTTTATCTTCCTTTTCCTTTTCTAAGACTTTAAGCTTTTCTCCTTGCACTTTTGTTTTTGATGCAAATTTGCTAATTTGCATTCTGTATCTAATAACTAGTTCCGAATTTCCTTTCTCTATTCTTCTTTATCAATTGAACAATAGCCTTTTCTTGAGTGACTCATTCAACTTTTTTACTATCTCAATTTGTTTCTTCAGAGAGTCACTTGTGATCTGTAAATGTTTATTCTTCTGTTCAATGGTTTCATTTCTCTGAAGTTTATCAGCCACAGACTTTAAATTCCTATTATCTTGAGAACAATTTAAGACCTCTATTAATTGGGGTTCAAGGCACCAATGTCATGGTAAAATGTAGTCGTATTCAATACTCTGTTGCAGTGAATGATTGATTGCCTTTCACTTAAGTTTGTATGTGTTTGTTTATAATTGGTATCCTTAATGTACATTGTAGATGAGGGCTATGTGTAAAAATATGTAATCTGGTTTTATTATAATCTGACTAGTAAGACTTTTACTTGTTGCCTGTAGTTTTTAGAAGGCTGTAATTTTGAAGACAGATGGTTATAACAGAGTTGAGAAATACTAAAAAGGACAAAAACATATAAGAAAGATCACAGGAAAGAAGGTACTGCACATTTTGAGAAATGAAGTGGTTCAGTTACCAGAACAGGGTTTGAGAGGTGATGTGTCTTAATAGATGTCTTCAGTAGATGTGTTTAGGGAGTAAGATGGAGACCACAGATGAAAATTTTCTTGTGCTACATGCTGAAGTTTGAGCTTCATTTATAAGCCTGTAATGAGCTTCAGTGATAGAGGGTTAAGAAATAGATACTTAGAGAAACTACTTTGGATACTGTACAGAGATTGGATTGCAGGTCATCTAAAAATAAAACAGAGAAAGTAATTAAGGCTATGTTAAAGTTGGAGGGGGCTTATGACAGACACACCGCAATAGGTCTAAATGCTCCATCCAGAGTTTCGCCAGGAGAAAACACAAAGTAAATACAACTTTACAGTGTTAATTTCAAACATAAATTCTGCTGAAAGATTTTATTCATTAATTTATACATTTATTATTTATGGGGAATTTATTATTGGGGAATGAAGCAGTATTACGGATCCTCTAGCCTATCTCCTTTGGTTCCCACAAGACATAGTCTAGTCACACATTACAAAATGCATGACTAAAAATGATTCAGTATGGAAAATACGTTGTTGAGCTTCCATGTGAGCCAGTGACAGGTGTTAACCATCAATGATCTGAACACACAAGGAAGTAGTTTCCATGACCTGGAAGAACTTTTTGTTGAGACAGGCCACCTGGAGAGAAGTTGTAAATTCCAGTTGGCATGGAGGAGCAGAAATAAATACCCTGATTATTTCTTTTTTTCTTTGGAGGGGGGGTCTGGTCATGGGCCTGAACTCTGGGCCAGGGTGCTGTCCCTCAGCTCTTCAGCTCAAGGCTAGCGCTCTACCACTTGAGCCACAGCACCACTTCCAGCTTTTTTCTTTTTGTTTATGTGGTGCTGAGGAATTGAACCCAGGGCCTCATGCATGCAAGGCAAGCGCTCTACCACTGAGCCACCTTCCTAGCCCCACCCCTGATTATGTCTTTAGCACTGTACTCCATTCTTCCATACCTTGTGCTGGTAGGACTCCTACCTGGTTCAAACACACAATAAAAAAAGCTATGGAGTGGGTTTATGTTGGTTTGTGTGAAGGTTTGTATTCCAGGCAAGAGAACATGTTGCAGATATTGAAGAGTCAAGTAAGACGAGCATACAGGAGGAGTCATAACTTACAAATAGCATAAAATCCCAAGCCTTTTTCTATATGTGTGTATGTACATTGATTCTTAAATTCAACAATATATATTGTTTGTTTCAATGTGGCTTCATCCATATGGAGTGTTAGGGGCAGGAGAAAAGTTAGAATGTTCTGTTTTTCTGCGTGTTGGTTCCTCCTGGGAGGTAGCCATCCACTATATACCTTTCTTTAAAGCAGCCTTGTCTTTGAATCAGATACTATGCTTGTGGCAGTTCTGGGGCTTGAACTCAGCACTTAGGTTCTGTCTCTGACCTATTATTGTTGTTGTTTAAGGTTACAGCTCTGCCACTTGAGCCATAGCTCTACTTGTGGCTTTTTGATGGTTAATTGGAGCTAAGAGTCTCACAGATTTTCCTGCCTGGGTTGGCTTCAAGCTGTGATCTTTAGATTTCCAGTTCCTTAGTAGTTAGGTTAGAGTCATGAGCCAGCAGTGGCTATTTTTCTTTTTTTTCTTTTTTTTTTTTTTTGTCAGTTGTGGGGCTTGAACTCTGGGCCTAGGTGTTGTCCCTGAGCCTCTGTATGCTCAAGGCTAGTTCTCTACCTCTTGATCCACAGTGCCACTTCTGGTTTTTGAGTGGTTAACTGGAAATAAGAGTCTCACAGTGACTTTTCTGTCTCGTCTGGCTTTGAACCTCAATCCTCAGTATCAGCCTACCAAGTAGTTAGGATTACAGACATGAGCCACCATCACCTGCCTGTCCTACTATTTTTAATATACAGAACATAGAAAGTCATAATTAACAATGCAATTAAAGTATTATGCAAATTTACTGGTGTTCATTTACCTGCTTCTGGTATGTTTTGTCCTTAAGCCACCCTCAGCATATGAAAGAAGTATGTGAGCTTCTTATTTGTTGTGCCTCAGTTTGCCAATGTGTGAGTAATTTGGTGTTTTGGCTACTACCATGTTTTGGGATTGCAATGATGGAAAGCTCTGATTTGTAAAATCCAGAGGCCGCCATTAGTTTTTCCTGTAAACTAGAAGGTGGCAGAAGCAGCTTTGTCACTGGCAATCCCAAATCCCATTATTCTCAACAGAACTGACATTCAGGCTCTTAGTCCGTCAGTTACAAAGTAACAAATATAAAACTGACAGGCAGAGTAAATTTACCTAGGTAGTGGGGATTTTCCATTGTATATTTATATGTGTCATTGACAGAAAAACAACTTCAAGCCATTGGTTGCTTTCTCAGGATCCTGGAAAGTGAGATTTAGATTATGAGGAATTGAGGACTTCACATTTCAAATACCTCAGAAATGAATATTCACAATAAAATGTTTTGATAAAGAGAAGGAGGAAATGTGGACATTTTATGCAATGGCATTATTATTTAGCAGCATACATTTTACTGTTAGAATATGCTAGTGTTCTGAAGAGGTATTATTCCTTCCTTTCATTGCATGTTCTTACATGTCACAAGCGTCAACAAATGAAGAACAACTAAGTGGCTTATAAATACTCAAGACACTGGAATCAGATGACCGAAAAGAACTGTTCCTGCCCTCTATTCTCAATCACAAAATACAAACTTAAAAACAATACTGTAAGCATACTAGGTAAAATAGAATCAAAAGTAAAAGTGCGTGGAATGTCCCTTAGGGAGTATAAATCAAGCAAGATAGATCACACTACTGCAGCCCCAGTGAAGCAACCTCTATCTAGGGAAAGCAAAAGCTGAACTCCAAGCTATGCTACATATATTGCACAAAACCATTTCTCCCTTCTTTCTTGGTACACAAAAGGACCTTGAAGGTTATTCAATATGTCAAGAAGACAAAAGTGTAGATATACAACTTCACATTGTTTCTCTAAACGTGTCAGGCTCTAGAAAGTAAGTTGAGTAGATGAAAAAGCAGGTTTTCCTTGTTCTATCACCTGTCTCAAAGAAAGTTCCAATGTGTACTTAGGCGTGCATTTGGGGATGAAAATGGAGTTAATGGATGAAATGTTTAGTACCTGAAGGTGTAGTTTGTTTCCTGAACATGGATATTGATCCTGGAAGGTGACTCAGAAGTTTTTGTGTTTAATATGAAATGTGGCCAGAAAAATGGAAATGGAGTATTTGAAGACAGGTACATAGGAAGTAAAGCTACTTCTCAATCTCTATAAACAAGTAGTAGTATTATCATAAATCTTTCTGCATGTTAAGTCTGAGTCATTAATAGCATAATTCATCAACTCTATACTTCTACAATTCAATTCTATACTTCCTGAAACATTTTATTCTATCAGCAGTTCAATAAAATATTTAAAACATCTTGTTTGTGTAAAATGTTTAATGTCCATTGACCAGCCAGAATGAAAAAAATTATGAATGTTGTATATAAAATTTTGGATTAATTAAAAGGATGAAATTGTAGGACAATAGTAGAAAAATGGCTGACATGTGCAAAGTACTAAGCTTGACTTCCAACCCTAATATATACATATATATTATATATAGTCTACAATGTATATTATATGTTATATATAATATATTATAAACATAATATATTATATATTATTATATATTATATGTTATATATTATATATTATATCTATAATATATTATATATAGTCTACAATATTGTATACAAAACTATGCTTTGAGAATTCACTGAGTTTTATGAACTCAACTGTGCTACCCTGAACAAGTCAAAATAATCCCTGTGCTGTTTTAAGTTTAGTATATATTTCCTCTTGTATTTTAAAATATTGAATGCTTTTTCTGTGAATTTTAAATTTAAAATATAAGGAGAAGTATATTCCATGTATGTCTTTCAAAAAAATATCTCCTACCATTTCTCATGCATTTTAAGCTTAAAGCGACCAGGTAAGATGTTTGGTTTTCTCTGATTTATATTGGGCATTGCCTGCCATATTGAGGGTGGAGGGCTGTGGAGGGGTGAAGAATTGTGAGCTCCCAGAATCAATCTTATTAAAAAATGTCTGACCAAAGGAATGTATTACACCACTTCACTCAATACAGGGCATGAATTTCATTCACAGAAGTGATTTAGGACAGCTTGCTATGACTTTCCATGTATTCTCACACTGCTCCTCCTCTTTCTCATTCCATTTCTTCTTCTGACAGTCCAGTCTCTCATTTTCCCAATTTCCAGTTGGCACTTTGGTATTTGCAATAATTTTGCTTGTTTGCTATCCATAACCAATAATATGTTAAGAATACTGATCACTTTGTATTTTCAGTTACCATGACACCACAGTTTTGAAAGAGTTCTTTATGATGTCTTTTTTTTTAAGTTTGTTTCCAGAAGGGGGACATATTTCTTTCAAGAGTTGGATATTCTATCAAGCAAAGCATCAAAAGCACCTAATTATCCCAAGTCTAGAATTCATATAATACTATTATTAATTCATTTAGCATATTGCATTTATTAGAGTAGATATAGGATCCGTAGAACCTATGAAATGTTGATCTTTGATAATCCAGAGTAGAGGACAGGTAATTAGTAATTTCTTGGAACACTAACTTACATTTGATATATATTTCTTTCTTCTCTACAAGCTTCATACAGTCTTTTAATTTTATATCTCATTATGCTCTCTGGCATTTAATAAAAAATGCCAGCATATAAATCAGTTATAAAATTAGCTTAAGTTGTGTAATAAATCGTGTCCCAATTAAAAGCCTTTGAAAACTTTCATTAAACTCATTGTAACTTCACTTATTGAAGCAAAATGGAAACTTGGCCTTTTCCCTTTAAAGTGTACACACACACACACACACACACACACACACACACACACACACACACACACACACAAGCAAGTTTGGTAAATCATTTAAAGAATTTGCTGTATACTGAGTTTTTAATTTGAAAATAATTTTAAGATTATTTGGGGATCTGTTTCTCCCTGAGATACAGAAAGCTGGAAAATGTTCCTGTCATTCAGCCAAGCAAAAGTAAGAGTTTAAAAAGCATGGTTAAATATACGCATTTTTCTACCCATCAGTGAGCTGATATCACAGGATGAGCAAGTTAATAGCTATTTCACAGAAGAATTCCTACAGGATTCCAGATCAATCTCAACTGTCCATAGTAGTGGAGGGTACATACAGATGAAGATGCTGGTACATTTTGTAACACATTCATAGAAATGAAGTTGGGTTATAGAGAAAAAGACCATTGGATCCTATTCTTTCAGAGAAGGGGGAATTTGCATTCACTCTCAGTTCTTCTCCATAAACATTCTCAGGGACTCTTTAGAAATGGTGTGTGTGTGTGTGTGTGTGTGTGTGTGTGTGTGTGTGTGTGTGTGTGTGTGTGTGTGTGTGTGTGTGTGTGTGGTATGTGTGTGTGCACATGTGTATAAATGTGTGTGTAACAGGAAGGAAAGTAATGAAAATCTCCTTTCACAGTATAATTCTGAAGAAGGAGATCAGCAGTGTAGGAAATGCTTTCACCACATATCTCTTGTCTACATTAAATACATTTTAAATATAAAGACACAGATTGAAAGCAAACAGAGAAAAGGATATATCAAGAAACTAATAAAAGAAAGCAGAAAGTAGGTATATTAATTTCAGACCGGGTAGACCTCAAAGCAAGAAAAGGAGGAGCAACAAGGACATTAAAAATGATAAAAGGACAATTTTCCAATAAGACATAACAACTTTAATATATATGTACTGAACCACAGAACATCAAACGAGCTGAGACCAAAACTAATAGAACTGTAAAGAGTAACAGATGGATCCAGAGCCTGGAGCTATATAAACCTCTTTTCTTTCTAAAGTTACTAAGCTGAAAGTATTTTGTTACATTAATAAAAATGGGCTGATATAATGGGATATGTAATAGATAAAGATGTATGTTTGTGCCTATGCATTCAAAGCATGTGTATGCGTCTGTCTTTGACCTACTTTTGCCCTCTTCCCTGAGAAAGAATAGTGCAGCTTCATTCCAACTTGTAATCAGCAATATAATGTTCTTGGCTCCTAAATATCTTTCACCATTAAAGGGAAGCAGGGTTCCAGAACAAATGTCACATGTGAAATTGTGACTGTACTGAGACTAGAATTTCTTCTCTTACAGGTAAGAAAGTGTTTAAGAGTAATGGGCACATGTTGCAACTACTAATGAGCCTGCTTTGATGGGACTTTCAAGACCAAATCTGTAAGTAATCATAGCAATGGTCTATGTCCCATTGACATAGGAATACTATGTTTTAACAAATTTATAATTGAATAGAAATGGCATTTCTGGAGTGCCACCAGAGAAAAGGACTTTTAAGCATTCTTCTTCCACCTTCCAAATCCGAAACAATTAAAGAAAACCTTTCATTTTCATCCAAAATAATAAAGGAGCCCATGGAAAACCAACAACTCAGAGGAAATCCTACACAGCACGGACATTGAAGATGGCATCACAGAGAAGGGAAGGAAGTCCGTTGTCTCTCAGGAGGAACTGAGAACCAGAAAGAATGAACCTATGTGAGGGAATGGATCCCCACTGCCAAAATGAATGCCAGCAGTCATCGTTACTGGAGACTCCTGCTCTAAAGTCCACAAAGTTCTATGTAAGAGCTGATGCAGTTTCCTTAAGTCCATACTATCTAACCACAACTGAATAAGCTATAGAGTCTGCACCACAGGCTCCCACCACATCACAGCCATGTAGCAACCTGCCTAACTGGCCCATCTATATGAAAGTCTTCCATTATGATGGTACCAAATGTTTGTGATAGGGCAGGCAAAAAAAACCTCTTCCACACTGATGAAAAATATGGTAGTTTCTAAACAAAATTATAAATCAAAGTGGAGTTATGGTTCAAGTGGTAGAGTGCTAGTTTTGAGCAAAATGCTCAGGGACAGTGCTCAGGCCTTGAGTTCAAGCACCAGGACCAGCACCAAAATAAAAATAGTAATATTATTAACAAAAATAAATAAGTAAAAATAAAACTAGAATTGCCATATGATCCAGAAATATCATTCCTTGCATATCATCAAAGAAAATTAAGTCATTACCTTACAATAAATTATTATTAAGACTTACATCAAAGAGGAGAGATTGCCTATAATTTAGCATTACATACATGATCCTAGAGGACAAGCTATGTGAAATAAGCTAGACAGAGGAAGAAAATCTTCACATTATTCTTATATGCAGAATTTTAAGAAATTAAAAAATGTAGAGATAGAAAATAAATGATCATTACCTGGGGTGGGTAGTAGAAAGGAAATAGGAAATATTAATCAGAGATACTAGGCAACAGAAATGTAGGATGAGCACACAAAAAAACATTATATAAATAAGATTTGGACTAAAAGAGTAGATTTTATCTGCTTATGTCACAAAAATTTTAAATAGAAAGCTGTTATGAGATAACATATATATATTCATTTGTTTCATGATGGTCACTTTAAAAAACTGTCTTCTATAATTTTATCTCAAATGAAAAAGTAAATTTAATTTAAAAAGAAATGGAATTTTTACACACTCTCAAGATAAATGCCAAGAAAATACTTGTTACAAAGAGAAAAAGGTGACATTTTAGTGGTGAAGCCTGACAAACACTATGTTATTCAGCTGATCAAAGGGCATATAATCAATAGTGGACAAATCTAAGTTCTGAGACTCCTGGTAGTTGGCAATGGGAAGAAAATGCATCAATAACATCTAAACATATATTTCCTCTTCTCAGAGTTGATACTGGATCTTTTAGAAGACTGCTTGTTAGTATGTATGCTAATTAATGAACTTGGTAAAGAGAAACTTCACAACTTCTATAACTTACATTCAAATTTGTGGTTTTTCCCTAGGTGCTGGGAATTGAACCAAGAGTCTCAAGCTTTCAACACTCCATCCTATGTATAAATGTTTTTAGGGATCTTACAAATTTTCTCGTAAGTGTGAGATTGCTTCCGAATAAATTAAAAATGCCTTTGAGAGTCTTAATAGCTTATTGATTGCGCCTCTAATTGTAATAGATATTGCTTTATTTATTTATTTTTTTGTCAGTCATGGGGCTTGACCTCTGGGCCTGGGTGTGTCCCTCAGCTCTTCAGCTCAAGACTAGTGCTCTACCACTTAAACCACAATGCCACTTTTGGCTTTTTCTGCTTATGTGATGCTGAGGAATTGAACCCAGGGCCTTATGCATGCAAGGCAAGCACTCTACCATTGAGCCACCTTCCCAGCCCTAGACATTGCTTTATCCTATGAAATCAATCACATTAATAATTTTGGTTAAACATGTTTTTTTTTTTTTTTTCAGAAATCATTCAATGAGAAAAAAAAAACCCAAATTTTAGGTACTGAAATAAGATTTAATGTAATTGACTCCTAGGAACCATGGCAGTACTGCATTTATATTATAGTACAGAGTAATTAACATGCTTTATGTCAACCACAAAACCATAGAAAATCATTAAAATGTGATTGAATGAATTTTCATAGGAAGGTTGTTATTATAAATGACAAACAATTTTAGCTTAAAGAAAAATCTTTATTTTTCAGGTTTCACTAAATGACAATGACAGGTTAATCTCCTACTGTTATTCATAATTAGGTGTTAAAGACTTGTGGTAAAATGTAAAAGCAAGTCAGAAGGATAATCTAATTCATTGAAGACTTCCTTATTTACCCTTTCTTTGTTGAAAAGATCACTCAGAGACTGACATTTTGCTTTATTTTCAAGATTACCACCACTCATTTTTCTGATCTTTTCCCCCAGGTTTCAGACACTCATATGGCTTACATAGTCAGCTTCAGTGATGTGAAGTCTGTGTAGCTCAACAGTTAGCTAAGTGCACATTTTGTGGATGGAGGGAATCATGCACTTTGTCAATTTATTTCCTCTTTGAATTTGAAAGTATCGTTTAAAACTTGAATATAGTAGCCTGGTAACTGGAGTCAATTATTTAACCTCTAGTAACCTCTAATTACTAGAAACTAAATAGCTCATTTGTTCTTACCTTTATGAGAAAACAGTTACAACTAGGAATTGATTTGTCCTTGGAAGGCCTGAAGGATTGAATTTGATTTTCTAAAATAGATCTGATGTGCATCCTTACAACTTTATCATAAGTGGTACTTGCAGATTAATTTATATTGCTGTATCATATGTATCAAAATAACTGAGAAGCTGGATCTGGTGGCTACCATTGTAGGTTCTCAGTAAACAGCACCACTAGTCAACTGTTTTCTGTATTCTCATCTCCACCTGCTGAAATCTTACTCATTCTTCAATATTTAAATGTAAAAATTCTCCAAAATTGGTTCTATTTTCTTTACTATAAACAAAACGTATTCTAACATTTTGAAATAATTTATAAACAAAAATATAAAGAGGAAAAATAGAAAATGTAAACATTCTTTGTCTTTTATTGTGCATGATTTATCCTAATTTTAAAAGGTGAAAAAAGCTGGGCATTAGAGATGGCTTACACCTCTAATCCTAGCTGATGACAGTTCAATGCCAGCTAGGGCAAGCATGTCCATTAGAATAGTATCTCCAATTAGCTACCAAAAAGCCAGAAATAGAACTTTGGTGCAGGTGGTAGAGCACTAGCCTTGAGTTTGAACACAAAAGCTCAGAGACAGACCCCCTGGACTGGCACACACACACACACACACACACACACACACACACACACACACACACACACACACACACACACACACACACACACACAGAGAGAAGATAATTAGTATGAATACTTGTTTAGGTTTTTTTTCCCTTCCATTTCCTGCCCCAGAGAAAAGTTGTTTTCATGAAACTAATTTGTTTTTAATTAACAGAAGGGAAATTTTGCATTAAATGTAATCTTTTATTTTCAAGTTACAACAATACACACACGTGAACTGCAGAGAAATCAGTTTTAAATAGTCAACAAGCCAGAAGGGATTGTAACTAGAGACCTTAGTAATGTTTTTAGGTTTTATTTTATTTATTATTATTTTTTTTTAGTTTTTAGTTTTCAGTTTTGCTTTAATAAAAGTGCTGAGTACATTAAGCTTGCTGCAGAAAGTGCTTCTCTCTTGTAACCTGAGATATTCTGTCTCTGGACAATGGTAGACATTCCAATTATGATTCATTTGACTAGCTTGCAGGGGCCAGAATACAGCCCCAACTACAATAACTATAAATGGCTTATAAATGTCACAAGTATTTCTGACATCATTAATATATTTCAAATCATCTCATGCAATTTGCTAGAACCTACTTGTGTTAGTTTCAGAATGTCTATTATGTTTAGTGTTTAAGTAATAATGCTTCCATATTTTTAACCATCCAAACTTTGACAAATTTAAAAGACAAAAACAACGGAAAGTGCAAGTAGGCTAAGATATAAATATATAGCATGAAACTAGTTCTTCAAAGTTGAACTTGAGAACTATGAGGACATAGATATAAGTGATGTGTATAGTTCATTCTTACTTGACAACAGTTTCTTCTCTTTTCATTCTATTCTAAGGGCAAATTGAAATTGTGAAGATTTTTTTTCTCTCCAAAATTACTACAGAGAATATTTAAATTGAGAAACTGCACTTTCTTGAATTAAGAAAATGTGACATAGACACACATACATATGGCATACCCACACATACACATACCCTATATATATATATATATATATACACACACACACACACACACACACACACACACACATATATGTAGGTGTGTATATATATATATGCACACACAAACACACATACATATAATGGAGTATTAATCAGGTAAACAGCTAGAACTGGATACTATCATGTTAAATGAAATAAACCAGGTTCAGGGCAAAAGTTGCATGTTTTCTCTCATATATAGAAATTAGACTGAAACACAACATATACACATATATAGGATATATGTAAATAATGTAGGAAAAAAATCTTTCTAATTGTGGGGCTTTGAGGGGCTATGAGAAATGGGAGAGGACAAGAGACTCTTGGAGGGTGAAAAATTGAAATACATTGTATCATTAAGACAATAAAAGAAAATCCAATGTGATGTCAGGAAAATGAACCCTTAGATATGTATTTTAATGTTTTTTTCTTTCATGCATGTGTTTCTAATGCATTTATAAGATTATCTCTTTGTTGCTTTGTATGTCCCTCCCCCACAGTATAACCCCTGCTTTCACTATATTTGATGTCAGTATAACTTGTGGAGAAGATGGGGAAAAACCAGTTGTTTAAGGATACAGGTGGACCTGTTGCAACAATGAGAAGTACAAGTTGTCATGTCCAAAACGAGCTTTACAACGTCGGTGCGGGGGGAGGGGGGGTGGAGGGGGAGAAGGGGGGGGAAGGAGAAGGATTGGGATTGGGGGGGAGGGGGGAGGCTGGGAAGGGATGTGAAGGGTAAACAAAGGAGGAGGCTGCAATGCTTGGTAAGAAATGTACGCATTATCCTGCCCATGTAATTATAACCCCTCTGTACAGTATGTTCACAAATTAAATTAAATTAAATTAAATTAAAAAAAAAGAAAATCCCCTCAAAAGCTGAATATAGGGGGTAGGAGAAAAGGGAACAGAGAAAGTAATCAACCTGATCAATCTGATTAACATAATACATACATGTCAACATCATTTTTTAAATTGAAGACCCCTCTTGCAATTCTCTGCCATAGTCTGAAAGAAACCAGACAAAGAAACACTTTGAGAAATTTCCATATTAAAAGATGGAAGTGAGAAAATGCAGGTGGAGAATATGCAAGTGTATTATCTTTGCCTCCCCAGTTCCCTGTCCCCCCGCCTTTTTTTTTTTTTTTTTGGTGCAGATCCTAGGGCTTGAACTCAGGGGCTGGGTGCCCTGAGTTCAACGTTCTCAAAATACTTAGGTATTTTGGTATTTAAATACTTAGGTTTATTAGATAATATTTATCTTTCCTAGCACATATATCCTTGAGTCCATGGCCATAAGTCTCCTTGGAGAAAAGGCTGGAGAAATTATTTCCTTTCATATTTAGCAATGATTTTTTATAGATTTTTTTCTTGAGAAACTGATCATTGCCCCCCCCCCTTTTTTTTTGGGGTGGGTAGGAGGGCTTGAACTCTGGATCTGGGTGCTGTCCCTCAGCTCTTCAGCTCAAGGCGAGAGCTCCACCACTTGAGCCACCGGGCCACTTCCCATTTTCTGGTGGTTTATTGGAGATAAGAGTTTCAGAGACTTTTGTGCCTGGACTGTCTTTGAACCGTGATCCTCAGATCTCAGCCTCCTGAGTAGCTAGTATTGCAGGTGTGAGCCACTGGTGCCTGGCTTTCATTGCCATTTTTATTTGTTGGTTTGTTTGCTTTAAAAAATTATTTTATTGTAAAGATGCTGTACAGAGGAGTTACAATTACACGAGTAAGGCAATGAGTACATTACTTGTCGATCATTGTTACCCCTTCCCTTGTTGTTGTCCTACTATCCCTTTCCTCCTCCCATCTCCCCACCCCACCCCCCATCCCTTCCCGAAATTGTAAAGTTCGTCCCAATATACTGTCCTGTGAGTATTCTTGTTGCAATGGGTCATCCTGTGTCCTTGTTTCAGCATTTTGTTATTCCCTTTCCACTCCCCAGATTAGACAAATGTATATACAAAATTCAGGGTACCAAAATCAAGTACAGTGACAACAGGGGATATACCATTGGGGAAAGAACATACAAAGGAAACAACAACAAAAATCACATAGTTCATTTTAAAACAATAACAAGGAACTTAAATCAGGGCCTTAAATCTGAAATCACTAGGCTGGTGCTATACCATTTGAGTCATGCTTCTAACCCTTCAGTTTGCTGGTTATTTTGGAGGTAGGATCTCAAGGGTGTGTCTGCTTTGGTTTCATTGAGCTATAGTTTCCCAGATCTTAGCCTCTTGAGTAGCTAGTATAACAGGTATGAGCTACAGTAACTGGCTGAACTGATCTTTATTTTAGCTAATAGATTTAAGTCTGAAAACTGATTCTAGCATAGATGTGGCAAAATCTTTTCTTAGGAAAATATCTTTCAGTCTCCTGATCATACATTTTTGGCTTCATCTCATGATACAAGTTGATTTACAGTCTGTGGTTCCCATTAGCTTACTTCTGGTTTGTTCTTGTCTTATCATCACCCACTTCTTCTGACCCTGTCATCTCCATTATGTAGGCCTGTGTCAAAGTCTCCAACTATTATTCCTGACCTGCAAGAGAAAGCCATGACTATAAATGATAGTTTTATTTACATTGGATAAACAATGCTTTTAATATATTTTAATATATATCTCATAATTATCTTGCATTTAAAAAATCCAATTTATGACAGTTCCATTTCTGAAAATGTTTAGAAAATAAATTGCTAACCAAAAGACTCATACAGGGACTGCAATTAAATTTAATAACTATAAATCTATTTCTATGTAAGCTCTAGAGTACTTGCATGGAAAGCAAAAGTCTGATAATTGGTATGCTAGAAGATTAAGACTAAGTGCAATTTATCTAAAGATGGAAAATATTTATGGCAAGCTAATTTATATAAAAATTATAGAGTGTTTCTAGATGTAGCTGCAATCAAGATGGAGTATGAGAAACATAGGAGAAAGGGTATGTCATTCTGGAATACTTTAATCACCCAGTGGATCCTAAGAATGTTGAGGATATTAGTAAAAAAATAGATCAGTGATGGAACTTCCCCAACAATGAGGGAGAGGTATGCAATATAATATAACTAGCATCATATATAATAAATGTAATATATTTTAATTTGCATGTTTGTTTTCCCATCTTACTTTTTCTTATCCCTTTGGAATATCAGAACTTTTCTTTTCCTTGTAGCGCTCTCTTTTTTTTTCTGCTTCTATTATTTCTGGCTTTTTTTCAGCACTCAGTTGTCTCACCAGAGCTTGGCAGTTAAAATGTTATAGAAAGAATATTTCACTTTCTTCATCCATAATGATTTGTTTAACATAGGGTTTATGGGCCACGTCAGATGAATCATGGTCATTTTTTAAGGCACTTTATTGGAACTAAGCGTTGAGTGACATATGAAATGCCAGTTAATAAAAGTTACCTATCTTTGTCACTAAAAGGAAAGAGGCTATGATAATGAAAGTAGTAATTAGGGAAACAGACTTGAAAAAATGAGAGAGAAACAAATTCCTATCAGATTGTTTGAAAGCCTGGATCCAGTCATGTGTCAAGGCAGTCAATGTTTCTGAATCTCCCAGGTAGTGAATAATTAATGTTTGTTTACTCTGAATCTTGATTCTATTCAGTTCAGAATAATCTGCTGTCTTATAATGAATGTTGTACCTTTTATTTCTTGTCTCTCTGTAATTTCCAATCTTAAAGTTTTAGGCTTAGAGACTCTTTATAAAGCTTTATATTTTAGGCAACATGTTTACTAGTATCAGTTTAACCAATATTGCATTAAACTCCAGGAACTATCATGAAATGGGATTTCTCAAAAGGTTTCATTGCCCCAGAAACAAGATAGCATAATATGTAGTTGGGTATCGATCACAAATAGAAATAAATGTAACAAGCTTCATGGGTGGGTAACCCAGACTATTCTGTAATCCATGATGCAAGTGCTTTCCTTTTGAGTGACATTGTGGTTGAAAGGGAAAAATCACATAAGACTAGCTGGTAGACCAGGTAAAGAATTAGCATCAGGAATGTGAGTGCAAACTGAAGGTGGAAGACTGAAGCCCTACTTGGTGGCAACTTTGCTAGAGAGCAGAAAAAAACTTGGGGTAGTACTTTGCGATTGTGTATAAGTTACCATATTGTATAGAAAATATGTCAGAATAAGAATACATAGAATGATGGACTGTGGCAAATGGTGATTTTACTTGGTTAAAAAGAATAGAAAATCATGGGCTGGGAAGATGGCTCAGTGGTAGAGTGCTTGCCTTGCATGCACCCAGGCCCAGAGTTCAGGCCCCTCGACTGGACCCCCAACCCCCCCCAAAAAAAGAATAGAAAATCAGGAAGGAGGATATATGGGATAGAGATATGTTTATGAAGATGAAATAGCAGTCATGATATCTGTATCATACACTAATGTGTGCCTGAGAGCACTTACCAGAGCAATATTATTAAACCATACAATAGATAAAATTTCTGAGTTAGTTTGTCTATCTCAACCCTCCTAGTGGGCAATTCCACTTGTGGTATGGCAAGTATGATTAATTGTAGTAGTCATACTTGTAAGAATGGAGACTACTTGTGGGCTCAAAACATTTCCCAAGTTTGCTGTAAGTACCTTGCCATGGTGTCTACCTTTTCATACTATTGGTAGTATATATAGTCACTGACAGAGGCTTAGAGAATTAAATGACTGACTTACTTGGTGTATTTGTTTATATAATTCTGTCATTCTTGGAAGTGCTGTCTAGTGGTAGTTCTCATAAGACATAAAGATACTTACAGTTTTATGACCCAACTGTCCTTATCTGATGCTCCAGTACTTCTCTTTGACCAGGTGACATGTAATCTTATCTTGGGAAACTCTACATAATAGATATCCAGGCATGCCTCCACAAAACAGAAACCAAACTATATCTAGCTATTAATGTGTCATTAAATCAATATTCTAGCCTATATATTTTGGGAAATGTAGCTTTAGTCATTAATGTTCTTTTTTTTTTTGGGTCCGGTTGTGGGGCCTGACCTCTGGGCCTGGGCACTGTCCCTCAGCTCTTCAGCTCAAGGCTAGCACTCTACCACTTGAGCCACAGCGCCACTTCCGGCTTTTTTCTTTTTGCTTATGTGGTGCTGAGGAATCGAACCCAGGGCCTCAGGCATGCAAGGCAAGCGCTCTACCACTGAGCCACCTTCCCAGCCCCCATTAATGTTCTTTTAAAAATGTCCTTTCATGTTTCTGTTTTCCTTTTTTGGTGGTACTAGAGATTGAATTCTGACCTCACATTTTCTAGACAGTGCTTTATCACTCTAACCATGCCTCCAGTTCCATTTTGCCTTAGTTATTTTTGAGGTAGGACCTCACTTTATGCGCTATCTAGCCTGGACTGAAATCCCCCTACTTGTGTTCCCCAAGTAGCTGGGGTGTGCCACCATGCTCATTCTCAGCTAATGGTTAATACAGAGTCTCTCAAACTTCTTTTTGTTTACATTGATCTTTGCCTCCCAAATAGCTAGATTTTCAGGCTTGAGCCACCAAACCCAGCCCAGCGTCTTGTCTTTAACAGTTAACATGCTTGTTACCACGTTTGTGCTCAACAAATTTCTTCTCCTGAGCTATTGTCCTGATGAAGTACTGCTTTGATTCTTTCTTGATAAGGCTTAAAAACCCCACATTTTTCACAAGACATGTAACAGGTGATGTCTAAGAGCTTGAACTTCACACCTACCAGAGCCAATAATTTAACTTGAAGGAATTTTATGAGCCAGTTGTTAGAAAATGCCATATTTAAAATTAAATTATATTCAATTAAAATAAATGATATGATAAAAATTAATACACTTAGTGATTTCATTTCCATGTATTATATTTTGATATCTGTGATCTTTAGACTATAAGAAATGCAATGCAGTAGAACAATAATGTTCTTCTCTTTGATCTCTCTCTTTCTCTCTCTCTCTCATTCTCTCTCTTTCTCTCTGCGCCAGTCTTGGGGCTTGAACTCAGGGCTTGAGTGCTGTCCCTGAACTTTTGCTCAAGGCTAGCTCTCTTCCACTTGAGCCATAGTGCTTTTCTGAATAGTCTACTGGAGTTTCATGGACTTTCCTGACCAGACTGGCTTCAAACCTCCATCCTCAGATCTCATCTCTGGGAGTAGCTAGGATTATAGGCATAAGCCATCAGAACTCAGCCTTCTCCCTTAGTGAGGGAAGTTATATTATTTGCTTGGAATTCACCATAATGAAATACTAACTCCTGCAAATGCTACAAATTAAGACTGCCTTCTTCCCATGAGTTTTGGCTTTTTTACCACATGATTACAGGAAACTACAAAAATGTGTCCTTTCTGAAGATGGGAAACAATTTTTTTCTATCAACATTAAAGTAAGGGGTAGAAAGTTTTGCCTTTAAACAGTATTCACATCTTCAGATTTTAGGATAAGAAAGAATAGAATAAATCGTTCCAAATACTTTATAAAACTGTTAGAATAAATTATCTCAAGGCTAAAGAGAATTTGCAAATAAAGTAGAATTAATTTTCCCTTACTTTAGTAAAGCATCTAAGAAAGAATCTAATGTGATTTGTAAAATTCAGTAAAGATTTTAAGATTTCTCATAAATGCTTCTTGACCACTGACTCTCAGGTAAAGATGGCCTTCTTTTTCATGTAATCTCTACAATATCTATTTTTCAGGCAAAGATTTCCCTTGATACATAACTGTTTAATGATGCCTGAATTATTTTCTTTTTTATGATAATTTTTTTCTCTTTTTTTTGTTGTTGGTTGTGGAGCTTGAACTCTGGGCCTGAGCACTGTCATTCAGCTCTTCAGCTCAAGGAGAGCACTCTACTGCTTGAGCTACAGCTCCTCTTCCCTGAATTATTTTCTGATTAGTGAAATCCTTTTGCATTTATTATTTTTATTTAATTAAAAATTTAAGTTTAAAGGCATATACATATATTACTTAATATTTAACCCTCTGGAAGTTATTTGAAACCACCAATTCCCATGGTACTTGGCTACTGTATTTTGGAAAAGGTAATATATTCTTTTTTTTCTTTTCTTTTCTATATTAGGGATTGAACTCAGAGCCTGATGCTCTTTCTATACAAGCGGTCTGCAATTGGAGCCATACCTCTAGCTTCTGTTTTATTGATGACTTTGAGGTAGGGTATATGCTTAGGCTAGCCTAGGTTTTGGTCCTCCTATATGTATCCTTATGTTGCTAGGACTGACAGGTGTGCCATTTTACATAGGCTATTGGTTGGGATGGAATTTCACATATATCTGTTTGTTAGGGTTGGCCTTGAACCACAATCCCCCAATCTCTACCTCCAAAGTAGCCAGGATTACTGGTATGAGACATTGTGCCTGGGGGTAATATATTCTTTTTTTTGTTTTGAATTATTTTTAATGTTTTTATTGTAAAAATACTTTACAGAGGGGTTACAGTTACATGAGTAAGGTAATGAGTACATTTCCTATTGAGCATTGTTACCTCCTCCTCTGTTTGTCCCCTACAATCCCTTCCTTCCCACTTCCCCTACTTTTCCCACCTCCCCAGTAATATATTTAGTGCTAGAAGTTTAAGCTATTATTGAAAAACAAATGTATCATTTCTTTTCACATAATCAAGGGCTTATCTCTGCTAGTAGTTGCATTAAGCAGTCTGTTTCCAAAATGAATTTCTAAGTTAATAGCTCATCAAGTAACAGAAACAACAAGAAAACAAAAAATGAAAACAGAATAATTAATGTCTTGGAGAGCTGTTCACAGAGGTGTTCTTTAAAATGAAGAAGAATTGGTGCTGAATGTTGCCTTGTGAAGTGAGTTCCCAGAGAAGTTTTATTCACAAATCTTTGAAGCATTTTTCTATTAGGAAACCAATTTCCACTTAAGTGAGGAAATCAGGCTCCAGCTTGATGTTTTTGGTGAGAAGGATCATGCTGTCAAATCAGATGGATCGTTGAGAAGGAAATGTTTTTGTTTAGACACATTCTGAAATTATTTCAAAATAACAGCACAGTCAAAAAGTTCTGTTGTAACATAAGGTTTAAAGAGAAACTTTTTCTTCAAAATGGAGTTAATTATAGTGTTGTATCTATTCTGGAAATTATCACCTGGCAAAATTTAATTCAAATTGTGACATGAAAATTTCATTTTGATAAAGTTGAATCCATGAAAAATGTTTATTTTTAATATTTATTTAGATGTATTACTACTGGGGCTTGATCTCAGGACTTAGGCAATGTCCCTTAGCATTTTGCTGAAGGCACTGGATCCACACTTCCACTTCCAGTTTGATTTATATATGTTCCTACTACTTGGCAAATACCACAAGATGCTATAATGGAAACCTAAGACATTTACTTCCCAACCTGGGAGCCATGGATTGAATGCTCATCTCTCCACCTACATCTAGATGTTGCAGCTTAATTCCTTAAGTAGTGGAGCCTGTAGGAAATAATTGTTCATGAGAAAAAATAAAACACCCATGAGCGAGATTAGCAACTTTGTAAAATAAATGGAATCTTTCTGTTTACCATGCAACAGAAAGCTAACTGGAGGCTATAAGGGTGATAATCAGTTGTACAATCTATGCCATTTTTGCATAAAACAAGTAGATACCGGAAACAAGTAGATACCATGAAACAAGTAGATACCGGAAATGAGATCCTTGTGCACATATTCGAGGTTCACCTGGACTCTCAGGAGCTCTGGAAACCAAGGAGTCATACTAAGTGGAGGCTTTGGCAATAGTGTTCTAATGATGAAGGTCTTGTGCTGATAAATCCTGCTTGACTGACATACCCACAGAATTGTTATTACTGTTTAACTCATGACTCCAGCCCATCCTATGGCAGAAGATAGAGGCTTACCAAAGGTTGACTGAACAATTTACAATCTATTAATAATGGTGGCTCCTTGAACTCATCATTCTCTTTCTTTACCTTTAAATATTGTTTCTCAATACTTCAAGGTTATTTTATTATAAAGATCAGTATGTGGGTATGAGGAGGACAGAAAAGAATTGGAGATGCCAGTTTTCTGCTTTGAGTTCAAAAGGAGTTGTTTTTATCTTGGTATTCTCTGAGCATTTATAACTTAATTTTAGCTACATGTCTTCATTCCCAAGAGGCCTAGAAAACAGAAATAGGAGTAATCATCAAAACCAGATTTGTAGGCATGAATAGTTGTAGGATTTTCAAAAGAATATGATGTATCATTATAATGAAAGCACAAGATTAGTGAACATGAGACTTCAAAGTCCAGCCTTGCAGTTTGCCTGTAGAATGACCTTGTGAAATATTCATTAGGACATTGACACATTTAGAAAATGAAGATCCTTTGCAGTGTTACATTTTATAATTCTACCGTAGCTCTCACCTTTGTTTTTTTAAATAAAAGATTCAAACCTGAGCTGAACTCTAAGTGCTTTGCATCATACTTGCTTTAAAATATAGTATGCTGCTGCTTTTAAAAATGAGAACTAGTGCATACATTCCTTAGGATAGCCACCAAGCTTTATATCAGCTTGTTCTTGATAGTTTTATACCTAAAGGACAACATATATCAAGGGGATGGTCCTTTCTCTAACACCTGACATATTTTTCATCATCCCACCAATGCACTTTTGCTACTCATGGCAATGCTATAGTGTTAGCCAAGGTCTTAAAATGTCCTTGGTTGACTTAAGCGAAATGGAGCTTTCTGTGCTTCTTAACACATTATATTATAAAATATGTGTCCTAGAGTGAGAACTGAGGGTAGGTGACTACATTCAATAATAGGTGAAATGTATCTTTCTGCAAGTCACAGAAATCAATGCTTCAATTGTGTCTATATGTGGAGAATGAAAATCATCTATCTCTGTGTTTTCCAATGACAGTGGTAATACATGTGTGTATATAGCCCTGATTTATGACAATAAAGAATAGAAAATCAGGTGACCTAGTTTAATAGTCTAAATTAAAGATTTAGTGAAGTCTGAGTGTTTTTCTATTTTACTCTGAATTAAGAACTTTTGGTACCATTGACTATTTATTCCTGTATTGATGTTGTTTCGCCTGAAACAATTACTATGCCTTGAAAGTATCCAGTTAGTCAAATATGTTTCTGACTATGGCAACAGAATAATTTATGAACTTGCCAAAGAAGGATTTATTGTTCTCAGAGTAACAACAAGAAGTTCATTTCTCTCCAATCAATTAAAAAAAGTCAAAGATCTTTTCGTTTCTTTCATGCATGTGTTTCTAACGCATTTATAAGATTATTTCTTTGTTGCTTTGTATGTCCCTCCCCCACAGTGAACCCCCGCTTTGTCAGTATAACATGTGGAGGAGATGGGGACAAACAAGTCGTTTAAGGATTCAGGTGGACCTGTTGCAACAATGAGAAGTACAAAACGTCATGTTAAAACCAGCTTTACAATGTCGGTGTGGGGGGGAGGGGGGTATAATTGGGTGGGGGGAGGGGGGAGGCTGGGAAGGGAGGTGAAGGGTAAACAAAGGAGGAGGCTGCAATGCTTGGTAAGAAATGTATGCATTATCCTGCCCATGTAATTGTAGCCCCTCTGTACAGTATGTTCTCAAATAAAATAAAATAAAATTTTAAAAAAAGTCAAAGATTAAAATATAGCAATGAATACAATGACTTGGACAAATCTCAAAAACATAATGTTGAACAAAAGAAGCCTAGTTCCATACTAATCTGTGGTGATAAATTTAAGGGTGTATTTTTATTCTAGAGAATGGTGAGAACAGTGAACATAGATTGCCTCAAGAAGGGCAGGAGAGAAATTTCTAGGGTGACAAAAATGATTTATATTATTTTTTATGTGGTCCTTTAGACAGGTGAATGCAAATGTCAAAATCTATGAATTTTATTTGAGAAGAATTACACTTAATGATTTGAAATGCAATTCAGATGAATTTTTATTTATGTACAAAAGCAACTTTGAATTAGAAATGACATGTCTCAGTACTGGCAAATCATACTTGTAATTCTTGATACACAGGAGGCTGGGGATCAGAGAACTGTGGTTTGAAGCCATCCTGGGTAGGAAAGTGTGCTAGAGTCCTATCTTCCAGTACGCAGCAAAAAATAAGAACTGGAGCTGTAGTTCAAGTGGTAGGGTGCTACCTGGATGAAAAAGTGGAGAGAGGTCCCGAGTACAAGTCCAGTACAGGTACACACAAAAAAAGCAATGGTGTGAATGGGCTGATCGTATGGCTTATAAGGTACAGCATCTACTTAGCAAACATGAGACCCTAATTTCAAACAGTACAGTCAAAAAAATGAATCGAGCTTTAATGCAAAATAGGGTAATAATCTATAAATTCTTTTTTCCTTAGGCATGGACATTGTACAAATATTGCAACTGACTTGTGTCACAAAAGCCTTAAATGATCTTTACATAAAAATCTATTCACTACTCTAAATTCTTCTGAATGTCTGTTATAAATTATTATTTATTTAAAGTTTCTAGAAGTTGTTCTAATGGTATACAGGAAGTACAAAATTACATATCCAAGAAAACTTTATAAATCCGCATAGTAGAAGTCAGTGGCATTTGGGCCCCACTTTACTCTACCTCATCCCCAGCTCACCGTAAAAGAAGCTGAATTGTAGGTGAGTGCAACTCTGGGCTCAGCTGAGACCTGACTTATGACCTCCCGAGAGCGAGACAATCCATGGAGGCACAGACAGTCAAAGGTGGACAGAAGAAGTGTATTTGCACTATTTACACTGAGACTACCTTGTCCTAGACCAGATACCCAGAACCAAGAGCAGCCTCGACCACCAAACCTCTGAGCCTCCAACAGGCAGCCCCGACCCCCCGGCTTTTATTAGTTGGTCTGCAAATCACCAATGAGTCGGTCTGCAAACCTCCAAACCTCTAGCCTCCGAAGCTCCGAAGGGGAAGGATTTCCCCTGTCTCCCCTTCCTCCTCCACCGCAGGCCTCTCCGCTCTCCACAGGTCACAGGCCTGCCCTGCCAGGGAGGCGCCTCTCCGCAGGCCTCTCCAGAGGAAGGCCCCGAATGGCCTCCGGAGGCCTGCCCTGCCCTCCACTGGCCTGCCCTGCTCTGGCAAGCTTCTCCCCCCACCCCCTCCTCCACTCCTACTCCTCCTTCCTGTACATTTCCCCCCCCCCCCAAGGTTTTTTCCCCCTAACGGTTTCCAACTGCCATTCATACTTTCCCCCCACCCCAAGCTGCCCACTGTCCAATCACTTCCTGACAGCTCACCATGTGGGCCTTGATGCCCCACCTCTCCAGTAGTACACCCCACCCTGTTCAGCGGCACGCCCCGCCCCCTTTCGGCGGCACGGCACGCCCCTCCGGTGGTATGCCCCATGGGGCGGTGACGTCAGCCTCTCAAAGCCCTGCCCTGTCAGGTGGCCTGGTCTGTGGAGAGGTGAGACCCGCCTCCTGATGCCCCGCCCCCTCCAGCAGGCCGGCCACGGGGGCCATGCTGACTATTGGGCCCCGCTGATTCTTGGGGGTGGGGCCCCCCTGGTTCTTACACCTGGGCTCCTTTTTCCAGATGCTTGTTTAGGACTGTAGTATTACCTTGGAATAGAAAAAATATGTTTCACCTTCCAGTCCTGGGTGCGTGATTTAGAGCTGCTGAAATGCCTGGAACTTATTTTCCCCATTAATTTCTCACTTGGAATATACAAATTCTACCGTATGCCAGGCGCTGGTGCTCACGCCTGTAATTCTAGCTGAGATCAGAGGATCACGGTTCAAAGCCAGCCCGGGCAGGAAAGTCTGTGAAGATCATCTCCAATAAACCGCCAGAAAACCCTAAGTGGCACAGTGGCTCAAGTGGTAGAGTCCTAGAAAAAACACACACACACACACAACAAAAGACCAAAAACCCTACCCTATGCATTACAGGCCAGTATCAGTAGTTCCAATCACTTGTGTTCTAGCTTCCTCTTAGGGCTGAGCTCCTCCCTTGAGACAGTAGCTCTTAGAACGCCAGAGGTTCCTGCCTCCACCCTGTACCCCTCTTATAAATCAGGACTGTCAGGCTGAGAGAAATGTGCCATTGTAACTACTCAATAGCAATCAGGTTTAGTAATTTGTTGGAAGAAAAGAAATAAAAAATATCCGTCTTTACAGATGATATGATATTGGATACAGAAAAAAATCTATAGACTCCTCCAAGAGTGTTAAAACTGACAAAGTCAGTAATGTTTTAGGCTATCAAAGAAACATACAAAAATCAGTAGCATTTTTACACATGAAAAGTGAGATTGTAAGTAGATGGTGCATCCCTGCAGTCCCGGTTACTCTGGAGGTAAAAGCCAAAGCAGTATTTAAAGCCAGGAGTTGGAGATCAATCTGAACAACATAGTGAGATCTCATCTCAAATAAGAAAACAAAATGAGATTGCTGAAAAAGAAATTAAGAATGTAAATCCCAGTCACAATAATGACAATATTACAATGTTTAAAATGAATGCAAGCAAGGAAGAGAAAACACTATTTCTATCATTTTTTTTCATGCTAAGCAAACTCAAATTCCCTATTTCAACTGTTATTAAATATACGATGAATCATTAACTATAATCTCCATACTGTACCATAGGCCATAGAACACTACAGCATATTCCTATTGATGTTTTAAAAATAAGTTAGTAAGTAAATAAATTCACATGTTCAAGAAGCAATGAAAATTGGGGCACGTTTGTTTGGCCTGAACTTGGGGGATGGGGGGGGTGGGCATTAGGTCATGTTCCTGGCAATGGTGGAATTGTGTAGTTTGTCAAAAACCCTTGCTCCTGACCCTCAATCCGCTCATAGACTCATAACTCCTCACTTTGTCTACTGACAACAGAAACTTTAATTTTGAATAAAAGTTGATTGTCTGATAACTTAGAAATACTGATTTTGGTTTTTAAGGTTAACCCTTTAAATTTTTCTCTGAAAATTACCTACACATAAATCCAGTGGTAGGTTGCTAGCCTGGAGTAAAGCGAAAGCCAAGTGAAAGTGTGAGACCTGAGTTCAAGTCCCAGTACCAGCACACACAAAAGCACACACACACACACACACACACACACACACACACACATACACATACACACACACACAAACATACATATCCACACAATATTGGCAGCATACGGATGCAATATGCTGGGGTGGGGGGAAGAAAATCTGAGCAGAAAGTGTCACTGTGGCTCAAGTTGTAGAGTGCTAGCCTTGAGCAAAATGAAGCTCAAGGACAGTGCCCAGGACCTAGGACCTGCACATAAAAGAAAGAAAGAAAATTTACAACTCTCTTGTTAGTCTTCTGTGGAGCATCTTTCTCAGACCAAATATTTTTCAGGAATGACAAGCTTGATTGGCTTCCTCTGTGACAATTGACATTTTCACTAACACAAACTTTGATGATTTTCTAAACTTGCCCTGTATCCTGGGGCTAGTGTAATAAAACTTTTCCAGAAATACTGTGTTGGTGTGTGTTATAAATGACGGTTATATAAATGGAGCTAAGATTCTCATGTGATTTGAGGAGCAACCTCTGTTATGATTTCTGATGGAAGGCTAACGTATAGTTGCTTGTCTTCCATAATTTTGAGTTGACAAGCTTTGTGTTTGTTTTATAATTCCAGAAAAATGCTGAAAAGCTGTATTCTACTTAGTATAGATCTAGGAAAAAACGCTATGAGTGAAAATTTCCTATCTAGGCTAATGACACTGCTGATAGAAATCTAGAACTGTTTATAATTGGGAAAATGCTCTATTTAAAACTCTTACCATAAATATTTAGAGGTACAAACACAAATGCATATGTCCTCTCTTTGTGTCTCTGTCTCTGTCTCTGCCGGTCTGTCTATCTGTCTCTCTCTATATGTTTTTGTTAATCTGTTAACAAAATTTGTTACTCTGTTAAAAACCTCCTTTCTTCTCCCCCTTCTCCTTGCTAAAGTGAGTACAAGCTGGAGGAGATTGTTCCAACAAGAAGAATGAAACGGGGTTGAGTATTGTTGAAATAGATTCTTTGCAATTACAAAACTAGAATAGTGAAACTTGTTTAAGTTGATCTGAGAAGAAAGGAAGCGATAAAAGGAGGGGATGATATTGATTGGAACACATTGTAAATATATGTGCAAAGTAACAATAAAACCCTCCCCCTTATAACTATTATAAACTCATGTTTAATAAAAATGATCACTCATGAAACTATAGACTTTCATCTCCCTGTGGATATTCCTTTTTATTCAGAAGCTGATGTTAATAAACATTTCTTTGATTATCACATTCACCGTGGAAGTCATTCTACACTTGGGCAAGATTTAAATTTCGATAGAAGTACAATGAATCTGGAGCTGGCATTAAACTACTATTAATATGACAAGTTATGATTAATGCCTCCTAAAATGGGGTTACTGATGAGGGTTTCCACTTATTAATCTTGACAGAGTTCATGCATGGCTGCTTGTTAATCACTTATTTTCATTAAGATACATTTTTAGATGTAACAGGCCTCAAATCCTGTTGTTCCATATTCAGTCTTGGGTGGCTCAGGCAGAGTAACTCTGTATTTGGCATTTGGAACTTCTTCTGCTAGTTTGTCTCCTCCCTGTTCTCCAATTATTCAGCAGTGGCATCTTCCCAGAACTTTGGTACTTCCAACCAGCTTGAAGTTTTAATGATTTGAGTGCCTCAAGTGGTTTCATGGTTTGAGTGCCTCAAGTTTAAGTCTACAAAATATGATCAGACGAAGACTTTTGAAAGCTTAGGAGCTCTGGGTGAAGCGTGGGAGGATTTAATTTTGCCTGTATGTATACACAACCTTCCTCAGCTATTGGCAAGTTGTATAGCTAACTGAAAAAAATAACCACAACACTTAGTATGTTGTTAGAAAATAAAGATAAATTGAGTACAAACACACTCTGTCATCACCTGAATTGTTTCCTAGCTGGCCACTCATTTATGTGACATTTGGATTTGCAAGTCCAATAGCTTCCATTTTATTTTAGTTATGAGACACTTGACAGTGGTTCTCAGGTGTCATGGTTTATATATAATGACTCCACATAGCTAATTCAAGGGTTTCTGTGACTAGATGTAAAGGTGGCAGGGAGGAAGAAACATCTTAGGTTGAGGAAAATAGATGACAATCAGAGTGTTGCTGTTGTTTTAGAACCAATCTTTAGAATTATAACTAATAGTTAGAAATTTGAAGATCCAAGTAGTTATAAATTAACTGTTATTAGATTATACTTATCTAGCTTATAATTTATTCATTATTTAATTTTTCTCGGTTTCTCTTCTCTTTACATCAGTCATTCCTCAACCAAAGTTAAATTTGTGCTGTTCTGAATATAACATCAGCACCTAAAGTCCTGATTATTCTGAATGAGAAAGAGATTGCAATAAAATGGCCTTGGTACAGGAGATTGAAAAATTATAGGGAGGAGGGAGAGAAATAATATATAGAAGAACTGAATTGGCCACTGATAATGGATAGAAATTTAAAAGAAATCCCGGAATCATAAATATAATAGACTATTTTTTCATCTACATCAGTTTGCTATGACTTGTTACAGTTGAAGTAAATTATTAAAACCAATGAATTCATTTGTTTGCCCAACATGCAACTGTTTGTCAGTCTATAGGATTTATATGCTGTTGCAATTCTGATTCTTCTGTACTAAGGCTTTCTCCAAGGAGACCTTCACAGGCACCTGGTTATTTCACTGTTTCTCTCTCTTTTTCTAATGCTTCTTCATGAAATTAAGGTCACTTATGCCTTTGGGTGAAAATGACCAAGATTCAGGATATGCTATTACTGGAATTTACTTTATTTACATTTTAATTTATTTCTTATTTAAACTTTTTATTTTATTTATTTATTTTTTGGGTCCAGTCGTGGGGCCTGAACTCTGGGCCTGGGCACTCTCCCTTAGCTCTTCAGCTGAAGGCTAGCACTCTACCACTTGAGCCACAGAACCACTTCCTGCTTTTTTTTTTCTTTTTGCTTATGTGGTGCTGAGGAATTGAACCCAGGGCCTCATGCATGCAAGGCAAGCGCTCTACCACTGAGCCACCTTCCCAGCCCCTTATTTAAACTTTTTAAACTTCTTTGAAATTCTCTCCCTCCATCCTTCCCTGCCTGCCTGCCTGTTTGTCTTTTGGCACAGGTATGGCACAGTTTAGAAACACTTGAGCATTCTGATTCATGGTAGTCAGATGAGATACTTTAGCTCCTTGTTCATTGCTTCAGTGATTTTATTTTCTGTGATATGTTTTGGTAGCTTTGTAAGCAGTGACATTAGGGAACTTTATCATTGACCTAAAGCAAACAGTTTAAACAAAATGGATATGTACATATATGTTCAAAAGAACACATCAAAAGAAATGTAGAATTTCAGAGAAAAACCATGAAATTCACTGAACATATTTCTGAAATTAACGAATTCAATTTTGTTCCTTTTAGAGCTCTTCTGAATGAAGTGTGTCACAATTTATAGTTTACAAGTCTCCAAATGCTATATAAATGTCTTATGAATTTTCTTCTGAAATTGTTTGCACTTTGAAGTGCACACAAATTAATTATGTGTCTTTGAATGTGGTAAATTTGATGTGAAAAGGTTTTTATATACTTAAAACTAAAACTTAAAAACTAAAGACAGAATCTTTACATACCAAAAGTTCATTAAATCTTTAGTATGAAAAAAATACTCTTTTCCAAATCAGGCATATGTTAAATTTGAGTTTATCCTGAGGTATCTTAGAAATATTGAAGAATAGTTCTGAATTTCCCCCACTTATCATAAACATTTTTTAGCCTCCCCAAACCAATAGGAAGAGTTCCAAATAAGACTTGCTACCTAACTGAAACTGGGACAAGATGATTATTTAAAATAATCACAGCCAACATATACAGACTGTTTTTCTTGTAAAAAGATAACAAAAGCAAATACATAAGATATAATCAGAAACTTTCTAATTTCCTTAAATTACTTTCTTCCAAGCACATCACTTTAAGAGTGTTTTGTAAGGAGAGTGGAGATGGAATGAAAAACAAACACATGTATTTATGTTCAACAAGATTTTACCAAAACTGCTATAAACATTATGGTGTCGAATATACAGAAATGAGTTGTATAAAATTAGAACATAAAATACTGAAAATCAGGTGCAAGAGTTTTTTTTTTTTTTTAAGTTTTACAGTTGGCTGGAGGATGAGGATGCCTGGAGAAGCAGTGAGTTAGGCTGAAAATCTTAGAGATCACACATTTCTCTCAAAGTTCTAGTTATGTTCTTCAGAAAATAATGATTTAATGAAAGTACTATATACAGTTGAATATTTCTTTCTTTCAGTGAAATGTTTTCAGCTCACTGGGTTCTCTCCTAAACATCTAAAATACAGTTTAAGTATACTTTGGAATTGTTGGTGATGTATATTTGGCTCTTCTACATATATTCACTACATATTAATTTAAAATCTTGAGGCTGATCATCAAAAGATAACAATATATTCTAATGAAGTCTTCCTATGAAAGAAAGCAAGAAGGAAGGAAGGAAAGAAGGAAGGAGAGAAAGAAAGAAGAAACACTTTTCATAATGATATGTGATAGGAATACTTAACAATTCAAAATTTGTTAATAACATAATTTAGAATCTACAAAGAATCTGGGTGTTGGTGGCTCACAACTATAATCTTAGGAGGCTGAGATCTGAGAATTGCAGTTCAAATCATCCTGGGAAGAAAAATGCATGAGACTCATCTCCAGTGAACCACCAGAAAAACCACAAGTGGAGCTCTGGCTCAAAGTGGTATTGCACTAGCCTTAACAGAGCTCAGTGACAGCTCCCAGGCTCAGAGTTCAAGCCCCATCACACACACACACACACACACACACACACACACACACACACACACACACACACACACACAAACACACACAATATATAGAACCAAGAGGGAAACTGAGTAAAAAGCAACTGATAGCCAAAAGTTAACTTTGTAAAAGAACAGCATTGGAACATGGATTGGAAGTACTATATTAACAAAGTATTGATATGTAGGAAAATAAACAAAAGGGCATATAATTTTAGAAGGATCTTCTTAAAAATTATAAAAACCTGTCAAAGACATTTGAGAAAAGTATGTCCCTCAGTTTATACCAGGTGCTTGGAAATTTCTATGTGAATTGCTATTAAGTTTGGAAGGGATAGTGGGAGAACAACAAGGGTAGGGTTAACAGTACTCGACAAGAAATGTACTCATTGCCTTACTCATGTAACTGCAACCTCTTTGTACAGCATTTTTACAATTAAAAAAAAAAGATTGGAGTACCAGCATTTAGGTGATTGTAACTGAGCACCCACTCATGAAGATAGTGCATGAATACAGACTAGAGATTATCCTGAATATTCCCTGGGCATACTGTCTCATTTGGAAGATTTATTTATTCATTTTATTACCAAATCTTATTTAGTTCGAACATGAGGACTTCCAAATAAGTGTGCTCTAGTATACCCATCTTTCTTGAAGATCATAAGGCAATAAACAAGCTGACAATGGATTTTAGGCTTGTTCTTAAGAGCTGTGATTCAGGGAAACAATCAGAATTTAATTTCAGAGGGAATTGGAGTAAAATAACTTCCTGCTTATAAAGTATTTTCAGGATGTACTACTGTAGCTATGTTATGCATGGGCATATCCTCACTGAAACTTGAATGATCAGAGGAATGTTTATGCCCTGAGACTTGAGACGTGAGGAATTTGCATGCACTCTGTCTGTCTCTCTTGTCTTTTTTTTTTCTGTCTCCTCTCTATCTCTGTTATAAAACTCCTAAATGTATTTTATATATCCTTAAAACACTTTATAATATAGAGCTTTTAGTAATTAAGCATTTAATTATAGGTTAGAAGGATGACTGTAAATCTTTTATTGCTCCCCATTTAAAACTTGGCCATTGAGTACTTAATTTGTTATAAATCGTAGTAAACCATGAGTGACTATTCCTCAGCCTCTTTCATGATTGGAACATGTCTATAATACTGACACTTGCCCAATGTTACTAATATTGAATAGAAATATGGTTCATGATCTGTCAAAATTACATCACAAGTTACTTTTTTTTCCCTTTTTTTATTGTGAAAATACTGTGCAGAGGGGTTACAATTACATGAGCAAGGTAATGAATACATTTCTTATCAAGCATGGTTGCCTCCTCCTTTGTTTCCCCTTACCATTCCCATCTCCACCCCTCCACGCGTCCCCCTCTCCCCTGCCCCCCCCACCAAATTTGTAAAGTTCGTTTTTTGACATAACGTCTTGTACATCTCATTGTTGCAATGGGTCTACCTGTATCTCTATTTAAACGATTTGTTTTTTTCCCTTCCCCTCCACAAATTATACCAACACCAAATACAGTGAAAACACGGGTTATACCGTGGGGGAGGGACATACAAATGCAACAAAGAAATAATCGTTTAAATATGTTAGAAACAATAGCAAAAAAGAAAAACCATTTGAATACTAATAGCTAGAATATGTCTGAGACAATCAGAAATGGTCAGATAATTGTGTGTGTGTGTGTGTGTGTGTGTGTGTGTGTGTGTGTCCAGTCATGGGGCCTGAACTCTGGGCCTGGGCACTGTCCCTCAGCTCTTCAGCTCAAGGCTAGCACTCTACCACTTGAGTCACAGCGCCACTTCTGGCTTTTTTCTTTTTGCTTATGTGGTGCTGAGGAATCGAACCCAGGGCCTCTGGCATGCAAGGCAAGCACTCTACCACTGAGCCACCTTCCCAGCCCCACATTACTCTTTTTTAAAAACAAGATTCCATGACAGATCTCATTTATAACAAAATTTAATAAAATATCCAGAGGTAATACATTTATTGTTATTCATTATTTTCCCATAGATATGCAATTATTGTACTGAAAGCACTTTGATCTATTTAATGCCACTTGCAAAACCAAATAACATGAGGAATTTTGAAGCTATAGGACTTTTAAACGTGGTGGAAAACTATTTTTTTTCCCAAAAGAATGTAGGTGAAGTGTGAAGTCATATATTAAATCAACATTTGATTATTTATAGAATTTTTATTTCTGTTGAATGTCACTAACCATATATCATTTAAATTACCAAACTATTAAATTACAGAACTGATAGAAACAGTTACTAAGTGATTTTTCCAAGATTGTTTCAATTTAGCCCAAAGTTTGAAGTTATTTCTCTATTGTAACATATACCAAAATAATATTTTCTTTTTAATTCCCCCTCCCTCCCTGCCATTTTCTTTCCCTCCCTCCCTCCCTCCCTCCCTCCCTCCTTTCCTTCCTTCCTTCCTTCCTTCCTTCCTTCCTTCCTTCCTTCCTTCCTTCCTTCCTTCCTTCCTTCCTTCCTTCCTTCCTTCCTTCCTTCTTCCCTCCCTTCCTTCCCTCCTAAGGGTATACAGGATTAGGACTTGAGGTAGGACAGATCATGTCTGTGCAGTTACAGTATTTAAGAAACTCAAACCCCTCAAAACTCAATATTCTGAGAAGAGGATAATATAAGAACTCTTTATAAAATTTTGTGTTTGTACAAAAAAAGATTGGAGTCATTCTACCACTTAAAGTCTTTTAGACTTGTCTGCTTGCCTCATTCATGGAAACTAGAGAAAAATGACAACGGAATGATACCAGGATAGTAATGTGGCAGTAATTCAGATGGCTAGTGCACAAAGATTAGCTTTCAAATTCCTAATTTCAGGAACTACAAATGATGTATTTCAGCATTTTGGGCCCAAAGACCAGTGGGATAGTAGCAGGCTCATCACAGCATGGGAAAAATGATGGTACACACCAGAATCATACTCTATTGTGTTCTCTCTGTACTTTAATTGGGTCAGTATTAGGATCAGGAAATTGACAAATTTAGTTTGTCAGTTGAATGTCTTAAAATCTGATCAAACTCTGGTAGAAGAGTATGGAAAGTTATAAACATTTGCTAGTAGATTATGTTGCTTAGAGCAATTGTCTTTGTCCTCCATGTAAGAATATTATTAATCCTTGTTCTTGTCATTCCTCCTTTTAGATAGAGAAAACATTTCCCTGTATGTTATTTGGCCAGGACACATGATTTGCTTTTCCATTGACTAGAAATTGAGAACAAACTCCACATGGAATTTCTCACTTGTTTCTTTATCTGTTTTGCATGCCCTTGTGTGCAAGAGATCAATACATGCAAGATGAAGGGCGCACTCCTGTCTAAATTCTGCAATTAGAAGGCAAATGGAAGTTTCTGCAATCTGTAACTCTATTAAATGTGAGAAACAATTTTTGCTGTTGCAAGCCACTAAGAATGTGAGCTTTGTAATCATGACCAAAGCTTAGAAATAAAAGAAAATCAAACAATAATAGAATTAGTTCTAGAGAATCAATAAATGTATTGGACAAGAATTAGATTTCAGGGAGAAATTAAGAAAAATCTTAAATCAAGAGTGAGGAAAAATATAAGGATTCTTTTTATAAATTTTTTATTGTAAAGATACTGTACAGAGGGGTTACAGTTACATGAGTAAGGTAATAACTACATTTCCTATTGAACTTTTTTCCTATTGTTATCCCCTCCTTTGTTTTTCTTCTACCATCACTTCCCTCCCACAAATATAGGGATTCTGACCTTAGGGGAAGATAAAATGGTGAAGGACTTTGGATTGCAATGGAATGCAAAGCAAGATCTTAAAGGAGTGACATTTTATGGATTCATTAATGAAGGTTTATGGACATCTTTATTGAATCAACCCTTGTACTACTAACTGAAAAAGTCAAGTTATTGTGTCCAGTTTAAAGAAATTCACAATCTAGCAACCAGAGCACAGGATTACAAGTGAAATATTGGAAATATACAGAAGTATAAAGCAAGTACAGATTAGAGAAGAATTAAGTTCAGTATTTCCTCGGGAAGGCTATATCTGAGTTGAGCTTTGAAACCTATGTAAGTAACAGTTGTATAAGCGGGCAAGTAGGTGGGAAGGTGCTCTAGACATACAGAAGGGTATATATTATTTAAAGCACACTGTAACATATTTAGTTTGTCCAAAACATCAAGTATTAGACTGGAACACTTTGTCTGATGAGATGAAAATAAACTCTTAAAGGTGAAGTCAAGGAGAACATTTGTGCTAAACCAAATAACTTGGCATTTACTCCAGGTAATAAAATTTAATTGTGAAATTTTTTAATCAAGGGAGACAGATGACCTGCTTTTCATTTTAGAGAAGTCACTTGGTGACTCTTAAAGGGTTAGTTTGCAAATGACCAAGGTTAGAAGCAGAGGACATTAGTTATGAACGCCTTCATAGAGTTTTTAGAAAAAATAAGCATAGGAGAGTGGGATCACCTTTTTTTATTGTAAAGATGTGGAGTACATTTCTTGTACAGCTTTGTTACCTGCTCCTTTGTTTTTTTCTATATCCCTTTTCTCCCCCAATCCCCCCCCAAAGTTGTGAAGTTCATTTCCAACATAGTATTTAGTGAGTATCATTGTTGCAATGGGTCCTCCTGAGTCATTGTTTCACCATTTTGTTATTTACCTTCCCCTCCACAAATTTCAAGATGCAAATATGGTGACAACAGGGGATATACCATAGGGGAAGAAAATATGAAAGAAACAAAAAAATCACATAGTTCATAAAACATTCATATTTCATTAAAAACAACATGATCTAAATTCAAAAGTGAGAAGAGCACGATCCAAATTCAAAAGTGACAAGAGCACAGTTGAAATATGATAAAAAAATTCCTTTGGAAAATTATTTTGTTCCATTCTATTTTACATTAGAATCTAACAGAAACATATTTAATATGATCTTAGCAGATGAGCAGAATAGCTCAATAGCTTTGTACATATCACCATAAGATGATGCTAGGCGAAATGAAGTCCAAGACATAGACACAAGAGGTTTGTCTTTGTTGTTGCTCTCAATGTGCTATGTGATTTCTTTTTTCTTTTGTGTTTTTCTCTCTATGGTTTATCCTCTGTTGTCACTGTATTCAATTTTTGTACCCTGGGTATCATATATATGTTTATCTGAATTAGGGAAGGGAAGGGGAACAACAAAATGCTGAGACAAAGGACAAAGTGGGAACCTATGCAACAGCAATACTCACAAGACAATGTGTTGGAAATGATCTGTACAACTTGGAGGAGAGTCTTGTGGGGTGAGGGAAAAAGGGAGAAGATTGAGGGAGGGGGTAACAAGTTTGACAAGATATGTAATCACTACCTTACTTATGTAATTGTTACCCCTGTATATCAACTTAACAATAAATTTAATTTTACTGTCAAGATGATGTACAGAGGGGCTATAGTTACATACGTAAGGTAAAGAGTAAATTTCTTATTGAACAGTGTTACTCCTTTGTTTTCTCCCACTTTCCCTACACCCCAACTTTCCTGCCCCACAAATTCTAAAGTGTCTTGTGAGTATCAGTGTTGCATTGATTCACCCTTTGTCCACTCTGTGACCACAATGTTATTCCTCTTCCCTTCTCCAAATCAGATAAACATTTATACAAGACACAAGGTACCAAAATTAAAAAAAACAGTGACAACAGAGAATAAACCAAAGGGTGGGAAATGAAAGAAAAAAGAAATAACTTCACACAGTATATTAAAAAAAACAACAAAAAAACCTCTGTTTCCATATCTTGGAATTCATTTCATTTAGCATCATTTTATATGGTCATATGTATGTAGCTATTGAGCTATTGTGATCCTCTTTAGACATATACTAATTAACACAAAAGAGGGAAACCATGGAGCATATCTTTTTTGTTTTTTAGGTCTGGCTTACTTCACATAATGATTTTTACCAAGTATTTTCATTTCCTTTTAAGTGGGCCAATGCTATTCTTTCTGATGGGAGCATAAATTCCACCATGTATCTATACTACATTTCTTGATCCATTCATCTACTGAGGGACATCTGGGTTGGTAAATACTGCTGCAGTGAACATTGTTATGCTGATAGCTTTAATGTGGCTTTGTTTGTGATCATTCCGGTAAATGCCCCAAAGTGGGACTGCTAGGTCATAGGGGAGCTCTATGTGTAGTCTTTTGAGGAACTTCCATACTGCTTTCCAGAGAGGTTGAACCAATTTGCATTCCCATCAACAGTGTAGTAGTGTTCCCTTTTGGCCACATCCCCACCAGCATCTGTTATTGATAATTGGCATTCTAACTGGGATGAGGTTGAACCTCAAAGTAGTTTTGATTTGCATTTCAAAAGAGACGTTGAACATTTCTTTACATGTCTGTTGAATATTACCATTTCCTCTGCAGAGAAGTGGCTTTTTAGTTCTTTAGTTCACTTATTAATGGGGTGGTTGTTTCTTTGAGGATTTGTTATTGGGAGATTTCATTGTTTGAAATGTAGGTTTTTTTAAATTTTATTTTTGTCCATCTTGGAGCTTTATCTCTGGGCCTGGGCGCTGTCCCTGCACTCTTTAGCTCAAGGCAATGCTCTACCCTTTGAGCAATAGTGCCACTTCCTGTTTTCTGGTGGATAATTGGAGAAATTGGAGATAGAGTCTCAAGTACTTTCCTGCCCAGTCTGGCTTTGAACTGTGATCCTCAGATCTCAACCTCCTGAGTAGCTAAGATTACAGGCATGAGCCACCAGTGCCTGGTTTTGGAATATATATATATATATATATATATATATTATATATATATAATATATATACATATATATATATATATATATATATATATATAGTTTAATGCAATTTCATTTATTCTGCCTTTCTTTGATTAGTTGTGTTTCTGGATCTTTATTTAGAAAGTGTTGACCTGTGCCAAGAAGCCCTAATGTATCCCATATTCCTTCCCCAACAAAAACATTTTTTGACTCTACTTTTGAATAGATCACTGCTTTTTTTTTGGGGGGGCGTGTCAGATAAGTAGTTGGTAGCAATTAGTAGTTAGTAGTAGTTCTGTGGATTTGGAAAAAAAATGTAGTTGAAAGGTGTCCACATTAAAGGGTTAGTAATAGTTCACTGTCTACTAAAATAATTTTTGTTTAACATAGAGCATATTTGAAAAGAGAACATGAGAAATATTTATTAGAATCCACAGCTGTGTATATATAAGGAAAATGATTTGGTCTAGTAGATGCTTGACCACGTATCTGGGTTTTTCTATGACATGATAAAAGAAGCCAACATCTCAATGAGGTTTTATATGAGAAATAGTTCTTATGAAAATGTCCCTTAGGGCTGGGAAGGTGGCTCAGTGGTAGAGCGCTAGCCTTGAGCTGAAGAGCTGAGGGACAGCGCCCAGGTCCAGCGTTCAGGCCCCACGACTGGACCCCCCCTCCCAAAAAAGAGAAAATGTCCCTTAACAAGATTAGTTGGGTACCAATGGATCACACTTATAGTCCTGATATTCAGGAGGCAAAGATCTGAGAATTTTGATTTAAAACCAGGCCAGGCTGACAAAACTGAAATACTCTTGATTCTAGTAAACCAGCAGAAAGCTGGAAGTAGAGGTATGGCTCAAGTTGAAGAACTCCAGCCATGAACAAAATGGCTGAGTACTGTTACACGTTACACACACACACACACACACACACACACACACACACACACACACACACACACACACAAACACATAATTCTGAAGAATATTGTTCTTTCATTCCCTGTATTTTTGAATATATACCATTTCAAAGTTATATTCTTTTAAATTAAAATATGTTGAAAAAGAGGCAAAATATGAACTTTGGAGCATAAAGGAAAAAGGATCTTCATTGTAGTTAGGATTGTGTGTGTGTGTGTGTGTGTGTGTGTGTGTGTGTGTGTGTGTGTGCCATTCCTATAGCTTGAACTCAAGGCTTGGGAACTTTTCTTTTTAGCTTCTTTCAGCTTGAATTTTAATGGGGATAAATAGAGATATTAAAAACAGCAATATTAATACCTATTTGTCCAAAAATATTTTGAAATATAAAAGCAAGAATACATGGTGCAAGGTCACAGCAGAAGCAAAAACTTTTAAATATTCTATTTTAATACACAAGGAGTTTCTTCTTGTGTATGAATGAACTTATATAGTATATGAGACAAAGTGAGATTAAGCTTTCTATTTTGGAAAAGGGGAAAAAATCTTGTTGAATATTCTATTAAAAGAAAAGAAAAAGCATGTTCCCTATTACTTTTTAATGAAGAAACCTGCTTTAGAATATAGATCAGTGAAAGAAAACTTTCAGAGAGGGTGGTGATGGTAGGTAGAATACTAGTAGAAAAATATTTTGATCATTAGAATATTACAATGCATTTGTAATACATTTAAGACATCAGTGATTATTAAATCTTCCAAGGTTAATCCATTTTGAGCAATTATCCCCAAATGGATATTTCAGGATAGCATATTCTTGACTATTAAGCAGTGTTCCCATTTCCTCAAAGGATTATTTCTCATAAGACATGCATTATTTGGGGTTGTTTTGCAGGTGTTCACATTGCACATTGGGTCACTGGTACAAGGCGAGGCTTCCAGTTTCAGACAGATACACAATCATATTTAACTCAGACACCAAAATAGTCATTTCCTTTTCTCAGTAAATAGCTCTAGCACACTCAGCTATAGTATTCAACAGCTTGACTTCCCTTAATTTGGGCATTTACCCTGAATTTGTAGAATATAAATTTCTGTAACTTTATGATTAAACTACTTTGACCCCAGTTGGTAGTTTCTATTTAAATTATGTTTCTATGACAGGAGAAAAGAGAGAAAAACTCATTTAATCACTCTTTATTTCTTAAAATGAAGTTTTACTTCATCATAAACAAATCTATAGGAAAGGTGGATGTGAAAAGTAATATTACATTAAAACTCAAGGGAAGATTTTTAATATCTCAGATATTGAAATCTAAGCAATGCAATATGCAAAATGTAGTCTATTTTTTAAAACTCTTATTATGTGAATAAACTGATTACCAATTTAAAGCCTGAGCTGTAATGGTATTCTCTTTTATTTTGTTTTTCTATATTATTTTGCCTTCTGGATTTCACAGAGACTGTTTTTCTTAATTGTGGAGGTACCTAAGAGACATGACTGACCCATTTCAGAAAGCTGATATTGGGTTCATGAGTAGCACACATTCATATTAAGTGGTTGTATTAATTCCAAGCAGAAATGAAACATTTTATACATCCCCTAATGAGGTCATAACTTCATTTGAAATGTCAGGAATTGCTCTGTTCTGTGTTTTCCTATATTTTGTTTCTCTTCAGGCTCACACACGGGCAATTTGAGGCATACTGAGTTTTATTTTGATGTGTTAACTAATGCTTCTTTTCATGTGCTGTCTATGTGGTATAACCTACTGTATCTCTTTTGATCTTCAAATTTGCATTAGGCTTAGAGAAGGGAGCTTCTGAACTACTCTCCTCTATTTCTTCATTCTATTATAAACACTCTGAAATCTGAATTAGCTGATTCCTATCAATCATCCCTGATGCTCCTAGTGATGTCTCTGTGGACTCCATGAATAAAGGGTAAGGCATTTATTTTGTGAGGCTTTTCTTTCCTCCTTCATGTCCTATGTCTTATCATTGATTTTCAAAAGTCTTATCACATTTACTCAATTTCTAGTAGGGATTCACATTCTTCAAAAACTTTAGGACATTTTATACTTCCTGTTGACAAGAATGCTCTCTATCTCTCTTTAACTTCCTCTACAAGCAAGTGGATACTCCTTGACTTATGCTTCCTCTAGAATATACTATATAGCAGTGTGATTACTGTTATCTATTTACATGTCAATCACAGTCTTCTCATTCACTTGAAAACATAGACAATCAAAATAGAAATGTATTATTCATTTTTCTATTACCAGTCCATAATCTTGCTACACAATACATAGTAGATGCTTATACATTTTTGATAAACCCATCAGGATACTACATATATCGCTTCTGATTATGATATAAACAAAACAGATACCCACCTTTTTTCACAGTTATAACTTTTTAGAACAAACCAAGTTACATTTCAGCCTAACTGACTTGAACCTTCTGTTTTATTGTCAGGTACTGGAGAGAGCAAATAGGATTCTAGAAACAACCCTCATGTATATTCATGAGGGAAGTCTGGTTAAATTGCAGAAGAGAAAAATGGGAACAAAACTGCAGTAAACTGAGAATTGATAAATTTATAATTTGTATTATTAAAGTGGTTTTTTTTTTGTGATTTGGAGCTTCTGTTCAAGTCTACTTTCTTATTTTCTGACCAAAATGTGTGATTATAATAACATCTGGCTTTGTTGACGATAAGCTCTATTTGTTTGCATATTTACTTGGCATTAGCATCTTCATTAGGTAAAGGGATTTTATAACATATATATGTATATATATATATATATATATATATATATATATATATATATATAAGTAAACCTATTAAGAGAAACAAGAGATATATCCCTGAATATGGCTTGTATAGCTACAATACTCACTTGGTTTTCAAGGCTGGGCTAAAATGCCATATAAAAAATGATTTTTGTGGATTACTTTCCTTTTTTCTGTGCTGATCCTAGAACCTAAACTCAGGTCCTGGGCACTGTCGCTGAGCTTCTTTGCTCAAGGCTAGCACTCTACCACTTGAGCCAGAGCTGTATTTCCTGCTTTTTCATGGTTAATTAGAGATGCGAGTCTCAGGATTTTCTTGTCCAAGCTGATTTTAAAACACAATCCTTAGATCTCAGCCTTCTAAGTAGTGAGGGTTACAGACATGAGCCACTGGTGCCCAGCAATATTATTGTTGAGATATAGTTACAAAGTAAAACTGTGAGTCTGAAATTAACATCTCTTCTATGACATTTGGTGACTTAATGTTTTTTAATATTCCTAGCAGAGTCTTTGATGTCCATTGTGCTGGAGAGTAATTTCAGCATTAGATGCTTTTGTTCTGACAAAAATCTCTTCAACAAATAATAGGAACTGTAACTTTATTATTCTCCTTTCAAATACTTTTCTAATGTTGTTAGAGTAAAGTAAGTATTTTAATATTTTTATTTCATTTTTACATCTACAATTTTCTCCCCATTTTGTATGAGAAGGTCATTAAGTGCTAAAGATTTTAATAGTAGTATTTCTGGATTACTAAAGAAATTTAAGTTTTGAGGCTGCAAGTAAAAATTTCTTTGAAATGGTAAGTTGTCCTGTTGATATTGCCTAGAATGTGTGTGTGTTGTTGTGTGTGTGTTTGCTATAATAACTAGGACCCAGTATCACATGTGAGACATCAGAGCTTTCTATTGAAGTTAAAAGGCATTGGATAAAAAAATATTTAAAGCCAGGCGCTGGTGGCTCATCCCTGTGATCCTAGCTACTCAGGAAGCTGAGATCTGAGGATTGCAGTTCAAAGCCCTCCTGGGCAGGAAAGCCCATAAAACTCTTATCTTCAATAAACCACCAGAAAACCAAAAGTGGCATTGTGGCTCAAGTTGTAGAGCACTAGCCTTGAGCTGAAGAGCAGAGAAACAGCACCCAGGCCCAGAGTTCAAACCCCATGACTGAAATACATGTATGTGTGTGTGTGTGTGTGTGTGTGTGTGTGTGTGTGTGTGTGTGTGTGTGTGTGTAAAGCCATATGAATATACCAAAAAGAAGTAAGTTGATATACTTCTTTCAATATATAGTATTAAATATAGCAAGGTTGTTTTAGGCAAGATATTTTCTTTAAGTTAAAAAAAATATAGCAGCTACTCTTTCTGAGAAATAAACTGCACAGCATTTCCTCTTGGAGAAAGCAGAGCTACCTTTTTTCCACTTTTGCCCTATTTTCTCACCTTAAGACAACTGTTCCCAAGGACTTAAATGATGTTTGATAAAGCAGATTGTATTGCATTGAAAAAGATGCCTTCCCCCCTCCCTGGAAACTAAAGAGTTTGTTTTCAGGAGAGCTGACGTGGCAAATGATGGATAGAAAAAATAAACCATCATCACCCAGATTTGAAGCCGGCTTCTCTCCTAACCACTGAGGAAGACAGGTAAGTACAAGTGTCTTACTTTTTGTACCATTTCATTTTAGAAAGTTAGCTAAGCTTTTATAGAAAAGTTAACACACATTACATATTGTTAGGATGAGAAATTCTATTGGAAAATCATTTGAATAAATTGAGAAAAGAGAAAACTGTGTTAGATGCACAAGGAGAGCTAGGTGAACAGCACTCAGCAAGTGTCCTGCTGAGAACACAAACCCCAGCTCTTTTCATGTCTTCCCTGATAATTATGTTTCTTCTTTTTGACTGTCTTGTACATTAGAAATCAATTTAAACTTGGGATCTAAATCCAGTACCCAGATTAATTGGAATGCAGTAATTATGTCTTATTATTTTGATTTTTAAAAATTTTTTAAGTCTTTCTGATTAAGAGATGCATTTGGCTATACTCTTCAAATAATAAATGGCTTCTTCAGATAAAAAAACTAGAAGATATACATCATTTTTCTGTCCCTTAACAACTGGGTTTTATGGGTGGCAAAAATCTATAACTCCAACTTGAAGAATTGTTGAGTTGATGGCAGTTAGCAGGAAATGGGTGCGGCAAGCTCTCTGCCATTTCCCTCTTTACCTAAAAAGTGGGATATAGATTTACAAAGAAAAAAAAGTATCTGGCTTCCTTTATTTATGCAAGGAAAACTTTAGACCCTTTGGGCCTTAGGTTGTCATTTAGGAGTTAATATGATCAAATTTACTAAATAGACTTCATCTGCCATTTATTTGCTTTCCAGGTCACATTCCTAGAAACTCAAGGTTCTTTTACTTGGTCTTATTAGTTTTCGAGAAATTAACTGTCCTTTATTGAAAATTTGTCATATAAGCCACAATTCAAAGCTACTTTTACTGGAGTTCTTCATTCCATGAATGTTTCCCATGTAATATCCATTTTGTTTGTTTTCATCCATTAATCTGTCATCATTGTTATTTTTTTGGGGGGATCCTGTCGTGGGGCCTGAACACTGGGCCTGGGCACTGTCCCTCAGCTCTTCAGCTCAAGGCTAGCACTCTATCACTTGAGCCACAGTGCCACTTCTGGCATTTTTTTCTTTTTGCTTATGTGGTGCTGAGGAATCGAGCCCAGGACCTCATGCATGCAAGGCAAACGCTCTTCCACTGAGCCACCTTCCCAGGCCCTCATTATTATTATTATTATTATTTTGTTGGTTGTGGGTCTTGAACTCTGGGCCTGTGGGCTGTACCTGAGCTCTTCAGATCAAGGCTAGAGCTCTACCACTTGAGCCACACCATCACTTCCGGTTTTCTGATGGTTAGTTGGAGATAAGAGTTTCACAGACTTTCTTGCCTGGGCTGGCTTTGAACCACAACCCTCAGATCTCAGCTTCCTGAGTAGCGAGGATTATAGGCATGAGCCACTTAATGCCCAGCTTAATCTGTCATTGCTATAGTGATCCATTCAAGCTAAGAATCTTGAAAGTTGAAGGAAAAGAATGCTTTTGCATTCTTTGCCATTTCTCTTTGGAGAACCATCACTTTCCTTAATTTGACATTAAAATAAATTTAGTAGTTATATATGAAACTTTATGTGGTATCTTACACTTGCAAGGACTAATATCATTGACAAAACAAAGATTTACATCTGGGATTTACATCTGCTAAATAAATCTGTGATGGACTGTGTCAGCCTGAGTCCCACAGGAGGAGAAACCACATAGCAGCTTGAAGAGGAAGTGTGTGTGTGTGTGTGTGTGTGTGTATGTGTGTGTGTGTGTGTGTGTGTGTGTGTGTGTGTGTGCGCGCGCGCCTGTACTGGAGCTTGAACTCAGGGCTGGGCATTGTTCCTGAACTTTTTTTTTTTTTTTTTTTTTTGTAGGTCGTGGGCTTGAACTCTGGGCCTGAGCGCTGTCCCTCAGCTCTTCAGCTCAAGGCGAGCGCTCTACCACTTGAGCTACAGCGCCACTTCCGGTTTTCTGGTGGTTTATTGGAGATAGGAGGTTCACGGTCTCTCCTGCCCGGGCTGGCTTTGAACCGCGATCCTCAGATCTCAGCCTCCTGAGTAGCTAGGATTACAGGCGTGAGCCACCAGCGCCCGGCTGTTCCTGAACTTTTTGCTCAAGGTTAGCTCTCTACCTCATCAGTCATAGCTCTACTTCTGGCTGTTTGATTGATCATTAGAGACTTGTGTCTATTGGCCATTCTTATTTCCTCTTCAGAGAAGTTTCTCTTTAAGTCTTTAGCCCACTTATTTATTAGGCAGTTGTTTCTTTGAGAATTTGCTGTTGGGGGATTTAATTTTTTGAGTTCCAAGTATATTTTAGATATGAGACCCTTGTCCATTGTATGGCTAGTGAAGATCTTCTCCCAATCTGTGGGCTTTCTATTGATCTTGCTAGCTATGTCCTTTGCCATGCAGAAGCTCTGCAACTTCATGCAATCCCATTTGTGAAACCTTTCTTTGATTTGTTGTGTTTCTGGTCTCTATTAAGAAAATTTCGACCTGTGCCAAAGAGACCTCGGGTATCTCCTATTCTGTCCTGTAATGTTTTCAGTGTCTGCTTTGACTCCAAGATTTTTTATCCATTTGGAGTTGATTCTGGTACAGGGTGATATATAAGGATCTAGCTTTAGTTTTCTACAGGTTATTAACCAATTTTTCTAGCACCATTTACTGAAGAGGCTGTCTTTCTTCCATTTTATATTTTTAGCTCCATTATCGAAGATTAGGTAGCTATAGGTCTGTGGGTTCATTTCGGGGTTTTCAATTCTATTCCATTGATCAGCACTGTTGTTTCTGTTAAGTATCGTTTTTTGTTGTTGTTGTTGTTATTGGGGTCTTTTATTGTTCCATATGAATTTTTGGATTGCCTGTTCTATTTCCTTGAAGAATGAGGTTGGAATATTGATAGGTATCTCATTGAATTTGTAGATAACCTTGGGAAGTATTGCCATTTTCATGATGTTGATCCTCCCAATACAGCAGCATGGGAGGTTTTTCCACTTTCTAAGTTCTGTTTTGATTTACTTTTTCAGGTTTTTAAAGCTTTCATCATAGAGGTCCTTCACTTCTTTGCTTAAGTTAATTCCTAGGTATTTTATTTTTTGTGGGGCTGTTCAGAAAGGAGTTGCTTTCCTGATTTCATCCGTGCTCTTCTCCTTGTTAGCATACAGAAAAGCCATTGAGTTTTGAGGGTTAATTTTATACCCTGCTACTTTGCCAAAGTTTTGAATCAGCTTGAGTAATTTCGGAGTGGAGTCCATGGGATTCTTTAAATACAAGATCATGCCGTCTGCAAAGAGGGAGAATTTTACTCCAGCTTTTCCTATTTGCATTCCTTTTATGTTTACATCTTGTCTTACTGCTGTAGCTAGGCATTCTAATACTAAATTGAAGAGAAGTGGAGAGAGTGGACATCCTTGTCTCATTCCTGAGTTTAGAGGAAATGGCTTTAGTTTTTCACCATTAAGTATAAGGTGGGCTGTAGGTTTGTCATATACAGCCTTTATTGTATTGAGGAAGTGTCCATGAATTCGTAAATTTTCCAGAACCTTCATGATAAAGGGGTGTTGGATCTTGTCAAATGCTTTTTCTGTATCTATTGAGATAACCATGTGGTTCTTATCCTTGCTCTTGTTGATATGATGAATTATATTAATTGATTTATATATACTGAACCAGCTTTGCATCCCTGAAATGAATCCTGTTTGATCGTGGTTTATGATTTTTGGATGAATTGTTGATTTCGATTGGCCAAAATTTTGTTGAAAAGTTTTGTATCAATGTTCATCAAAGTAATGGGTCTATAGTTCTCTTTCTTTGATGACACCCTGCCTCATTTTGGGATGGCTTCATAGAAAGGGTTCAGTAGTGAAATTTCTCTTTCAATTTAATTGAAGAGTTGGGGAGTATTGGTGTGAGTTCTGCTTTGAAGGCCTTGTAGAATTCTGCGCTAAATCCACCTGGTCCTGGGCTTTTAAAAAAATGGGTGGTCTCTTATTTCTTTTTTTTTCTTTTATTTCAATGCTTGATATGGGTCTGGTAAGTTGGTTTAACTCATCTTGGGATAGCTTCTGCATGTTGATATTTGCTAGGAAATCATTCATTTCTTCCAGGTTCTCAAACTTATTAGCATAAAGGTTTGAGAAGTATTCTCTTAAAGTGTCCTGAATCTTGGTTGTTTCTGTGGTGATGTTTCCATTCTCATCTCTGAGTTTGTGGATTTGGGTGTGTTCTTTTTCTGATAAGATTTGCTAAAGGTCTGTCCATTTTGTTAATTTCTTCGAAGAATGAATTCTTTGTTTTCTTGATTCTCTCTATGTTTTTGTTTTTTTTTGGATTCTAATTCATTTAATTCTGAGTTAATTTTAATTATTTCTTTTTGTCTACTGGATTGGGGTTTAGCTTGCTTCTCTTTTTCAAGGAAGTTCAGATGTCTCATTAAATTATTGGTTCAGGTCCTTCCAATTTGTTGATGTAGGAACTCAGAGCTATAAACTTGGCTCTGAGTATTGCCTTTGCTGTGTCCCAGAGGAGCTGGTAATTTGTGTGTTCATTTTTGTTGAGTATCATGAACATTTGTATTTCCTTTCTAATCTCTTCCATGACCCACTGGTGATTCAACAGTGTATTGTTCCGCCTCCATGTGTTACAGGACTTTCTTTGGTGGCTTTTGGTGTTGAATTCTTTTATTCCCTTCTGGTCTGAGAGAATGCAGGGTATAACTTCAATGTTTCAGAATTGAGTAAGTTTGCTTTGTGACCTAAAATGTGGTCTATTTTGGAAAATGTTCCATGTGCTGCTGAGAAAAATATGTATTCTGATGCTGCTGGGAGAACTATTCAGTAGATGTCTGTTAACTAGTTGATCTATGCAGTTGTTTAGATCTGTGGTTTCTCTGTTGAGTTTTTGCTGAGTTGATCTATCTAATGGGGATAGTGGTATGTTAAAATCCCCCAAAATTAATGTCTTTGCACCTATGTGAGATTTGAGGGAAAGTAGTGTTTCTTGGATAAATTTGGGTGTTCCATTGTTTGGTGAATAGATATTTAGAATTGTAATATCCTCCTGAATGAGAGATCCCTTAATTATTATGTAGTGACCTTCTTTATCTCTTCTCACTAATTTTAATTTGAAGTGTATTTTATCTGATATTAGGGTCCATTTATTGGGTCCGTTTGCTTGGTAGGTTTTGTTCCAGCTTTTCACTTTCAAAATATGTTTATTTTTATGGGCATGGTGTGCGGCTTGAAGGCAGCAGATAGAAGGATCTTGCTTTTTAATCCAATGAGACAGTATGTCACTTAATTGGAGAGTTAAGTCCATTAATGTTGAGAGTGAAGACTGAGAGGTGTTTGTTAGTTCCTGCCATGTTATCCTTCTTCTTGGGGGTTGTGACAACTGGGTTCTTCCTATGGTTCTTGGGTTCTCAGTTTGGGTGTCGTTTTTTTTTTTTTTTTTGGCCTTTATTGTGGTCTTTTTGGTTTTCTATGTGTAGGACATTTTTTTTTTTTTTTTTTGGTCAGGTCGTGGAGACTGAACTCTGGGCCTGGGCACTGTCCCCAGCTCTTCAGCTCAAGGCTAGCGCTTTACCACTTCAGCCACAGTGCCACTTCTGGCTTTTTTCTTTTTGCTTATGTGGGCTGAGGAATCAAACCCAGGGCCTCGGGTATGCAAGGCAAGTGCTCTTCCACTGAGCCACCTTCCCAGCCCCTGTTTTTGACATCTTTAAGTATCTTTTATAGGGCTGGTTTGGTGGAGATATGTTGTTTTAGTTTGTCCTTTTTATTGAAAGTTTTTATTTGACCTTCTGTTATGAAGGAGAGTTTAGCTGGCTACAGTATTCTTGGTTGATAGTTTTGTGTCTTTAGGGTGTGGCATACATCATTCCAGGCTCTTCTTGCTTTAATTTTCTCTGCTGAGAAATCTGAGGTGATTCTAATTTGTTCCCCTATATAGGTGCTTGGTTTTTTTCTCCTTTACAGCTTTAAGGATCCTTTCTTTGGTCAGAATTGAGCCTGTGTGTATTATAATGTAACGGTAGAATGTCCTGTTCTGGTCTGGTCTATTTGGAGTTCTAAAAGCTTCTTGTATCTGAATAGGCCTATCTTTTTGTATGTTTCGGAAGTTCTCTGCTAGGATTCTGTTAAATAAATTTCCTAAATCATTAACTTCTGTCTCAAGGTGCTCCTCTACACCCATTATCCTCAGATTAGTCCTTCTGATGGTGTCTTCCAAATGTTGAATCAATGTCTCATATTTCTTGGATTTGTCTTGGATAATTGTATGCTCTTTCTCTATAATATATAGGCTGTCTTCAATCCTGAGATTCGATCTTCTGCATGGTCTAACCTACTGTCAAGACTTTCTACTTTGTTTTTTTATTTCCTTTTCTTCTAATTGGTCGGCTTTGATGACTTCTAATTCTTTGTTGGAGATTTGTTTTAAATTTTTTTAACCTATAGGACATTGTGCTGTTTTTATTTCAACAATTATTTATAGAATATGACAACATGACACACACAAAAATGAACAAGACAAAATTCCAGTCATGAGAGTGATGCAAACACTGAAAAATATAAAGATAATTAAAGAGGTCACTACAACCAAATTAATCAAATTCAGTTGGTTTCTTACTAGAGAACTCTATTAGTACTGCATTCAGTCAACAAGCAGTAAAAAGCTAAGAGGACATCACATCTGATGGCTTAGGACAATCAGAATACCACTCAAAATCCATTTAGGATTGAAATATAGTAATTCCTATCCTTCTTTCAACTTCAATCTTAGAAATAAACATCAAAGAAGTCACTGGCGGAGAATGGGGAAAGTCATACCAGTATTTCTGACATTACATTTTCTTTTTTTGGGGGGGAGGGGTCTGATCGTGGGGCCTGAACTCTGGGCCTGGGCGCTGTCCCTCAGCTCTTCAGCTCAAGGCTAGCGTTCTACCCCTTGAGCCACAGCACCACTTCTGGCTTTTTTCTTTTTGCTTATGTGGTGCTGAGGAATCGAACCCAGGGCCTCAGGCATGCAAGGCAAGCGCTCTACCACTGAGCCACCTTCCCAGCCCTGACATTACATTTTCTTGATACTACTTAAACACAAATTTCATGTAGGAATCTCATATAAATGATATTGACTGGGAGAAAAGAATAACAGCTTACATTCACTTGGTATGGAGTAGATAGTAATTATTTATAATTATTTTTGTAAGTAATACAAATAAAAGCTCAGTGTCTCAGTTATAATTTGAAGTGTGTTTATGGTTGAAATTATCTTTTTTTCTGAGTCTGATTCTTTTTTATTATAAAGGTGTTGTACAGAGGAGTTATTGCTACATAAGTAAGGTAATGAGTGCATTTCTTGTCAAACATCGCTACCCCCTCTCTTGTTTTTCTCCCACTTTCCCTCCCCCCACACCATTCCACCCTTCCCCATGTTGTAAACTTCATTTCCAACATAATGTCTTGTATAGCTGTTGCATTGGTTCACCCTGATTCTTTTTTTATTTTTTTTGGTCCGGTCATAGGACCTGAACTCTGGTCCTGGGTGCTCTCCCTCAGCTCTTCAGCTCAAGGCTAGCGCTCTACCATTTGAGCCACAGGGCCATTTCCGGCTTTTTTCTTTTTGCTTTATGTGGTGCTGAGGAATCGAATCCAGGGCCTCAGGCATGCAAGGCAAGCGCTCTACCACTGAGCCACCTTCCCAGCAGTTCACCCTGATTCTTGTGAAATATTTCATCCATATTTTTCTGTAATTTTTGGAGATATTGGCCTTTGCCAATATCTTTTCCAGATTAAGTCCAATATATTGATCACCAGTAGACCTGATTTGATGGCTTTTATTCCCCTCTCTATTATCTGGGTTTCAGGGGTATAGTTCTATTTGACTGATTATTTAGTAAATTTTTACTAAATGCCAAACATTATGTAAACCAAGTATAATAGAAAAAATTATCCATAATTTTGATCCTACAAGTCTTTGTTTCTTCAGTAGTTTTCTGGTGCTTTACTTTTCTTTTCTTTTTTCTTTTCAGTCATCAGACCTGAACTCTGGGCCTGGGCTCTTTCCCCCAGCTCTTCAGCTCAAGGCTAGCGTTCTACTACTTGAGCCACAGCACCACTTCCACCTTTTTCTGCTTATGTTGTGCTGTGGAATTGAACCCAAGGCCTCATGCATGCAAGGCAAGTACTCTACCATTGAGCCACCTTCCCAGCCCTCTGGTGGCTTTTCAAAAGATAGTTTTTAATTGATTTAGCTTTTAGATCTGTTCTCAGGGAAAGTATCAACCTACTATAAGTAATTTAATTAAACTTACATGTAAAAGTACTTAAACTATGTTTAGAAGCTGGTCACCTATAGCTTAGTTTGACTTGATAATGTTGGATTTTCAAACTATATTAATTAATTCATGGATATGAAAATGACATCTGTGAGTTCCAGTTACCTTACAAATTTACAAACATTTCTTGGTGGAATTTGGTGTGATCATTCTTTTTTTTTAATAAATTTTTTATTGTGAAAATACTGTACAGAGAGGTTACAGTTACATGAGCAAGGTAATGAGTACATTTCTTATCAAGCAGAAATTATCATTTTATTAGTCTTCTGACTCCTGAGAAACAGAGTTTTTCCATTAGCTTTATGATATAGTGAAGTTTTAGGTTATAGTAGCAAAGATGGGAACAGGGCAGAAAGTTTCTATGCAAGCCTTACCCAGATATCAGACACTTATAACTTTCCTCACCATGAGCTTAGCTCACAGAGTGATACCTTTGTAGTAACTGTCAGTCACTGGGGCTGGGAAGGTGACTCAGTGGTAAAGTGTTTGCCTTGCATGCATGGATGGTGCCCAGGCACTGAGTTCCAGCTCCAGGACTGGCACAAATGAAACAAAATAAATCAATCTCCTGCTCTTAAGAGCTTAAAACTATATTAATACAGCACATTATTACACCATCAATGATTTAATAATTCTTTTGTTTCTAGTAATAAAGAATATTATATTGGCTGCATGCACCACAATTTATTCAACCACTGAAGGACAACTTTTCCTTCTAACTTTTATCAGTTATGATCAAAGATACCATGAACATCTACATGCATAATTATACTCTGACATAAGTTTTCAATTTATTTGATTAAAAAGCTTTTGTATAAAAAGCACTTTCACTTACATGAAAAAATGAAGCACTGTGAAGAAAGAAAGTACTTTATTCAAAAGGTGTTTTATGGGGCTGGGAAGATGGCTCAGTGGTAGAGTGCTTGCCTTGCATGCATGAGACCCTGAATTCCATTCCTTAACACCACATAAACAGGAAAAGCTGGAAGTGGCACTTTGGCTCAAGTGGTAGAGTGCTATCCTTGAGTTGAAGAGCTCAGGGACAGCACCCAGGCCCAGAGTTCAGCCCCCATTGATGGACAAAAAAACAAAAAGTTTTATCAGAAGAAAAAGAAAAAATGCTTTGTTTCATATTTCTTTCTTGAAAGTGTTCCTTAAGATTGACTTATAAGAAAAGAAAACAAAGCATATTTTCTTTTTTTTTTTTTTTTTTGGTCCAGTCGTGGGGCCTGAACTCTGGGCCTGGGCGCTGTCCCTCAGCTCTTCAGCTCAAGGCTAGCGCTCTACCACTTGAGCCACAGCGCCACTTCTGGCTTTTTTCTTTTTGCTTATGTGGTGCTGAGGAATCGAACCCAGGGCCTCAGGCATGCAAGGCAAGCGCTCTACCACTGAGCCAACTTCCCAGCCCACAAAGCATATTTTCTGTAGGAAGCAAGAAAGAGCAAGAGGAAGAAAGTCTTTTGTTCAGGAAGTGATATGAGCTACATGGAAAGAAAATAAAGTATTTTTGAAGAGGAAAAAATTGCTTTGTTAGTAAAGTAACTCGATTTATAAAAAAGGATAACAAAAAAGTAAAAAAATGGGTGGGAGACAATGTTGAAAGGGGTGACACTGATCAAGATTCATTGTATTCATAAACTGATATGTTATATGGCAACTACTTTGTACAACTATTTAAAGATAAGTAATAAAAATTAGAAAGGGCTTCACATAGGAGGAAAATGCAATTCTTTTAGAAAGTGGCTGTTTTGGGGGGAAAGTACTTTGTTTAAATAGTGTGCTTAGATAGCACATTGGGAGAACAATGTAATTCCTTTTGAAAGCACTTTGAAAGAAAGAAAAGAAAATATTTTGAGCTATAAAAAAACAAAGCAGGAAGGAAGCATCTGCTTAGACTGGAAATTCTATGAAAGATAAAAAAAGAAGAAAAGGACACACTGTGCTTAGGACAAAAAAGGACTTTCTTTAGAAAGCACATTCTTTTTTATGTTTTTTTATTGTACAAATACTGTACAGAGGGTTACAGTTACATGAGTAAGGTAATGAGTACATTTTCTATGGAACATTGTTACCTCCTCCTTTATCCTTTCTCTCCCCATCTCCCAAACTCCTTCCTCCCCCACCCCTCAAATTGTAAAGTTTGTTTTCAACATAGTGTCTTGTACATCTCATTGTTACAATGTGGCAACCTGTATCCTTATTTCAGCATTTTGTTATTTCCCTTCCCCTCCCCAAATTAGAAAAATGTATATACAAGATGCAGGGCACGGAATCAAATACACTGAAAACAGGGGTTATAACGTGGGAGAAGAACATACAAAAGAAACAAAAAAAAATCACATAGTACATTTTAAATACATTAAAAACATTAGCAAGAAAAACACATTCTTTATAAGGAAAAAGCACTTCATTTAGAAAGTGCTTAGCTTAGAAGGAAACAGCCCATCTTTTAGAAGGCACTTTGACTCACTGAGGAAGAAAATCTAAGCAGAAAGGAAGCACTCTGCTAAGACAGGATCTTCTAAGAAAGACTGGAAGAAAGAAAAAGAAAGCTCTCTGCTTAGGAAGAAAGAAGACTTGGTTTAGGTAGAAGAACTCTTCACTTAGAAAACTCTGTGTGGGAGAAAAAAGTTTTACTTAGAAATCTCTTTGTTTAGAAGGAAAAAAAAACTTTGTTGAAAAGCACTTCACATGGAAAGCTTCCCTAGTAGAAGGAAAAAAATCACTTCACCAAGTGCTAGCTTTGGGAGGAAAATGCAGTCAGCTTAGCGGCTGTTTTAGGATAAAAAGTGCTTCCCTTAGGAAAGGCTTTCTTTAGATGAAAAAAATCCTGTTGTATGTATTTACCACATTTCCTTGCTCCACTAATCTGTTGTATCTGTTGCATCTGGGTTGTATCCATAACTTGGTTATTGTAAATAGTGCAGCAACGAACATGGATGAGCAGGTGTCTTTACCATATCCTGACTGGTAGTGTTCTGGGTGGATGCTTGGGAGTGATGTCCTTGGATCATAGGGTAGTTCCATGTTTAGTTTTTATGAGGAATCTCCAAACTGCTTTCCAGAGTGGTTGTAGTTTACATTCCCCTCAACAGTGCAATAGGGTTCCTTCTCCCCTGCATCCCCACTAGCATTTGCTATTGTCTGAATTCTTGATGCTGGCTACTCTTACTGGGCTAGGATAGAATCTCAATGTTGTTTTTTTTTTTTTTTGTCGGTCGTGGGGCTTGAACTCTGGGCCTGGGCGCTGTCCCTCAGCTCTTCAGCTCAAAGCGAGCGCTCTACCACTTGAGCTACAGCGCCACTTCCTCAATGTTGTTTTGATTTACATTTCCTTTATGGCCAGGGAACATTTCCATTGAACATTTCCTCATGTGTTTATTGGCCATTTTTTTTTCATTTTTACTTCTTTCTTTGAGAAGTCTCCATTTAGCTCTTTTATCCAATATTGGTGGGGTTGGGAGATTAGTTTTTTGAGCTACTTGTTTATTTTGGTTATAGGGCTCTTGTCAGATTGATAGCTGACAGAGATCTCCCAGTCTGTTGGTTGTCTTTGAAGTTCAATAACTATATCCTTTGCTGTGTAGAAAGCTTTTATGTTTTCAAAGCAGGTTTGTTATATCCTCATAGAAACTTAGATTACTCTTTACAAATGTTGTGTGGCACTCACTCCTCTTTCTGGTGAACCTGTGTTTGAGAATAGTGCTCAAGAAGTGTACATCAAATAACTAATGATCAATGGGTACAAATTATATAATAATAATAATAATAATAATAATAATAATAATAATAATAATGTGTTCCTATTTTGCTTTTAGCTTTGAGGAATTCTAGGAAAAGAAAGAAAATTAACTTTTTAAAAATAATTGACAAGTAGTAACATTTCAGTCTGATGTTATTTTAAGATCAAAGTTTATGTAAACACTTGCAAATAAAGTCTGCTACAATGAGGGCTAGGTATGTGGCTTAGTGGTAGAGTGCTTGCCTACTGAATGTGAAGCCCCAGGTTTGATTCCTCAGTACCACATTCAACAGAAAAGGCCAGAAATGGCACTGTGGCTCAAGCAAAATGAGCTCAGGGACAGTGCCCAGGTCCTAAGTTAAAGCACCAGGACTGGCAAAAACAAAAAATGTGCTAAAATGTGTAAATGGAAATAATTTCATTTTATCTCCATGACAGTTTTTTAAAAATAAACTATGGACTGGCTATAATATCTCTCATCTGTTACAATTTAGGCAGGGGGTGGGGGGGGGGAGGAGTGTAGTTGTGGAGGTGGGGAGGGAAGGGATGGTAGGGGAAAACAAAGGAGAATGCAACAAGGCTTGATTAGAATGTACTCATTACCTTGCTCATGTAAGTCTAACCCCTTTGTACAGTATTTTCACAATAAAAAACATTAAAAAAAGAACTAAACAAAGTATAGAAGGGAATTATTAGAATGCACTTACCCAGCTTTTAAAGGTAAATGTGAGTCTTTGAAAGTGGATTAGTTGGGGCTTTTAGAGCTAGAGATGGTATAACATAAACCAAATTGCCCATTTGATTTAAAAGAAAAATAATTGGGCTTATGAAACCAGAAGTTCAAGATATTTAATCACATTAACATAAGAATAACTGGATCCAAGATTTGAAATGACCGCATCTTCTAAAATGATGGGACCATTTTATCAACTACTCCCTGTCTTCCTTGGTTGTACTTTTATATTCGTATGGAATTGTGATGTAAATGCTTGATAAGGTCACCTAGAGCCTTATGAATAAATTCTTCTAGATAACTCTGGTAACATAAGGCAACTGCTTTTTTTTTTTTTTAATAATTCAATTAGAAAACATGCTTTGCTCAATTGGCCAGTTTGAGCTCCATGTCTATCACTGTAGAACAGATTTAGATAAAAGACTGGAAGACAGTGATTGGGTAAACCTGTGTTATAGACCCTGTAGTCAATAGGATGGAAGGATTGGGAAAGCACATGGTAAATATGCTAGCTCAGTCTATGCCACAGTTAATTGAAATGAGAATGGGAAGGTCTGATTTCTTCCATTAGGGGAAGGGGTGTTGGTAACTAAAATCAAATTGAATAAAACAAACAAACCAAAAGAAGAAAAGAAAGGAAAAACCACCCAAAAAACAGCTACAAAGAGCTTGATCAAAGCAGAAATATCAGTTTATATATATATATATGTATATATGCATATACATTGTTACATATATATGTGTATATATTAAAAACATTTTGTAGATTAAGTGACTAACAAGATTTTAGTTGCCTGTAGTCTGCTGGAATGGGGATAAATTGTAAATGTCATTATGTTTCATTTGTGGTTGAACTTAGAATTCTGTGACTGCAATTAAATACATGCACTCACAAACAGAGTCACAAAGAAAATTTAATTTTAAAAATGATTAGAATTGGGGCTGGGAAGGTGGCTCAGTGGTAGAGTGCTTGCCTTGCACGCCTGAGGCCCTGGGTTCAATTCCTCAGCACCACATAAGCCAAAAGAAAAAAGCCAAGTGGTGCTGTGGCTCAAGTGGTAGAGCGCTAGCCTTGAGCTGAAGAGCTGAGGGACAGCACCCAGGCCCAGAGTTCAGGCCCCACGACCGGACCCCCCGCCAAATGATTAGAATTGGTAAGTATTTGTATGACATCCCTTCTGGCTACCAATTTTCTATAGATTTGCACAAGTAAAAAGAGTATATACTGGATTTTACCTCCAGGCCAATGGCAACCACTGGTTTGATCTATAATATCCCAGGTAAATAGTATGGGTCTCATCCTATTATTTTTTCAGTTTATCTTTTCTGACACCTTAAAGTATGTTTAGCAATTATGTTAAATAATATCCTTCTTTTTCTTTGCTCATACTATTGTGGGAAATGATTCTTAGTAAATTGTACATAAGTAACTCATAAATTTGTAGCAATTATTAAACTAAGTGCACCAACTTTCTTGCTCATGTTCTATTTTGTTCATTATATTAGGAAATGGATGAATCATCTTATTCTTTGGTAATTCAGAAGGTGATCATATTTCTTGTTGCTTAATGGAAAATGAAATTGTACACTAGAAACAAAGTTCTCATCTAGGAAGTTAAATCACCTTGCACTTGGTTTAAGGTATAGTGGTATGTGAGAGGGCAGCTCACTGCAGGGGTAAAGAGTACTTACACCTCATTCATTACCTTAGCAAGAACAGAATCCAATATTCTATTCTATATAACACACAGATCCCTTCATCTGAAAGCAATTTGATGCTGTGTTCACTGTCTTACCTTCTGTCAAAAGCATTTGAATTGACACTACTCTGAGACCTACAAGAGGGGAATTGCAAAGTCTTTCTTCTTTCCTATTAGTCTTTTAGGTCTAGTTCATGAAACACCTTATAACATTGGATTGCAGCATTTGTTTAATCAGCAAACTTCTAACCACTTTCAAAGATCTTTTTTTTTATAAATCATGTTTCATCCAGTCACAATTAGAACTTTTCTCATGAACAACTTTATAGTAGCCCCTAGGATTCTGGTGAAATGTTCTGCTTGTATTTGTCAATCAAGTATTTCTAACGCACTTGAAGTGAATTAATCCTTTCCAAAATAGTAGTTATTACAATAAAAAGATGTAAACAAGAAAGAAGCAATCATTTTGAACATGATTTAGGTTCACTTATATAATCACCTTCAAAAACAGAACCTCAAGGAATGTAAGAATATGGGAGCACTGAGGCAGGGCAAGGGTATCTCTGAAATAAAAAATACAGCCTGCCAAGTGCATGTCTTATGTATAGAAACATATCAAAAATTCATTTTTTTATTCAGAAGATTAAACTTTAAAAATTCAATTAAAATCCATGCTTTCCAAACAGTTCTTATATTCTTTTTTTTCTTATAGTGAAAAATTACTATTAAGAAAATAGTTTATCTTCTTTGTAGCTATGTTAACTGCAATGTTTATAAACATGTGCTAATTTTCAAAGCATGCTTTGATAAAATAACTATGAAAACATTTTGAGGAAATAAGTTCAGATGTGTGTGTATGAACATAATATTGATGGGAAAAGTTCTGGGCAGCTACAAGAAGTGGCTTGGCTTACCTTAAGATCTTTGAGCACTCTGGCAGGCTTATTTTTACCACATGCTTATCAATAATCTAAATAAAGGACTTTCAAGTTTGTTTAGTTTTTGAATTGCTATTAGTAGTTTAATGTTACATTAAAATTTGAAATGCTATTTTTCAAGATAAATTTAATGAAATGATAGCTGCTTTTGTATGCTTGTTTTATTAAACATGTATTTTGGTGCACCTTGGGCAATTGCTCATTAGAATTTTATGAGCTGAATAAAAAAGCTGGTTTTGAAAAAATAGTTTATTAACCTAAAAATTATCTTATGATGAACTGAAATTTTAATTTGGCAGAAATCCTCTTAAAGATAAATAATGATGCTGGAATTGTGTTAGCGGCCTTACATATCTTCAGGGCTGAACACGCTTCAGAGTCATTTACAAAACAACACTTAACATTTCACTGTCTCATGACAAAGAGCTTTAGAGAAAATGACAGTTACATGTAGTTTGCTTGAGATATTTAGCATTTGATTATGAAAATCATACTTTTCAGTGTTTAAAAAGTAGAAATTATTGTTATACTCCAGTGTATTTGCATATTTACATAATGATTTCATTCAAAATCATTCACAATGTACCAAAAACTAAGCCAGGCTCCATGCTGAGATCTGAGGATCATGGTTTAAGCCAGATGGTGCAGGAAAGTCCATGAGACTCTCATCTCCAATAAACAACTCAGAAAAAGCCAAAAGTGATGCTGTGGCTCAAGTGGTAGAGTGCTGGAGTTGAGCACAGAGGGGCTTAAGGAGCCCAGACCCTGAGTTCAAGCCCCAAGACTGGCAAAAAATATGTACAAAAAATTGACATGGATTGACATCTTAATGTCACATGATATGAAATATTTTGTTATCTCAACACAAAGTGTCACTAAGGAGTAATGAGATACCGAACCATGCAGACATGCTTGTAGACTGTTTATTCAGCATAGATTTTGAGAAATTGAGTGTCAAATATCACATTCATACTTTATGTTGTCATTGTTATTATATTATATTATCAGAAGAGAACTGATATGCATCATGATATCTAAAATGAAATGAAGTGTTTTGAAGTAAATTATAGTCATCCTAATGTATGTTCTGTTATCTTAAATTCAAGTGATAACAAACTCAGCTCATCATCCTCTATAAACCCTATTTTCCTCCTGCATTTCCCATGTGGAATGTGTTCAGCTATGTCTCTCACTCTCATGTTCCATGTTGCCTGCAGTTGGCATGTTTATTCCATTGTAAAGAAAGAATGATGTGAAAACAATGATAGTTGAAGTGGGCTTTTATCTAGTTAGTGGTTCCTCACACATAAGCCTTAAAATGCTGCTATGGATGAATGCCTGGTACCTGGGTGAAGGGGTACACTCAAAGTTCTCATACGCAAAAAGTTAGATCTAAAAGAAAAATGAACAGGAAAATAAGTGGATGGTGAGAACTAGATGGTGGGGAAAATGAAAGACAGGTCATGGGAGAGAATATGATTAAGAGAGAATATGATTAAGTTATGTTGTTGAATGTATGTATGGGAAGTCATAATTGAACCTATTGCAAAATATACAAGGAAAATAAAAAGCAACAGGAGAAGGGGTGGATATGATCAAAGCATAGCATATCCATGTATGAAAATACATTTATAATTAAGACACACTAACATAAGGTGGAAAGTGAAACAGAACAAGACAAAGGGCCACATATTTAAACATTTTTCAAAAACCTGGAACAATTCAACTAGTTGATTATGGGACTTTGGACACTGATTCCTGATGCCAAGTGTCCAAATTCTTTCTTTAAAATAATTTTTTTATTGTGAGAATACTGTGCAAAGGAGGGATTATAGTTACACGAGCAAGGTAATGAGTACATTTCTTATCAAGCATTGTTGTCTCCTCCTTTGTTTTTCCCCTACCATCCCTTCCCTCCCACCTCCACAACTACACTCCCCACCACCTCCCCACCCCCCCATCCCCCCTAAATTGTAAAGTTCGTTTTTCGATATAGTATCTTGTACATCTCGTTGTTGCAATGGGTCAACCTGTATCCCTGTTTAAACAATTTGTTTTTCCCTTCCCCTCCCCAAATTATACCAACATCAAATACAGTGAAAACAGGTATTATACCATGGGGGAGGGATATACAAAGCAACAAAAAAAAAAATCACATGGTACTTATAAATACCTGAGAAGCAATAGTTTTTTCTTTCTTGAAGAAAAAACTACTTGTGTCCTTATCTTGGGGTTCATTTTGCTTAACATCATCTTATGCGACCTTTTCTGCTTGTCTCAGACAATTACTAGTAATTGCAGATAAGGGAAACAATGGGACCTCTGTTTCTTTGGGCCTGGCTTACTTCACTTAATATAATTTTTTTCCAAGTCTTTCCATTTCCTAACAAATGGGGCAATGCCGTTCTTTCTGATGGAGGCATAGAATTACATTATATATATATATATATATATATATATATATATATATATATACACACACACACACACACATATATGTATATATATCACATTTTCTTGATCCATTCATCTTTTGAGAGGCATCTGGGTTGTTCCATATCTTAGCTATGGTAAATAATGCTGCAATAAACATAGTTGTGCAGGTAGCTTTAGTATGGTCTTGTTTGTGATCATTCGGGTAAATGCCCCAAAGTGGGATTGCTGGGTCATAGGGGAGCTCTATGTGGAGTCTTTCGAGGAACCTCCATACTACTTTCCAAAGTGGTTGAACAAGTTTACACTCCCACCAACAATGCAGTAGGGTTCCCTTCTGGCCACATCCCTTCCAGCATCTGTTGTTATTAGAGTTCTTGATTATAGCCATTCTAACTTAATTTGGGGTGGGGAAGGGAAAAAAAAACAAATTGTTTAAATAGGGATACAGATGGACCCATTACAACAATGAGATGTACAAGAGGTTATGTCGAAAATGAACTTTACAACTTTGGCGGGAGGTTGAAGGGGGAATGGGAGGACAGGGATGGTAAGGGGAAACAAAGGAGGAGGCAACAATGCTTGACAAGAAATGTACTCATTACCTTGCTCATGTTATTGTAACCCCTCTGTCTGGTATTTTCACAATTAAAAAAACTTATTAAAAATAAAAAACAAAAACAAAAAACATAGTTGTGCTGGTAGCTTTAGTATGGTCTTGTTTGTGATCATTTGGGTAAATTCTTAAAGGAACTTTTCATCATCATATGTATCTAAACATACCTATTGAATGTGGTTGGATATTTGGGATTATAGGTGTGAACTACTGGCAACCAAAGATACCTTTAACGTAGAATTTAAAATATTGGAAAATATTGAAATTCCCAACATGAACTGAAGAGATTCCTCATACTTAAAGACATGTCTGATAAAATAAGTGGTGATATTAACATATATAAAGCTTCATTTTGCAGTACTAGGATTTGACCTCAGGACCACATGAGCTCTACTACTTGTGCCACTCCCAAGACTTTTGTCTTTGGTTGTTTTTCTAATCAGATCTGTAGTTTTGGCCAGGCTGGTCTCATACCTCCATCTTTCCAATCTATACTTCTCAAGTAGCTAGGATTGCTATGGACAGCATGCCTGTATGCAAATGTGAGTTTCAATCTTACCAAAATTGACCAAAATTCACTGTTATAATAAATATTATGTGATGATTTATATGAATTATTAGAAGAAAATGATATTCTCTTGGATTTATAATAATACTATATAAGTATACCCTCTTTTATGCTTAATATAAATTAATTAAAATATGATAAAACTATTATTGAATATAAAAGTATTATTGTCAGTTTCTATATAAGATTTACAGTAAAAATGTATTTCCAAGTAAATGATAACAATTCACTTTTCAAAACAATGTACACTCAAGTTAGTAGTTTTGTCTTCTTTGGAGGAAAGTACTAGAGGGGTGATAAATGACAGCTGAAGCAGTCTATCAAAGATGACATTATAATTATAGCAAATGTCAAAATAAAATCCTGAATTGATTCTTATACTTAGGATCCTTTCCCCCTTTGGTTTCATTCATCAGTCTGGCAAATGTGAAAAATCATTCTGGTTTTCTAGCTTGAGATAAGATATTTATATTTTAAGATATTTATATTTATATTTCCAGATAAGATATTTAGCAGGTTTCTTTCTTCTAAACAGCTAAGGAGAACGGCAGGGAATGGAAGGGAATTGGGTGCATTTAAGCTACCTTTTGAGGAATGTCACACTTCTGAGCTCCATTTCACCAGTAACAGGATGATTGCACCATCTAGTCTTTTCATGCTCGTACCCTGGTCTTAATAGTTTCAGGTGAAAATATATAGCGAGGCATATCAAAATGCTATTTGAATTTCACACACACTCTCTGCTAGAGGTGTAGATGTTTTCTAAGTAGGAACTTCAAATACGGTAACTAGACATGTGTAAACATGTAATTGAGCCTAGTGTTTCAACTTTCAAACTCAAGTTACTGTGAGTGATCCATGTGTACTAAGATTATGATGTTTCATTCCCAGGTGACAACATTTGAAATAACTTCCAAAACAAATTCCTTCATAATTCCTGGAAAAACAGGGTAGTATACAACACAAATTGGATGAATAAATACAAACACAGCTGTACTGAGAAGTAGACTAATATGACATAGATTGCAATAATTACTGAGAAAGTTATGAATAACAGACCGCAAATAAAGGATACAAATTGGATGTGGTTCTTGGCCTCTTACTTTGCAGCCTTATTGATAAAGGAAGACACAACCCATGAAAACTTATGTATAACAACAATTGCTGCAACAATTCAGGTGTTACAAGCAAAGAATCTGATGGGCACTTTAGGAAAATGTGAAAATTCAGCTCTACAGGAATTATTTCTACATGAGCAGTACTTTAACATATTTTACCAAACAATATTGTATATTTTTCTAAAAAGAGAAAGGAAGAAGTTTTTGTACATTTATTGTTAGGAGATTTTACTAAGGTTACCCATTTTATTTGCCTCTTCATAGCCTTGATAATAATCTAGTACATATATATATTCTTATAATTGGCATCAGAAGGTGTATTGCATATGTTAAATTTATTGATATTTTACTAGATCCTAAAAATCAAATCTACTTTCATTGGGAAAACATAGTTGTTTATTCTGTAAAGATGACTATGTTGTTTATTTTATAGCACTGTGTGTAAATTGTGAAAGGTCTTCTCAAAGTATTTATGGTATGATAACTGAGGGTAAGAATAATTAAGGGTTCTTGAAAGATATTCATATCCTAATTCTGGAAACTTGAGACAATGTTATCTTACACGATAAAAGGGAATTATTGCTGTGACTAAGGGTATTTACTTTTGTGTGTGCAGAGCATCCTGTATTATCCAAGTAGGCTCAAAGCATTCACTTTTCCTTAAAGCAGAGAACCTTTCATAGTTAGAACACAGAGATGATAATGGAAGAAAGTTCAAGAGAAAAAATTTAAACCATTAGAGACTTGACTTGCCATATGTGGATATAAAAATATGAGAATCAGGTACCAAGGAGTTTGGGTAGCTTCTAGAATTTAGAAAGACTTTTAGCTGGCAGCTAGCAAGGAAACAGGTATCTGAGGCCTATAGCTATAAGAGTCTGAATTCTAATAACCCAAGTAAGCAGGAAATGCAATCCCTCTCCGAATCTACAGAAGAGAATACCACTTTGTTCATTTTCTTGATTGCAGTTAATGAGACTCCTGTTAGATTTCTGATCTACAAAAACAATAAAACAGGCAGTTCCGGGAAGATGGCGGAGGAGAAGCTGGAGGCTAAACAAGCTCTCGCATAGAAAGCAGTTTTATTGTACCAGTGAACAGTCCTAAGCCAGAGAATCACACCAAGTGTGCCATCACAGGACAGAGAGTTAGGCCAGAGAAGGAAAATCCAGGCAAGGAGATAGATCTGAGCATTAGCCAGCAGCTGTGGCTGTGGCGGTGGTGGCTGCAGCGGTCATAGCCATATGGCCATGGCCATAGCCGCCATACCTACAACACAGAGAGTCCGGGACAAAGGTGCCAGATGTGGTGGGTGAGCAGATTCTACTCAACACCAGCAAGAACTGACAAGGAGCAGACATCTTCATCCTACAGTTCGGAGACCAGAAACGACCCAGGAACCAAGACTCCGGGAGCTTGCATGGGGAATGAAGAATCCATGCCCTGGAAGTGGTTTTGTCCTGTCATTGGCCTGGTTCCAACCAACACTGGATAATCCAAGTCCCACTTCAGGAGCAAGATGCCTTGAAGACTACTGATCCACTGTCAGGTGGACCTAACCACAGCCAGAAAAGGCAGAAAATGCAATGCCAAGGGCAGTACTGGAAATCTACACCAGGGAGAAAATGTTTTTTATATATTTTTATTGTAAAAATACTGTACAGAGGGGTTACAGTTACATGAGTAGTGTAATGAGTACATTTCCTATTGAGCATTGTTACCTCCTCCTTTGTTTTTCCTCTACCATCCTTTCCTTCCCCACATCTTCAACTCCTTCCTCCTTGACCCCTGCCTGACATTGTAAATTCATTTATGACATAGTGTCCTGTACATCTCATCATCACAATGGATCAACCTGCACCCCCATTTAAGCATTCTGCTATAACCCTTCTACTCCCCAAATTACAAAATAAATGTATATAAGGTGTAGAACACTGGAATCAAATCCAGTGAAAACAGGGGTTATACCGTGGGGGGGGGGATGAACCTACAAAAGAATCACATAATGAATTATAAGTATATTAAAAACAAAAGCAAGAAAGGACAAACCATGTTTGTCCTTGACTTGGGGTACATTTTGCTTAACATCATCTTATATGGTCATATGTACATAGCCTTTGATTTTCTCTGCTTATCCTGGACATATACTAGTCCTTGCAAACAAGGGAAAAACAAGGTAAACCACAGAACTTGTGTTTCTTTGGGTCTGGCTTACTTAACTTAATATAATTTGTACCAAGTTTTTCCATTTCCTAAAATAAACAAAAAACCCCCAAAAAACCAATAAAACAACTTTTCATTGTTTTAAGTTACAAAGTTTATTATAATTTTTATTATAGCAGCAGATTATTAATACCTTGCTCGATCCATTTAAGGGGCATAATATTTTTGCATTAGTTATATTCTGCTACAGAAATCCTGTATATAGTTGTACAGATTGTAGATTTCAGTTTTTCAAACTAAACAGATTTAGACAAGTATTTCTAATGGGTATAATTAACCACTTCAGTTAATCATCATACTTAATATGGATTTTTACTTAACAAGATTTATTGTGTCTATGATGAGACTCATGTCAGATTTCTAATACAGAAATATAAAATAATACACTTTCATTGTATAAGCTACTAAGTTTATATGACAGAAGTTGAAAGTTAATACCTTTTCTGAGTCAACTTAATATGATTTCCATTTCATAAGATTTGTTATTCCTGTGGTATCAGTAAAGATCCTAACCTTGCTGCATTCATGTCAAGTGAAACAGTTCAAGAAAGATTTACACTGTGGTCGATGCTTTTGATACCTCTTCTAAGACTAGAAGAAAATACAATGTGTCCTAAACATTTGATATATAGTTTGGCTTCAAATGTGTTTCATATAAATACCATGAACTTTACATTAAAAGATTTGCTTGTGCTATCAAGAAGTGCCCTTATAGAATTAGGCACAGTGACACCTTAAAATGCACTTTTCTTTTTAGAGAAAATATGAATTCATATTTCAGACATGACCAAATTCCAAAGCACAACACTTGGTGTGGACACTGTGAGAAAATAAATCTTTGAAGAGTCTTTCTTAGCTCATAATTTTCAATAGTATACTAATCAGAACTATTGTGAAAAGTAATTCATTGTTATTTTCAATTCATCTAGTTTTCTAGAAATATAATAGTTATTCTAATCAGTTGAAATGAAGACATAAAATAGATAAACTTATTTGAAAGATGAGATCTTGTGTTTTAAATTAAATAACCAATTTTAAAAACCAAGACCTCTTTTCTCATTGGGAAGATGAAAAATGTCTATCTTTAACATATTAAAATACACTGTTACAGATAGTACACACTTCTTAAGGTAAGAAGAGCTCCTTTATAAATCTCATGGTCCATGTCCAAACACAGTTTTTTAAAATTCTATATGTATTAGATGGAATATTCTTCACTGTATTATTCTTATTAACTTTAAATAGTTGTACAAAGGAATTTCAATTTAACATGTCAATTTGTAAATACAGTACATCCTCAACAATGTCACAATTTTCATCTTTCTCTCCCATCTCTCCCAACTCCACAGAGTCTCCTCAATTTACTATGCTATGTTTCGTATATATTCAGTGAATATTATGACTGAGAACATAAATTCTAAATATTAATTTGCCATTTCAAGATTTTGTAAGACTATCTAGCAAATATATATGCTATGTACATAGAATAGTTTTTGCTGTAATTTATTGGCATCAAAACTTCAACTTATGGAAGACAGATGGAATCAGTTCATTTCAGAAATCCTAGTTATTGAGTATGGCTGAAAATGGGAAGATTATATCTCAAGGCCAGCCCAGGAAGAAAAGTTTACAAGACCTCTTCTCAACTCATAGTTGAGTATGATGATGTGTGCCTATAATCCTAGCCTTATAGGAGGTTAGCATGGGGAAGATTATAGTTCTGGCAAACATCTAAGCAGAAAAACCCATAAAACTGTCTCCACGGAAAGAATCTGATCTTGTGGTGCATACCTGTCATCCCAGCTATGGTAGGAATACTAAAACAGGCAGACCATGGTTCAAATGTATGTTTGAGTAAGAAGTGAGACCCTAGACCCAGCCCTGATACATGGCATGGCTCAAGTGGTAGGTTGTCTGCCTAGCATGAAGCCATGAGTTCAAACCTAATGCCACCAAAACCAGAATTTATATATCATACAACTGCCCTCTGTTGTTTGGTTCTTCCATTTTCCATCAAGATTGTTTCAATCTTTCTTTGAATTTAATATGCTGATTTTCCCCAACATTTGTAATAAAAAAATATACTATTGAAAGCAAAGTCTTAAGATGGATGAGTTGTGAAGATAAGTAAAAACACATTTCAGCTCAAAAAATGTGATATTGACTTTGGAATTGTTGGTAGTGGTGGTGGTGAATATGTTGGGTAGATACTTGTTTTTCTTCAGGAAATGCTATTTATAAAACTAAGGCTATTGAGAAAAAAAACTAGATCAGTAATATTATGTAACACAAATTTAACTAGATCCAAAGATCAATCAACTGCTAAATATCATGAAAAGGACTTAATTTTATTGACAGAATATTTATTTATTTAGCTATAATGACATCTAGAGACTTTGGTGCTTCTGTGAAACTAGAATATCTGCTCAAGCAGAAGCCCATTGGGTAGGAGAAAGTCAAGAAACAGCATGAAGACTCTCAGTGAGCATTAAGAAACTATTCTGAAAATTTCTTTTTTTAAAACATTTTTTTCTTCTTTCTTTCTTTCTTTCTTTCTTTCTTTCTTTCTTTCTTTCTTTCTTTCTTTCTTTCTTTCTTTCTTTCTTTCTTTCTTTCTTTTTTATTATTTATTTTTTGGGGGGGGGTTCGATCATGGGGCCTGAACTCTGGGCCTGGGCGCTGTCCCTCAGCTCTTCAGCTCAAGGCTAGCGCTCTACCGCTTGAGCCACAGCGCCACTTCCGGCTTTTTTTTTTTTGTTTATGTGGTGCTGAGGAATTGAACCCAGGGCCTCAGGCATGCAAGGCAATGCTCTACCACTGAGCCACCTTCCCAGCCCTTCTGAAAAATTCTTATTTGTATACCACATTGTCTGAGCTTTAAATTTCAATACTTCTCTGTAGCATATTAAATTGAAATATAGCTAATAAGGTTGGCCTTAAATTTTCAGGCTTCTGAATTTTTTTTTTCTAATCATAGCACAGTATCTTTTTTGTGATAAAAATCTTTTTAAATCAATGAGAGAAAACAATTAGATTTGATGTATTTATTCTAGTACATTAAACTTGAATAAACTGTAATATTAATCAATTCATTGAGTATATACAATAACTTGGCTCTACTTTTGACATGTTTTTTTCTGCTTTCAATGCTTTTTAAAAAGTAGATTCTGATAATGTAATTAACAATATTTATTTTACTTGCCAATTTTACAATATCAATGTGTATGAGATTCCAAACACACTGATTTTTTTTTTTGCTCAGCTGTAAATTTTATTTTTGGAAGAATATTTTAAAAAGACAAAGTATTTATTGATTTAGTTTTATTATACAATAGCTTATTTTATTTTAAAATTTTACTTTGGGCCAGGAACTGGTGGTTCATTCATATAATCCTAAATAATTAGGAAGCTGAGATCTGAGGATCTTGGTTCCAAGACTACGCAGGAAAGTCTGTGAGATTCCTATCTACAAATAACCACCAGAACACTGGCAGTGGAGTTGTGGCTCAGAATGGTAGAGTGCTAGCCTTGAGTGAAAAGTATCTCAGGGTCAGCATCCAGACCCTGAGCTCAAGCCCCATAACCAAAAAATTAAAATTAAAATTAGTTTATTTTAAATTTAAAAATGTTTATTATATTTAAATATTTGTACAGAGGGGCTTTAATTCAATATATTATTTATGAGTATAAGGCATAGTATTTAATGGATACAAATGATTATTTTCCTCCTTTTTTGGTTTTTGATATAACAAGAAGTATTATAGTTCAGTTTTATATAAATATAACTCATATACCCGTTGGGTCATTCACAGAGTTTTAGGACTTTGTGTAATTTATTTATTTATTTATTTATTTATTTATTTATTTATTTATTTATTTATTCAAGTTCTGGTGCATAAACTCAGGGCCTGAACACTGTCCCTGAGGGTTTTGTTTTGCTTAAGGCTGCTCCTCTACCCCTTGAGTCATAGCTCCACTTCAGGCTTTATAGTGATTAATTGGAGATAAAAGTCTCGTAGATTTACCTGCTAATGCTAGCTTTGAATTTTGATTCCCAGATTTCAGCCTCCTTGTTAACTAGGATGAGAGGCATGAGCCACTGGCACCCAGATAGCTATATAAATAATTAACTGGAAGCTGATTTATTCATTTTATCAAGTCATTACTTGAGTTGGGCAATGGTTTATAGTTGCTTTTCTTTTTCTTTCTTTTTTTTGTTTTTGGGTCCGGTCGTGGAGCCTGAACTCTGGGCCTGGGTGTTGTCCCTCAGCTCTTCAGCTCAAGGCTAGCGCTCTACCACTTGAGCCACAGTGCCACTTCTGGCTTTTTTCTTTTTGCTTATGTGGTGGTGAGGAATGGAACCCAGGGCCTCATGCATGCAAGACAAGAGCTCTACCACTGAGCCACCTTCCCAGCCCCTATAGTTGCTTTTCTTAATACCTAATGAGCATCTATATGTTAATCCTAGAGCATAAATGACTTCATGCATTTTGATATCTTTACTCTGAAAAGCATCAAGCGTGTAATTATTATTATTGTTTGCTGGTACTGGGGTTAGAACTCAAGGCCTTCTGTTTCTTTGACTAACTTGCTTACCTGGAGCTTCATCATTTGAGTCATGCCTACAGCCATTCTTTTTGTTGGCTGATTTAGAGATGAAGTCTCTGCTGGGGCTAGTTTCAAACTGCAATCCATCAGATTTCACTCTCTTGTGTAGCCAGGATTACAAGCATGAACCACCAGCACCCAGGTACCATATGTATTTTTTTTATTTGTGAACATACTGTACAGAGGAGTTACAATTACATGGGCAGGATAATGCGTACATTTCTTACCAAGCATTGCAGCCTCCTCCTTTGTTTACCCTTCACATCCCTTCCCAGCCTCCCCCCTCCCCCCCAATCCCAATCTTCTCCTTCCACCCCCACCTCCCCCCCCCCCACCGACGTTGTAAAGCTCGTTTTGGAATGACAACTTGTACTTCTCATTGCGTATGTATTATTTTTAAAGGCAGCTGGTGATTAAACTGTGACACCTTGTATAAGCACTAGCAGAGCTCCAAGTCTCTCTAGAAATAATAAATTTTAAAGGGTCATGAGTTTATGTTGTTGTTTATTATTTTAGATTAAATTACTATATGCTTTTCCTTTCCTCATGATATTTCTTCAATCTACTTCTCCCTTTTTAAGATACCAATTTTATCCCATTTTTACTTATAATTATATTTAAAATTAAGTATATTATGCTGTTTTTTTGTTTATTGTGCTTGCTTTTTTCAGTTATAGGTCATTTTCGCTAATAAATCAAGTGAACTCATTCTGATAGCAAATTAAGACTATTTAGACTTTGCCAGAGTACCACGTAGACATCCAGGTACAGAGAACAAAGAAAAACTTATTGTTGGGAAAGGGGGCCAGCAAGACTCCTTCTCACAAGGGAGGAATGAGAGGAAGCACCAGCTATATAACCTAGGGGGTTTAGGAGGAGCTAGAAGGGGCTAGGAGGCAGACCCTGGTGTGGACATGTGGGCCAGGGGCTTCATCATGGTGGACTAGGGCTTATGGCTGCCATCCAAGTAGTAGATAAGGGTCCTACAACTGCCCAGACCTGAAGGTCACTCTAAGGGGCTCTTGTTGCCTTACATGGTGGTAGCTGCCCCAGAGAAGTGCTATCCCCAGGTAAAGGGGGTTGGAAATTGATTATTTACTGCTTCTACTACATGGGCCTGGTGTTCCCTAGGAAAGGGGCATGCTAAGCTGTGGAGAAGAGAAGGAGTGGACTAAGCTATAGGAAGGGACTCATTTCGCTAACAAGTTCATTTCCTATGTTGACAATTTGGACAAGTAACTAAATAAAACACTGAGTACTAAAGTGGGGTGCTGGTGACTCATGCCCATAATCCTAGCTACTTAAGAGATTGAAATTTTAGGATTACAGTTCAAAGTCAGTCTGGGCAGGAAAGTCTGTGAGACTCATCTCCAATAAACCACCAGAAGACCAGAAGTGGAGTGTGGCTCAAAATGGTAGAACACTAGCCTTAAGCAAAAAAGGGCTCAGGGACAGTGCCCAGAATCCAAGTTAAGCCCCATGACCAACGGAAAAGCAAAACTGAGTACTAATTACATTTTTAACTAGTATTAAAATATAGCTTGAATAAATTCTTTTGATTATTTTTCAAACATTAGTCAACTATTAACAGAACTCCTGAATGTGGCACTGTGACCTCATCTCACTGGGCTTTCTGGTGGCCAGCTGGGAATGCCTTTGAACAACTCTGTGAGAGACCTAGAGTTCAAGGCCAATGACCAGAAATGGATATCTACAGGAATTCTATTGAAAATCATGATGAATAGGTGTTGTATTTTTTCTTTCCTAATCATAATGTAAAGAAAGGGATGCAAAATGCAATTTTAAAACAAAGGCTATTGACAGAATAAAAGGATTTTAGAAACAAATAAAATCAAGATGAATTTGAATTAAGTCACACACTAGCCAAATAACTAAGCTCCAACATTTATGGAGTCTAGAAGGTGCAGCATCAAGCTAAAAATTAGAGAATCAAAGAATAATGATGCATGGTGAACAGGTACAAAGGTCCTTTCTCAAAACTGATGCAGATAAGGAAAGGAAGAAGGGAAGGAATGAAAGAAGGAAGGAAGATTGATATGAGAAAGTGAATAGGGGAATGTTCTAATGGGTCCCTGAAATTAATTCTTCTTTTTTGTTTTTTTGTGGGACCTGAACTCTGGGCCTGGGTGCTGTCCCTCAGCTCTTCAGCTCAAGGCTAGCACTCTACCACTTGAGCCACAACGCCACTTCTGTCTTTTTTCTTTTTGCTTATGTGGTGCTGAGGAATTGAACCCAGGGCCTCATCCATACAAGGCAAGCACTCTACCACTGAGCCACCTTCCCAGCCCCTGAAATTAATTCTCATAATCAATATTGCTACTGAAAATTTAAAATTTATACTGGTAGTAGTAGCTGAGAAGAGATGGTGATACATTATGGGTATGATATCTATTCTAGTTATAGAATTATTAGTTTACATCAGGTTATATCTATTTTATCCAGTAGCATAAATGATGACAGGAGGGAAAATGTAAAATCATAGAGGTTTCAAAAACATCTGCCTAAAATATTCTGTTAAAATAATATTTCATGAGCTAAGTAAGTCCAAAGTACTGGATCACTGAGCTAATGCACTGAGACAGGATTTTTATGCTATTGAAGAATTAATCTACAACACTTGACAGAACTTAATTTAATTTTAGAAAATAACAACATGGGGAAAAGAGGGGGGAGGGTAAAAACCAGGAGAAAATGAGGTTGGGGGTTATAGTGTTCAAAAAGAAATGACTCAGGACCTGACTTATGAAACTGTGACCCCTCTGTACATCACCTTTAAAATAAAAATAAAAATAAGCTAAAAAACCTTGACAGTATTTACTAAATATATAAAAAGACAAGTCAATATGTTTGGTAGTAGCCAATATTATATACAATTTTTAATTAACTTATTTATTTTGGTATTGGTACTGGGTTTTGAACTCAAGGCTGGGAAACTGCCCCTTAGCTTTCTCTGCTCAAAGCCAGCCACTTGAGTCATGGTTCTACTTTCAGGGTTTTCTTTTTCTTTTTCTTTTTCTTTTCTTTTTTTTTTTTTAGTGTTTAACATGCAAGACTTTTATTCAAAGTTCCAATAAACAGATGCTCAACAAATAATTATAGCCTGGAGGGCTCAAAGAACATAAGAAAGCAGAACGAAAGAAAGATAGAAAAGAAGAAACAAGAGAAGGAAATAAAAGCAAAGAAAGAAGGAATCACCTAGGTTACCTGACTGGTCATTGTCTCAAACTTTCTGAATTTATCATGTATTCGGTGCAGGTGCAGAAATGGGTACACATGATTGCCAATTGCAGGTTGAGTGCTGCCTACTTTTTCTTTTTCTTTTTGGTGGCTATTTGGAAGTAAGAGTTTCATGGACTTTCCTGACAAGGCTGGCTTTGGACCACAATTCTCAGATCTCAGCTGCCTGGTTAGCTAGAATTATGGGCATGAGGCATCAGCATCCTAATACCTTAAAAATATGAAAATGAAGATTGTGGTTACTACAAGTGCATATGTTGACATCTAAAGAAATAAAATAATTTATATTAACCAAGAGAAACAGGTGAAAATTTTAAACAAGCATTTGTATGTCTATGTATGTCTGTGTGTACTACTTTTTCTTTATTTTATGCAAGCACTGAGGCTTGAACTTAGGTCCTGAGTGCTGTTCTTTAGCTGTTTTGCTGAATTCTGATACTTTATGACTTGAGTCATAGCTCCACTTCTGGCTTTTTAGTGGTTAATTGGAGATTAAGTTCATGGGATCTATGGAGTCTCATGCACTTTTCTGCCTAGGTTGACTATGAATAGCAATCCTCAGACCTTAGGCTCCTGAGGGGCTGGGATTACAGTTGTGAGCAGCTGCTGGTGCCTGGCTTTGCAGTTTTAAGCAGAGAGATCAATGCCAAATTAAGTGTCAGACATAATTATTTTTGTATCTGATATGTAGATATCTATCAAAATAGAGTGATTAATAGATCTACTGAAACTAAAATAATAGTTTCCTAGTAACAGATCATTTAGTGATTGTATATTTTATATTACTATTTATAACAGACTAAACCAAATAGGTCATAAAAGATATTAAGTAATAATAATGACAATAATATCAAATTATTGTATAGGTTGAATCTATATACATTTCAAGTAGGAAATCATATTTTGTTCAATGCATGATTAGCATATTAGGAAAACTATTTAATTTCCAACATAGATTCAAATATTTACTTCGAATTGACTAGACCAATTTATATTTTTTACAAATTGCTTTTCATAATGACAGCTGCATTATAAAATGGCAATGTGTAATTTCTTTGGTTGGATTTAGACCTGTCCTCAGGAAACAGGGTGAAATATTTCCATCAGAATTCAGCTTTCCATTTGCTTCATCAGCTTTCAATTCAATGCCTCTGTGTTATGTGAAAGAATGAAAGCTATTAAAATTTGCTTATGTCTCAGAAATGCCATCAATGTTTGAAAGCCTTCCACTGATTTATGGCAGGTTTTGTATAAGGAAAGACACTATCATTTGAACAATTAATACCATGATTGATAACATGTATTCAGAAAGATAAGTGATTCTTGGGTGCCTTAAGTGTATATGTAATGATTTTGTCTAGGAAAAATATTATATTTTAAAAGTTACAATAAATGAAATTAACATATTAGTAGAAAGTAGAAAAGTTGGCATCAATAGCACATGTTAACAATATTTTTTCTTTTATACTTCTGTCTATTAAATTATATAGTTTTTCATGAAAAGTTTTATGCTTTTGTTTGTTTTTCTGCCAGATATGGAGCTTGAACTCGAGGCCTCGGCATTGTCCATGAGCTATTTTAAAATATTTTTCCTCTACTATTTTGAACCACAGTTCCAGTTTTGGTTCTTTTTGGTACCTAATGGGAGATAAAAGCCTCACAGACTCCTGCCTGGGCTACCTTTGAACCATGATTCTCAGCCTCCTGAGTAGCTAGATGTGATTGCAGATCTGAGCCACTGATGCCCAGTAAGCACAAGTATATTTTTAATATTAAAATGTTTTGTCCTTCTTCTTGAGAGAAAAGTAAATGCCTTATATAAGATATACCAAAAGTTGATTACTTTTTTGAGAATCACATATATTTAATTTACTGTTGTTATTATTACTACTACTATCATCACTACTATTATGGTGCCAGTCCTGAGGCTTGAACTTTGGGCCTGGGATTTTGTGTTCAAAGCTAGTGCTTTACCACTTGAGCCAGAGCTCTGCTTTTGGCTTTTTGGTGGTTAATTGAACGTAACAGTCTTATCAGCTAGGCATAGAATGCTCACACCAGTAATCCTACCTACTCAGAAGGCAGAGATCTGAGGATTTCTGTTTGAAGCATCCTGAGCAGAAAAATTTCTAAAGACTTATCTCCAATTAAGCACTCAGAAATTGGAAGTGGATCTGTGGCTCAAAAAGGCACAGTGTATCCTTGAACAAAAGAGCTCAGAGACAGAGCCCAGCCCCTGAATTCAAGTCTCCTAACTGACCAAAATAAATAAATAAAATAAAACAAAGGCTTATTGACTTTCTTGTGGTGGCTTCAAACATTGATCTTTATATCTCAGCCTCCTGAATAGCTAGGATTACAGGCATAAGCTACTGGTGCCCAACTTGAATATCAAATTTAGATTAAATATAGCTAAGTAATAATTAGGGGCTGCACTAATGTTTATTAGGGGCTAGATATTAATACACAATAAGATTACTTTTCTCCTAGAGTGTCAACATAGTAAACAATACTCCAGAATTATTTCTATTCTTTTCTTAAGTACTTTTAAATGTTGTTTGAAAAAGGTAATTAGGTGAGTATTTTGGAGGTAGATGAGATTCTGAACGGCAGTATCTTTCTGTAGTTATTTTTTTAAAGGTCTAACAGGCATTTGTTTATGATTCTAGAATTGGACAAAGTAGAGTGGCCGTTTTGATGAGCTACACAGGAGGTTGGCTTCATAAAGAAAAGGTTGGAACAAAATGATAAAGGGAACAAAATGATAAATGGAACAAAAAGCAGATTTGTCATTTTCAAAATTGCTTTTGTTACAGGGTTAGACCTCAGGGAACTTCCTTGTTAGGATGATCCATTCTAAGTAGGCAAGAATCTCTTAAAAACATATTTTAGAAACTATTTAAAAATTCCATTTGATTATGTGGAACATGAGTGACTCTTTTCTGCTTTGGTCTGGTCTGCTAGGGCCCAATGCAGGGAGCTAGTCCCAAATAGTGACCTCTACTAAACTGTTTGACAGAGTTATTAGGATTCCTTTGTAATTGTCACTTCCACAAATAACACATAAATGGGTCCTATGCTTGAAAAGGTGCAATCATGGTGGAATGGTTGGCATTTGGCATATTGTGCATCCATCCTATGGCTAACTTATAAAAAGCAACTTCCGGCATGTGAATATTTTCTTCTCTTGTTTTCCTTCTGTGGTGTTGCAGCATGCTCTTTGTTTCTTTCTCTCTTTGTTTCTTTTTCAGATAGACTCTCCCATTTTTTTCCTGGGGTCAGCTTCTGAACTTATTTTAATACTTTAATTAATATAGCTGGAATACTATGCTGTCAATATGAACCACAGCAAAACTTACAGGAATTAAGTTGAAGAGAAATAGAGCAAGTTATTCTTGGTGAAAGGGATACTACTTCACAAGCTTTATTTATTCCCTTTAAGATTTTAAATATTAAAAAGTGATTTAAAATAATCAGAAGAAGAATCAACATCATCAGAAGCTTTGTGGGCCACTGAAATGATAGAAATACTAAATCTTTGACTGTAGTGTTGAATAATAATAACTAACTTCCGGAGAACAAGGTCTGAAAATCAGGGTGCTTGATTGTCTAGGGTCAAGAAGAATTTGCTAACTCAAAGAAACATGAGCAATTTCTTTTTCTGTAGTTTTTTTGTTCTAATTGAGTTAAAAACAAGTTGGTTCTATTGCTATTTACCAATTTAAATGTTAATCTCTTCCGGGGAAAAATATTTGGCCAGTACTTGGGTATCCCTTAACCCAGTCAAATAGGAATGAAATTATCCATCGCCTGTCATTTTTCTTGTTGAACTAGTGAAGGGAAAGATTAGATTGAGAGCTGGTGAGTGGGATGAAGTTTCTGGAATAGAATTAGAGAAGAGTTTGGAGGGGAAATTGATGGTTAAAGATAATGGCTACACTGATGAAATATAAATGAACATTTTCTTTTTTGGGGGGGGTGGTTGATTTTGGGGCTTGAACTCTGGGCTTGGGCGCTGACCCTGTGCTCTTCAGCTCACGGTGACCACTCTATGGATTGAGCCACAGCACCACTTCCAGTTTTTTTTTCCTAGTGGTTTATTGGAGATAAGAGTCTCATGGATTTTCCTGCCCAGGCTGGTTTTGAACCGTGATCCTCAGATCTCAGCCTCCTGAATAGCTAGGATTACAGGTATGAGCCACTGCTGCCTGGCATATATGAACATTTCAAAAGGCATGTGACACATATCCATGCACTTCATAATCAAAGCTGAAAATTTCTTCATCAAGAGAAATTTTGAAGTGTTCCACATATCATAATGTCAATGGATAGCAATCCCTGGGGTTCACCCATATTAAATAGACAGCAACAATCTTTTATTAAAATTGTTTCTGGTTAATTAATTTCCCTACAATTTACCATCTATGGTAGTAGGTATTATTTCATCTTGGTACATTTTCACTTGTTTGTTTTGTTTTAATTTTGTATTGAAAATGGGTTTTCTGTAGTCTATTTGTTGAACTGGAAATAAAACAGTAGAATCTGATTTTTAGCTTATAGATTACAGAAGATAAAAACTGTGAAGATGTACAAGATAGACTACTATATAAATCTATTCAGAGAAAATAGTTTTGAATTATGAATGTTGGTGTCATTCAGCTTATGTTAGTTCTGTTGAAGAACAGCCTTATCTCCTGTATAATATTATTGATGGGAGGCTACTGTTCAGAACAGAAAATAATGAAGAAAATTGTACTTCCAAGTTTTCTTTTCTTCCCTTGGACATTTGTAGGTTTGTTATTTACAGCATAATTTTATCTATATTTATCTATTAGGTATTTAATAACTAATAGATACCTTGAGAGTGTCTACATTATATTATGTTACACATTATCTAATATACTGGAGTGGTTAATCTATTTTTATTTTGACAAGGCACAGATATTCTGTATTTATTTTCATAGCAAAAGCCCTATGAATTGTTAAATATCTCTGTAATATAATTTCATGCTATTAAATTTTACCCCATTTATTTACATATTTATAATCAAAGTTTATATTCATGTATATTTATTTATGAATACACATAAAAACACACATATTCTTACAATACAATTTATGTGTATAAATGTTCCATCAATCAAAAAGTCTAAGTGTATTATTATATATGAACTGTTACCATAATAACTAAGTGTTTTACAGAATCAAAATCATAAATCACCCCAAAGATATTCTTAGCTTGAATTTATTATTTTTTCAGTTTAATTTTATTGTTAAGGTGATGTACAGAAGGGTTACAGTTACATACATAAGGTAGTGAGAACATTCCTTATTGAACATTGTTACCTCCTCCCTAGTTATTCTCCCACTTTTCTTCCCCACAACTCATAAAGTTCATTTCCAACATACTGTCTTGTATCACTGTTGTATTGGTTCACACTTTGTCTTTTGTCTCACCATTTTGTTGTTCCCCTTTGCTTCCCCAAATCAGATAAACATATAAACAAGACACAGGGTACCAAAATCAAATACGGTGACAACAAGGAATAAACCAAAGGGGGGAAAAAGGAAAAGAAATAACTTTGCACAATACATTAAAAACAACAACAAAGGATCGCAACGACCCGGCGGGGCCACTCGGGCCCCAGAGGTACCGCGAAGAAGCTGCCTGAGCGTGGACACTCTTGACCTGACAGCTTCGACAGAGGCAGAGACAGAAAAGAATCACACAGAGCCACCACCGCCCAACCCAGCCCGGATTGCAACAACAACTGATGACCTACACCACACAGAAACAACCAGCTCCAGGGTGAGTACCCCACAGGGGACAGTGTATCCCTCAAGGGAGACCAGAGCTGGAGGGAATCCCCAGACCCTGACCTAGACTCCCTACCCCAACACCCGGACCACAGGACCCACTAAAACTGGGAACTGTTTGAGAGCTCCACCAGCCCATGGAGCACACTCAGCTGGCCAGGCTAGAGCAAGAGCACCCCTGGAAGGGAGCTTAAATGCCCAAGCCAGGAACAGCGCCCCTGGGTCAAGACTACCAACAGTAGAAGAAATTTGAACTGTGTCCCCCAGGCTGTATAACCTAGGTGGTATACACATCAGCACAGGCCTAACGAGTGCGCTCCAGGCTGCATAACCTAGGTGGTATACACATCAGCACAGGCCTAACAAGCGCGCTCCAGGCTGGGGCCGGAACCAGGCCCGGGGATCCGGCGCCTGAACAACACAACCAACTCCTCCCAATTGAAGTAAAAAGCTGAGCATACGCCTCAACAGAGGGTAGAAAACCAGGAAACAACACTCCCCCGGGAAGCAAGCCTGTGACAACAAAAGACCTGGAGGCCCAGGACAAGAGAAGCCCAAACCCCACCAAAACTCCACCCATATACCCTAGACTGGGAATTGGGCAACACAGGCTGCCAGCACCTGATAGTAAGCAGGAGCTCAGACTGTTAAGACGGCTCAGCAATAGAGTGATAGTCTTGGATGTATGAGGCCCTGGATCTGATTCCTCAGCATCACAAAAGCAAAAAGGGTCAGAAGTGGTGCTGTGGCTCAAACGGTAGGGTGCCAGCCTTGAGCTGAAAAGCTGAGGGACAGCACCCAAACCTAGAGTTCAAGCCCACAACCAGCCCAAAACAAACAAACAAAAACACATCAGGAGCCCATAGCAGACTCCAGTATTTGGGAGAGTGCATCCAGAGCATCTGTTCTTCACAAGAGCACCAGTAGGAGCAAACACAAGCAGTCTAGGCTGCTCAACCCTTCCAAAGGCGGGAACTGCCAGCAATCTACAGCAGAGAGCTGAGAATCCTAAGTAAGTCAGAATAGCAGCTGGAAATAGGCTCCCAACAGAACCTAGATCAGGCACAGACTCTCTCTACCAATACAGAGTCAGCAACCAAGCAAAGACAGACACACCAAAACAAAATTGAAGAGCAGTCTCCTGAACCTCCATGCAAAAATCACAGAGAAAAATCACAAGGTTTACTACCACCCAGGACAGCAAGCTCACCTCAAAAGCCAGCAGCCACACAGGGGAGAGCCCCAGTGGGAGCAAAGCAGGAATGGAAGACAAAAGCTACATCCAAGGGTTGCTGGAGGCAATGACTCAAGAAATAAAGCAAGAAATTGATCAGAAATTGAAAGAGCACAAGGATGAACTATCCAAAGAGATACAGGGTATCAAACAAGAGATGCATGCAAAAATAGAAGCTGCACAAACCTCAGTAAGAAGTGAGATAAACACCAAATTAGAGGTAATGCATACCTCATTGAGAGGTGAGATCAGTACTCTGAGAACCAACATTGAATCCATAAAGGGATCCATTTCCTCCATGCAAACCACAATAGAAGCCACTGTCAACAGAGTGAATGAAATGGAAGGTAGAGTGTCAGATACAGAAGACAGAATACACCAACTGGACCAAAAAGTGACAGATATGGAAAAATCACTCAAATTAAACCAAAGGGATATTCAAGAGCAAGCAGATAATGCTAAAAAATTTAACCTTCGCATAATTGGAGTGGACGAAGGTGAGGAATTCCAGAGCAAGGGAATGCAACACCTATTTAACAATATAATCAATGAAAATTTTCCCCACCTCAAAAACGGCCATCTTAACTACATCACAAAAGCTTATCGAACACCCAACAAACAAGACCCCAGGAGAAACACTTCTAGACACATTATAGTAAAAATGATAGATCTGAATAATAAGGAAACAATCCTGCATGCAGCAAAAATGAAGAAGGAGCTATACTACAACGGGAAAAAAATAAGAATTACTGCAGATCTCTCCACACAAACAATGAATGCAAGAAAAGCCTGGGAAAGCACCATACGAGCCCTGAGAGCCAATAACTGCCAACCCAGACTGATCTACCCGGCAAAGCTAGCATTCACATTCGATGGAGAACTGAAAACTTTTAATAGCAAAGAAAAACTAAATGAATACATAAACATTAAGCCAGCATTACAAAGAATTCTAAGAGGGGGGACACAACCTGAAGAAAGCAGCCAGGAACTGGGGCCTGCCCCAAACAGGCATTACTCAAAGTCTACCTGAGCAAGCACAGAAAGAAAGGAAAGAAGAAAAACTTAGGAAAACGGAATGGCAGGGACAACAATGCATCTCTCTATACTTTCTCTTAATATAAATGGGCTGAATTCGCCAATTAAAAGAAAACGAACTGAGGACTGGATCAGAAAACAAGACCCATCCATCTGTTGCCTTCAGGAGACCCACCTCTCAGCCAAACATACAAACAAACTCAGAGTGAAGGGGTGGAAAAGGATCTACCAATCAAACGCCCCCAGTAAGAAAGCAGGTGTAGCTATCCTGATATCTGACAAAATAAACTTTTCATTAAAATCAGTACAGAAAGACAAGGACGGACACTACATATTAATAAAGGGAACAATCCAAGAGGAGGATATAACCATCATCAACTTATATGCCCCAAATATTGGTGCACCCAGATATGTCAAACAAATGCTCTCAAACTTACAGAATAAAATAGATCCCAATACGATAATACTAGGAGACTTTAACACACCACTCTCACCAAAGGACAGGTCTACCAACCAGAGGATTGGCAAAGAAGCTACCAAATTAAGAGAGGCCATACTTCAAGCGGAATTAACTGACATCTACCGAGTATTTCACCCTAAAACAACACAGTACACATTCTTCTCAGCAGCTCACGGAACTTTCTCCAAAATAGACCATATCATAGTTCATGCAAGGAACTTAAGCAAATACAAAAGGATCGACATAATCCCCTGTATCCTATCTGACCACAGTGGAATCAAGCTAGCACTCAATAACAAAGCATACCACAGAAATTTCTCTAATACATGGAAATTGAACAGCACACTCCTTAACAATGCCTGGATAACAGAAGAGATCAGAGAAGAAATAAAGCATTTCCTACAACTCAATGAAAATGAAAACACCTCACAAAGAAACTTGTGGGACACAGCAAAAGCAGTCCTGAGGGGCAAATTTATTGCCCTCAGTGCCCACATCAAGAGAATGGAGACAGACCAAGTAAATAATCTCATGTTGCAATTAAAACAGCTAGAAAAACAAGAAAAAATGGGACCTAAAGCTACTAGACGAAGCCAGATAACCAAATTAAAAGCAGAGATTAACCAATTAGAAAATCAGAAAACCATAACCAAAATAAACCAAACAAAAAGCTGGTTTTTTGAAAAAATAAACAAAATTGATGGCCCATTGGCTAGATTAATTAAAAAAAGAAGAGAGGAAACCCATATTAATAGGATTAGGGATGCCACGGGAAACATCACAACACGTACCCAAGATATCCAAACAGTTCTAACAGACTACTTTCAAAAACTATACTCTCTAAAGGAAGAAAATCGGGCAGAAATGGATGCATTTTTAGAGAAATACAAGTTGCCCAAACTGAGCAAAGAAGAAGTTAATCAATTAAATAAGCCAATATCCTATAATGAGATACAGGAAGCTATCAAAAGTCTTCCAACAAAAAAAAGCCCAGGACCAGATGGATTCACAGCAGAATTCTATAAGACCTTTAAACAAGAACTAATACCCATACTCCTCAAGCTCTTCAGAGAAACAGAGAAGGAAGGAGCTATCCCAAACTCATTCTACGAAGCCAATATCACACTCATCCCCAAACCAGGCAAAGACCCAACCAAAAAGGAGAATTACAGGCCAATCTCCTTGATGAACACAGATGCAAAGATCCTTAACAAGATTCTAGCTAACAGAATCCAGAAACACATAAAAAAAATAATTCACTATGACCAGCTAGGCTTCATCTCAGAGACACAGGGATGGTTTAACATACGTAAGTCAATAAATGTAATCCAACATATCAACAGAGCCAAGGTCAAGAATCACATGATTATCGCTACAGATGCAGAAAAGGCCTTTGACAAAATTCAACATTCATTCATGCTAAAAGCTCTGGAGAAAATAGGAATAGAAGGAACATTTCTAAAAACAATAAAAGCCATTTATGACAGACCAATAGCCAATATTATACTTAATGGGGAAAAGCTACAACCAATTCTCCTAAAATCAGGAACAAGGCAAGGATGCCCACTGTCTCCACTCCTCTTCAATATAGTCCTAGAACCCTTAGCCAGGGCAATAAGGCAAGAAAAAGACATTAAAGGGATCCGCATGCAGACGACATGATACTATACCTCCACGATCCCAAAAACTCCATCCCCAAACTCTTAGAAATCATAAATCACTTCGGCAAAATAGCAGGATACAAAATAAACCCACAAAAATCAGTTGCCTTCCTATACACTGATAATGTACAGGAAGAGAGGGAAATAAAGGGAGCAACCCCATTCACAATAACCTCCCGAAAAATAAAATATTTAGGAATTAACCTAACCAAAGATGTAAAAGAACTATTTAATGAGAACTATAAAAAGTTAAAGAAAGAAATTGCAGAAGACACTAGGAAATGGAAAGACCTCCCATGCTCCTGGATAGGCCAACTTAATATAGTAAAGATGGTAATACTTCCAAAACTAATATACAAATTCAATGCAATTCCTATTAAAATCCCAATGATGTACATCACTGAAATACAGAAAACAGTCCAAAAATTCATATGGAACAACAAAAGACCTAGAATAGCCAAAACAATTCTAGGGGATAAAGACAATATGGGAGGGCTATCCATGCCGAACTTCAAACTCTACTACAGAGCTATAATAACAAAGACAGCATGGTACTGGCACAAAAACAGACCCGAAGACCAATGGAACAGAATAGAAGATCCAGAAATAAATCCACAGGCCTACAGCCAGCTGATATTCGACAAAGGAGCCAAAGACATACAATGGAAGAAACACAGCCTCTTCAACCGCTGGTGCTGGGAAAACTGGGCAGCCACATGCAGAAAACTAAAAGTGGACCCCAGCCTATCACCATGCACCAACATCAACTCAAAATGGATTAAAGACCTTAACATTAAACCTGAATCTCTGAAACTACTGCAGGACAGAGTAGGAGAGACACTTGAACTAATAGGCACAGGAAGGAACTTCCTGAACAGAGTCCCAGGGTCACAACAAATTGGAGAGAGACTCGACAAATGGGACTACCTTAAAATAAAAAGCTTCTACACAGATAAAGCTATCGCAACCAAGCTAGAAAGACAACCAACTAATTGGGAAAAAAATATTTACCAGCAATATATCAGACAAGGGGTTAACATCCTGTATATACAGGGAACTCAAGAAACTAATCCCTCCCAAACCTAACAAACCAATTACTAAATGGGCAAGGGAACTAAAGAGGGACTTCTCAAATGAAGAAATAAAAATGGCAAAGAAACACATGAGGAAATGTTCATCATCCCTGGTGGTGAAGGAAATGCAAATAAAGACAACCCTGAGATACCACCTTACCCCAGTCAGAATGTCCCACATCCACAAATCAGCCAACGACAAATGCTGGAGGGGATGTGGAGAACGAGGAATGCTATTACACTGCTGGTGGGAATGTACACTCATACAACCACTTTGGAAAGCAGTCTGGAGGGTCCTTAGAAAGCTAAAGATTGACCTCCCTTACGACCCAGTCATACCACTTCTAGGCATCTACCCTGAACAACAGGAATCAATATACAAGGACACGTGCACCTCCATGTTTATTGCAGCACTGTTCACAATAGCTAGGATATGGAAACAACCTAGATGCCCCACCACAGATGAATGGATCCAAAAATTGTGGTATCTATACACAATGGAATATTATGCAGCCATTAGAAATGACAAAATAATGGCATTTGCAGGGAAATGGATGGAGCTAGAAGGAATCATGTTGAGCGAGGTAAGCCAAGAATGAAGAGACAAACAGAACATGGTCTCCCTGATAAGTGGATGATAAATCCAAAATGTTAGGTGATATGACAAAACTAACAGGACTTAAGAAACAAAGAACTCCCACTCATCTGGTTGAACCACTACCAAATATCCCCATGCTGCTGATCACATATATGGTATATAACATATGAGCACCGTTATATATTACAGACTGTGATAGACAATTTGCTCCAGGAAAGTTAGAATGAACTTGTGACTTTAAATGAGCATCATTATTCCACAATACTGTGAATTTCCGGAAATTAAGTAATCACTTAATCACAATCAAAAAAAAAAAACCTTGGGGAAGGAGGGAGGGAGGGGATGGTAGGGAGAAAACAATGGAGGGGGTAACAATGTTCAAGAGGAAGTGTACTCATTACCCCACTCATGTAACTGTAACCCTCTGTATAGTATATTTACAATATAAAATTAAAAAAAAACAACAACAAAGAAAAAGCTCTTGTTTCCATATCTTGGAGTGCATCTCAATTATCATCATTTTATATGGTCATATGTACATAGCTATTGATCCTCTGCTAGGACTATCCTAGACATATACTAATTATTACAAATGAGGGAAACCATAGAGCCTGTGTTTCTATGGGTCTGTCTTACTTCATTTAATATGATTTTTTCCTAAGTCTTTCCATTTCCTTATGAATGGGCAATGTCATTCTTTCTGATGGAACTAACTTGAATTTAATCACACGGATCTCAGTTATCTGTTATGTCCTATGTCCATGAATTCAGTAAGCCTATGACTGTGTAAGTCATAATTATAAAATATAACAGTTAAAATATATGCATGAGGCATTAAATGTACATAAACACATATATGTAGATATGAGTATTATCATTGATTATTATATAAATAAAAATTTTAATAAAAGAATGAACATTTATAGATGTACTTCAAAGGAAGGGCTCAACTGGAATTTAGAAAAACCTTTAAATTATGCAATTTTATTTTAATGTAAAATATTTCCACAAGGTTAATGATTTTTCCATCTTACAATGAACAGGTGTGAAAGAGAGAAAATTTGTCAGGTTTTACTGTGAGAGACTCATTTTTCCTTATGCTCGTTAAATCATCATTATGCTAGCCAAACACCAGGGGCTTGTATTCCTAGCAAGTCAGGAACCTGAGATCTGAGGATTATGGTATGAAGCCAGCCTTCGCAGGAAAGCTCATGAAATTTTATCTCCAATTAACTACCAAACAGCTGAAGTGGAGCTATGACTCAAGTGTGGAATGTTAGCTTGAGCAAAAAAGCTCAGTGAGAAATGATTATGCCCAGTGTTGAAGCCCTAGGACACACACACACACACACACACACACACACACACACACACATACACACACACACACACACACATGCACACACACACACACACAGATACACAGACACAGATACACAGACACAGACACACACATGGAGCCATTATGCTTGGTATCAGTCTGAACATAAGGTCATTCTTCCTAACTACATGGACATGAATAATGATTCTGAATAGAAGGAGATCATTAATAAAAACTTCTTGGATGTGGCCTCCATTGTAGAGTGCTCTGCTTCACAGAAGTTTTCAGGTCTGCCCATTCATGTCCCTGTGCTCATCATATAGTATCTGTACGCAAAGTAAGATTTACATTAATTGAATTTGTTTTTATCTTGTTCCTCTCCAGAATTTTGTTCAGATATTAACACCACAATATTACAAAAATATCTAGATAATGATTATCTCACTGATAAGGGTAAGCATCATATACAAATGTATTTGTGTTTATTAATTGCGCACCATATTCTGTTATTAAACTCCTTTAAAACTGCTCCAGTAATTTTGCTACATGTCTCAAAATGTCATTTCAGTTAATTTCCTACAGGCTATTAATTATAATTATTTTTGTTTGCCTAATTTTAAAGTAACACTATTTTTAAAATGGGCAATATTAATCATTAAAGTCACCAATATCATAAAAGGATACTGAGTATTTCTATGCAAATATTTGAAATTTTGATGAAATATATTTTTTTAGAAATTTTTGTTATAAAAATCATGTGCAGAGGGATTACAGTTACATAAATCAGGTATTTACTACATTCCCTTTTGAACAGCGTCACCTCTTCCCTCATTTTCTTCCTTATTTTCTCCTCCTGACTTCCTCCTACCCCAAGTTGTACAGTTCATTTCCAACATAGTGTCTAGTGAGTATCACTGCTGAATTGGTTCACCCTTTGTCCACTACCTCTGTGCTTCCCCTTCCCCTCCCCAAATCAGATAAACTTACATACAAAACAAAAGCTACAGAAATCAAAAACAGTGACAAAAGGGGACAAACAGAAAAAAGAACCAACCTTTTGCTTCCATTTCTTGTTCTTTTTGAGAAGCACTTCTGTGCAAATATCTGACAATTTAGATAAAATAGAAACCTTTTTCTTTTTCTCTTTCTTTCTCTCCCTCCCTCTCTTTCTTCCTTTCTCTCTCTCTCTCTTTCTTTCTTTCTTTCTTTCTTTCTTTCTTTCTTTCTTTCTTTCTTTCTTTCTTTCTTTCTTTCTTTCTCTCTTTCTTTCTTTCCTTCTTTCTTTCTCTCTCTTTCTTTCTTTCTTTCTTTCTTTCTTTCTTTCTTTCTTTCTTTCTTTCTTTCTTTCTTTCTTTCTTTCTTTCTCTCTCTCTCCTCTCTCTCCTTATCTCTTTCTCTCTTTCTCACTATTTCTCTTTCTCTTTCTTTCTTTCTCTCTTTCTTTCTTATCTTTCTCTCTCTCTCTTTCTTTTCTTTCTTTTCTTTCTTTCCCTCCCTCCCTCCCTTTCTCCCTCCCTCCCTCCCTCCCTCCCTCCCTTCCTTCCTTCCTTCCTTCCTTCCTTCCTTCCTTCCTTTCTTCCTTCCTTCCTTTCTTCCTTCCTTCCTTTCTTCCTTCCTTTCTTTCTTTCTTCCTTTCTTTCTCTCTCTCTTTCTTTCTTTCTTTCTTTCTTTCTTTCTTTCTTTCTTTCTTTCTTTCTTTCTCTCTCTCTCCTCTCTCTCCTTATCTCTTTCTCTCTTTCTCACTATTTCTCTTTCTCTTTCTTTCTTTCTCTCTTTCTTTCTTATCTTTCTCTCTCTCTTTCTTTTCTTTCTTTTCTTTCTTTCCCTCCCTCCCTCCCTTCCTCCCTCCCTCCCTCCCTCCCTCCCTCCCTTCCTTCCTTCCTTCCTTCCTTCCTTCCTTCCTTCCTTCCTTCCTTCCTTTCTTCCTTCCTTCCTTTCTTCCTTCCTTCCTTTCTTCCTTCCTTTCTTTCTTTCTTCCTTTCTTTCTCTCTCTCTCTCTCTCTCTTTCTTTCTTTCTTTCTTTCTTTCTTTCTTTCTTTCTTTCTTTCTTTCTTTCTTTCTTTCTTTCTTTCTTTCTTTCTTTCTTTCTTTCTATCTTTCTTCCTGTGGCTTTAACTCAGGGCCTGAACACTGTTTCTGAGCAGCTTTGGCTCAAGGCTGGTAATCTATCACTTGGAGCTTTTATGGTGTTTAACTAGAGTTAAGCATCTCTGAGACTTTCGTACCTAGGCTGGCTTCAAACATCAGATAGCACCCTCCGGAATAGCTAGGATTACAGGCATGAATCACTGGCACCTGGCCTAAAAAATTCTAGACATGATTTATAAATACTTCCTCAATCTTCCATTAAGGAATAAGTGTTAATTCATCAACACTTGACCCCAGGTTGGCCACATAATTTGATGTTTGAAATGTTACTACTGAGATAAATTTGCTGTTTTTAAAAACAGATGATGAATCTAGGTCTCATGGAGAAGATATGGAGAAAAGCCAGTACATTAGATTACCTGTCACCATGTATATCGGTGATGACTCCATAAACCCTTCAGTATATGAAAGGTCTCAACAGACCAAACCTGAGATGATCTAGATTATAAAACCACTCAACAAAACACAGACTTATATCATAATTTAAATTTTGTTACTGTAAACCATTAAGTTTTGGGGTGGTTGTTATAAAGAAATAGCTCATTGACACAGTATATGCTTATTATTTTCTTTAATATAAAAACAAAAAGATTATCTGTTGTGGGCTAATGAATTATCATTGTTACAGTTTCATTAAACCAATCAATCAAATTTAATCTTCTTTCTGCATTTGTAGTGGAAAATTGAGAGAGGTGAAGGATTCTGATGATAATGAATGACAATTATGATTATAGGTTTGAATAGACCTGTCAAATATTCAGTAAATTATAATAAAAAACAAAAAGATACCAAATATATTTCAGGAATTGTTTATCAGAAAATATTGTTTAGGATGTTTTTATATATTTTTATTATAAAAAATACTATACAGAGGGGTTACAGTTACATGAGTAAGGTAATGAATATACTTCCTGTTGAGAGCATTGTTACCTCCTCCTTTGTTTTTCCCCTACCATCCCGCCCCTATCCACCTCCCCAAGGCCTCCTTCTTTCCCAAATTTGTAAAGTTCCTTTTCAACATAATGTCTTGTATATCTCATTATTACAATTGGGCAACCTGTATCCTTATTTCAGCATTTTGTTATTTCCCTTCCCCTTCCCAAATTAGAAAAATATATATACAAGATACAGGGCACCAGAATCATATACAGTGAAAACAGGGGTTATATCGTGGGGGAAGAACATACAAAAGAAACAAAAAAATCACATAGTACATTATAAATACATTAAAAACAATAGCAAAGAAGATAAAACCACTTGTGTCCCTGTCTTGGGGTTCATTTTACTTAGCATCATCTTATATGGTCATATGTACACAGCTTTTGATCTTTTCTGCTTGTCCTAGTCATATACTAGTTATTGCAAATAAGGGAAACCATGAGATCTATGTTTCATTGGGCCTGGCTTATTTCACTTAATATAATTTTTCCAAGTCTTTCTATTTCTTAACAGATGGTGCAGTATCATTCTTTCTGATAGAGGCATAGAGTTACATCACACACACACACACACACACACACACACACACACACACACACACACACACACACACATTTTCTTGATCCATTCATTTACTGAGGGGCATCTGGGTTGGTTCCATATCTTAGCTATGGTAAATAATGCTGTGATAAACATAGTTGTGCTGGTAGCTTTAGTATAGTCTTGTTTGTGATCGCTTGGGCAAATACTCCCAAATGGGATTGCTGGGTCATAGGGGAGCTCAATAAGGGAGCTAAAAACTAGAAATACTTTATTATCATTAAGTAGTTGTACGCAGGAGTTGCCATGTAACAAAGCAGTTTATGAATACAATGCATATTGACCAATATCACCCCTTTCAACATTCTCAGTATTCCCTCCCAACTTGAACTTTTCCTCTTTTCTTTTTTGTAGGATATACATTGAATTCTTGACTATATTCTCTCTTTCTTCCTCTCTTCATCTGTCTCTCTCCCATGAATCCACCCTACCTACTCCTTTCAAGTACCATTTTCTAGTGTTCATTTTGTTGAATATTGACGTTGCCTTTCTAAATAATGACGCTGTTTGAGTTCTCCCTGGACCCTACCATGTTTCAGTTAATACATTTGTATAAACTTGTATGTCACCCATATTTCTACTTTCCCTGTATGAGAGAAAATATGCAATCTTTGTTTATCTGGCTCTTACTTCACTCAATATAATTTTTTGAAGGCCTCTGAATTTCTTTGGAAAGGGTACAGTGTTATTCTTTCTGATGGATGATTATTAGTCCATTGTATGTATATATATATATATATATATACATATATATGTCACATTTTATTGATCCATTTGTCCATTTAGGGGCATCTTGGCTGATTCCATACATTGGCAATGGTAAATGGCGCTGTAATGAACATGGTTGTGCTGGTGGCTTTATTGTACATTGGTTTGTAACCTTTTGGATTAATGTCAAGGAATGGAATTGATGGGTCATAATGTAGTTTTTATGTTAAAAAACTAACCTAACATATTGCTAGTGAGAAATTAAACTTCTTTGACAACTCTGGAAAGCTGTATGGAGGTTCCACAAAAGAAATTAAACATATGATTTTTAGAAATTGTTTTGAGGAGGAAGACTTCTGACTTCTGTCGTGTGTGTGTGTGTGAGAGAGAGAGAGAGAGAGAAAGAGAGAGAGACAGAGACAGAGAGAGATAGAGAGACAGAGAGACAATTAAAGAAATAAGAGAATAAATAGAAACACCAGTTGAAAGATTTAAAAAAATATTGTAAAGGTGAGTACAGAAGGGTTACAATTACTTACATCATATAATAAGTACATTTCTTTTTGGGCAGTGTCTCCCCCTCCTTCATTCTCTTCCAGTTTTTTCCCTCCCCTCTCCTTAGGTTGTACAGCTCATTTACATGTTTTTTTTTAAATTAAAACAAGAAGTAAGACTATGAATAATAGTATGACACGAGAATAACAAATCCAAGACTGGTTCAAAAAGATTGTACATAAACCATTTACGTACCATAAAGTTACTGTAGAAATCTAGTGATTCTAGAGCAAAGCTATATTAGGTAATTTGAATAATAACAGTACATTTAAATAATTAGGTCTTGCAATACGAAGAAAGCATAGCACATATTTAGTACTATACCATTTCTTTTTACATTGGTTTTATATTTTATTAAATTTTTTCATTGTCACAATTTAATGTTTTCCCTTTATGTGTTTAATTTTCTCTATGTATTGAATTTTTTCCATCTCCCTCTCCCTCTGCTTCCCACCTTTCCAGTTACTCTCTTCTCCTATTAGACACTTTGAGATATGATAGGGACATCTACCAACCTGTTTTCAGTGAGATATGGGAAGGAGTATGTTTTACCTGCAACAAGACCTATTATGAAGAGAGTCCATTATGACTAGAGAAAAAATTCATGGGTATAAAGCTATGCCCAGATTTAGCACACATGCTTATTTGTAAACATTGGACATGCTAGTTTTCTCATCCATATAGATAAGAGGAATGGAGCTATGCTTCTATGTCAGAGAAACTAGTAAATAACCTATTAAGGCTTAATGTAGTTGGTTATTATGGACCAAAATACAATTTATCAGAATTTGTTTCATAAAAGTAGAAATGTTCTTTTCTGCTTGTACTACATATGTACTAGGATACATATGACCATATAAGATGATGTTAAGCAAAATGAACCTTAAGATAGGGACACAAATATCTTTTTTCTTTCATGCTATTGTTTTGAATGTATTTATAATGTCCCATGTGATTTTTTTTTTGTTGCTTTGCATGTTCATCCCCACGTTATAACCCCTATTTTCACTGTATTTCACTTCTCTAATTCAGGGAGGGGAAGGGAAAAAACAAGATGCTTAAACAAGGATACAGGTTGACTCCTTGTAACAATGAGATGTACAAAACACTATGTTGAAAACTTTACAACTTTGGTTGGGGGGGGCGGTTGTTGTGGAGGTGGGAGGGAAGGGATGGTAGGGGCAAAACAAAGGAGGAGGCAACAATGCTCAGTAGGAAATGTACTCATTACCTTGCTCATGTAACTGTAACCCCTCTGTACAACATTTTTACAATAAAAACCATACAAAAAAGTAGAAATGTTAGTTAAAATGCTGGAAAATGAATATGTCATCAAAATGAGGCAATCTTAATTGAAGTGTAAATATGTGAATGTGGATAAAAATAGTCCAATACTTCAGAAGAATGGCTGCCATGTACAAGATCATATCACCTAAATGATATTTTAAGTGTCTTAGTTTGTGTAAGTACATACTACAGTGTTCACATAAGGATGTAATTGCCTGATCTCTCAGAATGTCATCTTTCATTGAACAATGCATGACGATATATATGTGACAAAGTGCTAATTAATGAGGTAAAATATAACAGAAATACTTTTCTTCCAAAAGACAACTCTGGTATTCACTGATATCTGAAGATTTCTCTTTTTCTGGATCTATGTAGAAAAATTATTCCTGAACTTTTAGAAGCAAGAAAGAGATATATAATTAGTTCTGTGCAAAAGGCTATGAGAAGTGATGATGTGTTTTACTTTGGGGATAATTTTTTTAATTGTGGAATTCTTTCTTCTAATCCAGTTGTAATGGACAAGATCTCAAATTTTGGATCAATTCTGGGTCTTCCCTCATCAGGAGCCATAATGACCTATGGGGCAGTGCTGACAGAACATGAACTGGATGGTAGATTAACTGTGAGATAAATATTGATTGAGTACCCTTCTGTAATTAGAAAGGATTTCTTTTTTCTTTTTTTTAAATTTAATTTTATTTTATTTGTGAACATACTGTACAGAGGAGTTACAATTACATGGGCAGGATAATGCGTACATTTCTTACCAAGCATTGCAGCCTCCTCCTTTGTTTACCCTTCATATCCCTTCCCAGCCTCCCCCTCCCCCCCAATCCCAATCCTTCTCCTTTCCCCCCTTCTCCCCCCACCGACGTTGTAAAGCTCATTTTGGACATGACAACTTGTATTTCTCATTGTTGCGACAGGTCCACCTGTATCCTTAAACAACTGGTTTTTCCCCATCTCCTCCACAAGTTATACTGACATCAAATATAGTGAAAGCCACCAAAGAAAGTCCAGTATCACATGGAGGCTGAACAACACACTGCTGAATCATGAGTGGGTCATGGAAGAGATTAGAAAGGAAATTAAAATGTTCATGCTATTCAACAAAAATGAACACACAAATTACCAGCTCCTCTGGGACACAGCAAAGGCAGTACTCAGAGGCAAGTTTATAGCTCTGAGCTCCTACATCAACAAATTGGAGAGATCTGAAACTAGCAATTTAATGACACATCTAAACCTCCTTGAAAAAGGATTTCTTCTAATCTAAACTGACTAATGTTTTATAGGTTTATCCACTCTTTGGTTAAACACAATATTTAAGTATGTACCACTTGCTAATTTAAGTGAATTTTTCTTCTCCCCAAATTTGCCCTATTTTCTTTTGATTCTGTATAAAACATAATATGAAATAATAACAATAATTTGTCTCTTTAATTCTTTTTGAGTTCTTTTTGCATGAGTGATCTTCTCTGAAGACCTAATTTCCTAATATTTTTATGCTTCTGAATGTAAAGTACAATGTAAAATAATATAGACAGCTACATAAAACTCACATCGGTTTTTTAACAATAAAATTATGTTCAATGTTTTCATTTCAGCCAGATGGAATCCAGGATTTTCTCTTTTCTTGCTTGAATTCAAGCATTTGGGAACTATTTTTTATTGATTATATGGCAAAAAAACGAGGATTGAGATCTACAATAAAGAAGGTGAAATATTGTATTAGTTTTCCATAAAGTGATTCTATTTTAATAAAAATTTCTTTGAAGCTAAATAATGGGTTAAAACTATAACACATTTCAAAGTCTTTTATAAGAAATTGTTGGAATGTGGATTGTGAAAAAATTTCAAAGCCATAAACAATAACTTTATGAAAGTTCCAAGTCAATAACCTGCAAAACTAAAAACAATCATGTTTGATAATTTAGGAATATAAATGTGAAGAAATATGCAATTGTTTTCAATTTTATCTCATAACAATATAGAGTCAATTATACTGTTTTCCATTATGGAAGACTAATTAGCTTCACAAACTGGCACATTTGCAAAGTAAGGTATCATACTTAGGATTTCAACTTTTAATTTCTTAGTGTCTATTCTGATTTACTGCCATATGCTGGATTAGTGTATATATGCCTTTCAAAACATATTTCTTAGAAAATTATTTTAATCTTTCCTTTGAACTAGAGCACACTGAGATGGAAAACAAAGTGTTTTTTTAAACATTTTAAAAACAGAAAATGTATCTATAACTTCTAAAAGTTGTTTGTTTCTATGACAACTCTAATATTTATTTGTCCAAGAAAATTTCCTACTAAGTTAGAGTTCAATTTGACTTTAAACATAAACAATCAGTTGAAATACACACACAATATATATACATATATATATATATATAGGCAGATTAGAAATGATGTGGAAAGTAATAAATTGATGATGAGTCATTGGTTATTAATCTTTCCCCTAAAATTGTTGAATTAGTAAATTGGATATTGTTCTGGTGAGTGAAGTATGCCAAATCAGATGTTATAGTTTAAAGACATTTTCTTGAATTCATATAGTTTAAATTTAATTAGGTAAAGGACAATGAGATAAGAAAACTGACACTAAATGTAAGTTGTTTCTGATAAATACTAAGAAATGTTATTGGTAGTATAAATGGATTACTTTTGTCTTTTTCTATAGCTGATGACAAAATAAACCTATTCATAAAAAGTTAAATTATATAAATAACATCTTTTGTGAGCCAAAATATTTGATGCTAATATGTATTCAAATGTTTCTATGTACAAGTCAATGTATACCCAAGTTAAATGGAAGACATTTGATTTAAAACAGGCTCACCTTTCCTGACATAAGTCTGAAAATATTGTATTATTTTGCAATTAAGTGTCCGAGAGTGCTCTTTTCTGAATAATCCTCTCAAATAATTGGAACATTTATTGTATGGAAGACTTGATAGAGTAAATGTAATTTGAGTTTGCATAACATTTTTCTAATTGAACTAAATGTTATACTGTTCATATATTTCAACCTAATCCACCTAGAAATATAAGGTCAGTACTCATGAAAATACAAACAAATCTCACTGGATGAAAATTAAATATTAAAGACTATAACCTTAAAGTATGAGAAATAAAGCTACTAGATTAAAATCAGATATTAAACCCTTGCACAATTGTCCTTTTACATATACAAAATAATACCTTAGAAATTAAGTAGTAATTTACTGAATCTGCAATGTAAAAATGATTATTACATTTTCCATTAATTTTTCTGATTTAACATGAAAAGTTAAAAACATACCCCCATTATTTAGATGATCACTTAATACAGATTTTGAGAAAAATACATAAAATTAATGCACTTAAAATCATTTTTAGAATTTTAGAAGCATATGTATTGAAAAGATCTGTGACATTATGATAGTAACATAGTGTTTTATTTACTGTAGCTTTCCAATACATTCTAAAATTAGCGTGTACGATGTGATGTTTTCCAGGACCAATGCAGCCATTTTTGGTCTTTTGTGATTTTTTTTTTATGGGCTGTCAACAGAATGGAAACATACTATGGAATGTGAAAAAATGCTTGTAAACCATGTAACAGAAATAGTATAACCCAAGAAATAATGAACTAACAAAGCTAAGGCAAAAAGTCTAATAATCAAATTAAAAATAAATTAAGCATCTAAACAGCTATTTCTCCAAAGAAGACACATGATAGCCAACGATATGTAAAATAAGTGCTTATGCCAATTACCAGGAAAAAGCAGCTCAAAACCACAATTGAGATTTCTTAACTATATAAGGATTGCTAGTCTCAAAAAAAAGAAATAAAAGAAAGAAAGAAAACAATTGCAAACTAAAAGAAGGCTAGTGTTTTTAAGAAGGTAGAAAAACTGAAAATTTTCATACTGTGAGTATGGAAAGTAGCGTCAGTCTTTGTGGGAAAAGTATGAGGACACCATTTTAAAATTTAAAAAAGCAAGTTAGCATATAATCTAGCAAATATATTTCTGGATATCTATCACAAAGAATTGAATTCAGCATCTTAAATAAGTTTTGACTCTCATGTCCTGCCTGTCTCAATACTAGTCATAAAAGCCACGGATTGCCATTCACAAACCAATGACAAAAGGATAGTGAAATATAATCACAAATGTATTATTTAGCCTTCAAAAAGGACACTCTGTAATATTTGCAAACAACAGTAAGTGAAATAAGCCAGTCACTTAAAGACAACTAATATATTAAAGGATTTTTCTTTTCTTTTCTGTCAGTCGTGGAGCTTGAACTCTGGGCCTGGGTGCTGTCCCTGAGCTCTTACAGCTCAAGGTGAACGCTCTACACCTTAAGCCACTGTGCCACTTCTGGTTTTCTGATGGTTAATTGGAGATAAGAGTCTCTTGGTTTTTTTTCTGCACAGGTTGGCTTTGAACCACAATCCTCAGATTTTAGCCTCTTGAGTACCGAGGATTAATTACAGGTGTGAGCCAACAACAGCACCTAGCTTCACTCTGTTTTCTTTTCTGCCCATCTGCTTGCCTGTCCACCTTTCTGCTTGTCTTCCTTGCTTTCTCCTACTTTTTCTTTCCCCATTATATAGCTGTTGGTCATGCTACCTGTAATTGGTTCATATGTCTTCTATTGATCCTCTTATATACTAGAGATGAGAGAGGAATATTTCTTTAAGATTTGCAGGTGAGACTTATCTTTTTCATCCTCTTCCATTCTCCTCTACAGGTGTCTTCAGAGAGAAAGGATACAGAAACATTTCTGCTTCAGTTCTAAGCACCAGCCTCTAACCTATAGTTATTTCTACAGGGTAAAAAAGTCATTAAATCCCATCTTGTGTCAGTTAAATACAGAGCTAGGAGTGTAGTTAGGAAAGTTAACCACCACCATGTCTAGAAGTCATTAAGCCATACAAAAAACTGGGAGAAAAAGATTGAGATATATGATGATTTGATTAATGAACCCAGAAAACAATGTATTAATCCCCAGGGGCGCTAAAGAAAATAAAGAAGATATGACTTAGACCAGTTTTGATTTGTAAATATTTATAAGGGTATTCTTTCATCTAAAATCAATCTTCAGGCCCCATCATGACACTATACGATGTTGCTTGTGTTGGTTCTTTGTCATTCTGTCTTTCCTCTACATATTCTATATCTGTAGATTAAATCAGGAATGATCTTGTAGGTATTTTATTTATTTAGTTCTTGAGACTATTGCCAATGGAGCTGTTTTTCTGATTTCAGTCTCGATCTTGTCATTGTTGGTGTACAGAAAAGCTACTGATTTTTCTGGATTGATTTTATACCCTGGTATTTTGTGCAAGGTTTTAAATCAGCACTCGTAGCTTGGAGATAAGACTCTCTAGGGTTGCTTAAATGTAAGATCATGTCATCTGCAAATAGGGATAATTTTTATTTCTTCCTTCCTTATTTGGATTCCATTTATGCCTTTTTGTTGCCTTATTGTTTTTGGTAGGAAACATAGTGAAATATTGAGGAGTTTAGACAGTGAACCTAATACAAGGTTGTCTTATTCTTGGTTTTAGAGGAAATGGTTTCAGTTTTTTTATCCATTAAGTGTAATATTGGTTCTAGATTTGTCATAATAGCATTTACTATGCTGAAAAATGTTCCGTGCATTTAAAAATATTCAGAATAATTTGATGTGCATTAAACATACATACATGTTATTGCTTGTTGCTATTTCCCAAATGACACAATGGAATGGTGATTTACACAGCATTTGTGTTGTTTGAAGCAATCAATACATTATTTAAAATATTCCCAAAGCTATGAATAAGTAATATATTCAATTTATACAAGGGATTTGATCATTTAAAAGTTTTGTTGCAGCAAGGTGTTCTGGAACTATCTCCCACAGACACTGAGGAATGATTGTATAAGCCTTAGTATTTCAATAATGGATAAATACCAGCTATACCAGCCATATATTCTTGGCTTGTCAAGTTGTGTTTTTGATATGCTAGACCAAGAAAAATGAGCCCTGTAATTTCTAAAAAGTTTTAATTTACTTACTGAATAATATTTGCAATTTCTACTTTTTAAAAAAGTATTAAGTACTTGTACAAAGAGGTTATAATTCTATACATCTACTCTTTTCTTAATAGCATTCATTGAAACCTTTTAAAATACCTTTTAGCTCCCCTGAAAGTTTCAAGGGCTATTTTAAACTGCCTTCATACCTAATGTACTGATTTGTTTAAACTATAATCTAAATTGTACTTAAATTGTACTAATTTTTCACAATATTACCTAGAAAGGTTATGATAACTGCTTTTCTTATGGGGAAAATTCCCTTGTGCACTTCATTTCTTGTCAGAATCTGAACTAAGCATGTAGAAGCATAATTTAAGCATTATATTTAGAGATTATATATGGTACCTGTGGGCATATGGGTCCAAGGAGACCATCTCTGAGGGGAAAAAAAAATATGAATTCTCAGTATTTCACTACAAATACCTGATTTGTTCCGCCTCCTCCCCATAACTAGCCAAATTCTTTAAAAACAAATCTAAAATTTTCATTTTATCACTTAATTAAAAATATTAACTTTTACTTTTCTTTGGGGGTTACTATTTGCTTTTGTGAGACATAATCTCAGAAAAATAAGAACAGGAAAACATTAAATAATTCACATATTATTTAATACAACTGACAGTGATGTCGGATTGTCTTAATAGCTTCTCCGTGTAACCCCTTCCAATTGAGCTATGGAATAAAAGAGTGGAAATTCCAAATTTAGTTTTTGAAATGTGTCTGATATTTATTTATTTACTTATTATTTATAACCCTCATTTGGTCAAAATTCCATGTAATAAATTCACAATGAATGAGGAACGTTCTATAACTAATATAGTAATGATTTGAAAATACTAAAATGTTTCTTCTATGTTAAAAATAACAGTAGCAAAATAATCTTTTTTTTTTAATTTTTTTTTTTTATCCGGTCGTGGGGCCTGAACTCTGGGCCTGGGCGCTGTCCCTCAGCTCTTCAGCTCAAGGCTAGTGCTCTACCACTTGAGCCACAGCACCACTTCTGGCTTTTTTCTTTTTGCTTATGTGGTGCTGAGGAATCGAACCCAGGGCCTCAGGCATGCAAGGCAAGCGCTCTACCACTGAGCCACCTTCCCAGCCCACCAAAGTAATCTTAAAGTAACTATTAGTGGGTATTGACTTTGGCTCTATTTAAGTGAGCTATAAGTTTAAATCCTGCCTTCTGATATTTATTTTTAGTTATTTGTAGCTGCACGATTCACATCATTATTGAGAAATTGTCTGACAAATGCCTTATTTGTCTACCAGTTATGAAGAAAATATATTATCTTACAAAATAGAGCACTATAAACTCAATGACACAATTATTCTCTTCTAGATGGCTCTTACTCCTGAATACTTACAGAAAAAGGTAACATTAACCTCTCATTTTCTCACTCATCCTTAAAAGACGTACACATGGTATTTAGTCATTAAGGTTTGAGTGTTCTTGTTTGTTTTTTCATGGTTTTATCAAGAGCATTTCTTCGTGTGTGTGTGTGTGTGTGTGTGTGTGTGTGTGTGTGTGTGTGTGTGTGTGTGTGTTTATTGTGGAAATACCATACAGAAGGGATACAATTACATGGGCAAGATAGTGAGTACATTTCTTTTTTTAAATTTTTTTTATATTTTTTATTTTATTTTTTATTTATTGTGAAAATACTGTACAGAGGGTTTACAATTACATGGGCAAGATAATGAGTACACTTCTTATCAAGCAATGTAGCCTCCTCCTTTGTTTCCCCTTCCCATCCCTTCCCATCCTCCCCCTGCCTCCCCCATCCAATCCTCCCCCTCCCCCACCACCAAAGTTGTAAAGTTTGTTTTCGACATAACGACTTGTACATCTCATTGTTGCAATGGGCCCACCTGTATCCCTATTTAAACAATTTGTTTTTCCCCTTCCCCTCCACAAATTATACTGACATCATATATAGTGAAAGCAGGGGTTACACTGTGGGGGAGGGACATACAAGGCAACAAAGAAATAATCTTATAAATGTGTTAGAAACAATAGCATGAAAGAAAAAAAACATTTGAATACATATCTTAGGGTTCATTTCCCTAACATCACCTTATCTGACCTTTTCTGCTTGACTCAGATATATACTAGATATTGCAAATAAGGGAAACCATGGGACCTATGTTTCTTTGGGCCTGGCTTACTTCACTTAATATAATTTTTTCAAAGTCTTTCCATTTCCTAACAAATGGGGCGATGCCATTCTTTCTGATGAAGGCATAGAGTTCATATATATGTGTATATATATATATATATATATATATATATATATATATATATATATATATATACCACATTTTCTTGATCCATTCATCTACTGAGGGGCATCTGGTTGGTTCCATATCTTAGCTATGGTAAATAATGCTGCAATAAACATAGTTGTGCTTGTAGCTTTAGTATGGCCTTGTTTGTGATCATTTGGGTAAATGTCCAAAAGTGGGATTGCTGGGTCATAGGGGAGCTCTATGTGGAGTCTTTTGAGGAACCTCCATACTCCATTCCAAAGTGGTTGAACATGTTTACATTCCCACCAATAAAGCAGTAAGGTTCCCTTCTGTCCACATCCCCTCCAGCATCTGTTGTTTATTAGAGTTCTTGATTATAGCTATTCTAACTGGAGTGAGGTGGTATCTCAATGTTGTTTTGATTTGCATTTCTTTTATGGCTAGGGAGGTTGAGCATTTCTTCATGTGTCTATTGGCCATCCTTCTTTCCTCTTCAGAGAAGTTTCTCTTTAAGTCTTTAGCCCACTTATTTATTGGGCAGTTGTTTCTTTGAGGCTTTGTTATTGGGGGATGTAATTTTTTGAGTTCCAAGTGTATTTTAGATATGAGACCCTTGTCCGTGTATGGCTAGTGAAGATCTTCTCCCAATCCATAGGGTTCTATTGATCTTGCTAGCTATGTCCTTTGCCATGCAGAAGCTCTGCAACTTCATGAAATCCCATTTGTCCAACCTTTCTTTGATTTGTTGTGTTTCCGGGTCTCTATTAAGAAAATTTCACCCTGTGCCAAGGAGAACTAGGGTTTCTCCTATTCCATCCTGTAATGCTTTCAGAGCATCAGCTTTGACTCCGAGGTCTTTGATCCATTTGGAGTTGATTCTGGTGCAGGATGATATATAAGGATCTAGTGAGTACATTTCTTATCAAGCATTGTTGCCTCCTCCTTTGTTTCCTCATACTATCCCTTCCCCTTTCTATCTCCCCTCCCCCTCACCCCCCCAGAACTCCACATGCCCTCTACTCTCCATCTCGCCAAAGTTGTAAAGTTCTTTTTTTGACATAACGTCTTGTATATCTCATTGTTGTAATGGGTCCACCTGTATCCCTATTTAAACAGTTTGTATTTTCCCTTCCCCTCCACAAATTATATCAACATCAAATACAGTGAAATCAGGTCTTATACCCTGGGGGAGGTACATACAAAACAACAAAGAAATCATCTTATAAATATGTTGGAAACAATCGCAAGAAAGAAAAAAAACATTTGAATCCTTATTTTGGGGTTTATTTCGCCTAACATCAACTTGTCTGACAGTTTCTGTTTGACTCAAACATATATTAGTTATTGCAAATAAGGGAAACCATGGGACCTATGTTTCTTTGAGCCTGGCTTACTTCACTTAATATAATTTTTTCCAAGTCTTTCCATTTCCTAACAAATGGGGCAATGTCATTCTTTCTGATGGAGGCATAGAATTCCATTGTGTATATATATCACATTTTCTTGATCCATTCATCTACTGAGGGGCATCTGGGTTGGTTCCATATCTTAGCTATGGTAAATAATGCTGCAATAAACAAAGTAGTTCTGGTAGCTTTAGTATGGCTTTGTTTGTGATCCTTTGTGTAAATGTCCAAAAGTGGGGTTGCTGTGTCATAAGGGAGCTCTAAGTGTAGTTCCTTCAGGAACCTCCATACTACTTTCCAAAGTGGTTGAACAAGTTTACACTCCCATCAACAATGCAGTAAGGTTTCCTTCTGTCCACATCCCCTCCAGCTCTTAATGTATTCATTTTTCCCTCTTAGTAAGTAATGCTGGAGAATAAATTGACTGTCCATCTATGTCATTTCATTTGATTTGACTTAATAAGCAGCTGTTGATTTTACTTGCCATTGATTTTACTTGCCATTGCTTGTTCTTACTATTGGTAAGAATACCACTGATAGAAAGAGCAATATATCATCCTATTCATAAGAAAATCTTTTTGACCTTCACACTCTTTGGAAGGATAGAAGAAATTACCAGACTCCAGACTGTACTTCAAGTCTTACTGACTTAGGGAAGGGCAAAAGAAAATTTTTTCTCTTCATAAAATTTAAAAATTTATTCATCAGCTTAAAGGAATAAGAAGAGCAAAAAACTTCCTGAGAAATGATTTTAGTTGATAAAACTTATAACAATTGTCAAAAATCATTATCTCATCATATTGCCTGTATTCATGTGTTTGAACAATGCAACACTCCTTACTCTATGCCTCTTTTCAAATGGATTTTCTATACTTTGTATAAATAATCTTAAAGCTTCTGCAACAATCTTTAATGATGGTTTAGCTCTACATTTACCTCCATTTATTTCTTATATATATATACTTTTATTGTAAAGATACTGTACAGAGGGATTACAATTACATGAGTAAGGTAATAAGTACATTTTCTATGGAGCATTGTTACCTCCTCCTTTTTTCCCCCTACCATTCCTTCCCTCCTACCACCACAATTTCTCCCTCCCCCCAAAAAAGTTTAAAGTTTGTTTCAAACTAGTATCTTGTACATCTCATTGTTAAAATGGATCAACCTGTACCCTTATTTCAGCTTTTTGTGATTTTCCTTCCCCTCCCCAAATTGGAAAAATGTATTTACAAGATGCAGGGCACTGGAATCAAATACACTGAAAACAGGGGTTATACCATGGGGGAAGAGCATACAAAAGAAACAAAAAAACTCACATAGTATATTATAAATACATTATAAACAACAGCAAGAAAGATAAAACCTCTTGTGTCCCTATCTTGGGGTTCATTTTACTTAGCATCACCTTATATGGTCATATGTACATAGCTTTTGACCTTTTCCCATATGTCCTCAACATACATTAGTTATTAATCAGGTGGTTGTTTCTTTGAGGATTTGTTGTTGAGGGATTTAATTTTTTGAGTTCTAAGTGTATTTTAGATATGAGACCCTTGTCCGTTGTACGGCTAGTAAAGATCTTCTCCCAGCCTCTTGAGTAGCTAAGATTATAGGCATGAGCCACCAGCACCTGGTCTTGTGTATTATCTTAGTAGAATTAGTAAGGGTTTTCTCTTTTGGTGGTAATGGAATTTGAACTTTGCCTTTGCTAGTCAGACATTGTACTAAAACTACTAAACTACTACATTGTACTACTACTACTACTACTACTACTACTACATTCTACTAAAACATTGTACTAAAACTACTCTAACATTTTGTTTGTTTCACTAATTTTACTATGCAATAACGACACATGAAAAATATTTATTTACACAATTTATAAGCACATGAAAAATATTTACACAATTTATAAGCACAAATAGATCATAAATAATTATTGACACTATTTTATATAACATAGTTTTGAATATAACCAGAACAAATACAATATTTTGCTTTAACCCAATATTTGTTACACAAATTTAATTATACTTGACCACATTCAAAACTGAACATTCCATTTCAAGGTATGTTCTTTTTTATCTTCAGGTAAAATAATTTTTGATGGTAACAATTTTGGCTACATAGAGTTTTATCTATTGCTCTCAAACATTCTATCTATACAGGACCTGGTGTCAACATTGACCTTGAAATAGTTCTTTCTGAAAAGAGAATATTTATCCATACTTTAAATGCTGTAGCCTTCTCAACCTCAAAGTGAAGGTATTCTCTGACACTCTTATTATGGTATTTTCTTGCAAAGGAGTAATGTTTTTGACAGAATAATTTAAGTAGTAGTTATATGTTGATATTATATACTCTAAGATTTAAAAGACAGTGCTGGACAAATTCTTATATCCACATCTTCCAAAAATAGATTTGACAACAAAAATCATTTATCTCAACTTAAGGAGATGAAGGATATAAACATGAAAAGTTACTCTAGTAGAGCTTTTCTGCTAAATTATAAGCCAGAATTTAAAGTCTTTTAATCATGTCTATAAGCTCAATATCAAAGAGATGGAACAATTGCCTATTAAAATGTATATAGTTCTAAATAAAAATATTACCTAATGACTAGATAAGACTTCATGTTACTGTCTTTCTTTTTACATAGGACTAGTTGTACTGAAATACACTTGGTAAAATATCATTTCTTTCTATTTTTCAAACTGCTTAGAAAGGTCTAAAATCTTAATTAGAACCCCAGGGGTCTTAAGAAATATTGAAGTGTGAGAACTGTTGACTTTGGGCTTTGGGATGATTGGGCCACATTTTACCTTTGTATCATGATTTTGACTTATTTTTTTCTTATAGTTTGCACTTTCCTTACAATGGCCTTTACATAACTCACAATTTTATTTTATTTTATTTTTATTGTAAAGGAGATGTATGGGGGGGTTTACAGCTATATAGATCAGGTAATGAATACATTTCTTTTTGAATAGTGCCACCTCTTCCCTCATTTTCTTTCAGTTTTTCCCCTCTCGACACCCCTCCCTCATAAGTTACATAGTTCATATTAAACATAGTGTCTAGTGAATATCACTGCTAAATTGACTTACCCTTTGTCCCACTATATCTTTTTTTTTATTGTGAAAATACTGTACAGAGGGGTTACAACTACATGGGCAAGATAATGAGTACATTTCTTATCAAGCATTGTAGCCTCCTCCTCCTTTGTTTCCCCTTCCCATCCCTTCCCATCCTCCCCCCCCCACCCTGTCCCACTATTTCTGTAGTTGTCCTACGCTTCCCCAAACAGATACACTTAGATACAAGACAAAAAGCACAAAAATCAAAAACAGCAACAATAGGGGAAAAACAAAACAAAACCAAAGAAGAAATGCAAAAAGTAAAATAAAGACCCTTTTGTTTCCATTTCTTGGAGTTTGTTTCTATAAACATCATTTTATATAATCACATGCACATAGTTTTGGACATTGAGCCTTTGTGATCCTGTCATAAGAATATCCTCCTTTAGTCTCATTGTGTGAATATTTAGTGTCCTGTTTAATTTATCAAGTCCAAGTGTAATTTTTTTTTGTCTTTTAGCATCCATTATATTTACTCCTAGCTTTATATAAACATTCTAATGATTACAAATGGGGTAAACCATAAAATCTATGTTTCTTTAGGTCTGGATTACTTTGATTAATATAATTTTCTCCAAGTCTTTCCATTTCCTTACAAATGGGGCAATATTATTGATGGAAGCATAGACTTGCATTTTACATATACCACATTTTCTTGATCCTTTCCTCCACCAAGGGACATCTGGGTTAATTAGATAAACAACACTGCAATGAATTGTACTGCAATGGTTGTACTGGTAGTTTTAGTATGACCTGTTTGTGTTCTTTTGGATAAATGCCCAGAAGTGGAATTGCTGGTTTATAGTTTAGTCTTCGAGAAACCTTCATACTGATTTCCAGAGTTGTTGAACAAGTTTACATTCCCACCAACAGTGGTATAGCATTCCCTTTTGGCCACATCCCAGCTAGCATCTGTTATTGTTATTTTTCTTGATAATGGCCCTTCTAAATGAGGTGAGATAAAATCTCAATGCTTTTTTGATTTGCATTTCTTTTATGGCCAGAGATGGTGAATATTTCTTTATGTGTCTATTGACTGTTCTAACACCTTCTTCTGAGAAGTCTCTCTTTAAGTCTTAGCCCATGTCTTAATTAGGTTTGTTTCCTTGAGAATTTGTTTTTGGGTGGTTTAATTTATTGAGCTTTAAGAATATTTTAGATATAAGGCCCTTGTCTGATACATAGCTAGTAAAGATCTTCTCACATTCTGTGGGCATTCTATTTATCTTGCTAGCTATGTCCTTTTCCATGCCAAAACTGTTCAGTTTGATTTAACCCCAGTAATCCAGTCTTTCTTTGATTTTCTATGATTCTGTATTTTTACTTTGGAAGTTTCAATCCATACCCAGGAACCCTAGCGTTTCCTCTATCCCTTCCTGTAATATTTTCAGGGTATCTGCTCTTACATTGAGGTCTTCAATTTGTTTGTAATTGATTTTGGTAGGGTGATATATAAGGATCTAGCTTCAGTTTTCTGGCTGTGTGTAGCCACATTCTGCTAGCACCATTGTTGAAGAGGTTGTTCCAATGTGTGCTTCTGGCTCCCTTATCAACTATTAGGTGGCTATAAGTCTATGTGTACATTTCTAGGTCTTCTATTTTGCACAATTTTTGTTGTTGTAGTTGCTTTTCATTTGTTTTTGTGCCAATCCTAGAACTTGAACTCAGGTCTGGGCACTGTCCATGAACTTCTTCTGCTCAAGGCTAGTGTTCTGCCATTTGAACCATAGACACTGTGCAAAAAGGAATGTACTAATTACCTGACTTATGTAACTGTAATACCTCTGAACATCATCTTCACAATAACAATAGAATTTTCTTTAAAAAATACAATTTACACATCACACAGTTCATTTAGATATAGTGTATAATAGATTTTTAATTTTTTTGTTAGTTCCGAGCACTGTTCTTGAGCTTTTTCTCTCAAAACTAATACTTTTCACTTTGGCTCACAGCTCTACTTCTGGTTTCCTGATGCTTAACTGTACATAAGAGTCTCACAGACTTTCCTGCCTGAGCTGGCTTTGAACCACAGTCCTTAGATCTTAGCCTCCTGAGCAGCTAGGATTATAGGAATGAGCCATCAGAACCTGGAAATAGATTTTTTAATTGTTGTTACTGTTTTTGTTTTTACATTTCTTCATAGCAGTATGAACTATTACCACAACTAATTTTAGTATATTTTCATTATTCATAACAGAAAGTCCCAAATCTTCTTAGTCATTCCTTATCTCTCTTCTTCTTTATCTCCTGGCCCAAATAAATCACTGATGTACTTTCCATCTCTGTGTATTTGACTATTAAAATACATAAAACTATTATTTCATTCTACCTGTAAATTCCCTTTTCAGTCTGTCTTGATAGTCATAACTAACTTTAAAAGTCACTTTCTCATAAAAATGTTTCCTTTTAGTCAGCTACTTACTAATCACTAATTGGATAATTTGATTCCAAGCCTAGATTTGCACATGTACATAAAACAGTTTTGATTCTGGTAGTTGGTATTTTATGTTTGTATTTTAGAACTAGAATATTATATTTCATCTACCAAATAATATAGTCTATCTATCAAAACTAACTAATCAAACACACAGATACATGCATTTTAAAACCAAAATGTGCCTATAAATCCACAAGTAAACAAAAATGGATGGTGAAAGACAAAAGTACACCTAGATATGATCAACTGGACTCTAGTCAGTTACACAGTGAGACCACAGGAGGATATTCTTAAGACAGGCTCATAAAAGCTCTATAGCTTTGTGCATATGATCATATAAAATAATATTTATGGAAATGAACTTCAAGAAAAGGACACAAAAGATTTTTGTTGTTATTTTCATTGTTGCTCTTTCTGTTTTCTTTACTTTTTTGTCTTGGTTGTAAGCTTATCTGTCTCTGGGAAGGTAAAGAGGGGTATAGAAGGGGTGGAACAAAGGGTGAACAAATACAGCAGTGGTACTCACTAGACAATATGTTGAAAATGAACTATACAACTTGTGGGGTAGGGCAGTTGGGTGGAAAAAAACTGAGAAAAAATCAGGGAAGAGGTGACACTGTTCAAAAAGAAATGCACTTATTATGTGACTTATGTAACTGTAACCCCTCTGTATATCACCTTTACTGTATATATATATATATAGTAAATATATATGTAGTATATATATACATATATATACATATATGTATATATATATATATATATATATATATATATATATACATGTCCTTTTGTTTGAAAGTGGAAAGTGTTGATTGCTTGAATTTGAAATAAATCCACTAGATGGTGCTATGAATCCTAAATTATAGAGAAATATCAGGCTCTTTAAAAAAGAACAAAGTATGGAACCCACGGTTCCCAAGGCAACCTTCTTAGGATACTTTTCCTTGTGCCTATCTATCTTTCTGTCTCTGTATCACTTTGTTTTGCCCTTGTCTCTTTCTTCCTCTAAAAATTAGCTTTCCTGTTTTATGTGTCTACATTATGTCTATTCGAGTTTAGAAGCGAAGTGAAAAGAAATGTAAATGTGCTATGAAACATTTCTTGGCATGATTATACTTGTCAATGCTGAGGGAAATGCAAAGGAAGTTTTGAGTGTAGTGTGTACAATGAAAATGTAAGTCATAACAGGAAAGATCTAAAACATCTAAAATATCTTCATTAGTATCAAATCTAAGCTGTGACTGGTAATTATGTCATTTTCAAAAGGGCACCAAACTATGTGTCATTGGCTTATGAGTGAAATCCTAGTTACTCAGGAAGCTGAGATCTGAGTATTAAAGTTCAAAGTCAGCCCAAGTAAACTCTTATCTCCAACAAACTACCTAAGTCCTGTGAGGCTCATATCTCCAATAAACTACCTAAATGCTGGAAGTGAAGCTGAGGTTCAAGTGGTAAAGCACTAGCTTTGTGCAAAAGAAACTCACAGAGAATGTGTGGGCCCTGAGTTCTAGATCCAAGATAAGCCAAAAAAAAAGGTTGGGGTAACATATCACAAATTATAAGCTAATCTAGATGGGCTAATGTTTAAATGGGTTGCATGCAGTTCTGTTGTTGAGAATGTTTGGGTCAAATCAGGTTCATTCAATCCCAACATGATTGATTTGTTCTGACATTTAAAGTATTATGTCTTAGAATCAGCATCTACCTGGGTTGCTTTAAAATTGGCTAAATTACAATCAGCCTGTGATAGATTCTGGACATATGTTTTTCACAAGATCTTAGAAAATATGGAGGGATATGTAAACATATATCTGCTATGATCCATTCAAGGGAATTGAGGATTTGCAAAAATTATGTGTAACGGGACTGAAGAAAAGTGTGAAAACAGGATATCAGTGTCCAGGAAATTGTGTGTTTGTTTTTCTGAAGGAACAGGGCATTCTGCCTTTTATCTGTGCCTAGGAGAGAGACAGAGCCTGGGAAATACCAACCACTGAGACAATGAAGCAAACAAGATATGGCTTCACATTTACAGTCTTACTAAGTTAAGGAGACACCACATATGGCTAAATATTCATTATCTCTTATGTTATACAAACTAATAATAATACTGTGAAGTCTGATTTATAAATGTTTACATTAATGAATGAGGAAGAAAAGTTTATGTGGTACCATTCACAGATAGAAAGTAAGAGAACCCCAGAAAGCGGCTGGAAAGCTAACTTGTTGTCTCAGCTCAGTTATCATGTTCTAAGAGATTAATGTCTTTGACTATCTCTAATTAGTATACTCTAGCCTTTCAATTGTCCTACTCTTTTATTGACTTAAAACTTTACAAGTACATCACATTTAATGTATTTGGTTATTATTGACTTTCTCTATGCAGCAATTTTAAGCTTCTTATGGAAACCATATTCAGTTTTTTTCTTGTTTTAAATCCAGTGCCTACATAATAACCATTTCATTATTAAATAAAGGGAAGAATAGATAAAATAGTTGGCTTATGACAAATTACATAACAATACATTTCAAGGACACAAGTACCCCAAATTTGTGTTGGCATCTACTGCTGCTTCAGCAGTATTCACTGAAAGCTATACTCTGCTGGTAGGCTTGGACCAAGAGTGGTAGAAGACAGGAAGAAGAGCAGATGGGTAATCATTTCCAGTACCAAGCACATGATGTCAGGACCCAGACTTGGATAACTCAAATATTTCCCACAAGAACACATCTCTGAAACCATCATCAAAATTACACAGCCCAGCACTGGTGACTTACTCTTGTAACCCTTTACTCAAAAAGCAGTTTGAGAATCACAGTTGGAAACAAGCCCAGGCAGAAAATTACAAAAGACTCTTGTCTCTAAACAGCAAAAATGAAAGCCAGAAGTGAAGCTCAGGTTCGAACAGTGGCCTTGCTAAGAGGTAGGAGAGCTAGAGGTCAGCCAGTACTGGCACACTAAAAAGAAAGGGCAATGCTATTGATGACCTATTCCTGTAACTACTCAGGAGGTTCAGATGTAGAGGATTGTAGTTTAGCCTGGGAAGAAAACTTGATGAGACTCCATTTCCATTTAGCCAACAAAACGTCAGACTGGAGGCATGGCTGTGTGGCAGCTGCTAGCTATCTGTGAGTGATGCAAGCCAATCAAGTGTTGGAAGCCCTAGTTTCAAGCTCCGACACACATAAAGAAAAAAAAAATAGCAAAAGATATTTGTGGTAATGCACCTTTTGGGAGCTTAGCTATTTTGTTTTACAAGTTGTGTTGCTTTTGCACAAGAACCAATTACCATTGTGACTGGAGGTCACCTGACCCAGGGACTGCTCCTCTCCACCCCAAACCTATGCTTGGTCTAGAAAATTGGGGCGGTTATGATGAGCTGGGGAACACCCACTGCCCAGTTGGGAGGGGACAGAGGCTCCTCATAGCAGCCGAGGGGGAAAAGCAGTGGCACAGGACATCAGAACAACACACTTCAGGGGAAGGCGTGACTAGGTGCCCTGCTTTGCAAAACTTCACGCGGTATGTGGCTGCGATGGGACACCTGCCCAAGTGAATCAAAGCTACAAGATTTTGAAGCCTCTTAACTGAGAGAACAAAGACCAGGAACTGATCCCAGAGGACAAGAGGTCTTTGGAGAAGGAAAAAAGTAGTGTCATGAGCAAAGCCTCCAACTAAGAGAAGAAGGTAGTATTGATTCAGTAAGAAAATTGAAAGAACATGATACGGTCCATGGCCATCTTTATCCTCCTAATCCCATTTCTGTGCACAGTGGACCACCTGCACAGCCAGTACCAGCTTTTCCTCAGTGCCTTGCACCAGATCAGAACCAAGCAATCCTTCAAAATCAGAGAACCAAAGAGCCAGGCACCCTGGACCTCTGACGCCAGGTGCGGGGAGAGAAGCCTCCCTTGTACCCAGCCCCTGGCCCTAGCCTGCTGTGGACACTTCTATCTGGAAGGACATTTGCCTGGAGCCCAGTGTGTTTTATAAACGTTTCCAGGAGGCCATCAGTATGCAGAGAAAAGTTCTTTCAAGAAACTGTTCAGGACTCTTAGATAATTCAGGTGATATATTCCCCTTTCCTATGAGAAATGAAAGTTCGGTAAACAAAAAGTTAGTGAAGACAAATTCATTAACTTTAAATTTTCCTTGGGCTCGATTCTGTGTCTTTTTTTGTTTTTCTTTTATTTTTATTTTGTCATACTCAAAATGGACTTCCCCTTGGATTCACCAGTAATAGGGCCCTATACTACAAATACTCCAGAAGTGTATCTAGCAGCACGTAGGAATACTCACAAGTTTTTATATAATTGGCTAATAAAAACAAATAATAACTAACAACCTGCTCCCAAATAGTTTAATTTCAAGAGGAAATATTACATTGGTAGTAAAATGTTAGTAAGAAATAATGCTGAAAAAAGTATTTACTTGAAAAACTGAATTTTAATTTTCTTCTGAAGATAATTTGAAGTATTAATCTTTTTTAATCTATCATTTATCATTTTTATTTATCATTGTGTGTTTTTTAAATTCTTGTGGGATTTGTTGTTTTATATTCTTCTTATGCTCTTATCTTAGGAAATATACATCCCAAACCATTCTATGGGGCTAGAATTTCTCTGATATCAAAACATGACAAAGACATAAAAAGGTAAAACCTTAGAGTTTTATTTCCTGTGGAGGTGTTGGAAAAATGTCCAACAAAATTTTCCCCAATAAAATCTAATAACATATTTTAAAAGGATAATACATGATTGGTATTGAGATCTATGCTGGGAAAGAAATGTTAATTTAGCACCTGAAAAAAAATCAATGTGTAATTACTATGTTAACTAACAAAAGCTTCACATGGTTAGCTTTACTTAAAATGGAAAAGGCATTTGGCATTATACAACATAAATTCTTGACTCTAAAAAAATAAGAACAGAAAAGTAGAAAGATAAATGAACCTGTTGACATAATTACAGAGAGTATAGAAAATATCACACCTTGTATCTCAGTCTCTTTCTCCTGAAGATGAGAAGAGAGGCTGTCTAGTTATATCTGTATTTTAAACTGAGGGATTTTAGGCAGGGGGAGGGGCAGTACAGGGGCTTGAACTCAGGGCCAGAGTGCTGTCTCTTAGCTTTTTACACTCAAGGTTGGCACCCTTCTACTTGAGCCACACATCCACTTCTTGCTTTCAGGTGATTAATTGGAGATGAAAGTCTCATGGACTTAACTGTCCTGGGTGGCTTTGAATTGGGTTCCTCAGATCTCAGTCTCCTGATTACCTAGGATTTACAGGTGTGAGCCACCACTGCCCAACTATCATGGGTTTCTTAACAAGCACTGTAGGGAGAAATAACTAAAATCATTTGGATTAAAAAGGGAGACACAAAATCCTCTGTCTTTAAAATTTTCTGTTTACATACTGTCATGTATGTGGAAAATTTATAGTTATACATGGAAAGATTGATTAAATGTATGTGTAATTCTTTCTTTCCTTCTTCCTTTCTTTTTCTTTCTTTTTTTTTTTTTTGCTGGTCATGGGCTTGAAATCTGGGTCCAGGCGCTGTCCCTGTGCTCTTCAGCTCAAGGCTAGCACTCTACCACTTGAGCCACAGTGCCACTTCTGGTTTTCTGAGTGGTTTATTGGAAATAAGAGTCTCCTGGACTTTCGTGCCCAGGATGGCTTTGAACTGTGATCCTTAGATCTCAGCCTCCTGAGTAGCTAGGATTACAGGCGTGAGCCACTGGCACCCGGCTGCAATTATTTCTTTAATGACTGCTTTCCACATTAAAATCAAGAAGAGCATGATTCATGCTTTTGATTTACCTTTGCAGGCTGAATGCTTAAAAATTACTGGACAAAATTAGTTCTAAAGAATAGTTGTCAAAATATGTTCTGGGAAGGGAAATTCCAGTTTCAGTTTCAACTGTAAAGTGCTTGGACATATCACTATTATTCAGATAATCAGAAAAAAAGATAGAAACTGGAATCAATGATTTTATAAAACTGTCAGAATCATGTGGTCATACTGGTTGCCTACTCAACCTTATAAGTTAGTCATATCCACATTTATCAGTAAGGTTATGAAAAAGGATGCAGGGCAATCGGTATGGCTAAATTAAACATAGGAGCTATGGTGAATACTCAGGAAAATATGAAACAACTGAAATTCTCCAACAATGCTGATAGAAAATTCTAGAGTTTGGAATTCATTTGATAGTTACTTAAGAGATTAAACATATTTCACATACAAACTAGCAATTTCAGAAATTTAACCAAACAAAATGAAATGGTTGCCCAGGTGTAATTAGGAAGGAAACAACATACCGAATCACAAAGGCAGAGTTTCTAGATCTACTTGCAGAAAGTCTAGGCATAAAGGAAGTTACAGTTACATTATATTATTCAGCACAGGGATGACTGACATGGAGAGATTAAGACATCCAATGACTTGCCTGGGGTCCTGCACTCAGTGAGTGGTGAGCTGAGAATGGACAGTATTAAGCTTTATAAATCCTGGAAAATGGCAGCAGAAAAGGTAAAATTGCTGGAAAATAACCATCAGAACTTAGCAAATTTCAGTGGAAAGCTGTGATAACCAATGTAATTAGTCCTTGGGGATTCTAATGTGCCATGCTTAATCACATTGTTTTCTTTGTTCCTCTAGATTTATTATGAAATTTCAGCTTCATTTATGAAATAAACTTCTATTTTAGGATGATTGTGAAATTACATAAAAGCTCAGAGTGAAAAAATGTAATATTCAGATTTCCCTTTTACTTACATGTGATATTAGTATACATCTTTGACATAATTATTTTGTTGTTAATAAGTTAAATTTATACTTTTTCATGCTTTTTCAATTTCTGTCTAAAACCATATCAACTTTATTTAACCAATTCTTACCCAGGACATCATTTTACTTTTAGTAATGATGTATCGTAGGCTCTTTTAGACTGTGTTAGGGTTTTGATGATTTAATAAGAACTTGTCAGTTACAAAATATCTCTTGGGCTGATCACACAGCTAAAATATTGTTCTTGTTACATCATATTAAGGTACATACTGTCAACTACTTACCATTGTTGATGTGAATGTTAATAACCACACTGAGACTAAGGTCAGCAGCTTTCACCTGTGCTTTCCTTCTGTTCCTTCCCTCCTCTTCCTTTCCCTCCCTTCCCTTCCCTCCCCCTCCCTTCCCTTCCATTCTTCTCTTTCTCTTTCCTTCTTCCCTTCTTTTCCTTTCCCTTCTCTTTTTATCTATTTTAAGAAAGGTAGAATCTCCCTCTTCTCCCTTCCCTTCTCTTCCCTACCCTTCCCTTTCCTTCCCCGTTTCCTTCCCCCTTCTCTTCTCTTTCCCTCCCTTCCCCTCCCTCTTCCCTTCCTTTTCCGCTTCTCTTCCCTTCTCTCTTCTCTTCCCTTCCCTCTTTCCTTCCCTTTTCCTTCTTTCCTTCCCTCTTCCCTTCCTTCCCTTCCCTCTTCCATTTTAAGCAAGATGAAAATTTGGAGTAGAAAGAAATTATTCTCCTTGACTAGGGTAAATTTTCACTTATGTAGTTTCATCTTTTTACACATGGAAATAAGGCTTAAGATGAAGAGCTTGGTTGGATTCTAGCTATGAACACTTAATAGATGCCTGGCAAAACAAACAAACAAAACACAGGGAAGTATGAGCCTCAATGCCCACTGCACCACCGGAACACAGCTCCTAACAGTTTTCATTCTCACAAAAGTTCTACTTGACCTTTCAGTAATTCATCAGTTGTAGTTTAAGTAAATTTAAATGTATGTCTCAGTTTAGGGTTTCAGTGGCTTCTGCTCATTGAACACAGGTCTTTCCAGACAGTACTTGTCTCTTTGGATTGGGTTGGCAATTGGACTTTTGACCTCACTTTCCTCAGGGCTTCAGGAAATTTGATTTCAGGTTTTTTTTGTTGTTTGTTTGTTTTTGGTTGGTTGTGGGGCTTGAACTCTGGGCCTGGGTGATGCCCCTCAGCAATTCAGCTCAAGGCTAGCATTCTACCAGTTGGAGGTAAGAGACTCATAGACTTATCTCCACTTTTAACCACTGATGCATTTGTTCACCCTTTGTCCCATCATTTCTGTGCTCCTCACTTACCCTCCCCCAAACAGATAAACTTACATATAAGACAAAATGTACAGAGAACAAAAACAATGACAAAAGAAAAAATAAAAACAAAAACAAAAACCAAAATAACAGAAACTCTCTTGTTTCCATTTCTTGGAATCTATTTCAATAAACATCATTTTATATGATCATTAGCACATAGCTATTGAGCCTTTGTGATCCTCTCCTAAGAATAGCCTCTTTTGGTCTCACTATGTGAAGGTCTAGAGTCTAGTTCAATTTATCATGTCCAAGTGTATTACTTTTTGTCTTTTACTACCTAGTGTGCTTGCTTGTAGATTTAAAGGCACTTTCTAGTTACAACAAATAAGGGAAACCATGCAAACTATGTTTCTTTGGGTCTGGCTTAATTTGCTTAAGAAAATTTTTTCCAAGTCTTTTCATTTCTTTATGGAATTCCATTCCCTGGTGTATACATACCACATTTTCTTGATCTATTTGTCCAAAGAGGGAATCTGGGATGATTTTGTATCTTGGTTATGGTAAACAATGCTTTTAATGCATTTTAATCTTTGGAATATGAAATAATAATATATGAGCAGAATATAAAATGCTCATTTAAAATTTATGCTTTACTGTGGAGGATGGGATACCTAATTCTTTCCAAGTAGTCAAATAAGCATATTTTCTTTGTTGGCTAATGGAAATCAAGTAGGATATATTTGTTTCTAGTTGAACATCAGGTTATTACAGTGCAATGTAGTATATGCAGTCTTTGGCAGTAGCTGTTATTCATCAGAAAAGCAAACTGCATTATTTGGAAATGTGTATATTTTCCAGAACAACTGAGGAGAAAAGCCATCTTTCTATAGGTTTATCTATAATTCACGAAAATAGATTTTAATACATACCAGTAAGAATTGAGTAAGAATTCTATTTAATGATTGATTTTACTTGTAAAATTACTATTAATATGAGGTTTCTTTGACAGTTAATAATTGTGTAGGTTCATGGGGTACAACGTGCCATTATGATATTTTATAATTAGCATATTCATCACTTAACAGTTTTGATAGTGAGCTATTTGAAGTTATTTTTCCTTTTGCTTTTAAGAAATATTTTTAGTTTTGAAAATGATTAGAAAGTTTATTAGTACAGGAATACACTTTCAACAGACTGAAAGTAGGTCATATCTAGTGTGAAAAAGACCTATTTGAAATTATGTATCAGCATTTGATCAAGATGTGGAGCAAAGGGAGATCTTGATTATATTTGACATTATAAAGTAGGACATTAATTTTAAAGGGGAGGGGAATTATGCGCTGATATGACATGGTATGTCTTGGAGCATCAGAAAAGAGGGAAGTCTATTTTTCAGGTCAAGGATCAATCTGTGCTGTTTGGAATAAGAAAAATAATGTTTGATCTCATTTTACCAAGTTGTGAAAAAACTTTAAGGTGACATGTGTAGACATGTGAAATGACATGAACTCTAATTTACAAATGACAGATCAGTCCAATAACAAAAAATGTTTCCCCAAACAGTGACTTGGCATTTAGTTGAGAATGGAGAACATTCACATGTTTGAGTAAAATCTGACATCAGAGTAATGAAAATTTCACAATTCCAGAAGCGCAGAATGTTTACCTCATCTTTAATCAGATCAAATGACCTACACACTCTTTTAACAAGTCTTAAAGAATTGGGCATAAAAAAGTTGATGAAAATGATATATCGCTGTGTAGAAATTGGAAAGGACTAGCTTCCACAAACCCTGTAGACAAACTTCATTCATTGATGAGTGACTTTGCTGAGTGTTTAGTGTATTACTTATGAGAGAACTGTGTTGCTGGTAGACTGTGAGAAAAGGGAGTCATGCTGTTTATCTCCTCTACAGTGCAACACACACAACTGTAGGTGTTCGAGTGCACAATGTATACTAATCACATGCAGAGAATGATAGAAATACTTTAGCCTTGAAAAATGAGTATACATATCCAGTCCAGAGTCTCACATGGATCTGTGACCTTTTTTGAGGGGGTGCTTTTGAGATTGAATCTATAAATAGAGAATAAAACAAAGTCATGCTGAGAGAGGAAAGAGATCAACTTGCCAATAGAAAGATATGCTTGGGTGCTCAAATATATCTAGCTTTTTCATGGATCTGAAAGGGTGACAACTAGTGCATTACCCATGGCTCAGCGCTGTGGGCAGATAATGAGGTATAGAATAAAGGCAAAGTGGAACCTCTCCTCTGCATGGCTTACAAAGTCAAGCATGACTAAATATTATGGTAAGGTGGCAAAAGAGCTACACAGCTTGGAGCTCTTTTCTTTTCATTATTTTTCTCTTAGACTATATTGTCAGCTAAGCAAATCTTTGTACAACACAATATATTGGCCACACAGAAATCAAAACAGAAGAGTGGGCAACTTAGCACAAAAACACCCTCTAGACTTCTCTAGAGGCCTTGTAATCATTAGCAGAATTGACATTAGACATCAATCATGTTTTTCTAGTATTATCACTGTATTCCCTGAAAATAGGAATTTGATTTTAAGATGAGAATTTATGTGCAAAATCCACATAATTGCTATATTTTTATAGACTTGCAGATGAAGAAGCTCTTTATGCTGGTAGGTAACTTTTTGAGATAAATTAAGTAATATAATGTAGATAATAGAACTCATGGAAAAAATTATCATTGGCAGCAAAATGTTGTATATATACACATGTTTTCCCTATGGGAAGATAATAAGAATATTTTTCTTCATGAGTCAGAAGCAGGCAGACAGGGGAAGTTTAAGGGTGAGGTGAAAACCTTTAACTGATAGTAATATATGAGTTCCTACTTTGAACAATGGCTTAAATAACCTTTGCACATAAATGTCTTAAATGGAAGGAAATATTTTCAAATGTAATGCATATATATGTCAAAAATATCAAAGGGAAATACTATAAAGCTATTGATTATTAAAATTGAAATGACAAATTCAAGGCTGGTATTTCTTCTGTTTATGTTTTAAATGGTACTGGTATAAATCTTTGAATGTCCAAGAAAAGCAGTCATTTTTTTTGGAAATTCTATATGTAAGAATTACTATTATTTTTGTAGAAGTAGAAAATGACATAAGTATATGTTAAATATAAATATAAAAATAAAAACACAAAGATATTTTCACAATAGAAAAACACAAAAGCATTAATATCCAATGTTATATAAATTAATAAGTACAGTTTTTGTTTAATCTTTTTAAAAAAAATCTGGTGATGAAACAAAAGGCCTCATGTTGCTGGGAAAGCACCCATGTTTTGCTCCTAATATGCACCAAAATATATGTGATAATAGTTAATTGTGCCTACTATTTTTCTTGGTAATGATAGTCAGTATAAATTCTACTTAATATAACTTTTGTTACATACAGAATAATTACATAGTCTTACTAATAAGGTTAATTTGAAGAAACTAAGTGTTAGAATATTGGATTTGAGGAGATTAATATGGAATATTTTGGTGTGCTAGTTGATCACTGGGTCCTGTCAATCTTGGCTGAGGTTACTTTTGGTAATTCTCCTTGTTTGTAGATTGGGCCACGACAACTTTCCAGTTGCTTTGCTGGCCTGTGAAAACTGATTATGGAGAAAGTGGTTAAACTCTACGGTCTTTTTACCACTGATCATCTCTTAACTTGTCATGTTACCCAAGGGTTATAATAAGCAAGAACAATAATTTCTACCTGAATGGTCTTCTCTTCTAACTCTGAATATCTGTGCTGTTTTTACATCCAATTGGAACATTATACTTCCCATAATGCTCCCCTTGATGCATAGCTAAAACAATAGATTGCTCATTTTTGCATCCAGTGGAATCTAATGACATATATATTTTTTACTTTCTATCATTTTTAAAGCTAAATCAAAAAGACTTCACATAGAGCTCCCCTATGACCCAGCAATCCCACTTTTGGGCATTTACCCAAATGTTTACAAACAAGACCACACTAAAGCTACCAGCACAACTATGTTTATTGCAGCATTATTTACCATAGCTAAGATATGGAACCAACCCAGATGCCCCTCAGTAGATGAATGGATCAAGAAAATGTGGTATATATACACAATGGAATTCTATGCCTCCATCAGAAAGAATGACATTGCCCCATTTGTTAGGAAATGGAAAAACTTGGAAAAAATTATATTAAGTGAAGTAAGCCAGGCCCAAAGAAACATAGGTCCTATGGTTTCCCTTATTTGCAATATCTAGTATATGTATGAGTCAAGCGGAAAAGGTCAGATAATGTGATGTCAGGAAAATGAACCCTTAGATATGTATTTCAATGTTTTTTCTTTCATGCATTTGTTTCTAACGCATTTATAAGATTATTTCTTTGTTGCTTTGTATATCCCTCCCCCACAGTATAACCCCTGCTTTCACTATATTTGATGTCAGTATAACTTGTGGAGGAGATGGGGAAAAACCAGTTGTTTAAGGATACAGGCGGACCTGTTGCAACAATGAGAAGTACAAGTTGTCATGTGAAAACGAGTTTTACAAAGTTGGTGTGGGGGGGGGTGAGGGGGGGAGGATTGGGTGGGGGGGCGTGGGGGGGGGAGGCTGGGAAGGGATGTGAAGGGTAAAAAAAAAGTTAAAAAAAAAAGCTAAACCAGTGCTTCTGAACAAAATAAGGCATGGATGGTTGTTACAAATAATAACAACAATAATAATATACATAATTGTTATATCACATAATTATATGATTATGAATAATATAAGTAATATTTTAATGTTATTATTAATAATTGGTGTATTGTTTGGGTGTATGTGTGTTTGTGTGTGTGTGCTTATGCCATTCCTGGGGCTTGAACTAAGGGCTTGTTTGCTGTTCCAGAGATTTTTTGCTCAAGGCTAGTGCTATGCCACTTTTGGCTTTCTTTCTTTCTTTCTTTCTTCCTTCCTTCCTTCCTTTCTTTCTTTCTTCCTTCCTTCCTTTCTTCCTTCCTTCCTTTCTTCCTTCCTTCCTTTCTTTCTTTCTTTCTTTCTTTCTTTCTTTCTTTCTTTCTTTCTTTCTTTCTTTCTTTCTTTCTTTCTTTCTTTCTTTCTTTCTTTCTTTCTTTCTTTCTTTCCATGTAGCTAGGACTATAGGCATGAACCACCAACTCCTGGCTGTCACGAGTTATTTTAAATATATAGGCCCAGTTGCTGTGCCCAAAAGTTTTGTTAGTATCCGAGGTGGGAAGGAAAAGATGATGATATTCAGTCAAAAGTTGTCCATAAATTTGTGTAGTCACTTTTCTGCAGCTTCTCATCACAGTTTCCTCGGGTTCAGCATTACAGTACCTATGGCCTGGGCTCTGAATATATATAGCTATAGGATGTCATCATGAGATAACTCAATGAACATTCAAGGGAGAGAATAAAGAGTGAGTGAGTGGTCCTGAAGTGTTTTTATTTTATTTTATTTTATTTTATTTGTGAACATACTGTACAGAAGGGTTACAATTACATGGGCAGGATAATGCGTACATTTCTTACCAAGCATTGCAGCCTCCTCCTTTGGTTTACCCTTCACATCCCTTCCCAGCCTCCCCCCTCCCCCCCCAATCCCAATCCTTCTCCTTCCCTCCCCTTCTCCCCCCACCACCCCCCGCACCGACGTTGTAAAGCTCGTTTTGGACATGACAACTTGTACTTCTCATTGTTGCAACAGGTCTGCCTGTATCCTTAAACAACTGGTTTTTCCCCATCTCCTCCACAAGTTATACTGACATCAAATATAGTGAAAGCAGGGGTTATACTATGGGGGAGGGACATACAAAGCAACAAAGAGATAATCTTATAAATGTGTTAGAAACAAATGCATGAAAGAAAAAAACATTAAAATACATATCTAAGGGTTCATTTTCCTGACATCACATTATCTGACCTTTTCCACTTGACTCATACATATACTAGATATTACAAATAAGGGAAACCATGGGACCTATGTTTCTTTGGGCCTGGCTTACTTCACTTAATATAATTTTTTCCAAGTTTTTCCATTTCCTAACAAATGGGGAAATGTCATTCTTTCTGATGGAGGCATAGAATTCCATTGTGTATATATACCACATTTTCTTGATCCATTCATCTACTGAGGGGCATCTGAGTTGGTTCCATATCTTAGCTATGGTAAATAATGCTGCAATAAACATAGTTGTGCTGGTAGCTTTAGTGTGGTCTTGTTTGTAAACATTTGGGTAAATGCCCAAAAGTGGGATTGCTGGGTCATAGGGGAGTTCTATGTGAAATCTTTTGAGGAACCTGCATACTGCTTTCCAAAGTGGTTGAACAAGTTTACATTCCCACCAACAATGAAGTAAGGTTCCTTTCTGTCCACATCCCCTCCAGCATCTGTTGTTGTTAGAGTTCTTGATTTTTGCCGTTCTAACTGGGGTGAGGTGATATCTCAATGTTGTTTTGATTTGCATTTCTTTTATGGCTAGGGATGTTGAACATTTCTTCATGTGTCTATCGGCCATCCTTCTTTCTCCTTGGCTCAGACGGAAATTTTTTGAATAGAGACCCGGAAACACAACAAATCAAAGAAAGGTTGGACAAATGGGATTGCATAAAATTGCAGAGCTTCTGCAGGGCAAATGACATAGCTAGCAAGATCAACAGAAAGCCCACGGATTGGGAGAAGATCTTTACTAGCCATACAATGGACAAGGGTCTCATATCTAAAATATACTTGGAACTCAAAAAATTAAACCCCCTAACAACAAATCCTCAAAGAAACAACTGCCCAATAAATAAGTGGTCCTGAAGTTTTACCCTGTGCCTCTGAATATTAAATTGTACACTTGCTTTTCTAATTTGTGTTTGGTATCACAGGTTTGGATGACACTTGACCTGGATATTAATATCAGTGAAGTCTTAAACTGCTTGGCCTCTCTCTACCTTTTCCTCATCCCTCTCTTGGCTTTGCTCTAGTTTCTTACTCTAATATTTAGTTTGAATACTTGTTTAAAACAATTCCTCTAGACTTTCATGAATTATCTCAATGACAAATTTGGAGTGGACCTTGAGATCTCCTTTGGAGTTCTAGCAGGGGAACGCAGCTACTCTTATACCCTTGATCGAAGACCAGTCCTTCTCTAGTAGGGCTGGTTGTAGTCTTCGACAGACAGAGCCTGCAGCATTGGGAGGGAGACACATGGAATGGTGAGGGTGGAAGGGGACACCCACCTAGCCAGCCAGATCAGCCAGATCAACCCTGGTGATCAATGGGTGACAGATGTCACAGCCAGAAGGACCTCTTTGATGAAAACTTTAAAAATCTGATAACGGAAATTAAAGCAGAACTAAGGAAGTGGAAAATCCTCCCATGCCCCTGGATTTAGAGGATTAACATTGTGAAAATGGCCATACTGCCAAAGGCCATCTACAAATTCAATGCAATACCCATCAATATCCCAACATCATTCTTCAATGAAATAGAAGAAGCAATCCAAAAATTCATATGGAACAATAAAAGACCCTGAATAGCAAAAACAATCCTTATCACCAACAGTGCTGGAGGAATATCAATACCAAACTTCAAATTCTACTTCAAAGCCATCGTATTCAAAAGACCTTAGTATTGGCACAAGAGCAGACCTGAGGAGAATGGAATAGAACTGAAGAACCAGGAACCAACCCACAGACATGTTGTTTCTAACATTCTGCATAAAATAGAATTATTTATGCTCAATAAGATGTCTAACCAATGGACTCTTGGAATAAAGATGTTGATAAATTAGGGATTGTATGTACTTTCAAGCACATTCTGAGATTACTGAAATTCATAGCAGCCATTTAATTTTATAAAATAATGCTTTATATAAATCAAATATGTTTACCTTCAAAATTAATCACTTCTATAAATACTAACTTAGTATTTTAGGGGCCATCCAAATACAACTCATTGATTAAAATGGATTTTAGCATATTTTAATCCATATTGATCAATAAGTTGCTTTTGGTTAGGCAATAAGCACTTGGGGAAAGCAAACAAATAAGAAACAAAATTAGAACTGTTATGCAATACAGAAGTATTTTAGTTGGGTATATAACAAAAGGAAATGAAATCAATATATTAATAGAATATGACCCCTATGTTTATTGCAGAATTATTCATAATAACCAAGATATGGAATCACCTTAAATTTCTATCAACTGATGAGTAGAGAAAGAAAATATAGTCCATACTTGTGATGGGATACTATTTAGACATAAAAAGAATACAATCCTGTGATTTGTAATAACATGAACTGAAGGTCACATGTTAAGTGGAATAAACTGGACACACAAGAAAAGTATCACATGATCTTACTCAATTGTAGAATTTTAAAAATGAGTTCTCATAAAACTTGATAATAAAAGTATTGTCATTAGGAAACGAGGAAATCTGGAGGAAAAAATGTGAAAATGGTGATGTGTGCTAAATTATAGCAATAAGAGAAGTACATTTTCTCATATTCTGTTACACAGAAATGGTAACTACAGACAGTATGCTGTACATTAAAAAATACTACAGAAAAGTGGCTTTGAATGTTTAGCAGAAAGAAATAATAAAAGTGTGAGGACATAGATATGTTTACCTATTGAAGTGACACTAAAAAGGAAAAAATAATCCTGTTAGAAGATTAAAGAATGAATATTATTAAATTGTCAATATTACATACTACATATCAATTTATATTGTCAGTGTAATACAACCTGTAAAAATATCAAGATACTATCTCAGAAAGAGAAAAATAAACTAAAACTCATGTGGTACCACAAAGGTCCCGAATAACCTAAACAAACCTGTGCAAACAAACATCACAATACTTGATCTCTAGAAAAACTAATACATTGCTGTCATATAGCCCAAACAGTATGGTATATATGCACATATACATAGTATGGTAAGCTGTCATATATTGAAAATAATATGGCATAAAAGCAGGCACATAAGCTAATATATCAAAATAAAGAACTCAGAAATCAATCTACTTGTTTACAGATCACTGACTTTTGACAACTGCCCCAAGAATACATACTTTAGGAAGGACAAATTATTAAATGGAGCTAAGAAAACTAGATATCTATGTGCATTAAAATGTAGTGAGAAGATTGCTGTGATTAATTGCCAATAAGAGTCTATCCTGGTCTGGCTTCAAACAGTGATCTTCAAATCTCAGCTTTCTGAGTAGCTAGGATTACAGGCTTGAGCCACTGGCATCCAGCTGGGAATTCAAATTAGTACAGGCACTCATGAAATCAATTGGGAGATGTCTCAAAAAAAAAAAACCTGAAAATGAAACGACCATTTTGACTACCATTTCTGGATACCTAAGGAAATCAAATCATTACCCTGTAGTGATATTTACATAAACATCTCATCACTACACTATTCAATACAGGTTAAGTGATGGAATCAGTTTACATGACCATAAGTGGAGAATGGATAAAAACTATGATACATACTGTGGTATGTATTCAAGTAGAGAATTAGTCATAAAAAGCAAAACATTCTGCTTATATTAAAAATGGCTATTGTCATAGTGAATGAATAAGCCAGACTCAAAAAGGCAAGCATCGTATATGTTTTTGAGAGGTGCAATCGAGAAAAGAAGACATGGAAGGAAAAAAGGTACTTCTAAGTAAAAGGAGAGCACGAATGAGAAGTGGAGGAACAAGGTAGAGCAGAGAAGGTAAATGTGCTCAATATACATAATACATATGTAAGAAAATCTCAAAATCAAACCAAACAAAATATCCTTTACTGCATCTTAAAATAAGTTATGCAATAATATATTGTAATATTAAATAGAAGAATAAAGAGAAAATCCAGTCGCTGTAATTTGATGAGTATATATAGCATATATATAATGTAAAAATCCCCTGCACCCCACAAAATACATACAATTATTGAAAGCTCATCACTTTTTTGGCTTGTAATCTTTTTCTATCTTTAAGTAGTTGTACAAAAGAGCTGCCACTTAACAATGCATCCTGATTAATGTCACCCCTGTTAATCAGATATTTAAAATATGTTCAACAGAAAATGTTCATTCATTATGTATGTATAAATCTAGTTATCATGCTAAATCTCATACATTTTTCAATTGAAATAACTAGAAATATTACTCATTATATGAATTTAAGTAACTGTTTAGTGAACTCAAACTCAAAATATACAACATATTAGAAAATGTTTGCATCTGTTTTTATACTTTTCTTATTGAAAAGATGCAGTAAACTACTTTTATATTTCCACTTTGTAGTATTGAGTATGTACTGGTAACAGCTGTCACAAAATGTAGTGAGTCTATAAGTTGTAACCTGGTTTTGAAGTAAGAAAATGCATTTGAAGCTGCCTAGAATAATTAAACATCAGAATAAATAGCAGAGTGTATTCAAAGTATGGGTATTTTCAAACTATGACAGCATACCTATTTGTCTCAGCTAGTGTAACAGCTACTATCTGTTAAGTGAATGCAGTATTTGTTCTTTTTTTATTTTACTGAGCATTTACACAAAGAAGAGCTTCCAAAATTTTATAGAACAGCAAAAGCACATGTAAACAAACTTTAAGATGATCGTATTCTATGCTATAAGGACTGTGATCACAAGGTTTAACATTTCTCAGAAACCTTATAGATTGCATTGTCCCTCTTTTCACCAGTGATATGAAGATAACTTTTGAAGTACTCCCTTTGGAAGTTGGCATGTTTCATTCTTTCCAGGAAGTTTTATTTTTGCTAAAAATTGAAGTCTTGGAAATGAAATTCTTCCTAGTGATTATTTTGCAGGTGCTTCCTACAAAGAATAAGAAATGCTTATGGTATAATAATGTCATTCACATTTTTTTCCAGTCTGATCTTTACAAAATGAGACTGCAAATGATCAGTTTTTAAATCCGAGGAAGAACTCATGACATGAATGATTCTAACTACAGAGTTTGCAATGTTTTATGTCACATAGATGGAATCACATAAAGCTGTCCCTGACTTCCTGTGGTAATTAGTAGCTCTTTTATGCTAGTATAAATGGTCTACTAGTAATGTGAGAAGTCATTTGTTTTTTATCAACTGCAGAAATTACTTTGGATGTTGTTACTAAAGGTAGGAACATAGATGTGTTGACATTTAAAGTACAGAAAATCAGCTCATCTCTTCCTGAACCTGCCTTTCTTTTTTCTTTTTTCCTCTTCCTTATTGTCCAAGTGATGTACAGGGATTACAGTTACGTAAGTAAGGTAATAAGTACATTTCTTGTCAAACTTGTTACCTCTTTCCTCATTTTTCTCCTACTTCCCCAAGCTGTACAGATCATTTCCAACATATTGTCTTGTGAATACCGCTGTTACACTGGTCTGCCTTTCTTTTAGGTTGTAAATGTAAAACGTAATTTGTAGTCTCATCCTTTATACTAAAGGTTGTTCATGAAATATTATTCACTAACCATTTATGTGGAAAGCCTGAAGCAAAGGTGGTCAGAATGGAGGAATGAGAAAAGAAACAGGAACTAGGAAGGTTAATGAAATTTCCATCATTTCAATTTTATAAAGTGTTTAAATGCTTATTCACAATCAGATTTCTAAATTCAATGACTTAACTCACTTTTTTTTTGTTGTTGTTGGTTGTGGGGCTTGAACTCTGGGCTTCGGCACTGTCCCTGCGATCTTCAGCTCAAGGTGAGCGCTCTACCACTTGAGCCACAGCAGCACTTCCAGTTTTCTGGTGGTTATTGGAGATAAATCTCACAGACTTTCCTGACCAGGCTGGCTTTGAACTTCGATCCTTAGATTTCAGCCTCCAGAGTAACAAGGATTACTGATGCCTAGCTTTAACTCACTCTTTAATTTTTGTTTTTTGTTTTTTGCTATTCCTTGGGTTTAACTCAGGGTCCAGGTGCTGTCCCTGAGCTTCTTTTGCTCAAGGCTAGGGCTCTACTACTTGATCCACAGCTCTACTTCTGGCTTTTTCTGAGCAGTTTATTGGAAATAAGAGACTCATGGACTTTTCTTCCTGGACTGGCTTTGAACTATGAACTGTGACCTCAGACCTTAGCCTCTAGAGTAGCTAGTATTACAGGCATAAGCTACCAACACCTGGTTGAACTCACTGTTTTCAACTTTGTGACAGCCATAAATACATGTATATATATATGTGTGTGTGTGTGTGTGTGTGTGTGTGTGTGTGTGTGTGTGTGTGTGTGTGTGTGTGTGTATAATCTCACTGCACAGTTGGTAAGAAGACAAATGTCAGAAAATAGAAGAATAAAGATTAGAACAAGGCAAAGGATGAAAAAAGAGAAAGAATAGAGTGATGAGGGTGGAAGCCTCTTTAGAGTTGTGGCATTTTAGAGATGGTGAGGATCTCTTGCTTTTTTTTTATTGTGAAAATACTGTACAGAGGGGTTATAATTACATGGGCAAGATAGTGAGTACATTTCTTATCAAGCATTGTAGCCTCCTCCTTTGTTTCAGCTTCCCATCCCTTCCAATCTGCCCCGCCCCACCCAATCCTCCCCACTCCCCCTCCCATCTCTTGCTTTTTTGAAGGCAGGTTGTGTACTGACTTCCTTCTCTTGCTTTCATTATGCATACTATTTTATCTTCTTATTTTCCCTTTTATCTATATAAAATCACATATATTACACTTTTCAATTATCCTAATAATCAATACTGGAGCTTCTCCATTCACCCTTATTTCCAGTAAACAGATAAGGCTAATACACCCGGGAACATCCCAACCTATTAAATTCTGGAAATTTCATCTAGGGAACCAAGGAATGACATTTTCCTGAATGTATAACATTTAAAATTAAAAATTCTAATGACACAATACACAGTTGGGAACAGGTGAACAAAAGTCTTAATTTTCAAAGAAGCCTAGGATTACTTCCAGTGAATAGTCATCAAAACGAACCCACAGGATCATGAATAGATTTAACAAGTGACATATTGTAATTTTGAAGTGGATACAATTCTAGTTGTTTGATTGATCATCTTCATTTTCTGGGCAGACATGATGGCCACATTCCTAAGCCTTCGATGGAGTTATTGTGGTCAATGTGACTGGTCTGGAAGGTGGAAATCTGAATGAAAACCTAGTGTCACTATTCCTCTGCAGTTCCTCTCTCCAATTCTCTTAGCCTTGCCTTGGCAATCCTAAATACCATGAAAGAGAGGGAAAGAACACGGCCTGCCTTCACTGGCTCGATAAATAAGAAACACATTTTTATGGTACTAAGAAAATGATCTTTCAGAGGATTTTGGGTCATCGCATTAGAATGCCCATGATCTAGATAACTGTATTTAGTTATATGTCCTAGCACAATAATTATATTATTATCACAGTAGGGTTCTAGAGGACTATTGGAAGATGAAATGGATTTATTCTCTCCTCATGGATGTACAATGGTACATTCATGAAGTTATTTTAGTTTATAATGTAGCATGTGGTATATTTTTTTATTTAGACATACATTAGTTTATGGAATCTCTTAATGTTTATTTAATATATTTTTTATTGTAAACATGCTGTACAGAGGGGTTACAGTTACATGGGTAAGGTACTGAGTACATTTCCTATCGAGCATTGTTATTCCTCCTTTGTTTTTCTCCTACCATCCCTTCCCTCCTCAACTCCCCAAATCCTCCCTCCCCAACGCTGAAGTTGTAAAGTTCATTTTCAACATAGTGTCTTGTACATCTCATTGTTACAATGGGACAACCTATGTCCTTATTTCAGCACTTTGTTATTTCCCTCCCCAAATTAGAAAAATGTATATACAAGATGCAGGGCACCAGAATTAAGTACAGCGAAAATAGGGGTTATACCATGGGGGAAGAACATAGAAAAGAAACAAAAAATTCACACAGTACATTATAAGTACATTAAAAACAACAGCAAGAAAGATAAAACCGGGGCTGGGAAGGTGGCTCAGTGGTAGAGCACTTGCCTTGCATGCCTGAGGCCCTGGGTTCAATTCCTTAGCACCACATAAGCAAAAAGAAAAAAGCCAGAAGTGTCGCTGTGGCTCAAGTGGTAGAGTGCTAGCCTTGAGCTGAACAGCTGAGGGACAGTGTCCAGGTCCAGAGTTCAGGCCCCATGACTGGACCCCCCCCCAGAAAAAAGATAAAACCTCTTGTGTCCCTATCTTGGGGATCATTTTGCTTAGCATCATCGTATATGGTCATATGTTCATAAACTTTTCAGAGATTTTATTTCAAACTTAAATTCTTAAGAAAACAAAGTTTTAGAAGGTACAAAAGGAGAGAAATGAAGGAAAGAATGGAAAGGAAAACCTGTCATATTTTTATTATTTTATATCATATTCCTGACTAGATTGCTTTCATAACAGTGAAGATGTTCAAGACAATATAACAAAGAGGTAACCATACACACAATATTAAGTTACTCAAATAATAAAGAAGCAGAATACAGCATTTCAAGTGCACAGATTGTGCCTTCAATCAAAATTAACCATCTATCTGGATGAAAGCCTTGATGAATTTTAAAATAAAGGAATTGCACAGATCCTGAAAATGAAGCTTCTTTTTTTTTTCCAGCTGATGAATTTTAGCTTCAGTTTTTCAGTTACCTGGTCCCACTTTAGTCTTTATTGGTGAACTTCCAAAGTACACAGGACACAGCTGTCATGATCTCTTCAATCTAATCACATACATTTTTGAGAACAATGTAGGTATTTGACATCCTCGAAGTACATTCTTGTTAAAGAAATGTTGCCCTGTGCGTTAACCATGAAACTAGACTGGATTCTCTTAAAATTTTCATCATAAGCTTGACGTCTAGATAATTGCTCTTGAACGGGAATGACTTTTATCCTATTATATCAGACACCACTTACATCTTTTAGCAACTTTTTAATTTATTATGCTCTTTCATGCCATCCTGACAGAAATGTGGCAAACTTTGAAGAGAAATCATATCACTCCATCTATCTCTCATTCTAAAAGTGAAGTAAAAGGCATGCCCATTCCATGGTTATTAGAAGGTTAGAGGACAAATGAAAGTATGCAATGTTCATTAGCATCTGTGCATGATATTGCAATATTTCCTCTCTGTGTATAGTTCTCTCATAAATGAAAGCACCCAGGCCAGTCCGATCAGTGGGGTAGGAGTTGCAGTGCCCTTTCATGGGGGAAAAAAATCACACAAAGTCATTGATGTGTAATAATGGTATTTATGTTGTATCATTCACATACATTTTATTATTTTGTATCCACAAAATAAAAAACATATGGACAAATCATTTGAAAATATTATGTTTGATAATATATTAATATGAAAAATCTATAAGATAATCACAAAATTCAACAGCAAGGAAATAATATGATTAAAAAATGGGCAAAGAGGGCAGACATTGTTCATACCTAGAATCCTAGTTGCTAAGGAGGAAAAGGTTAGAAGAATTACAGTTTGAGGCAATCTTGGGCAAAATATTACAAGACTACTTCTCATTCAAAAAGGCAGTTGTGGTGATATATGACTGTCACCTTACCTAAAGTTTAAGGAGATGAAAATATGAGGACATTAGTCTAGGATTTCCTGTGCAAAAACACAAAGTCCTGCCTGAAAAATAACTAACGCAAAAAAAGGGATGGAGTCATGTCTCAAGTGCTAGAGCACCTCCCTAGGAAGTACAATGCCCTGAGTTCAAACTCTAGTGCTGTCTTCCCTAAAAAAACAAAGGATATGAACAGGCTGGTTTTATGTTTGTTTGTTCATTTTTGTTTTTGTTTATTTGTTGTTCCTGGGGCTTGAACTCAGGGCCTGGGCAGTGTTCATGAGCTTTAGTGTACAAGACTAGTAGTAAACCACTTGAGCCATAGCTCCACTTCTGATTTTTTGGTGGTTAATTGGAGATAAAAATCTATAGCTGGCGCCCAGGCCCAGAGTTCAAGCCCCACGACCGACCAAAAAAAAAAAAAATCTATAGCTGAGATATAGAACCAACCCAGATACCCCTCAGTAGATGAATGGATCAAGAAAATGTGGTATGTATACACAATGGAATTCTATGCCTCCATCAGAAAGAATGACATCGCCCCATTTGTTAGGAAATGGAAAAACTTGGAAAAAATTATATTAAGTGAAGTAAGCCAGGCCCAAAGAAACATAGGTCCCATGGTTTCCCTTATTTGCAATAAATAGTATATATCTGGGACAAGTAGAAAAGGTCAGATAAGTTGATGTTAGGGAAATGAACCCTAAGATATGTATTCAAATGTTTTTTTCTTTCATGCGATTGTTTTAACACATTTATAGGATGATTTCTTTGTTGTTTTGTATGTCCCACCCCCACAGTATAACCCCTGCTTTCACTGTATTTGATGTTGGTTTAATTTGGGGAGGGAAAGGGAAAAAAACAAAATGTTTAAATAAGGATACAGGTTGACCCAATGTAGCAATGAGATGTACAAGGAACTATGTTGAAAAAGAAACTTTACAATTTAGGTGGAGGGGGGGCCGGGAGTGTAGTTGTGGAGGTGGGAGGGAAGGGATGGTAGGGAAAAAACAAAGGAAGAGGCAACAATGCTGTACTCATTACCTTGTTCATGTAACTGTAACCCCTCTGTACAGTATTTTCACAATAAAAAACTTATTAAAAAATCTAAGAATTTTCCTGACTTGGCTGGCTTCAAATAAACTGATGTCCTCAGAGCAGAAACATTAAAAAAAATTTTTTTTTTTGAGGTCCGGTCGTGGGGACTGAACTCTGGGCCTGGGCGCTGTCCCTCAGCTCCTCAGCTCAAGGCTGGCACTCTACCACTTGAGCCACAGCGCCACTTCCGGGTTTTTTCTTTTTGCTTATGTGGTTCTGAGGAATCGAACCCAGGGCCTCATGCATGCAAGGCAAGTGCTGTACCAACTGAGCTACCTTCCCAGCCCCTCATTTAACTTTTAGATGGAAGGAAATTCTGCGGTTTGTGATAATGTGGATGAATTGGAGGACACTATATTTCAACTAGAACTTACATAAAGAAAATACTGCTTGATATCATTTCTCTGTGGAATCTAAGAAAATTGAAGCACAAAGAGGGGAAAATGGGAAGATGTTGGTCAATGGGTGAAAAGTTTCAATTACATGAGATAAATGATTCATAGAGATATAAAATACAGCATGGAATTCTGGGAAATGGAAAAAAGATTTTTTTAAAAAATTTTGTTTTCTTTCTTTTTGTGTTGTTTGTCTGTTATGTCTTTGGGAGTATAAAGAGAAACATAGAAATGGAAAGACAAAGGGTAAACAAAGGAAGCAATGGTATTCACTGGACACAATGTTGAAAATGAATTGTACAACTTGTGGGTGAGATAGGGAGGGAAAACCTTGGAGAACTGAGGGAAGGGTGATTTTATCCAAAAAGAAAGTGTTTCCTTTTGGAAACACTTTACCTGACTGATGTAACTTTAACCCCTCTATTTGTAGCATTTTCAAAATAAAATACAGCATGGAGGTTAATATATATATATATATATATATGCACACACACATACATATATATACATATATATGTGTATATATATATATATATATATATATATATATATATATAGTCAGTCATGGGGCTTAACTCTGGGCCTGGGTGCTGTCCCTCAGCTCTTCAGCTCAAGGCCAGTGCTCTACCTCTTGAGCCACAGCACACCACTTCTGGCTTTTTCTGCTTATGTGGTGGTGAGGAATTGAACCCAGGGACTCATGCATGCAAGGCAAGCACTCTACCACTGAGCCACCTTCCCAGCCCAAGGTTACTATATTATATGTGACAATTTGCTAAAAAGTGGGTCTTAAGTGTTTTATACAAAAAATAGTATCAAAGAAGAGGATGTTCTCAGAATAAGATGGTTTTAGGTATCTGAAATCACAAAGTAGTATAAATCTTGAGACACAGAGAAAATGGATGCCACTAAAGAATGTTTCATGTTATTAACAAGAAATAGGAAAATGAGAACCATCATAATTCTTCTTTATGTCATGTGCACTCTACAGATACTGAAGCAGATATTATTTGTTTCTCTATGACAAATATACTTAAGTAATTGTACTTTTGCATTTTGTAGAACTTGTAATTTAATTCATATTAAAAATTTATAATCATTTCTTTTCACACATAAATTCCTATTCCACAGGTAGATCAGGATAAAAGTATATTTTTTCTTAAAATGTTGCTAACAGGATATAGATCTTCTTGGTACTTAATGTATATAATGTATTGCTTATAAGCATTTCATGAGTAAGTGTATTTGCAAGAAACAGTCCCTTTGCAAAATAAGAACTTTTTAAAATTGAATCACATTGAATAGATCTAAAGGTGAAAGTGGATCTAAAAAGTGTGTGTGTGTGTGTGTGTGTGTGTGTGTGTGTGTGTGTGTGTGTGTGTGTCCTGATAATAAGGATTGAAATCCCAGCATTGTGTTTGCTTTACTTACTTGATTGGCTGACTTTAACATTAGAGGCACCACTAGCCCAACATTTTGCTGGTTATTGTGAAGACAGAGTCTTATAGACTTCTCTACCAAAGTGGCTTTTTAAAAAATTTGAATATTTTTTATTATTTTAAAGTAGTACAAAGGAATTGTCATTCAACAAAGTGATTTATGCATACAGTGCCTCTCGATCAGTGTCTCTCCTTTGAACATTCTCACTATCTCCTCCCAATAACCTCTTTCCTCACTTTTCTTAATTTTTAGATTATGCATTGATTTTTTGACATTTAACAAAATAGTTTATATGTTCACTGTGTCTTGATCTTTGCCATCACTTCAACATCTTTAGCTGCCTTTGACCCACTCCTTCCCTTATTTTTTTTCAAATCTGTGGTATATACAATGAATTCTTGCCTACATTCTATTCCCTCCCCCACCTTAATTCTTCTACCCCTCTCTCCTTGTCACTCCCCTTTTCATGTATCCATTTCCTGGTTCTTATTTTGTTGGGCTTTGATTTAGAGTTTCTAAAGAATTATACCATTTGCATTCTTCATATTATAGTCATTCTCCAGATCTCAATTTCTGAGTAGCTAAGAGTATAAACCTGAACCACCTTGTTCTGGTTTATAAAACATATTTGAAGTAAAATTAATATAGTGCAGGTTTGCAGGATAAATCTTATATAAGTATATATTTAGGAATCATTTGCCTTCTATGATGAACATAGAGGACCTGTTTACATGGTTCTTACCATGTAAAGACAAGGTCTCCTGTATCCTGGAGAGGGCATTTGCCACATGATGTCAAAACTACTGATCTTTTCCTTATAGTGTAGAAATGAAATGAAGAGGTATTAGAAAACAATAATCTTCCCATAGCATTATTGGGCTAGAAGAGCATTTCAAGGTCATCTGGTCAAGTGAGTTACAACTTTAGTTTGCCAGAATAACTTATTTATTTAAAAATAAAATTGTATATGAAACAAGAATAATGAGAAGAGTAATCACACTCTTTTTATAAGAACACTTGGCCTCATCCCTCAGCCAGAAGCGGGAAGCTCTCCAGAGTAGCCTAATATCCAGTTTGCTCAGAATCTTTTCTAGACCTTGGTTTATTTCATAAACAACACTTAAGATATATGAAAACCACATGGTCCTATATTCTATATCACTCCAGGAAGAAACTACCTTGGCTAAAATTTTCACAATTCTCTTCAAGAGAAATAAAATATTCCTGGCTTTGCTTTGATGTTTCTGGGTGGTAATGTGTTCCAGAGACAAAGTAGCAATGTCTTGTTTTGACAAAGGAATCAACACAATCCAGATAAAGTTTCTTCCCTGATCTAAGCAGGCATGAAAATATGAATATTTCCTCATTCTTGGAGTACAGGATTAAAATAAAACCACGATTAAAGCAAGAAGGACTGAAGAAGTAAAGAAAAAAACACATATAAGCATAACATTCTATATTTTAGTTTCTTCTGTGTAATCCACCTTGAGAATGAACTGCCCTCTAGATAAGTGACAGAATAAATAAATCAATCTAGCTTTGGACCACAAGGTTAAGGATATTCTAATTTTAATCATAGTCAAACTGTTACAAAGCACCTCAAATATCTCATTAAGTATTGCTTTTAAAATTATGCTCTTCCAGGGGCTGGGAAGGTGGCTCAGTGGTAGAGTGCTTGCCTTGCATGCATGAGGCCCTGGGTTCGATTCCTCAGCACCACATAAGCAAACAGAAAAAAGCTGGAAGTGGTACTGTGGCTCAAGTGGTAGAGCGCTAGCCTTGAGCTGAAGAGCTGAGGGACAGTGCCAGGCCTAGAGTTCAGGCCCCATGACTGGACCCCCCCCAAAAAAAAAATAAACTGAAATTCAATAAAATTATGCTCTTCCAATTTTCTGTTAGTTTGGTCTTCCATATGTTTTGAGTTACATTTTCATATGTTATACAGAAATTTGATAAGATTTATGCTTTTAAACAAAGCTTGGTAACAGAATTCTGGGCTGATTTCAGTGCAAAGCTTTGCTCTGAGAAGGTTTTCCACAATCACAGGACAACTATAATAAGTGGATGCTGTCTGTTGAAAACTTAAAAAAAAAAAAAAGAAAAAGAAATAAGGTAAATAAAACTACTAGAGGGACTTTTGATACTTGACTTTTTGGTGAAGTAATATTAAACTTTTCAGCCTAATATTTGCAATTATTTCTTTTTTGCCCACATTTTTTATTAGATCCATTAGTTGTACAGGAAAATCTCATTTTGGCATATCCATAGGTGCTTACACAGTACCTTGGTCAGATTCACTCCCTCTTTCAATTTTTTTTCAATATGTGATGGTAGTCTTTTGGGAATACCTCTGTATTCTTGCCTTCACTTCATGATTTTTCTAGCAGGTGGGCACAATGAGTTCTGTACTGTTATTTTCTACTATGTCATAATTACTGGCTGAGAAAAGTCGGAGTAGAGATCACACTGAACAGGAAAAAATAGACAAAACTGGCAAAATTTCTATGTAGTATTTAAGAATTCCTAAATATAGAGGGGGTGAGATGAGACAATTTTACTAGTTGGGAAAGGCCTGGCCAAATAGACACAAGGCATGTGAATACTCTTTATTTATCTAACAGATACTTTCTGTAATATACCTACTGAGCAGTTAGCAGTTGTGTTAAAGCCATTAAATAAATAGTGTGGTGGTAGAAGTGTCTTTTTACTCGATATTGATAATTTGCAGAGATTATTTCCTGATTAAATCTCCCAAATTAAAGACTGTCTGTTTTGTGGTGTTGATTGCTTGATTTCTGTCAAGAACTTTGAGACAAACAGCTCAAAGAACAAACTGGCAGTTGAGCAAGTTGTGTTTATTGTTTATTACTCTTTGTAATGAAGGAGACACACACTATAAGAAATCTACTTTATCCCATAAGAAGATAGCTAAAGGATCTGGGCATTGGATCAATAATCAAAAAAGCAAGGATTTCCAAATGCTAGTATAGAGTAGAGGCAATTCTGTGACTCATTAGTCAATTCATACTTCTTAAGTATGAGTTTGGTAGTTTACAGATAATCCAATAACCTTACATTTTATCCATGCTTCAGTAAAATTATGAAGCAGCTTTGCTTTGCCTCATCTGAACTCAGACGCAGAGGGACCCAGTCTGAGGCTCTCATACTGATGTACTATGAAGTGGTTCATCTAATAGAAAGGCTAATTGGCCTAATGTGTCTGGTCAGCTTCTGAGTGTTATTCTCTCTCTCTCTCTCTCTGTCTCTCTCTCTCTCTCTCACTCACTCTCTCTCTCTCTTCCTTTCTGTCATCTCTCTGTTGGTCTATAGCTCTCTTACTTTTCCTCCTATATTTTCCTTACTTTCTTCTCTCAGTACTTCCTAGAAAAGAAAATGTTGCTTAATGGCTATAGAACTCTTAACATAATTCCTGTGTTCTTCTAACATAACATGATCCCATAATTTTGAGTGAATACACTTGCATATATTTCCTGGCCAGGCCTACACTGAATGATTTTTTTTTAATTCAGGAAGCTTTGGTTGTGCTTGTTGGAGACTAGTGTTGAAAGTCAAGGTCGGAATGCTGGTATGCTCCTTGCTAGTTTGATGTCAGTGCTTGTAGATCCTTTCATCCAAAAGACCAGGGAAATACATGTGTGCGGTAACCCATGCATGGACATAAGGCTACAATAGCTGATTACCTATCCTTCAATATCTCCATCATAAATATTCATTTCTATTAATGTTTCTCACTCTTATCCACTCTGATAATAGTAGCTCGCTACATTTGTTTATCTGTATATTCCCACAATATACATGGCTCTCACCATCAATAATCTGCTATTCATTCTAGTATGTACAATAAAGGGGTATTGGAATTTTGAACTCAAATGAGTATGAGAAAAATTTATCAAGAACACCTATCTTCAGTATTTTTTCTAGTTTTATGAACATTTTTAAACTTTCCCATAGTTACCAGCTTTATCTTAAAAAGCACTTGTTTCAGAGTGTTGTTTCATATTTGTCAGAGATTCTTTTGTCATCACCTGCATATTATTCTGAGATTTTTCCTTATCTCTAAATACTCTTCATTTAAATTCATCAGCTATCAGTCTCTGTGTTGTAAAGTTGTAAGGGGTTGACAAGTGCTTAATTTCATGTATCCATCATTGTGGAAGCATACAGAACAATTCATTACTCTTAGAAATCATGGGTTTCACAATTCTACCTTTGCCCTTATGTTCTAAATCTCTGACAAGTCGTGAGGATTTACCTTTCTCCATGGTTTTCTTTCTGTTTTTGCAGAATGCCAGGTGATTGAAATCTTACAGTAAGACTCTTTTTCAAATTGGCTTCTGTCGCTCAGAAATACGTATGCATTTCAAAATCCTGTTAGGCCTTTTATGGTTGATACCTCATTTCTTTTGTCACTGAGTAGAATTCCATCATACAGATGTAACATGGTTTGTTTATCCATTCATCTACTGAAGAATATCTTGATTGCTCCTAGTTGTGATGATTACAGGGGGAAAAAGCTTTTTTAAAAAAAGAAAACCTTCACATTCAGATTTTGCATGGGTTTGAGTTTTCCCTTCACTGCTTATGAATATGATTGCTGGATTACATACTACAGCAAGTTGAAGGTTTGTAAGAAGCTGCCAAGTTGTCTTCCAAAGTGGCTGCCCGGTTTTGCATTACCACCAGCAATAAATGAGAATTACTATCACTCCATTTAATTGCCAACCATGGGTACTGTCAATTATTTCTGTTTTGCCATTCTAATAGAGGTGCAGATTTCTCACATCAGTGCTATACTCTGAAATTTCTTAATTGTAAGATATGTTAAATGTTGTTTTCTCCATACTGTAGACTTTCAGTGAGGGGGCATCTCTTCAGGTTTGTTGACATACTTTTAATTGAGTTTTTAATTGTATTAATTTGTTTTCTTGTTTGCAAATATTTTGAATACAAGTTCTTAGTCAAATATATGTTTACCGAATACTGACTCTCTTGGCCAGAGTTGTTTAAGTACATATTGTCAGGTTTTGTTTTGTTTTGTTTTTACATTAAATATCCTTTTTGTTTTTTTTATGCTAACTATAAATTCATGACATGTGGTCTCTACCTTAAAGTTCATGTTGTATTAAAATTAAAAGTTGTATGATTATTGCCAAAAATATCCACTTGATTATCTGCTTATTTTGTTTCTTTTTTGGGGGGGGTCCGGTTGTGGGACCTGAACTCTGGGCCTGGGCGCTGTCCCTCAGCTCTTCAGCTCAAGGCTAGCACTCTACCACTTGAGCCACAGTGCCACTTCCGGCTTTTTTCTTATGTGGTGCTGAGGAATCGAACCCAGGGCCTGGAGCATGCAAGGCAAGCACTCTACCACTGAGCCACCTTCCCAGCCCTATCTGCTTATTTTGCATGGTATACAACTAAGACTTTGTGAACATTGTGTAAGAATATAGCACATTATAGAGGTCTATAATTATTTAAGTCTTCTAACACTTACCTACCTATCTATCTGTATATCATGTCTCTCTCCAATATATCTATATATTTGGGACTTTTATTTTGACAGTAGTGGGCTTCAACTCATATATTCTCATGCTTACTAGACAGGTGTTTTACCACTGTATCTTCTTTTTTTTTTTTTTTTTTTTTGGTCGGTCGTGGGGCTTGAACTCTGGGCTTGGGTGCTGTCTCTCAGCTCTTCAGCTCAAGGCGAGCACTCTACCACTTGAGCTACAGCGCCACTTCCGGTTTTCTGGTGGTTTTATTGGAGATAGGAGTCTCAGGGTCTCTCCTGCCCGGGCTGGCTTTGAACCGCGATCCTCAGATCTCAGCCTCCTGAGTAGCTAGGATTACAGGCGTGAGCCACCAGCGCTCAGCCACTGTATCTTCTTGATCCACTCCAGCCCTTTTTGTTTTAGCTATTTTTGAGACAGAGTCTTAGGATTTTTTGCTCAGGCTACCTTTGGTCTGTGATTTTGCTATGTATATTTTCTACATAGCTGAGATTATGGCATATGCCACTACATCCAGCTGGTGTGTGTGTGTGTGTGTGTGTGTGTGTGTGTGTGTGTGTGTGACAGAGGTCTTGCTCACTTTTTCTTTTTGCCTAGACTGGCCTCAAACTGTGATCTTCTCATCTCTGCCTTCCAAGTAGTTAGGATTACACAATGCATAGCCCATAGCCAGAATATGTTTTTCTATGGCTTTATGTAATTCTTGGAATACTGTGCTATATATGATTTAAAGAAAACTGGTCAAAGAATTGCCATTTCATATTTTTACAAACATAGAAAAACCAAACTGGAAAATCAAGATCATGCATGTCATGCATTTTCATTTATAATACTTCATTTAGTTGTGATTTTTATTGTTTGGATTCATATGCATGTAAAAATAAATGTTTGGAATTATGTAGTCTCATATGAAATAGCCCTGATACAAAAGTCCTAGAACTCTTGACCACATAAACAGATAACTGCCATGAGTCATAGCAAAGTGGGATTGAATTGAAATTTGTAAAGTGAAATTTCATCAGTCTGTGTGGGGAAATGAGAAGATCCATAGTAAGTACAGAAATCACATTGCAAGACTATTTCTGGAATAAAACATTAAAGATGATGAATAGCCTACAAAAATATTGAAATTTGCTGAGATGCCAGTGCCTTATGCCTATACTCCTAGCTATTCAGTCTGAGAACTAGAAGATGTAGTTTAAAATCAACCTACGCAGAAAAGTCTATGATCTGTATTTTCAATTACCTAGCAAAATGGTAGACTGGAGATGTGGCTCAAGTTGACAGCTGTGAGCAAGAAAGTCATGTGAGACATAGACCCCGAGTTCAAGATTCAGTACCAGCACAGACATACACAAAATGTTGAAATCTGCACTGGAAAAAAAACTGCCACAGTGAGAACTTTAAAATATTGTAATCTCCTCCACTTCTCAAGATATTATAAATTACAGTGTCAATGAAACCAGAGGCTCTTTATTCTCTCAGCATAAATAACAATAAATTCTGGGTGAGTAGACGAGTAGATATTTGTAAGACTATTTAAGTGCTTTGATTTAGAGTAGTCAATGAGCTCATAAAAGCACAGAAGACAAGTGAAGGTAAACAGCATGAAACAGATATGATAATTTAGCACCGAGTTTTTCTCTAAATGTTGAAGGATAGACACAGTTTATGAGCTAATAATAAACTCTGCCTTCTTAAAAATGAAATGTCTTTGAGGAGAAAACAAGCACAATTTCATGGTGACTGAGCAAGGAAAGAATTGAACTAGAAACTTCTATCTTCTGATTGCATTATATATTATTGGAGATGTTGAATATATTCTTGCTATTCTTTGGGGGGGTAATGTGTAAATATTTTCTTACAGAAAAAACAGAGATGGACACACAAGTCTAGAGACATGTTCTGTTTTCCATTTCTCCCATCGCTTATCTTTGTCATAATAGCTTGAATGCTTCATATTGTGATAGGATAAGTCCCATAAAGGAACTACTTTGTCAGTTGACTAGCTTTTTCTAGAAGGCAGGTGCTGACCTATCAGACATATGATGTTTGTCTTGAAAAACAGAAAACTGCATGGCCATTCTTGGCTACCAACACACAATCCAAGAGCAAGAGGGGTATGACACAAGTATAAGGAAATATATTTTGCAACAATCTTTAGTCAAGTATAACCAGGATTGACCTTACTTGATCAGATTGTTTTTGTGTATAGCCAGAAATAATGGAATATATGAAGGAATCAGTCTGAACTGTAAAATATTATAATATTTTCATATATGTGAGTGAAAAATATTAAAAACTTTAAATGGTCCAATTACTAGTGGCTCATGCTCATAATATAGCTACTCAGGAGGCTGAGATCTGGAGGATTCTACTTCAAAACCAGCTCAGACATAAATATCCTGGACAAAGTTGGGCTGTAGGTATGACTCAAGTGATAGAGCATTAGCTAAGTAAACAATTTCAGCAAGTGCAGTAACTCAAGTTTAACTGGGTTCACAACCCAGCCACAAGGTACTTTTGTAGCCATGCTATATTGGTCTCTGGTAATGATGATGTAAACACACAACCCACTGCACATCCTGCAACAATGGACATTTTTTCACTTTGTATAAAATCACCCACAGAAGTCCAAAGATTGGGAAGATGTTGAGCGAGAATGTGGAAAACATATTCCTTATGAATAGCTAATGAAACAAATGAGGATCATGAGTTAGAGGTCAGCATCAATATCATAGGCTGCAAAAAACAAACTTTAAGAAATGTTGGAAGTGACAGGTGCCAATGGCTCATACCTGCAATCCTAGCTATTCAGGAAGCTGAGATCTGAGGATCATGGTATGGAGCCAGCTCAAATAGGAAAGTCCTTGAGACCCTTATTTCCAATTATCCACCAAACAGCCATAAGCAGAGCTATGGTTCAGGTGGCAGATGCTAGCCTTGAGGACAAAATTTCAGGGACAGCACCCAGGCCCTGAGTTCAAGCCCCAGAAGTGGCAAACACACGTGCGTGTGCGTGTGCACACGCACGCACGCACACGCTCACGCATGCACAGTGAGAAGTGACAACAAAAATCAAAAGATAATAAACCAGCAAATCAAGAGTATGGAATTATTATTTTTGATTTCTTCATGGTTTTCTATTGGTAGTAACTTCCTAGTTATAACATGGCACTCATTCATAGATTATGAAGCCTGGAGAGTATATGTTTGGATGACTATTAATTCCCCTGTGTACCAGGGCTTTTTATAGAAAACAAGCTGTTGCCTCAGAAAAAATATAATACATGCAGGAAATGAAAGCTAGACATTGATCCTGACTCTCACGTCACTCTGATGTGCTTTGTAAGTCACTGATTGTTTTGATGCATATTTTTCTAACTGCAGAAAGAATCTTATATGCTTTTTTAAATTTCTTCTCAGTTCTGTCATAAAAGTCAAATAATGTAATACACCCTACAAAGTGGTGTGTGTAATTTCCATAGGGAAAGGGGTTATTAATAAACTGAAAATAAAACCTTGGCTAAAATATAAGATTATTCAAGTTTATAGCCTGCCAAATGCCATGGAGATAAAAGATGCATGGAACATCTTTACTACAAGTGATCTTCTAGCACCACCACTCAGATGTTTTATGAAAGACCTGAATACATAGGCACAGAGAGATAAATAAAAATCAGAGAGGGTAGTTGTGAACACTCATGAATCACTGAGCATGGACCTTGAGAATGAACGAATTTGCATGTACTTAGAAACCTAGTGTGCAAAATTATTTTATGCAATAGAATCTTAAACGAATTGAAGCAATAGTTTAGATGAGGGCAAAGAGTGTGAATTTATGTTGAGTTATTCCACATGTTGCCTTTAGAACAGGCTTCTTATCTTGTTTTGCCTGCTTCCCTTATGGTTATGATTTAATTGCATTATTTGTTTTTGAGCATCATCTGAGGCAGTGCTTTCTTTATGAGGTTTTGGGTTGTATTTTCAATTTGGAAACCTGTTTAAATCAATCTCTCAGATCTCCACACTTTCACATTTAGAATTGGGCTCATTTTTTGTGTTACCATAGATACCTGGATTTTTATTATGTTAGGTTTTAGATTTCTTTTCATTAAACCTCATCTTTGTCTGCAAATATTTTGAGTAAGTTGCCAAAAGGGCATAGAATTTATCTAAGGACAGTGGAGTTGATGGAGGAAAGGAAAAGAATCCTCTGAAAAAGTGAGAGGAAATAGCAGAAGATGCTTATTTTAAGTGATCTGAAGTTTTCTATTATATATTATACAACATTTTATGCATTTATTTCAATTAACCCATAATGAAAGTTGTTGAAAATCTCATGTATGCATTTTTGCATAGGCATGTATGCCTAAAATATCTATATAAATGCTGAATTTGTGTTAAATTTTATACACTATATCTATATTATCTATATTCATATATCTATAAATTTCCTAAAACTGTGCAAGGTGTTTCATAACTCTAGCCTTTAAAACCTGGTATAGTGAATAATACAGTCCTATTTCTCTTTTCCTATACTGTTCCACGTGGGACAAGTGATTTTTCATTCCTGAGCTTTATTTCTTTATTTGTTATTATATACATTTGAAAGATTGTTGTGAATATTAATTGCGATTACATGTAGAGTGTTAAATACAGTGTTTGATATAGGAGATGATTAATATTGAAATAAAGAATAAAATGTAGAAAACATGAGCATATATTGTGTTTATAGCTTCTATATTTTTTCTATATATACTTATATATTTCCATATATATTTATTTATTGTACATAGGGGTTACAGTCACTTCCTGTCAAACATTGTTACCTCCTCCTTTGTTTTTCCCCTACCATCCCTTTCCTCCCCACCACCCCAACTACTCTCCCCTTCCCTGAAATTGTAAAGTTCATTTTCAACTTAGAGTCTTGTACATCTCATTGTTACAATGGATCAATCCGTATCCTTATTAAAACATTTTGTTATATCCCTTCCCCTCCCCTAATTATAAAAATGTATATACAAGATGCAGGACACTGGAATCAGATACAGGGGAAACAGGGGTTGTACCTTGGGGGAAGAACACACAAAAGAAACAAAAGAATCACAGTGTATTTTAAGTACGTTAAAAACAATAACAAGAAAGAAAATCCACCTGTGTCCCTATCTTGGGGTTCATTAAATTTATCATCTTATATGGTCATATATACATAGCTTTTGACCTTTTTTGCTTGTCCTAGACTTGTACTAGTTATTGCAAATAAGGGAAACTATGGGTCCTATATTTTTGGGGGCCTGGCTTACTTCACTTAGTATAATTTTTTCCAAGTCTTTCCATTTCTCAACAAATGGGGCGATGCCATTCTTTCTGATGGAGGCATAGAATTCCAGTGTGTGTGTGTGTGTGTGTGTGTGTGTGTGTGTGTGTGTGTGTGTGTGTGTGTGTGTGTGTGTGTGTGTGTATACCACATCTCCTGTATTTTTTCTTTTTTCTTTCGGTCGTAGTTCTTGAACTCTGGACCTGGCCGCTGTCCTTCAGCTCTTCAGCTCTTTTTTTTTTTTTTTTTTTTTTTTTAAATAAAAGAAGTGTTATACAACATGGAGATTTAACATTGGCTTATAAATGAGAAGAAAGTGTTGGTGTTAGGGTACATGGCCTCTCTTCTGAACAGCAACCCTTACATCTGAACATCCTTTCCCACATTCAGTGAGTTCCATTTATTTTGTTTCGAATGAGTATCTGCTTTCTTGTACCTGTGATAGTGTCAGGTACAGTTGGAGAAATTTTCATGGAAATTCAAAGTATTATAATTTTCTGTAGGTACTTTATATCTGAAGAAAGAAGATTTGGCTCACATGACTATAAGTCTTAATCATTACAAGAAAGATAGGATCCTAATTAATTAATCACTTAATTACTTTTCTGTTGCAACTGGATTTTAATCCATTTCATTTACATGCATAACTGGTTTAATAGCTTTTACTGAATAGGTTGTTTGAGCTAATTGACTAGAGATTCAAATAATCAAAGCAATTTTGCATGGAAATAGGAGTAAATATCTCATCTTATAGATTTTAACTGGTCATTAGCCTGCTTTATGAAAGTCTTAACTAATTTCTACTGACCTGTTCACCCTGTAGTGTTTGCTGGGTCAGTTTATGCAGATTATATAACTTAGTATTGCAAATGAGATCACTGAGTAGCTCAATAACAATTTATCCTCTAATAGTCATTTATTTATTCAATAGGTCTCGATTTGAAAATTTTGTTTCACTGTATCATTTTTTTAGTCTTTAATATGCCCATAAGTTGTTTATGTCACCCCTAGCTTTCATCCTAATATTCAGAAAGTTTAAGTTATTTTTATGCCAAATTGTAATTTCTAAAATGTTTAAGTGTGTTTATTGACTTTTATTTTGTAATAATTATGCATCTATATGTAGTTTTAAGAGATAGTAATACAGATTTTACATCCATTTAGCTAGTTTCTCCACCCTCTGAAGGTTAATATGCGTTATAATAATAGAACAATATGATAAATAGAACATCTATATATGTACAATCCACTCTCCTTACTAAGATTTCCTCAGTTTCCAATGCTCTCCTCAGCTAATTTATGAGTGTTCTTTTTTTTATGTATTTGTGTACTTTTTTATTGTAAAAATACTGTACAGAGGGGTTACCATTACATGGGCAAGGTAATGAGTACATTTCCTATCGAGCATTGTTGCTCCCTCCTTTGTTTTTGCTATGCATTTTTATCACATATGAATGCTTGTGTGACTACTGCCACAAGGATGTCATAGAACAAGTCCATCAGATAGCTGCCTGCACAAGCATCTTACTATTGTTATTCTTGTCACTATTGTCCTCCTTTTTGACAAATCAATGAGAGAAACATCTTTTCATCAAATGATTCTGGAGGCTAGGAAGCCATTGTTTTGATTTGTTAAAAAAAAAGAAATTTAATCCTTAATCACGTATGAAACTTAGTTGACAGCCAACTCCAATTATCTGGGCATTTTATTTTCTACAGTTCCAGGTACCATAGACAAGTGCAGCCCAAAATTATGGAATTGGAATCCACAAAGTATGACAGGGAACATTCTGAAACCAAAGAGTTTGTAACTTTTAAGTTGTAACATGTTTTCAGTGAAGTCTCACACTACCTTGCTGTACCTGGGAGATAACTCATTTCTTGGTCTACTGTATCTATATGCACTAAGTAGGTAACTGTCTGAAACAGTCATTTGTTTCAGGATTACAGTGATTGTGTTTGAGTAACTCTTTTTCTAAATACATTATTATTGTAAAAATACTGTACAGAGGGGTTACAATTACATGAGCAAGGTAATGAGTACATTTCCTGTCAAGCATTGTTGCTTCCTCCTTTGTTTTCCCCTACTATCCCTTCCCTTCCCACTTCCCCAACTTCTCTCCCCATTCCACCACCCGCCTTCATCCTCTGCCAAAGTTGTAATGTTCGTTTTCAACATAGTGTCTTGTACATCTCATTGTTGCAATGGGTCAACCCTATTTAAGCATTTTGTTTTTTCCCACCCCCTCCTCAAATTAGAAAAATGTATACACAAGATGCAGGACATCAGAATCAAGTACAGTGAAAACAGGGCTTATACCGTGGGGGAGGAACATACCAAAGCAACAAAAAAATCACATAGTACATTATAAGTACATTAAAAACAGTAGCAAGAAATAAAAAAAAATTTAAAAAACATTTGTGTCCCTATCTTGGAGTTCCTTTTTCTTAGCATCATCTTATTTGTCATATGTACATAGCTTTTGACTTTTTCTGCTTGTCCTAGTACTAGTTATTGCAAATAAGGGAAAACATGGGACCTATGTTTCTTTGGGCCTGGCTTACTTCACTTAATATATATTTTTCCCCAAATCTTTCCATTTCCTAGCAAATGGGGCAATGTCATTCTTTCTCATGGAGGCATAGAATTCCATTGTGCATATATATATATATATATATATATATATATATATATATATATATATCACATTTTCTTATTCCATTCATGTACTGAGGGGCATCTTAGAGTAACTCTTATTAAAACAATAGTTAATGTTGATCCCAAAATAGAAAAATGAAGAGGCTGGCAAAAAGAACAAATGAAAGGGGAAAAAGAACAAACCTAAAATGCTTCCTTTAAGTAAAGGTAAAGTTGACCATTTTATAATAAAGATTATATGTTGTGGTTGATAACATCTATGATAAAATAGATCTTCTATTGTGAAACTGTGATGGGAGAAAAAAGAAATTCTTGCTGGTTTTGTGGCTATGCCTGAAACTACTGAACTATGTCCACAGTGTGATAAGTGCTAAATAAATTGGAAAAGTTATTAAATTTTAGGGCTTGGTACTGCACCCAACTGTTGGCAAATCTTGGGACATATTTCTAAGATAAGAGAAACTTCTCTGTTCAATGTTCTCAGAATGGCTGTGGACATAAATATTGAAGCTAAAAACATAGCTGGTTTTAGAAGAAACCAGTGAAGAAAATTTTAGAATAATCTTAGATTTAATAAATAAGATACAAAAAACACCTACAATGAATACTGTCAAAAATTATGCCATAGAACAATGGAGAATATGACAATATTTAACTTCACCTGATATCTGGAAACTAAAGACAAGTATCTATTTTTGCAACAGACAACAAAGTTAAAAGGAAGGAAAATGGACACATTTGATAAAGTCCAGAATTGGTCAAGTTCTTTGAAATCCTCAAGAAAATTTCAAAAGAAGTCTGTTTCTATGGCTTTGTAAAATAAAGCACAGAATCTACCATGTTTAAAATCTATATTATTTAAATTTCAGAGATGCTTTCTAAAACATATCGAAAGTATACTTACGAAAAGATCTGGTTTCAAAATGCTTAAGGAAAGTCAGATGAGTTAATACTTATTAGTAGCAGAATTTTTTCATTAAAGTAAAAAAATCAGTACAGTGTTAAAATGGAACATAATAACAGCTTCATATTTTAATTTTTGAAGAAAAAAATATATTTCAAGTCAGGCATACTACTGCTTGAGCAACACCTCGTCCTTCTGAAATATATATATATATATATATATATATATATATATATATATATATATATATATATTTTTTTTTTTTTTTTCCTCTTCGTCTCACTTCAGCTCAGGACCTGGGTGCTGTCCCTGGGTCTCTTGTGCTCAAGGCTATCTCTCTACCACTTGAGCCCCAGTGGCAGTTCCACTTTTTTGAGTAGTTTATTGGAGATAAGAATGTCATGGGGACTTTTCTGCTCTGGCTGGTTTTGAACCATAATCCTCAGATCTCAGACTCCTTAGTAGATAGGATTACAGGTGTGAGCCACCAGCGCCCAACCTAAATTATATTTTTAAGAATATAATTCGCAGAAATTTCTAAGTTATGATTCCAGTTATGAAAATAAGCACCCTGACCACAAAACTACAGGCTCTTTTATAAATATTTAGAACACCAGAAAAACATATCTAAAACTTTATCAAATTTGAATATAGGACACAATCAAACATATTTCTGGAGGTAAGTGAAGATATGTAACATTGACCTTCAGTGAAGTAAAACGAGACTGCCAACAGGCAGAAACTTTTCACATATATCACTGACTACCACTGTGAAACTCTTGAATAATATTTATGTTTTTATAGGGGATTCACTGCAAGAGTTTTAAGGGGGACTATAATGAAAAGTTTTAACCCCTGTTTTCACTGTATTTGATGTTGGTATAATTTGGGGAGAGGAAGGGAAAAAACAGATTGTTTAAATAGGGATACAGGTGGACCTATTGCAATAATGAGATGTATAAGGTGTTATGTCGAAAACGAACTTTACAACTTTGGCTGGGGGTGGGGGTGTGAAGGGGAAACAAAGGAGGAGGCAACAATGCTTGATAAGAAATGTACTCATTACCTTGCCCATGTAATTGTAATCCATGGGCAAGTGTAATCCATGTAATTATACAGTATTTTCACATTAAAAAAAATCACATAGACACTTACCTGTTGCAAAATCTTAAGAACCTAGTAACACACTAGTGAAATATTGCAAAAATACTTAATGTTTAATGGAGAAAACATTATGTAAAGATAACAAGAAAAAGTCCCCTCATTTGAAAAGCACTAGTTAGAATTAAAGGGAATGATTATTTAATGTCTTCTATGATGTTTGGGATGAAGAGGCATTTCAAAATATTCAGCCTGTAACATATGGTAAAAATTCAACTCTATTATGCAATTTATTAAATATCTCTGACAAAGACTATAATGTCACCCCATCTTATTGTTGAATATTGGAAACTTTATGATATTAAAACTCAGAGATTACAAATGTTTACCATAGCCAAAATGCACATTCAACCCAGATCTCTCTCAATGTAATTCTACTTATCCAACAGAAAGAATGATGGTGTACTATTGGTAAGGAAATGGAAAGACTTGGAAAAAATTATATCAGGTGAAGTAAGCCAGACCCAGAGAAACATAGGTTGCATAGTTCTCTCATTTGTGGTAGATAGAATGTTCTTATAAATCTACGAGTAAACATCAAGGGATTACAAATTAGTTGAATTGTAATAGATTCTATGGAGAGTGCAAATAGTTTAGTTTTTTTCTCAGTTGTGGGTCTTGAACTCTGGGCCTGGGTGCTGTCCTTGAGCTCTTCAGTTCAAGGCTAGTACTCTACCACTTGAACTACAGCACCACCTCCGGTTTTATGGTACTTTATTGGAGATAAGTCCAGGCTGGTTTTGAACCATGATCCTCATACCTCAGCCTCCTGAATAGCTAGGATTACAGGCTTGAGCGACTGATGCCCAGCAGTGTAATTCTTTAAAAATAATAAGTCAAAACCCAACAGAATAAGTACCAGAAAATGGGTACTTGCAAAAGGGGAGGGTGGGGACAAGAGGAGAAGGAATGGAAGAATGAAAGGGGGATTGGGGGAGAATGCAGGCAATAATTCATTGTATATACCACAAAATTGAGAAATATAAGGGAAAGGGTAGGTCAAGGGTGAGTAAAGATTTTGAAGTGATGACACAGATTCAGATTCATTGTATATATAAACTGTTTTGTTAAAAGGTAAATAAATAAATAAATACATAAACTGCAATTAAGTAAGGGAAGGGGTGGGCTTGGAGGGGTGGGTGCAAATGTTGAAATGGATGACACTGATCAAGATGCATTGTATTCATAAACTGCTTTGGTGGATGAAAAAGTACATTTATTTTAATCAAATGAAAAATTAGTTTTTGGTCATCTTACAAGATAAATTCTGAATTTGAGGACAGCAGGTTAATCATGCCGGTGGATTCTGGGCTGCTTCTCACAGACAAGAATTTGCTATGGAAGGTCTCTGGGAAAGAAATCAAACAGATGTTTCACTTTTGAATTTAAGGAAATACCTAACTGAAAAGTGTGTTTAGTATCTTTTTTATTTTCATTAATAAGAGTGTATGTTGCAAAAATCTTTTTTTCCCTTTTTATTGTCACCTACTGCTTTCTTGCTCCTTAAGAAATGTACAACTTAATGAGACAGTCTTAGGGAACAATAGTGGTTCTTCAAAGAAAATTAGAATGTTCAGTTCTCAAGGGATTTTCAGATCAATTTGCCCAATCACTGCTTATTTTAAGAGAGGAGATCAAAGAAATATTTTCCACAAAGAGAGAATTACTTTCTTACTCCAAGATAATGATGCTGGGAGCCTGGGCTAGCTTCCTTCAGTATGGTCTGTTCTTTGGACTTTTGTACAGGTAACTCCTGCTCAGTCAGCAAGGACACAAAAGTACCAGCAGGAGAGAATTTGGGGCTGGAAACCATGCAGGTAATAGCCACGCAGAATACAATTTTCCCAGATTTGTTTATTTCATCTACATTCGGTTATTATTTTCTTTTACTAGGGGCAGAGGACAAAACTATGAATATTTAAGGTTTATAAAAGATTAACATCCCTTCTTCATAGGATGAATATTGGCTTGGGTTGGCTTAGACTCCAGAGATATCTCATCTGTGCCTGAACATGCCTATTTCAAGAGAAAACCTCAACCATCCCCTCCATTTTCATTATTTCATAGCTATGCATTGAATATTATGGTTGCATTCTCTTCCTTCACCCCCTCCTTGACTTCTGCCGCACACATGCCTTGTTTATACATGTGGACTTTCACTCATTTGCAAAAAAATGGATGGACCTGGAAAAAAATTATGTTAAGTGAAGTAAATCAGGCCCAGAGACCCAAAGGACACATATTTTCTCTCCTAAGTAGAAGTTAGATTTAGTTTATAAATATACAAGTAAACAACATGTGGGGTCATATGCACATGTATAGGAATATATTAATCAAAATATGGTATATGCAGGAAAGAATTCCTTGGAAGATCTCACTTGTAGTCTAACAAAATGCTTAGGACATTGCTTCAGTGTATTAGACAAGACTGGCTTGGAGTTTGCAATGTAGCTCAGGCTGGCCTCAAACAAGTTTCTGCTGCCTTATCCTCCAAGTGCTGGATTGGGGGCATGCATCAACACAGGCAGGTAGCAATATTTTGATCAATGAACATAATGAATAAAATAGCCAAAGATGCTGTAGACATGGCCTACAACACAGTTGTTAGGTAACCTCCTACAATGATGTGAAACTGCTGACAGAGAAAGACGTTGTAACAATGAGATATAGAAGACACTGTTGAAAAGGAACTTTACAACTTGGGGGGGGTGGAGTTAGGAGGGAGGGAAGGGATGGTAGAGGAAAAACAATAGAGGAGGTAACAATGCTCTATAGGAAATGTACTCATTACCTTACTCATGTAACTGAAACCCCTTTGTACAATATCTTTACAATAAAAATATATATTAAAATTGAAACAATTAAACTGTAATACAAGCAGTCTCCCACTTGTATAAAGGGGAAACTATCTTAAAATTGACTCCACATAGAGGTTCCCTATGACCCAGCAATCCCATTTCTGGGCATTTACAATCACAAACAAGCCCATAGTAAAGCTACTAGTACAACTATGATTTTTGCAGCATTATTCACCATAACTAATATTTGGAACCAACGCATATGCCCCTCAGTAGATGAATTGATAAAAAAAATGTGGTATCAAGAAAATGCCTCCATCAGAAAGAATGACACTGCCCCATTTGTTAGGAAATGGAAAGACTTGGAAAAAATCATATGAAGTGAAGTAGGCCAGGCCCAAAGAAACATAGGTCCCATGGTTTCCCTTATTTGCAATAAATAGTATACATCTAAGATAAACAGAAACGACAAAAGCCATATACATATGACCATATAAGATGATGCTAAGTGAAGTAAACCCCAAGATAGGGACACAATTGGTTTTATCTTTGTTGCTGTTGTTTTTAATATACTTATAATGTACTATGTGATTTTTATTGCTTCTTTTGTATGTTCTTCTCCCATGGTATAACCCCTATTTTCACTGTGTTTGATTCTGGTGCCCTGCATCTTGTATATACATTTTTCTATTGGGGACAGGAAGGGAAATAACAAAGTGCTGAAACAGGGATATAGGATGACCCATTGTAACAATGAGATGTACAAGACACTATGTTGAAAAGGAACTTTACAACTAGGTGGGAGATGGGTAACGGAGGGAGGGAGGGAAGGAATGGTAGGGGAAAACAAAGGAGGGGGTAATTGTTACATTATTCATGTAACTGTAATCCCTTTGTACAGTATCTTTGCAATAAAATATATATTAAAATGGCACAAGTATAATCATTTTTAAGGACATAGACAATTGTTAGTTGAATAAAATAGAACACAGTTATGCTTTTTATTAATATACAGTCCTCAGAGAATGAAATTTATCAGTTAATCTAAATTGCGGTGAAAGATACAATTAAGGAAACAGAAATATCTCTTAGGGAAATTCTGTTATTCCTACCTGCTACAGCTAAGCAAATGGATCAAATTATCTTTTTTCTAAGTTGAATAGAGTATGGCCTACTGTGAGTTTTATATTAGAGGACACAGGAATTAATTTAAAGAATATGGAAAATGGACAATTTATGAATGGTAATGGTCTGATTACAATGATCTTTTCATAGTAAGGGAAAAGATAAAGCCAGAGCCATTGGCCTTGATAGGGTACATGTAAGACCGCTTCTGTCCAAAGGTGTTCATTTTGCCAGTTTGTAACTGATTCTTGAAGTTTTGGCTTTAAGGAACAATTTATTTTAGGAAGGAATAGGGTTTTAACTCATGTTTTAGACAGAGACCATTAGAATTAGCTCATTAATTATTTCCCACCATGATATGCAGTTGAGAGGATATTGATGGAGGAGGAGAGAACTTATTGAATAGAAGAGTTCCATATAATTCAGCTCTAATGGAATATGAACTGAAAATGGAGAAAACCTTTTTTAAGAAATAGGAGAAAAAATGAAAATTCCCTGTTGATTGGCTTAGCCCAATGGATAATTTGCTTTTATAAGCTTATGAAACATAAGACAAAAGTGAATTTATTATTCAAACAAATGGTGTCAAAATAAAACCTATTAACTTTTCAACATTAGAAAATGTTTTCATCCTAAACATTCTTGCCATCTAAATCAAAGCAATTCAAGACAAATACACTTTTCTTTTGGCTAAATGGCATGGACACTGATTTCTGTATAAATTTGTTTAGTTACAGTCCATACCACTACATTAGAAAGCACTTTCACTTAAACAGAATGTGAATGTACAGAGCTGACATTGAAAGCAAACTTTCCTTTATACAGAAATCTCCTTCTTTTGTGTTAAAGTATCTATTTCTGACCCAAAAATAATCATGGCAGACCTTGTAGAAAGATTTACATGTGGTTAAGTTGTTGACCCCCAGCATAACATGCGCGTACGTATCTGTAAATACCTTAGTAGCAAACAATACAGTTTTCTTTTTTTATTGTCAAGATGATGTATAGAAGGGTTACAGTTACATGAGTAATGTAATAAGTACATTTCTTGTCAAACTTGTTACCCCCTCCTTCATTTTCAAATAGTATAGTTTTCTTCTAAAATCCTCCATTGTTACTTAAGAAAATCTTATTCATTTTTTTCCTAGAAAACAAGAAGGTAATAGTCTCTTTATCTGTGTGCATATATATGACTAGTTATAAAATAATATATACATATACAAATATAAATATAATAACTTGGTGCCAGTGGCTCATGACTGTAATGCTAGCTACTCAGAAGGCTGAGATCTAAAGATCATGGTTCAAAGCAAGCCCAGGCAAGAAAGTCCATGAGATTCTTATCTCCAATTAACCACCAGAAAACCAGAAGAGGTACTGTGGCTCAAGTGGTAGAGCGCTAGCTTTGAGTTGAAGAGCTGAGAGATAGAGCCCAAGCCCAGAAAAAAAATATATATAATAAGCATAAACATGTATATACACATATTTGTACTTTGTACATATGTTTTCAGGTATAACATATATATGTGCTGTGTTTATGATGTATAAATACATAAATGTACAATGCACATATACATATGATGTGTATATATCATATATGAACGTACATATGCATATAGTTGCAAGAATTACAGGTGTTACTAAAATATCCTACATGAAAGCAATCATGATTACTGAAATCCATATGCTGTATTCATAGCCCTGAGTCACCTTAGTGACAGGGGTATTTCTCGTTTCCAGCATAAGGCAGTTCAGCGATCACAAAACTTTCTACATTGAAGAATATCATCTTTCCTAGGAGTGAAAATGGATGTGACTGTAAAGGATTGTCCAGCTTTCATCTACAGAGGTTCCTTAGAAAAGGGAACAAGGTAGCATCTTGGGGAAAAATAGAATTTGACTACTCTTCTTTGCAGCATACTTTTAAATGTTTGAAGCCAATCCTAGCTATTTAGGAGGTTGAGAGCTGATGATTATGGTTCAAAGCCAGCCCATGCAGGAAAATTCATGACACTCTAGACTACAGTTAGGCACCAAAACAACAACAACTACAACATAAAAACCAGGAATTAGAGCTGTGACTTAAATAGAAGAGTGCTAGACTTGACCAAAAAACCCTCAAAAACAGCACCTTAGCCATGAGCTCAAGCCCCAGGACCACCATGCACACCCTTCCCACACACACAATATTTCTAAAGAGCTGGAATAATTAGCACTATATAAATAATGGTTCACTGATGCACTGTGTCTTCTATTCTGACTCTCATATTCACACCCTCTGCACATTGTTGCTACACGTATTTTTTACTCAAATTAGTGATATTAGAACACTTATTTTTGAGCCATAACAGTTTTGTACTGGCAAGTGGCTGGAAAACAGTCACAATAGATGGCTCCAATAAAAAAGGTAGGAGCTGTGGATACCTTTGTTTTTGTACAATAGAGTGAGAGTCATTTATTTGGTGTTCACTAACAGTACTGTCACATATTGCATAACACATTTACTATGCTATTTTTTGCTAGTTTGCAAGTCTTTTGAAAATATGGTCAGTGACAAAGATCTTTGCAAGTCACCTTAGAAACCAGGTACCAGCTATCTATAAATTATGCATTTCACCTCCACAGGCATTTGTCTTCTTTCTGGTACATTGTACAATCTCTACAAATATTGCATAGTAACTGCTCTCCATGTAGTACAAGAAAACAATCATTTGTCACTCCTAAGGCCTTATGACGAATTCTAGGATCTGGACAGTGATAAAAGATCTGGATGGAAATAGGTATACGGAGGAAGCCTAGGAAATCTCAGTCATGCAACCTCTAGGACTCTGGGAGAGAAAAAAGTACAGTAGGCATGTTAAGAAGCTGTTGTAAACGTCACTTCATTAATCCTCACACTCCCTAACTTCCTCCCACACATATTCTAGAACATAAAAATAAGCTCTGGTATTTTTACATGCCTTCTCAGTTATAGGGTTACAGAGGAGGAAATGAAAGTCACATTCATTATTCATTCATGTGCACGTTAATCTGGAAATTCCATGGAGAGGAGTATAGATTTAGAATTTCCTTCTGGTCCTGTTTTACTGTGTTATATATCAGATATTTTCTCAAAAAGCTTTAGCAGGAAACCACAACTATAAAAATACTGGATGACTTAAAATTTACATTTTGGAAAACAGATTTGCAAATATTAGCTCTTTTGATAAATGATTCCAAAATCCTATTTTTGCCTCATAGTTGAATGAAAATACATGATATATTTTTAAATTTCCTCTATTGATTTTGATTTATCAGAAATCCAAATGAATGTTTAAACTAGTAAGAATAGTTTTCCATCATCTTGTTTTTGGTTTACAATTCCTGAATTAACTTCCGATGTAGAGAGTCTTTATTGTCTTAAGGGACATTGTCATAAGATACATTGAGTACACATTGAGGATGCAGGGAAATATTGTCTTCCTGCTCCATAATTTTATGAATTCCAAGTCTGCTTCACCTGTATGAACAAATATACAACACATCTTAGATAGTATTGAATGATAAGTGCATTTCAATGCCAGTTCAATGTGAAGGAAGAAAATTCATATGAGTATGTGAGCTTAAAATTACTTGTACATAGTAAAATGACACACAGAGAAAAAATTCTAATTCTCTCAATCTCACCAACTAAATAGATAACTTAGAGAGTAAGTTAATGTATTTGGAAACTTCAACACAAATTTCCAAATATGTGTGCTACTGGTAGATTGATCATGTTTTGGAGTAAACACTTCAAAGTATTTGTATGTATATAAATTTGCTGAGAAACAAATGCCTGATATTTTCAAGGTAATAAATATGAATCTACATTATACTTTAATATTTGACAGCCCTATATTCGATGTTAGAGGCTTTTGCCATTGCTGAATACTTGAGCTTGAAATTTCTAAGGGAAACATGTTCTTATGCTCTGGAACCAGCGAGGTGAACAGCATGGCAGCTGAAGATGTGAAAGGCTCTCTGGCTGCATCTTACCATGGTAGAGGGTGAGGGCACCAGATGATGAGATAGGACAAGTTTGTCAGGTGAGTTTGGTTTTATAGCAAAGCTTCTTTCTGAACACTGGTCAATCCACTGATCTGTTCAGGAAGACTCAGCTTTCTTGAACCAATTACTTCTCAAAAGACTGACCTCCACCCTCCCATATATATATATAATGTGTGTGTGTATATGTGTATATATGTATATATATGTGTATATATATATATATATATAACTTTTATGATTAAAATTTCAACACAGAAAATTTGGTGTGACAAATATTGCACCTTTTCCCCTAAAAAATATGGCCAAGAAAATGTAGAAGTTCATTTAACAAAGTGCTTATGTGAATTCTACTTGAATTTATGTTCTTAAGAAAACATACAAATTGCAAATAAGGGAAACCATGGGACCTATGTTTCTTTGGGCCTGGCTTACTTCACTTAACATAATTTTTCCCAAGACTTTCCATATCTTAAAAATATGGCTGGTCCATTATCTGAAAATAAATACATTTAATAACTGAACAAATTATAAAATGTTGAAAAATTTAAGGTTCTCCACAAAATAAAAGTGTGAAAAACTTAACTCAGCAAAATACAGAACAGAACAACACCATTATTAGGAGAGATTGAGCTTTAAAGTGGTTCATATATAATGGTGACAAAGCTGACTAGAACTGACTGATGAATCTGTCTTAAGGGTGATTCTGACAAAAGTCCATTTAGAAGTGCTGATTCAGAAAACTTTCTTCATTGTATCGACAAGTCAGTTCCATCCAAACGAATTATTTAATGATAACAAGCATGCCAATGATCTTCAACTTCTTTAAAGATGCAGGAAATCCCCAGCCCCCAAACCAAGCAACTCTAACCTTGAGATTGTTAAATTGTGGAACATGTGGGGAAACTTTAGTAAAGTTGTTGCAATGCAAGACATTCTGTATTTTATATTATTGTATAATATATTATTTTATCTTATATATAATTAACAAATAACTTGCCTAGTCCTTGAATTTATCCTAAGGTAATAGTAACAATAATGTTCAATAATAATAATATAATAATATTTAAGCATATTCATTTCAATATTCTTTTTAAAAGAAAAAAGTAGGATAAAATCAGTATTCATTTATAAGGAACTTTTGGAACAAATATTGTTATGTATCACATAATCATTATACTATGGTATGTAGTAACATTAATATCCTTTCATAAGTATTAAAATGTCATATACTTACATTAGCAGCTAAGCAAGGAAATAAAATAATTTTATGTGTTTTTGCAGACCAAATGTATAAATTTTAGAAAATACAACAGGGTGGCTGTAGGAAGGGAGGAATTGCAGTGACATTAGAAAGCTGATATGAAGTACATTTTAATGTGTAATTGTCCAGATGTAAACATTTTCAGGCATCAGCATTGGTGATAACCACCTGAACATCTAGAAATTCAGGATTCTGCTCTTAGACAAACTGTCCCTAGTTATCAGTATTGCCACCAGCAACAGTGAGCCACAGGCACCTGCAGCTCTAAGAAGGGAAGCCCAAACCAGGCACTGCTGAGACTAACACAACTGTTACTGCAGATGTTGGAACCATGTTGCCTGGAAGTAACCTTGGAACCCACATTTGCTGACCTTCTACAAAGTCATTTCTGTTCAAAAAGAAAGGGCACAGGCTGGGAAGGTGGCTCAGTGGTAGCGTGCTTGCCTTGCATGCACGAGGCCCTGGGTTCGCTTCCTCAGCACTACATAAGCAGAAAAAGCCAGAAGTGGTGTTGTAGTTCAAGTGGTAGAACACTTGCCTTGAACTTCAGAGCTCAGGCACAACACCCAGGCCCAGAGTTCAGGGCACATGACCAACCAAAAAAAAAAAAAACCAAAAACAAAAAAAAAACCCAAAAGGCTCATCACTACATCCTCTCTACTCATGTGCCGAACCCTATCAGTGGGATTCATAAAAGATGAACTTAAAGCCAGTTACAAATACATCCACCTATTAATAGCTTGTTTACTACGACCTTTCATATAGCATAAAGGAAAATAAAAGAAAACAATACAACTGAAAGCTAAAGAGGCTGAGGTATGAAGATTGTAGTTCAAAGCCAGACTGGACAGACAAATCCTTGAGACTCTTGTCTCCAATCAACCGGCAAAAATTTGTAAGTAGAGGTATGGCTCAAATGCTAGCTCCAATCATGAACAAAAAAGCAGAGAGAAAATTAATGGCTCTGAGTTCAAGTTCCCCTCTTGATACAAACAAAACTATAAACAAGGAAACAAAACAATATGGGGTGCTATATATTGAACAGACTACGTATTAAAATAGTATGCAAATGACAATTCAAAAGAAAATTAGTTTTGTGTCTGTGTATTCACATAAACTTATAATATTTTTATTTGAATTTAGCCGTTTAAAAGATGAAATGTACATTTGTATATACATATGCGCACACACATATATATGAAGTACATAATTTATGTTTTCTAAGAAGTGTTAGATATAAGGAAATAAAGTGACAAAAACTTTATTTATAATTATTGGGTTTTCATGGCTGGTTATTTATGGTACGTATCCATTTTATTGACATAATATAGGCACAGGTGTTCCTATTTTAGTACAAAAGGTCTAATTAATCTGTTCTCTCAGTAATCTGCTCATGAATTACCTTTTATCATACAATAAGTATTTGAAAGTAAACAATTCCTATTTTATTCACAAAAAATAATATTAGAAAACATATGTGTTCTGATTATGGTGTGATCACAATTTCTTGCTTCATTTTTTTCCCTCAGACCCCAGAGTAAATAGTAAGGGCATACAAGTCTGTGATATGAAATTTGAAGGACAGAAAAATGATATGAATGGTTTATGAGGCAAAATTTAGAATTGAAATATGAACAAGTACAAGAGAATTCAGAATAAGAAGTTGAAAAAGTGGCTTGGACAAAAATACTAAACTATGTACTACTCTTGTGGAAAGATTTTATATCCAGATAGGTCAGAGCATGAATTATAGAGAGGTGAATCCTAAGTAGACATGTTTGGTGTGCTACAGAATACAAATGGAAAGATCCAATTTACAGAAGAACTCTTCAACACAGCTTCTGCAAAGTCAAAAATGAAAACAACAACAAAAGTAAACACTCAAAATAAAAGCAGTAACCACCTGTAAAAGGAAAGGAAAAGAAGAAGCCAAAAATTCTGTAGAACAAAAATCAAACATTGAGTAATGGGCATCTCACCGCAATTCAATCAACCAAACAAAATATTAATGGCTTTGAATTGGATATTTATTTTAAAAGAGCATGAACTTCCTTGTTCTTCAATTTGAAAAATATAATGAATGGACAATACATAAATATTTAACAATATTTTAAAAAGAGTACCAGATACAATGTACTCTTACCTTATAATTTTTGAATCTAATTGAAAAGTAAATACTCGATTTACAATATGAAAAGTGAATGATGTCATTCATGAAAATTGCAAAAAATAAAAGTGGGAGGATAAGAAAGAATAATATTGAGGCTGAGATGCATCAAAGTTCATTGTATACCTGGATGTGAATATGATGCATGTGTTATTAATGTATTGTAAAACAGAAAATTACAAAACTGAAAATACTAATAATAGAAGATTTTTGAAGCTATGGAAATATCATGAAGAGATATCACAAGAACTAAGAATACATGTAGAAATGCCAATGAAACAGACATCTGGGGGACTTCATAGAATCTTCTGAAATGTTCTTTACAACTTTAAGTCTCTGATCCTCAAGATTTACTTAGTCAGAGACTCATATATGAAATTGAACTTTCAGAAAACGGTATTTTTTTTCTTTCTCTTGGAGCTCTGAAAGCTACAGGTCAGAGGGTGAAAGATCTGTAGGATTCTAAGTGATCTTGAACAATGTTTTGGAAGAAAACTGATTTTAGCAGTCACAAAAGGTAGACAGATTCAGGTAGGAGAATGAGGAATGGCTTGGATTCTTAGTTTAGAGGCTTAAGTCAGGATTCTATGTCTCAATTTGAAGACAATGAATTTCAACCACCTTAGTCCATAAAAGATAGAGAAGGATGGGGATGAAATGGACAAGAAACAGAAGGAAGAAGATGCAATGAAAAAAGAGATGGAAGAAGTAAGATGCATTTTATGTTCATTCTTTTCTTTATGGATCAGGATACAAGCATAGTTCATAATTCAGCCTTTACTGATTTTCTAATATATATCGCACAAATGGGTTTATCTTGAGTCCATACATAATTATAATGTACGTTGATCTGATTCAACCTATTACTTCTTTAGTTATATATTTGTTTGAATTCAAATTTTTCAGCCTCAGTAGAGCCACTACAGACAAGTAAATCACTGCTGCTGAAGTAGAGTATGGTCTTCCACTGAAGAAGTAGTAGCTTAGCCAGGTGCTGGTGGCTCATGCCTGTAATCCTAGCTACTCAGGAGGCTGAGATCTGAAGATTGTGGTTCAAAGCCAGCCTGGGCAGGAAAGTGCATAAGACTCATCTCCAATCAACCATCAGAAAACTGGAAGTGGCACTGTGGCTCAAGTGGTAGAGTGCTTGCCTTGAGCTAAAGAGTGCAGGGACAGCACCCTGGCCCAGAGTTCAAACCCCACTACTGACCAAAAAAAAAAAGTAGCCTGATTATATATCTGTATCAGTTACTAAAAATGCATTGTGCTTTTTAATTTAGTGCTTATATTTAAAACTATTTGTTTTCTCTCCACATACCATATTTATTTTTAATAGATAATTGGTACCTACAATATCAATTATATTCTTTTAGATTTGCATTAATGAGTCCCTGCTGTCATACTTTCCAGTTCTCTAAGGAACAGGATACAAGATTGTCCCTGGTGTGATGATCCCAGAAGTTAAATCTGACCATGCAAAATAATGTAATGATTTAATTCTCTATCAAAGACATAGGCTCCAAAGTTAAAGAAAATCTCAATCCATGGAAGACAAATAAGAGAAAAGCAAATAAAAATATTGTATTGAATTTTGGTTAATGATAATTTAATCTATTTCCTCCAATGTTTTAAAGAGGCATCAAAGAGACATTTTTTAAACATGGAAAACATATGCACTATTCAGACTTTTCAAAAAGAGTATGAGACCATGTCAATACACAGATTACTTACTTTTATGAATTTATTTCTCTTTTACACTTTGGGATTGCAAATTGGCACCTTCCCAACTGTTATTTAATTGATCAATTTTGCACATATTTGTCTTCAAGGAGGCATGAGTTCTACCTGATTTGTGTGTCAATATGTGACAAATAACGTTGACCATTCATTTGTTGCAAATTATTTTCTTCTTTTCACTTAAAGGGAAGGGGTCATCCTCCGACCCATTTGAGTTCTATTCTGGACTTATGTAAAACAAATCAATACTAGAAAAGCAAGGAACTCTAATTTGTAATTTTTACATGTATACAGGAGCCATCACAAGAAAAACAAAGGAGCAAAGAAGTAGGTAGATCTGAATGTTTTTGTAGTGGATTGGATAGAGAAGATAAATGAAAAAGTAACAAGATTTACATGGAAACTATGAGCTATACTTTTGTGTTTGTATGCATTTTATTTAGCCTTGACTTTTAATCTCTGAGCCTAAACATGTTTTGTTTTTTTCCTGATGTAAGGAGAACTTTCTGTAAGTAGAAAATAGTATTTATAATCCCTGCATACATAATTTACCAAGGGAATGACTTACATTCTATATTTTCATATCAAGTGAATATTTCTTATGTTTTCTTTAAAGCTTAGAACAGTATTCATTTTGTATAGAACACATTTATATGAGACACTGGACTGTTAATTGTTTAAAAAAATGAAACCTACTTTGGCTATATTTAAGTACATGGGATATAAAGTGAACACTTAGTTTACTCCATTAGTAGAGAGGTTATTATGCATCATTAAAAAACACTGATGTATGGTTTGAGAATAGCTCATTATTACAATATACCTGAGGCTAAAATAAAACTGGCTAAAGCTTGCATCATTCAGCCAGTGAATGGAACTAGTGGTCTGCAGTCTTAGCATACTGGATATTCCAGCAACCAATGCTCCTAAACAAATTGGAGAGTAAATATAATTATTTTGATAACACTGGCTAATTAATTATATAAAAAAGTCTTTGCTTGCATTACTTACTTTTTTGTGAATAAGTGACTAAAACTGTAAAAGGAGTTTCACTATTTCATAGGTTTTCAGAAAGGATAGTTTTTTAAATTGGAGATTTAGATTGTTTTGGATTTAAAAAATTTTTATTTTATTGTAAAGATGCTGCATCGAGTAAGGTAATGAGTAAATTTCTTGTCAAGCATTTTTACCCCCTCCTTTAATGTTCTCACACTATCTCTTCCCTCCCACCTCCTCAGGCCTGTCCCCACTACCAGCAAAGTTGTAAAGTCATTTCCAATATAGTGTCTTGTGAGTTTCATTGTTGTGATGGGTCATTCTGTGTCCTTGTTTCAGCATTTTGTTATTCCCCTTCCCCTCCCCAAATTAGATAAATGTATATACAAGATGCAGGGTACCAAAATCAAGCATAATGACAACAGAGATTATACCGTAGGGGGAAGAACATACCAAAAGAAACAAAAAAAAATCACATAGTACCTTTAAAACAACTGCAACAAAGAAAGAACTCTTGTGTCCATATCTTGGGGTTCATTTTGCTTAACATCATCTTAGTCATATGTACATGGCCTTTGAGCTCTTCTGCCCATGTGATTAAAATTATCCTAGATGTATACTAATTATTGCAAATGAGGGAAACCATGGGACTGATAATTGTTTGTGTCTGGCTTCCTTCACTTAATATGACTTTTTCCAAGATTTTCCATTTCCTAACAAATGGGGCAGTGTCATTCTTTCTGATGGAAGCATAGAATTCCATTATATAATATATATATATTCCATTATATATATGTATATATATTACGTATCTATCCATTTATTTATTATCTGTAAGTAGCTGTACCAAAAAGTTTCCATTCAATTTGTCAGTTTATGAGCACAATGAATCTTGGTCAGTGTTACCTTTTCTATAATAAACATTTATCACATTCATTTCTGTTTAATCACCATGTTAATTCTTTCTCATAGATTTTAAGTTTTGTATTTTCATTTATTTCTTCAATTTAAAATATTGTTATTTTATTTTTCCAGAGAGAGTTCTTGACCTCTGTTTTTTATTTATACAGGGTGGCTTAATTTCTATGTTTTTGGATATTTTCTTTGTTAATTTTCAAATTGTAAGTTACATTAGTCTCAGGATCAAGAATGTATATATAATACAATTTGTGTTGCTGAAATTTTGTTGAGGCATGATTTATGACCCAGAACAAAGTCTATCTTGGTGGCAATGTGTAATTGAAGAAATGTTTAGATTTTGTAGAAATATATGCTACAAATGTGTCAAATAGGTGTAGCTACATGGTTATCAATAGAGCACATTTTAATTCCAGCATAGAGAGAGCTTAGAAGTACATTGGTACAGTGAGACAAAGCAGACTCCAGTGAAAGTCAATCATTTTTCTTCAGCTTCTTTAAAGCAAAAATTTTGCTTCTTCAAAGCAAAAATTGCACAGGGTAAACATACTTAAAAAGGTAGGAAAGACTGTTATATTGGGAAGAGCTTGAATTTACCTGCTAAAACAGAGAGCTAAGGATAAGCAAATCATTTGTTACTTGTGAATGGTAAACTTCGTCTAAAGGAAACAAAATGTCTTGTTATCTTTAGAAGAGAAAGTAGTTGAGACTAAGGAGCCTCTCTTGAATACATTTCAGAAATGAAAGAAAACTTGGCCAATTATTTTAAAAATCATGTATTTTCTGATTCATAACATTGCTTATTTCAGTTTCAAATAATATTGTGAGGAAGCATGAATGGAAATGGCAAACTGACGTATCCACTAATTTCAAGATGCCTTTCTTCTACCCTATTGTTCTGCTACCTGTATGTATAGGAGTTGTGTTACCCAAAAGAAATATATGTGATCAAAGAAGCATTCTACATGTGGCTACTGAGTATATGAAATGTTTTTATTAAGGTCAAGAAACTTAATATAAGATTGTATTTAGTATTTCGAATTTGAATAGCTACATATGTCTAATGGCTATTGTATGTGATGGTACAGAACAAAAACTTATTTTGCATTTTTTCTGGTTTATTTGTCTTCAGCTTATATGTAGATATCATTTAAATGATTATATAAATTCAAAGCATGCAAGGTGTTTTATATTATAAAATGATTACCACAAATTAATTAACATATCCATCACTGCATATGCTGATTTTTCTCCTTTTTTTTTTTGGCCAATCCTGGGGCTTGAATTCAGGGCCTGGGTACTGTCCTGAGCTGCTTTTCCTCAAGGCTAGCATTCTACCACTTGAGCCACAACACCACTTCTGGCTTTTTCTATGTATGTGGTACTGAGGAATTGAACTCAGGGCTTCATGCATGCTAGGCAAGCACTCTACCACTAAGCCACCTTCCTAGCCCATATTTTCCTTTTTCTGATGAGAATACTTGAGGTCTACTCTCAGCAAGCTTTTTCTCTTTCTTTCTGTCCCTCCTCCCTTCTCTCCTTTTTCATGACATGGTCTCACTACTTAGCTTTCAACTGCCTTTGGAGTGCTGAGATGACTCGCACACTAAACCACTATGCTGGGCTGTTTTATAAAATTTGAAGTATATGATATATTATCTCTAATTATAGAAGTATTTTCTACCTTAAATGTGCATTTATATATTTTATAACTTTAAGTTTATACCCTCTTTACCAATCAATATCTCTTTCTTTTTCATTTGCTAGTTTTGATTCCTGGCATGATCTCATACATGGAATTTTAAAGTTAAATCACAGAAACAGGGAGTACAGCTTTTAGGCAGATTAGAACGACAGACAAAGAATGTGCTTGTTTTATAAAGTGGTTTTGCTGATAAAAGGACCTAGAGGCAAAAGAAAAGAAAAGCCTATGGAAAAGCTAAACCTTTCTTGATTAAACCCATCAGAAATCTGCTGTAACAAGTAATTATGTCATGCCAAGATCTAGAAAGATATGATCCTGGAAGATTGTGTGCGATATTTGTATCCCCTTTTTTTTGTGAAAATAAGCAAATTTTGGCTATGAAGAAGCAGCACAACCAAGCTTTTCCATCTTAATTCCTTCCATAATCAATGAATTGCTTCACACAGTAGTTTGCTCATCTGTCAAGTCAGATTTAAAGAAAACAAACAAAGTACATATGCATAATTCCATTGCCAGCTTAGTCAAAGTTGGTTTAGTGAGTAGAGAAGAGGGTTCCCCTTGCAGCCTCTTGCTTATGCCTGTCTCTTCTCATCAGCCTTCCCGTAGCACTGACCAGTGCACCACACAGAAATTTTCTGCCCGTGCCATCCACAAAAAAAGCTGGAGTTTTATCTTCTCCTTTGTTTGTATGACATAACTATGTATCTTTTTCTCTTGGCAAATTGATTTCTTCTCTCTTTGGCTTTTTGTTATATTCTTTACTCATGGACTATATCAAGAACAGAGAAAGGAATCTATGTAGGAATTGGACATGGGGTATTTGCACTGTGATTGTTTAGATTGCATTTCTTTGACACTATGCAGTTTTGTTGTTTGTGCACAGTGTTCCTCGATACCCATCATTAACAAATGTCTGTAGCCCTCTGGAGGAAAAAGAAACAGCCTCTCTTACATCAGGTAATCCATCAAAACAATGGAAACTTCACATGAAGAGATGAAAGCTCTAAATTTCATATGACTGCCTGATTTAGTAATAATTCCCATATAGATTTTTAATGAAAATTTGTTCTTCAAATATTTTCCTATGGAAATGCATAATAATCGCTAACCATTTTTCTAGATATCCTGTTTGTTAATAAACACACAAGCACAAAACTTTTTGAAGTTATGTCACAATTAAAATATTAAATATGTTTCCAGGATTTGTTCAAACTTTCACTTGAACATATGATCCTAAAATAGCTCAAGTAAATGCCATTGACTATCCATGTCATGCTATTCTCTAACATTGCACATTGCACTGACCAATTATGTATCATGAATGATTAATGAGTACCTAAATGTGCTTCCAGTAAGTTGTTTACAACACACACAGCAAACCGAAGTCATGGAACTAACCTCTGCTCTCTGATGCAGACCACTCATATCTTCCAGACCTAATAGTCAACAAAGTCACTTATCTAATTCCAGCCTCTACACTGAGTGAGTGATGTTTGGTTTGACTAATATCCTTTCCTGTACTATCTGCTGATGAAAGGAATACTTTATGTCATATTCAATAAATGCCTTGCCTTCTCAATCAAAAATTTCTGCCCATTCTATTCATAAAATCCTTTTCCCTTATTCATTCTATAAGATCATTTTGTATTTAATGTCTTTGGGAAATCTATTCCTCCTAATTTTATGATTATAGGAAAGTTTGAAGCACACAATAAAACTCAGCCAATGCATGTTTGAGATTGTAAAATTTGTGAAGATTTAAAGAGTATACCTTATGATTTAATTATATAATATATATTATATATTGTTATTAACATAATATTAGTATCTATATGGAATTAAGGGACAAATTCACTTTTTAATATCATCATTTCTTTTTTAGTAGTATGCCCTATATCTGGACCCTGCCATATACATCTATATCTATCTATCTATCTATCTATCTATCTATCTATCTATCTATCTATCTATCTATCTATATATATATGTGTGTTCTAGTTTGTGAATAATAATAGATGAGATTGTAGGGAAATGAATTTCTTTTCAATGATGTTGGAAAATAATTAAAATTTTAAAAAATGAATTCACTTTTCAAGGCAGCATGGGTAAAAAAAATTCTATAAAAGATTCCTTCATATAAGATTGCTTTTTTGATAAAGTAAGCTAAGTTTTTATTGTCCAGGTGGTGTACATAGGGGTTACATTTACGTAAGTAAGGTAACAAGTACATTTCTTGTCAAACTTGTTATCCCTGTCCTCATTTTTCTCCTATTTTATCTCCCCCTAACCATGCCCCCAAGTTGTACAGATGATTTCCAACACATTGTTTTGAGAACAGTGCAGTTGCATTGGTTTTCCCTTTGTCTTTGTCTCACTTGTTCCCCTTCTCTTCCCTAATTCAAATACATGTATAAAAAACCAAGGCACCAAAATCAAATACAGAAACAACAGGGAATATACCATTGGGAGAAGAACATACAAAAGAAACAAAAAAAATCACACAATACATTAAAAACAACAAAAATAAAAAAAAATCTCTTGTGTTCAGGTCTTGGAGTTCATTTCACTTAACGTCACTTAATATGGCCATATTTACATAGCTATTGAGCTATTTTGCTCATCTGCTAAGATTATCCTAGATGTATACTAATTATTACAAATAAGGTAAACAAGGGGACCTATAGTTCTTTGGGTCTGGCTTACTTCACTTAATATGATTTTTATCCAAGTCTTTACATTTCCTAACAAATGGGGTGATGTCATTCTTTCTGATAGAAGCATAGAATTCCATTGCATATACATATAACATTTTCTTTATCCATTCATTTACTGAGGGGCATCTAGGTTGGTTCCATATCTTATCTATGATGAATAATGCTGTGATAAACATAGTTGTACTGGTAGCTTTTCTGGCTTACTTCACTGAAAATATTTTTTTCCAAGTCTTTCCATTTCCTAACAAATGGGGCAATGTCATTCTTTCTGATGGAGGCATAGAATTCATATATATATATATATATATATATATATATATATATATATGTATAAATATATCACTTTTTTATCCATTCATCTACTGAGGAGCATCTGGGGTGGTTCCATATCTTAGCTATGGGAAATAATGCTACAATAAACATGGTTGTGCTGGTAGCTTTGGTATGACCTTGTTTGTGATCATTTGGGTAATTGCCCAAAAGAGGGATTTCTGGGTCATGGGGGAGCTCTATGTGGAGTCTTTTCTGGAGCCTCTATACTGCTTTCCAAAGTGGGTGTACAAGTTTACATTCCCACCAACAATGCAGTAGGGTTCCCTTTTGGCCACATCCCCTCCAGCATCTGTTGTTACTGTTGTTCTTGATTATAGCCATTCAATGTGGGGTGAGGTGGAATCTCAATGTTGTCTTGATTTGCATTTCTTTTGTGGCTAGGGAAGACGAGCATTTCTTCATTTGTCTATTGGCCATTCTTATTTCGTCTTTAGAGAAGTCTCTCTTTAAGTTTTAGCTCACTTATTAATCAGGCAGTTGTTTCTTTGAGGATTTGTTGTTGGGGGATTTATTTTTTTGAGTTCTAAGTATATTTTAGATATGAGACCCTTGTCTGTTTTATGTTTAGAAAAGATTTTATCCCAGTCTGTGTGCTTTCTATTGATCTTTGCCATGCAGAAGCTCTATAGTTTCATGCAATCACATTTGTCCAAACTTTCTAAGAAAATGTCAGCCTGTGTTAAGGAGCCCTAGAGTTTCTCCTATTCCTTTCTGTAACAATTTCCAGTGTCTGCTTTTATTTCGAAGTGTTTGATCCATTTGGAGTTGATTCTGGTGCAGGGTGATAAATACTGATTTAGCTTTAGTTTTCTACAGGTGCATAACTGATTTTTCCAGCACCATTTACTGAAAAGGCTTTCTTCCATTCTCTATTTTTTAATCTCCCTTGTCAAAGATTAGGTGGCTAGGTCTGTGGGCTCATTTCTGGGTCTTCAGTTCTATTCCATTGGTCCTCAGGTCTGTTCTTGTTCTAGCACCATGCTGATTACTATAAGCCATTGATTTTTGAGGGTTAATTTCATAACCTGCTACTTTGCCAAAATTACAGATCAGCTTAAGGAACTTGGGATTAGAACCCATGGGTTCTTTAGATACAAGACCATGTCATCTGCAAAGAGGAAGAGTAAGCTAATTTTACAAATATGTATATCCTATTTGTTTTCCAAATGACAGTTTCTTCTCATCTGTTTTATTGATTCTTTGTAAGGAATTAAGTTAGTAGTATATTTTTGTATCAATGCCAATATTTTATCTGAGAGTTTATTAATTTTTAAACAATATGATTACAGATTACAAAGCACATCACATTTATATAATGCAAAGTATTTTGAACAACTATAGGATATTATCAGAAGACTACGGTTTTCTTCACCCAAATAACACCTTTGCAGCCATATGACAAAGTGCCACCTATAAGCCTACTCAAGGCCATTCTACAAAACATAAGATGAGTACATTTTAACCCTGTCGAATTCATTAAAGATAGATAAGCTAAACTGTCACAGACAAAAGTACTAGGGAGTTGTGATGACTACTAACATAATATATTATCCTATTGAGGAACTAGAATAGAAAATAAAAATACTTCATTGAAAAAACTGAGCCAAATACCGACCATACTTAATAATATATCAGTATTAATTTAGTAATTGTGATAAATGTATGTTAGACAAGTTAGCAGGGAGGAAAGGGTGGTGAACTACCAATAAAACTTCCATATAGGAACCTTGTGTACTGTATCACAAATCTTCATGAATCTAAAATTACTATAATTTAAAACTTTATTTTTAAAGTAGAAATTTAATTGATTAATATATTTAGCTGTAATAATGAGAGATCTAAATAGGACATTCCCATACGTGAATCATATTTTTAGATCAATGGTCTCAAAGTAGAAGACCTGAGTACCCAAGTTAATTCAAGTATATATTACTATTTGTATACATGTTAATTCCAACCAATATTATTATTATTATTTTGCATAGCATAAATTAGCTTAGCTTTTGCATGTTTTCCTCTTTTCTGTTCTATAATAATCAATTTTTTTCCTGTTAGATACCCACATTCTCCTAGACAAGAGCTGAGTATGTTGTTAGTTTATTATAGGTTAACACCTATCCCTGCAGACCTTCAAAATAGCTTAGTAAAGTCACCTCTGTATGGAATGTAATTCCTAGTGCCTTCAGCTTTTTTATTTTCCTTTTCTTCTGTTGGTTATGGGGATTGAACTCGGGGCCTTGGCTCTGTCACTGAAAGTTAGTGCTCTGCCACTTTGAGTCTCACTCCATTTCCAGTTCTTGAGTGGTTAATAGGAGATTAGAGTCTCACAGGACTTTGCTTCCCAGGCTAGCTTCAAAGGTAGATCCTCATATCTCAGCCTCCTCAGTAGCAGGATTACAGGTACGAACCACCTGCACCTGGCCAGTCCTTTCTTGTTGTTGCTGTTGTTGTCAGTACTGGGGTTTGAACTATGGGCCTGGCTGCTGTCCATCAGCTCTTCAGCTCAAGGCCAGTGTCTACCATTTGAGCTGCAGCACCACTTCCGTTTTCTAGTGGTTTATTGGAGATAAGAGTCTCACAGACTTTCCTGCCATGGCTGGCTTTGAACCACGATCTTCAGCTCTCAGCCTCTTGAGTAGCTAGGATTACCAGCATGAGCCACTGGGCACCCAGCCTGGCCAGTCCTTTAAAAAAAAGAAAAAGAGAGTAACTTCCTTTGCCCATTGCGCGTTTTTCTCTACAGTTACAAACAGAAGGCAAAAGCAATAATACACTCGCTGAAATTACCAAAAAGAAATCACGTATTTTATGAGTTGTGCTTTATAACTTTTTTAAAAGCATAAATAAGGCACACATAAAATGTAATAGTCATCCTCAATTAAAAATATTTTTATCTTTAAGTAGTTGTACAAAAGAGTTTCCATTTAACAAAGCAGTCTGTGAATACAATGCATCTTGATTAATAATCAGTATCACCCCTTTTTATCATACTCACCTATTTCAACCATCCACTTCCCTCACTTTTCTTAATTTTGTAGGCTATATACTAAATTTTGACTACCTTCCCCTCACTTCTCTTCATTCATTTACTACTCTCTCTTAACCCATTCTACCTTTTTAAATACCATCTCATGTTAAATTTTAAAATTACTCTTTACCAACTTTTCTTTGAATGGATTTTAGTTTTTTAGTCTAAGTAATATTTTATTTATAAGGCATGATAAATATTCTTTAAAAGTTTGTTATTGTTTAAAATCTCTTTAGCTTACTTTAAAAAATGGGTGGAGAATAAAGCTGCAACATGGATATTTGTAGGGGACAGGGGACACAATTCACTTCATCATAATTGCTGTACAATTTTTATTGCCCTTATATTATTTCATACCTTTGTTTTTTTTTAATTGTATTTTATTTTATTTGAGAACATACTGTACAGAGGGGCTACAATTACATGGGCAGGATAATGCATACATTTCTTACCAAGCATTGCAGCCTCCTCCTTTGTTTACCCTTCCATACCTTTGTTTTCTGAGTTCAGTTATTTAATAACTTTTTCCTACAAGTGTTTATAGTGACCCTTTGGATGTATCACATTATATTTATTTTTTCTTACTTGATTATTTCCTGTTTTAAAGTTTGTTTGTTTTTTAATATTGGAAGCAGCATGTCATTGTTTCTTCTGTTTTTGCATTTTGTTTCATCTGCCTTTCATAGTGACAGTAGCTAATGCCTTATCCTATTAACTATGTCTCTGTTCTAAAATACACCAAAAGGAACAGTAGGTAGACATCTATACATGATATGGGTTTTTATTTTATTCTAACAGGAAGTATCAGCAGGCAAAACCTTTCAAGAATTTAAATAGCATGTTGGCACCTGCAATTTTTCTCAAAATGGGATAATCAAGCAATTTTAGTTTGAGTCACCTTGAAATCTACTGGTTTTACTGACTGTGTCTAACTGAAGCTAGCTTGCTTCATGCTGCAGGTCCCTCAGGGCTTGTGGATTGACTTCTCAGCAGCTGGTCCTATGATACTTTAGAATTTCAAGCCAGAGATTTGCCTGCCAAGGTCAAACAGAAAGCCCCTACTCTTTTCTGTGTAGCTAAAACAGAATACCTGTGAGAAAATCATTTGTAAAGAGTAGAGATTTATTTACTATGATTCTAAGGGCTAGAACTGTGATGATCAAAAGTCCAAGCTCTAGCAAGAACTTGGTTCTCCATTATCTTATCACAGAGGATGAAAAGACAAGAAATCAAACTTGAAGACAGATATAATTTTATTATTGATATTAACCAATTCATGAAGGTCCTGACATTATTATAATAGAGATTACATTGTCAAAATATTTTTTCTCTTTTAAATTTCTTTTTATAATTTTATTCTATTTCTTATTAGTATCTTTACATACTTATACAAATGAATTTTCATTTAGCAAAGCAGTTTATGAATGCCATATATTTTGGTCAATATCATCCCTTTCAACATTTTTGTCCATCCCTCTTTTATGCACCCTTTTCCCTCATCTTCTTAATTTTGTAGAATGTATACATTGGATTTGTGACTGCATTCTCCCATTTTCTCTTCTACCTTCTTCTCATCTACCCTTTTCCCTTAAGCCCACCCAACTCCTTTTGAAGACCTGACTTCCTGGTGCCCCGATGGATGAGTGGATCAAGAAAACGTGATTTTATATATATATATATATATATATATATATATATATATATATATATATACACACACACACACACACACATACATATATATATCACATGATATATATAATATATATTATATAATATGTAATGGAATTTTACTCACCTATTAGAAAGTATGACATTGTATTATTTGTAGAGAAATGGAAAGGCCTGGAAAAATTATGTTAAGTCAAGTGAGTTAGGCCCAGAGAGATAAAGAACATATATTTTCCTTTATATGTGGAAATTAGATTTAGCTTATGAACTTGTAAGTAAATACATTGGAAAGTATGTAAGTATACACAGATGTATTAAATTTAGTTGATTCAAGGTTAAACTCAGAGTGTAATTCCTAAGAAAGCCAAAGTCAAAGTCCAGAAGATAAAACAACACATACCACACATACTTTGAGGAAAAGAGTTAAGCCATAGCAGAGAGAGAGAGAGAAAGAGAGAGAGAGAGAGAAAAGAACAAAGATAGATAAGAAAACAAGAAATCTCAAAACAGATGTAGCATACTCTATCTATTCTATTTTGTTTAGTGTAAGTAAATTTTAATTTGGGAACAATAGATTTATAATATAATTTTGTATTTGAACTTACATGTAAAGCTTTTCAGTAAAGTGATTTAGGTCTCCTCTAATCATTGAAAGCATCATTTTGTTATACTTAAAAGTAGATGAAGACTGCTTCATGAAACAACAAATAATTCATGATTGCATATCATCTGTCTTACAATCACAGAAGTCTCAAAATATTTTTCTAATATTTTTGTGAAAATTAAATCCTTCCTAAAATCATATATTGGTAATGAAATCTTAGGACACTATATAACAATATTTACTACTTTATCATCACCATGAAAGTATATATATATATATATATATATATATATATATGTATATATATATCATTATTATACTTAATTGCAACAAAAATATTATATCCTAAATTTACATTGAACCTACATAACATCTTCATAATAGGGATAGATTTTTTTAACTTTTTTATTGTAAAAATACTGTACAGAGGAGTTACAATTACATGGGCAAGATAATGAGTACATTTCTTATCAAGCATTGTAGCCTCCTCCTTTGTTTCCCCTTCCCATCCCTTCCCATCCTCCCCCCTGCTTCCAGCAAATCTAAGATACCAAACTGACAACACTGAATCATAAATTGTGAAAGGTTGTGCAGATTTGGCTACTAACTCCAGTGTAACATTGCCCCAAACAGCATTTCAACAAAGGAAGAACATTTCTGATAGACTACTAGTCTCAGAAACTGAATTGAGAAAAAAAGGTGGTGTAGTTCAAGGTTATAGACTGTAAAACTGAAGGCTAAGAAAGAAGAATAAAAATTTAAGTATCAAGATACTGAACCAAGAAAAAAAGTTAAAAAAAATCTTTCTTATACAAATATCCTCTATGTCAGTGAACTAGGACAAAATTATTGAACAGAGAGGAGTTATAAGAAAGATACTTAAAATGTTTGATGCACACTAAATTTGGCTTTTATATGGCACCTGGGACTTTACTTGATGACAAGTGGTTACATACTTGAGCATTAGTGTTTTTACTGGCATTTTGCTTCAGCAATGTCATTGCAGATGAACTGTCTTAGACTAAAAGAGTAAAATAGAAATGTATAAAGAAGGGACCCCTCATAGCTCATCATATATCATAGTTGAGCACTGTTAATTAGTTGGCAGGAATTGTGTGAGAGTTATATTGGGAAATTTACCTACTTATCTACTACAGTCAGAAATATTTGCTTCATTCTCAGGTAGTTTCATTATTTCTGAAACATAGTTTAACTACTTCTGAGACCTGGTAAATGAGGAAAATAGTTACTTAAATTGCTTCTGCTAATACTATTTGTATGGATTGAATGCTTGATTTTCCCCTCAATTCATGATGGAGTCTTAATTCCTAATGTGATACATCTATCTGTAGCAATGAATTAGGTCATAAGGATGGAGTCCTCATAAATAAGATTGTGCCCTCCTCAGTTTTCTTACCCTCTTCTCTCTGCCCTGTGAGGATATAACTATGACCACCCAAAAGCCAGAAAGAAGATGTTTACCAAGAAATTGGTTCATGCTGTCATTCTGAGCCTGATATCCCAGGGTCCTTGTTTTTATTTATTTATTTTTATTGTTCCAGCCACCCAGTCATAGGTATTTTGTTATATTAGCCAGTACTGACTAATTTTTATACCAGAGAAAAAGTTCTTTGATTTTTATGGCCATGGTAATAAAATTTTAAGAGGCAAAAATTTTCTATGATCTGAAGAGAAACCAGACCATGATAATGCACTTTTAGACTAAAATAAAGCACTTCATTTCAACATTTTGGTGAGGCTCTTTCTGATTGGTTGATCTCTGTGACCAACTATTATAGAGGAAATAGCATAAAACTGCTCCCTTGAGCTGAACTGACAGACAAAAGTAGACCTACTTTTCCCATAGAGTTGGTGACAAATATATTATTTCACCTTCCTTTACTCTTGATAGCTATTTTAAAGAAAGATTGCTCAATTTTAATGTTCAAGAGTCTAAAGAGATTTCATGGTCAGGGAATAAAAATTTTCTCAACAAAAATTTAGCTCTTCAAAATCTTTTGGCTTTATGCCAACATGTACATCATTCTGATGTACCATATTAGATGAGTGTTTTAATGTATCTTCATGGTCTAGTGAAATGAAAAAAGAATGTAACTCATGAATAGATGAAAGAGCTTCACACATTTCACAGCTTCTCTAAGACTGTTCCTGCCTGCCTGACTTACCTAAGAAATTCATCACAAGTAAATGGAATTGCCACTTGATTTCCATCAATGGAAGCTGAGGGAATTAAGGTAATTGTTGAAGAACTGTGTGTGAAAATAGAGTTGTAACTATAAGTAGTGGCCATGCTTCTAAGCCCTCAGTTCATCTGGCTATTGGATGGAGCAGTGAATGTAAAGGAAGGGAATGCATGGGTAGTTTGTTTCATCCACTGAAATTAAACTTAAGCCGGGCACCGGTAGTTCATGCCTGTAATCCTAGCTATTCGGGAGGCTGAGATCTGTGGAACATGGTTCAAAGCCAGCCTGGGCAGGAAAGTCCATGAGACTCTTATCTCCAATAAACCACTGGAAAACCGGAAGTGGTGCTGCAGCTCAAGTGGTAGAGTGTTCGCCTAGAGCTGAGGGATAATGACCAAGCCCAGAGTTCAAGCCCCACGACAGACAATAAAAAATAAAAATAAAAAACTTAATATCTTGACTAAAACTGCCATATTTCTGGGATTTTAAAATTAAGCAAACATAGTTTTGGAAGATACAGCTTCTCTATGGTTGTGTAGCATTATTTAGAGCACAGGATTCTAAAAGTCATCTTGCTGGGTATGTGCTCTAATCATATTTTCCCTTGCAACTCAATCAATGGGTAATCAATTTGTCCATTTGTAGGGCAACAGAATATGTACTCTTTTTCACTAGAGAGCCATTTGCTTATGCTCAGAAGTCTAAGAAAACATAGCTGTGGAAAGTGATGTTCTAAATGCACGTATCCCTCTTTTGTGTAATTAATTTTAACAGAAGGAGTAATTTTCTACACTCAGTGAAGACACACTCAGGCATTAGTATGGCTTGGGCCTCTCCATCAAGTCCTATTCAAAATATTTCCAACTGAGATCTAAGTACATGACAGGGATTTTCCATTTCCTTTGTGCATGACAAATATAGTTTATACAATAGCAGAAGTTATTGGGTTTTTACCAACATGCCTATAGTCTGTTTGTCACTGTCATTTACTTAATCTATTTTTGCATTTCTCCTTTTTTGTGAGTTGACATTTTTTTTTTGGTCTTTGCCTTTTTTTCCAGAGCCAAGGAGCAAATGCAGTTCCTTCCACTAGCCAGACAAGTGCTCTTCCACTGAGCTAAATCCCCAGCCCTGAAGTTCTCCTTTTTAACTGTATACCAGATCTGTACTTTCATTAAGTAAATGATAGTTCATTTTAGAGCATTTTTTCTATGTCTTTCTGCCTCTTACCTATATCAACACAAACAAAAATCCAAGAGTTGATGAAATAAATGCAATAATAAAATGAGAAAGGTTTGTCTATGAAGTACACAACAAATGTGAACATAAACAACATGAATGTATCTAAAAATAAAGTGCTACCCTTGACTGTAACTGAGATTTTTCAAATATAAATTGCATTAATTGTACACAGAATATTCATTCTTAATCGTATTTCTTACCTATTTTTTATGTTTATTTAATAACTTTCTAGTCTAGTGTTATTCTTAAGCTTATAAGGGAATATAACAAGCTTACAGAATATCTTGTGAGACCTCTGAACAGATTTACACTACCACTACTATTAGTGTTTTATTTTCCCAGATCATATTATTTACTTGCTTACTATTATACTTAGCATAAATAAGGAATGAGAAGGTTAAAAAAATCTACATTTTATTTCTATAAAAAGTTTTTTATTATCCCTGTACAATATTAACAGATGGTTAGAAATATAAAATTTAAAAGCTCTCTTGAGAAACTTGGCATGTGCCGTATAAGTTTTATCTTTTAAAATTTCTATCTTGTGAGCAATTGACATCTATACTTTCTCTGGTATTGAGAGAAGGTACCACATAACAGCATTTTGTATTTTACAAACTAAATGACAATACAGTAGTTTCCCACAATGGAAGTGTTTTGGGTCATGAAGAACTATTATAGGACTCATCAGCTTCAAATAATTGAGCCATCAGAGATGAAGGGTAATGTCTCTTGTTAAAACTACTACTTGAAATATGTATGTTCACTAGGAAATTTTCAGAGTGTCTACATAACTTATAGTACAGTTTATGACAGTTTTATACTATGTGAGTTCTACATAGTGGCTTGTGTAAAACCAAATCATCGAGAAATAATCTCAGAGAAAAGAATGTGCAGGAAGTATTTCAGGGTAATTTGGTGAATAAAGCTAACAGACTAGCTTTAGGGACATAAAATGCTTCTTTCATGATCAAATGGGGTAGAACAAATATCTCAGAATGAAGTCTGGTTCTGTGTGACTAACTCTACCAGAGTTGCTAAGAAGTATATGAAAGAGCACTTATTCTTTCTGATTGATTCTTTCATATATGGAGTCTGGTTTAAACAGCCTAATGTTTAGGGTATTTAATTGTCAGACTAATGCTAGTTTATCATTGTCCAAAGTTAATCTCTGAGCATTTAAAAATTTTAAATTACATTTTTCCCCTTATAACACATAGGTTCTGTATGTGATTTTACTCAGTAAGTATGATGATATCTGTCCAATTTAACTCTTGTTTTTGTAAGCAGTGATTGGTGCATTCCCTGATATCTTCCACTGAAAAGTTCCCTTTACAGGAATAATATAGGAAGATTGTAATTTTTGGAGTAAAATGATGTAAAAATGTTTAGTATTTGGAGAAATTGTAAAGAATAATGTGCACTTCTGATCATTTTTGTTGGCATTCCTGAGTGTCAAAGTTCCACAGAAAAGACTCAGTCTAAAGAGAGACATGTGGTTTCATTTCTTTTCTTTTCTCTTTTCTTCATATCTGCTTCTTACAGATACATTTTTGGGAACTCCTTTCTCTTTATCTTCACCCACTATGCTATTCAACTAACAAACCTAATTCTTAGCTTTGCAATTTTTATTCTTATTTGCAAGGATGCTGATTTCCCAAGAACAAAGGGTATCTAATTTCCTGAAGTTTAAAAATCGATAGAACAGAGCAAGTGCAACTATTAGCACATTCAGGTAGTACTTAATGATGATTTGTAGTTTTGTAAGCCGCATTACAGGAATTGAATTGTAAATGCAACTGATATGGAACAGTTTCAATTGTAACACTGATGAAAATGTGTTTGCTAAGATATTTCCTAAATTACTTTATGGAATATAAAACATCTACAGTAGTTTTCTATTTGAATTCTATTTAGCTAAAGAAAAAATATTCCTGAACCATGCACCTGATGATAATAATAATGGGCTAAAAAACTTAAAATTGCATTAAAAAATCTAAGTCTTTTCTCTTCAACAGAAAATAGCATGGCTAGTATATAACAGAAAATTGTTCTGTTTAAATGGAATTCTTTCCAAAGATATATAATGTCATGCTAAGTGTTCTCATTTAAAAACAACTGAAATAATACACAGTACACTGATAGATACTAGGAAATAATAAGATAATTCTTGGATCTATATTACTCAAATATCAACTGTGATTACCCAACTCTCTGATAAAAACCATGAGACAAACAGTAGCAAAACAACATTCCTTCATTCACATTCTCAAAATGTGAAGAAAACGTTCAACAATTGCTTGGCAATTGTACAGTGCACACTTAGCAAACATTAAATATAGTTATATAAAATTTCCCAGATACAGTAAGTATAAAATACATGCATAGACAAGATCTCAGGAAGCATTTGAACATTTATGCAAATTACCATTAAGTTATACATAGCAATCCATTTGAAGGAAATTTGTCTTTCTACGGTGCTAATTACAGATTATTCTAGTCAATTGCACTCCTACTAGCATAGCTCTCATGCTTCCTTCAGTTTAAGTCATGTTGATACAGACTATAGCATAAAGGTTTAATTATTTTTATAATAAATAGGATAATATGTTGCATATTTTAGAAAATGCAGTGAGTATTAATTTAGGAATTTATTCCTACAGCACTAACACAAATAAAAGCAGAGGAATAGAAAGAATGTGATACTATAATTATGATGTGCATTTTATATCAAAATAGTCATAAAATTCATTCAAGTTCCTTAATAGCAACATTGTATTTATTATTTATAAACAATATTTTGATTTGGTTTTAATATGTTTCACATAATTTCAGTTTTATAGCTTAATTATAATTACGTTCATTGTATGAAATAATGGAATATATATTAGAAAAATCATTTACCATTGGATAATAAGTATGATTTTGTCTTTTGCTTTGTCTTATCTTTTATAATTAACATCACATCCCTTATAAACTTGCCTAATTCCTAGTTCTGCTTATCAGAATTAGCTGAATTCCTTTTTTAAAATTTTTATTTATTTTTATTGTGAAAATATTGTACAGAGGGGTTACAATTACATGGGCAAGATAATGAGTAAATTTCTTATCAAGCATTGTAGCCTCCTCCTTTGTTTCCCCTTCCCATCCCTTCCCATCCTCCCCCCCCCCCCCCCCCCGCAATCCCCCTCCCCCCTCCACCCAAAGTTGTAAAGTTCGTTTTCGACATAACAACTTGTACTTCTCATTGTTGCAACGGGTCCACCTGTATCCTTATTTAAACGACTTGTTTTTCCCCTTCCCCTCCACAAATTATACCGACATCAAATACAGTGAAAGCACGGTTTATACTGTGGGGGAGGGACATACAAAGCAACAAAGAAATAATATTATAAATGAGTTAGAAACAATCGCATGAAAGAAAAAAAAACATTTGAATACATATTGACACAACTGTGTCAATACATAGAATTTAGAGTGGCAGTTCGAGTGCACACTGATGTGATGGGAACTCTGGCTTTTCAGTGCTTGATATAATCAAATGAATGTTCAAGATCAAACCAGAACATGATGTCCGTACTTTACTTGGCTGTGAACTGCATTTATTTCCTTAATGTCTAATGGAGTGGACATCTTTCATGAAGTTTTCACATATGCACAGATATTTGATTAAAAAAATCTATTTTTCTGTCTTTGTGAAGTCTTTGTTTTCTATTAGAGTGGTGTAGATATGTCTTAAGTAGAACTTTGTTATCAGATATATAGTTCTCAAAATGTTCTATCCAAAATTTGCTGTTTTTATTTTTCTAATAGTTTTTTTAAAGTAGATTTTTCTTTTTGAGTTCTAAGTATATTAGTCTGTTGTATGGCTAGTGAAGATCTTCTCCCAATCTGTGGGCTTTTTATTTGGGGGGGGGGTCCAGTTGTGGGCCTGAACTCTGGGCCTGGGTGCTGTCCCTCAGCTCTTCAGCTCAAGGCTAGTGCTTTACCAGCTTTACCACCTGAGCCACAGCACTACTTCCAGCTTTTTTTTTTTTTCTGCTTATGTGGTGCTGAGCAATCGAACCCAGGGCCTCATGCATGCAAGACAACTGCTCTACCACTGAGCCACCTTCACAGCTCCAATGGCTTTTTTTTTTTAGGAATTCTTTTTTAAAATTTATTTTTCTCTATTTTTTATTGTCAAGGTGATATACAGAGGGGCTACAGTTATATAATTAAGGTTTGACATTTCTTGTCAAACTTCTTATACCTTCCCTCATTTGGCTCCTAATTTCCATCCCCCTAGTCCCCCAAGTTGTACAGATCATTTCCAACATATTATCGTGAATATTGCTATTGTATTGGTGACACCTTGTCCTTTGTCTTACCATTCTGTTGTTCCCCTGCCCTTCCCTAATTCAGATAAATGTATATTCAATATCAGGGTACCAAAATCAAATACAGTGACAACAGAGGATAAAACATTGGGGAGGGACATACAAAAAAGTGAGAAATCACATAGTACCTTTGAAACAGCAACAACAAAGAAAAATCTCTTGTGTTCAGGTCTTGGAGTTCATTTCGCTTATTATCATCATATATGGTCATATGTACATAGCTATTGAGCTATTATGCTCATCTGCTAAGATTATCTTAGATATACACTAATTATTTCAAATAAGGAAAACCATGGAATGTATGTTTCCTTGGGTCTGACTTACTTCAGTTAATATGATTTTTTTCCCCAAGTCTTTCCATTTCCTTACAAATGGGGCAGTGTTATTCTTTCTGATGAAAGCATAGAATTCATATATATATATATATATATATATATATATATATATATATATATATATACAGTCTCTTCAACAAATGGTGCTGGCAAAATTGGCAACACACATGGAGAAAATTGAAGATAGATCCTTATATATCACCTTGCACCAGAATCAACTCCAAATGGATTAAAGACCTCGAGGTAAAAACAGAAACCCTAGAAATATTACAGGAAGGGATAGGGGATACACTAGGGCTATGGATCAAGAAAATGTGGTATATTTACAAAGTGGAATTTTATGCTTCTATCAGAAGGAATGACATCCCCCCCTTTCATAAGGAAATGGAAAGACTTGGAAAAAAATCATATTAAGTGAGGTAAGCCAGACCCAAAGAAACATAGGCTCTATGGTTTCCCGCATTTGTAATAATTAGTATAAGCATAGGTTAGTCTTGACAGAGTCATAATAGCTCAAGAGCCATGACCATATGACTATACAAAATGATGCTAATTGAAATGAACTCCAAGACATGGAAACAACAGGTATTCTTTTTTAAGTTGTCAACCTTGATGTCAGCAATGTACTGTATCTAGTTCTTTTTTCTTATTTTCTTTCTTTGACTCTGGTACCCTCCATCTTGTATATGCATTTATCTGATTGGGGAAAGGGAAGGGAAATAACAAGATGCTGAAAGAAGTACAAAAGATGACCCATTGCAATAATGATACTCACAGGACACTATGTTGGAAATGAACTTCACAACTTTGTTGGGGGCGGGGTAGGGAGAGGGAAAGGATAGTGGGAGGACAACAATGGAATGGGTAATAATGTTCAATGAGAAATGTACCTAACTCAAGTAAATGTAACCCCTCTGTACAACATCTTTCCAATAAAATAAAATTACAAAAAGATAAATACAAGAGCGCTAGCCCTGAGCTGAAGAGCTGAGGGACAGTGCCCAGGCCCAGAGTTCAGGCCCCACGACCGGACTCAAAAAAAATAAAATAAATAAAAGATAAATACATAAGGAACAGTTTAAATCTATTGTTGGAAGGAGTAATAAAAAGATTACCTTTTCTAAAAAAAAGAAAAAACAAAAAAGATTAAATGGTAAATTTTATATAGTTTCTATTTTAGAATTTTTGTAAACATATTTATAAATTAGTATATATATATATAATATATACATATAATTATCTATGAATCTGTCTCTAAATTTTTATGTCACTTGAGTCCAATACTTTCATTTGCTCTACCTGCTCTATCTTCTTATTTTTCAAATTATATTTGGATGATATTTCTCTTTAAGTGGAAATAGGCTTCATTTTTATTTCTATCACCTTCTCTATTAGAAATATGAGCATAAGCTACAGAACTCTGGGATATTTCTCAAATTCTATCAATTTTCATAAAAGTAAAAAATCTGTTTTCTAAGTATGAATTTGAGCTTAAATTTCATTCAGTAATTTGGGACAAAAGTGCATTAAGATCTTTTTGTGAATATCTCTGAAACATACATACATCAAAACCTTCTATACACTTGGAAATAAGAAACATTTTATGTCTGTTCGCTTCTCTTCCTGTAACAATGAGCAATATTAGGAGGTATGAGTCATTACTTACACAGAGATGTTCCCATATTATCCATACAGAAGTAAGGTATAAAATCTAAATATTAATACCTTTCTTTCTCTTAGAGTTCATGTAAAAATCTCATTGATATTTACTTATGAATTTTCTATTTCTATTTCCTGCCTGCGAACTGCACAATTTCATGTTTCATTAAAATAGTTTTTATGTTATTAAAGATAAAAGTTCAAGAAAGATTATTCAATGAAATTGCTTATTTAAAAACTTGACCTTTCCTCTTTCTGAGTTAAATTTCTACTTGATTGTGGCATTTTCATATTGATTCTTAGGAGTTAATTGATTTGATGAAGGTTCAAATTTGTTTTGGTATGATGGAGGCACTTAGGAAAATGTCTTTCCATTCTTAGTTCTTTAACATTTCTCTTAAATGAATTTGGAAAAATGCATTGAAGTTATCAAGCACCATGTATAAACGATAGTTGGATAAGTTTATTAGATGTTAATTTTATCTTTTGCATTTACAAACTATCAAATTGATATTGGAATAGGGGAGTCCATTGTTTATTTATGGATGGGACAACTCCAATGAATTCTAGAAAAGATCATCTTAGATGTGGAACAATGTAGAACAATGTAGTGCATCACTATCTCTATATGCCTAAAGTACGTATATAAAAATAATACTTGGCTTTGTAGTTTGGGACTTGTGTGTTTACAAGACAGGGTTGTGAAAGTTAGCTATGCAGACACAGACTTACCTATGTTTTACATGGTGGCTGTGCTTTGGATTAATCTACATAGAGGCCAGAATTTCTTTTCCTTGTCGTCGGCCTTTTTACATTTTCATCCAAGTTCCTACAAATAGGGTCCACTGAAAAATTTGGGGCAGAAGTAGCATTTGTGGTTGTAAGTACCACCAGGCTGAAATGAGGCCTAGAATACTTAGAATCTTGGAGCCATTTTACAGAGTTCTGGAAAACACGGTGAAGGAATTTCTCCTTTATATTTCAGGATGAAGAACAAAGCTAACCATTAAAGACTATAAATTTGAAGCTGAGCACTGGTGGCTCATTACTCAAGAAGGCTGACATCTGAGCATCACAGTTCAAAACAGGGAGAAGAGCAATGTCTGTGAGACTTTTATTTCCAATTAACTACCAAAAACACCGAAGAGAACCTGTGGCTCAAGTGGTAGATACATAACCTTAAGAAAAAAAGCCCAGACACAGTGCCCAGGCCCCAAGTTCAAATTCCTAGACTGGAATACCCCCTCCCTCTCTCCCTTACACACACACACACACACACACACACACACACACACACACACACACACACACACACACACACACACACACACACACACACACACACACACCAAATGTGTATACATTTGAAATTACTTTATACATTTGAAATAACTTTATGTATTAGGGTCCGAAAGGTAAAGGTAAAACACTAGTCCATGTTAAACATTTTCAGACAGATAAAAGATTGCTGAAAAATGCTACATAGAACAACTCCCTACCACATAGGAAAAGTATGGAGGACACTTACGCTTTTCATGTATTGTCTAGGATTTTAAAATGTGAACCAGTGCAAGCTACCATGAATGTTATTTGTCTATCCATGAAGAACAAAGTTACATGCTTCATAATGGCTACTTCTGAATCTTTAAGCAAATATTCTCTATTGTGTCTAAAAGATAAATTTAAGATTTTCAGTGTTATTAAACCTCAGAACTCTGGAAAAGAATTAATCTTTTCAAATCAGCTTTAGTTACTATTTTAATACTTCTCATCTTCAAAGCATGTTTATGAATATGCATATGCTCTGATTGTTCCTGCAGCACAAGAATGTTTAATATATACAACCTCTATGCAATGTGTACATATATATACACATATAAACAAGTCTATATATACTTATATATACACAAACACATATGTGCACATGTATGTACATCCATGCAAATAATGTATATATGTATGCATGTACATGTATGTGTATGTATATGTATGCATACGTGTACCTACCTACATGCATACATATATACATGGAACTCTGAGGAATTAAGTCAGGAAAATAACTTAAATTGCGGGGTATGAATCTCATGATAGCAGAATAAATGGTATAAGGTAAAAACAGAGAACAAAGAAAATACAATCAATTTATACATGTCAGGAAAAAAGATGGCAAGCAAAGAATAATCCAAAATCAAATGAAACAAAATCACCCCTCTGGAAATTTGGTAAAATACCTGTGACAATAATAATCATCAAATAAATGAAAATTAGGTAAAAGTCATATAGTTTTAATAAACATTTAACCTTCTTAAAAACAGAGAATATAGATCCCCCGATGACAATGTACTAATATTGATAAGATACCACATAACAAAATGTTAAAAATTATAAAATAAAATTAATACATAATTAAATCAGAATTTATGATAATCTTTTAGGTTGAATTATATTAGGTTGAATTATATTAGAAAATTTGTATTTTGTTTCTGCTGAGAAAATTTATGGAATATATCTAAATTTGTGCTTAAAAGGAAATATTTAGCTTCCAGAACATGTAACATAGAAGAAATTTACATTTTAAAAAAGTTAAAAAGTAGTCAACCTCCATCCCCCACAGTATAACCCCTGCTTTCACTGTATTTGATGTTAGTATAATTTGTGGAGGGGAAGGGAAAAACAAATTGTTTAAATAGGGATACAGGTGGACCCATTGCAACAATGAGATGTACAAGTCATTATGTCGAAAACGAACTTTACAACTTTGGTGTGTGTGGGGGGAGTAGGGTTGGGTGGGGAAGCAGGGGGGTGGGGGGGGGAGGCGGGGAGGATGGAATGGGAAGGGGAAACAAAGGAGGAGGCTACAATGCTTGATAAGAAATGTACTCATTATCTTGCCCATTTAATTGTACCCCTCTGTACAGTAATTTTACAATTAAAAAAAAAGTAGTCAACCATCAAAAGGAGAAGAAAATTAAGACATAATTAAGATATAATTAAGATTTAAATAACAATATAAAATAAAAATCAATAGAAATTTATGTAAGAATAAAACAAAGTATAAATAAAAATAAAGAAGTAAAAATTTAAATGTAAAGTAGGCTATTCCTGTCACAAGTAATAAACAGAACCCAAGTAAATCATAGAAGGGGCATAATAGTAATATAACTACAAGTTCAGTAGCAGGTAAACAAAAATTATCCTGTGAAAAACTTCATTGTAATACATTGGTAACTGAGATGAAAGGGAAAATGGAAAACAATCACATAGACAATAGCAGAGGGACAAATGAGAAAATCTAGATGAAAGGCAATGAAGGTAGTGTTTCACTAACTTTGATAAGCTGTAAAGAACACATAAGTCCAAAACATATTACATCCATGTTAGGGAGATTACAATAAAATCCCCTTGTTCAGTAAAATATGTTCATAAGAAAATAAAAAAACAAACAAAAATTTTAAAAAGGCTACTACTTATTTATTTACTCATGTTTCGAGACATAGTTATCAGGGAGACAAAAATGCTTTGTGATTAGTTAGAAATGCAGAATAAAGCATGACAATTCTTGTATTCATGGCTTTAGAAATTTCAGTACATGCATATGGGTTAAAAAACTGAAATTAGGTTTATTTTAAGTGCAACACAATTGTTTGTTATTGTTCTTGTTTTGTGTGGAAGAGGTAGAATAGGAAGATAGTGACTACAATAATCATCATAAAATCAATTTGAGGTGTAAAAAAACCTGAGCTGTTTCTGTATCCATTTTTCTATCTTTCAAATAATAGCCAAGAATTTCTTCAGATAATTGTTTTCTTCTCTTGCATAATAGCAATGTTGAGGTGCTAACAACAATTCCTGGCCTCAGATGTATGCCAATAATGAGCAGTGACCCATGCCTACATCAATCAGCAGTAGACATCTCAGTGGTCTACTGCATGGTAATTAGCATAATCAAGGTGAGCTTGAAATTAATTTGTTTTTTCAGTGTAGGAGGATTTGTTCTCCTTAGTAGCTATGCCCAAGGATGATTTGTATTAGCAGTAGTCATCTCCCAACCAGGAACAAACCAAACACACACACACACACACACACACACACACACACACACACACACACACACACACACACACACACACACACACACACACACACACACACACACACACACACACACACACACACACACACACACAGCCAGAGATGAAAACTGTGATGAATAGACCTAGTTTATTGAGTTAACTAGACTTGAAGTCTAAGCAACTGCTGAACTTCAAGTCATGTGTCATTTAATACATGTAGCTAGACAATTAATTTTTGTATATTAATCTGTATCCTGTAAGATTGTTGAATAAGTGCAGTAGATTTTGAAACACATTACTTTTATATGAGACCATTGTTTTCTGTGAACCAAGTTTACTTCTTCCTTTCTGAAAAATTATTCTTTGTATTTTAATTCCTTTTCTGGTCCATTCATTGTTTCTTCCTTCTTCTTTGTTTTGTCCTCATCTGTTTTCCCTATTCCTTATTTTTATTTTATTTTCTTGTAAAGATGCTGTACAGAGAGGTTGCAGTTGCGTCAGTAATGAGTACATTTCTTTTCAAGCATTGTTACCCCCTCCTATTTCTATTCAATTTTCAAATTAAATAAAGTTGAGCAGAAATGGCAAAATAAACAATATTTCCGAATTTCCCATTTTAGAGTTAAAATCAGGGTTTTCTTTCATTAAACTTTTTGCTGGCACTATTAGCCTTCACAGATTTAGGAGACACCTAAATGCAGGCCTAGGACTTGAACCTAGAATCTGATAGATTCTAGATTACTGCCTTTTCTACTAGCTAATATCCTTAGCTTTTTCTAACTTCATTTTGAGTCAGAGTTTAAATTTCCCAGGCAATATTCCTAGAGTATCAGCCTCCTGAATAGCTAGGATTACAGGCAGTATCATGCTGAAAGAACTCCTTCCTTGGCTTTTATGTTGAGCATATTTAAATTAATGCACATTAGTTTTATTAAGCAATTTTTCTTTTTTTTACTTCATTATTTCATGATTTTTAAAAATTTTTTTTATTGTGAAATACTGTACAGAGGGGTTACAGTTACATGAGGAAGGTAATTAATACATTTCTTTTTATTTTGGGTCTGGTCATGGGGCCTGAACTCTGGGCCTGGGCGCTGTCCCTCAGCTCTTCAGCATGCTACCACTTGAGCCATAGCACCACTTCAGGCTTTTTTTTTCTGCTTATGTGGTGCTGAGGAATCGAACCCAGGGCCTCATGCATGCAAGGCAAGCACTCTACCACTAAGCCACCTTCCCAGCCCCAATTAATACATTTCTTATGAAGTATTGTTGCCTCCTCCTTTGATTTTCCCCTACCATCCCTTCCCTACCACTTCCACAACTACACTCCCCCCACCCCTACCCCAGCCTAAATTGTAAAGTTTCTTGTTCAACAGTGTCTTGTACATCTCATTGTTACAATGGGTCCACCTGTATCCCTATTTAAACATTTTGTTTTTTCACTTCCCCTCCCCAAACTATACTGACATCAAACACAGTGAAAACAGGGGTTATGCTGTGGGGGATGAACATGAAAAGCAACAAAAAATCACATGGCACCTTACAAATACGTTAGAAACAATAGCGAGAAAGAAAAAAATAAACATTTGCGTCCCTATCTTTGGGTTCATTTTGCTTAACATCATCTCATATGGTCTTATCTACATAGCTTTAAACCTTTTCTATTTGTCTCAAACATATGCTACTTATTGCAAATAAGGGAAACCATAGGACCTATGTTGCTTTGGGCCTGGCATACTTCACTTAATATAAATTTTTCCAAGTCTTTCCATTTCCTAAAAAATGGGGCAATGTCATTCTTTTTGATGGAGGCATAGAATTCCACATTTTCTTGATTCATTCATCTACTGAGGGGCATCTGGGTTGGTTCCATATCTTAGCAATGGTAAATAATGCTCCAATAAACATAGTTGTGCTGGTAGCTTTAGTATGGTCTTGTTTGTGATCATTTGGGTAAATGCCCAAAATTGGGATTGCTGGGTCATAGGGGAGCTCTATGTGGAGTCTTTTGAGGAACCTCCATACTCCTTTCCAAAGTGGTTGAAAAAGTTTACATTCCCACCAACAATGCAGTAGGGTTCCTTCTGTCCACAACCCCTCCAGCATCTGTTGTTATTAGAGTTCTTGATTCTAGCCATTCTAACTGGGGGTGAGGTGAAATCACAATGTTGTTTTCATTTGCATTTCTTTTGTGGCTAAGGAAGATGAGCATTTTTTCATGTGTCTATTTGCCATTCTTATTTCCTCTTCAGAGAAGCTTGTCTTTAAGTCTTTAGCCCACTTATTTATTGGGCAGTTTTTTTCTTTGAGGATTTGTTGTTGGAGGATTTAATTTTTTGAGTTCCAAATATATTTTAGATATAAGAACCTTATCCATTGTATGGCTAGTGAAGATCTTCTCCCAATCTGTGGGCTTTCTATTGATCTTGCTAGCTATGTCCTTTGCCATGCAGAAGCTCTGCAGCTTCATGCAATCCCATTTGGCCAACCTTTCTTTAATTTGTTGTGTTTTTGGGTCTCTATCAAGAAAATTTCAGCCTGTGCCAAGGAGACCTAGGGTTTCTCTTATTCTATCATGTAAGGTTTTCAGGGTGTCTGTTTTGATTCCAAGGTCTTTGATCCATTTGGAGTTGATTCTGGTGAAGGTGATATAAAAGGATCTAGCTTTAGTTTTCCACAGATGATTAACCAATTTTGCCAGCACCATTTTCTGAAGAGGCTGTCTTTCTTCCATTCTATTTTTTTTAGCTCTCTTATCAAAGATTAGATGGCTATAGGTCTGTGGGTTCATTTCTGGGTTTTCTACTCTATTCCATTGGTCGTGAGGTCTGTTCTTGTGGCAGTACCAAGCTGTTTTGATTCCTCTGGCTTTGTAGTAGAGTTTGAAAATTGGTATTGATATTACTCCAGCAGTGTTGTTCCTGTTATGGATCCTTTTTGCTATTTGGGTCTTTTATTATTCCATATGAATTTATGGATTACCTCTTCTATTTGCTTGAAGAATGAGGTTGGAATATTGATAGGTATCACATTGAATTTATAGATAGCCTTGGGAAGTATTGCCATTTCAGGATGTTGATGCTTCCAATCCAGGAACATGGAGGTTTTTCCACTTTCTAACTTCTGCTTTGATTTCCTTCTTCAGGCTTTTAAAGTTTTCTTCTTAGAGATGCTTCATTTTTTTAGATAATTCATAGGTATTTTATTTTTTGTGGGGCTATTATAAAAGGAGTTGCTTTCCTGATTTCAGCAGTGCTCTTCTCATTGTTGGCATACAGAAAAGCCATTCATTTTTGAGGGTTAATTTTATACCCTGCTACTTTGCCAAAGTTTCAAATCAGCTTGATAATTTGGAGTGGAATCCATGGGATTCTTTAAATACAAGATCATGTCATCTGCAAAAAGGGTAAGTTTTACTTCATCTTTCCCTGTTTGGATCCCCTGTATGTTTGCATCTTGTCTTACTGTTGTAGCTAGGCATTCTAATACTAGATTGAAAAGAAGTGGAGAGAGTGGACATCCTTGTCTTGTTCCTGAATTAAGAGGAAATGGCTTTAGTTTTTCACCATTAAGTATACTGCTGGCTGTAGGTTTGTCATATACAGCCTTTATTATATTGAGGAATGTTCTATGGATTCCTAATTTTTCCAGAGCCTTCATGATAAATGAGTGTTGGATCTTGTCAAATGCTTTTTCTGTCTCTATTAAGATAAGCATATGGTTCTTATCTTTGCTTTTGTTGATGTGATGAATTATATCAATTGATTTGCATATATTGAACAGCTTTGCATCCCTGAAATTAATCCTGTTTAGATGAATTGTTGAAGTCGATTGGCCAAAATTTTGTTGAGAAGTTTTGCATCGATGTTCATCAAAGAAATGCATCTATAATTCTCTTTCATTGATGAGTCCCTGCCTGGTTTGGGGATGAGGGTTATGATGGCTTTGCCCATGTAATAGTAACCCCTCTGTATGATATTTTCACAATAATAAATTTTAAAAAAAGAGTTCAGTAGTGAACTTTCTCTTTCAATTTCATTGAAGGGTTGGAAGAATATTTGTGTGATTCTGATTTGAAGGCTTTGTAGAATTATGCTCTAAATCCCTCTGGTCCTGGGCTTTTCTTAGATAGGAGGTCTCTTATTGCTGTTTCTATTTCAGTGCTTGATATGGCCATAGTAAATTGGTTTAACTCATCTTGGTTTAGCTTCCACATTTCGATTTTTGCTAAGAAATCATCCATTCCTTCAGGTTTTCAAACTTATTAGCAAAATGTTTGAGAAATATTCCCTTATAATGTTCTGAATCTTGGTTGTTTCTGTGGTGATGTTTCCATTCTCATCTCTGAGTTTGTTTATTTGGGTGTGTTCTCTTCTTTTTCTGAGAAGATTTGTTAAGGATCTGTCAATTATAATTTTTTCGAAGAACCAACTCTGTTTTGTTGATTCTTACTATGGTTTTTTTTTGGATTCTAATTAATTTAATTCTGATTTAATTTTAATGATTTCTTTTCATCTACTGGATTGAGGGTTAGCTTGCTGCTCTTTTTAAAGGAGGTTCACATGTGTCATTAAATTGTTTGTTTCAGAGCTCTCCAATTTGTTGATGTAGGAACTTAGAGCTATAAACTTGCCCCTGTGCTGTGTCCCAGAGGAGCTGGTAATTTGTGTGTTCATTTTTGTTGAATATTATGAACATTTGTATTTCCTTTCTAATATCTTCCATGCCCCCTGGTGATTTAACAGTGTGTTGTTCAGCCTCCATATGTTACAGGACTTTTTTTGGTGGCTTTTGGTACTGAGTTCTAATTTTTTTTTAATTTAATTTTATTTTATTTGTGAACATACTGTACAGAGGAGTTACAATTACATGGGCAGGATAATGCGTACATTTCTTACCAAGCATTGCAGCCTCCTCCTTTGTTTACCCTTCACATCCCTTCCCAGCCTTCCCCCCTGAGTTCTAATTTTATCCCCTTATGGTCTAAAAGAATGCAGGGCATAATTTCAATGTTTCTGAATTGGGCAAGTTTGCTTTGTGACCTAAAATGTGGTCTATTTTGGAAAATGTTCCATGTGTTGCTGAGAAAAATGTGTATTCTGATGCTGCTGGGTGAAATATTCAGTAGATGTCTGCTAAATCTAGTTGATCTATACAGTTGTTTAGTTCAGTGGTTTCTCTGTTGAGTTTTTGCCAAGTTGATCTATCTAATGGAGATAGTATTGTGTTAAAATCCCCCAAAATTAATGTCTTTGCATTTATGTGAGATTTGAGGGAAAGTAGTGTTTCTTGGATAAATTTGGGTGCTCCCTTGTTTGGCGAATAGATATTTAGAATTGTAATATCCTCCTGAAGGAGAGATCCCTTAATTATTATGTAGCGACCTTCTTTATCTCTTCTCACTAATTTTAATTTGAAGTCTATTTTATCTGATATTAGGATTGCAATTCCCACCTGTTTATGTGGGCCATTTGCTTGGTAGATTTATTTCACCCTTTCACTTTCAAAATATGTTTGTTTTTATGGGCAAGTTGTGAGTCTTAAAAGCAGCAGATAGAAGGATCTTGCTTTTTAATCCAACTAGACAGTTTATGTCGCTTAATTGGAGAGTTCAGTTCATTAATGTTGAGAGTTAGGACTGAGAGGTGTTTGACAGCTCCTGCCATGTTATCCTCCTTCGGGGCTATGACAGCTGGGTTCTTCCTATGATTCTTGGATTCTCAGTTTGGGTGTGGTTTCTTGGTCTTTATTGTGGTCTTGTTAGTTTTCTGTGTGTAGGACATCTTTAAGTATCTTTTGTAGGGCTGGTTTGGTGGGGGATATATTGTTTTAGTTTGTCTTTGCTATGGAAGGTTTTTATTTGACCTTCTGTTATGAAGGAGAGTTTAACTGGGTACAGTATTCTTGGTTGAGAGTTTTTGTCCTTAGGGTGTGGCATACATCATTCCAGGCTCTTCTTGCTTTAATTGTCTCTGCTGAGAAATCTGAGCTTATTCTAATTGGTTTCCCTAAATAGGTGATTGATCTTTTCTCCTAGACAGCTTTAAGGATCCTTTCCTTGGTCTGAATTGATCCTGTGGGGATTATAGTGTAATGGTGGGATGTCCTGTTCTGGACGGGTCTATTTGGGGTTCTAAAAGCTTCTTGTATTTGAATAGGCCTATCTATTTGCATCTTTGGGAAGTTCTCTGCTAGGATCCTGTTAAATAAATTTCCTAGACCATTAACTTCTGTCTCTAGGTGCTCCTCTACACCCATTATCCTCAGATTAGGCCTTCTGATGCTGTCTTTCAAATTTTGAATAAATCTCTCATATTTCTTGGATTTGTCTTGGATAGTTGTATGTTCTTTCTCTATAATATCTAGGTTCTCTTCAATTCCATAGATACGATCTTCTGCATGGTCTAACCTACTGTCAGGAATTTCTACTTTGTTTTTTGTTTCTTTTCCTTCTAACTGGTCAGCTATGATGGCTTCAAATTCTTTGTTGGAACTTTGTTTTAGATCTTGTATGAACTCCTTTACTTCCTTAATTTGGTGTCAGTGTTTACTCTCAGATCACCTAGTTGATTGGTTGTGGTTTCCTTGGATTCCCTTTCCTTCTGATGGGCTCCATTCAGCATTCCCTTTGTGGTGTCCCTGGAGTCCTTCATCTGTCTATTTATGGATTATTGATCTTTGTCTATTCTCATCCTGATCATGCAATTCCTGTATTTCTCTTTGACTGTTCTCAGCCTGCTCATGCAATTCTTGTATTAATCTTTGAGTAGCTTCCTCACGTTCATGAGATTCCTGTATTAATTTTTGGTTCCTCTCTACAAGCTTGTGATTTTCAAATATTAATCTTTGGTTTGCCTCATCTAGCTCCCTATCATGCTCACACTGAGTCCTTTGCAGGTTTTCAACCTTTTCATTCACCATGTTTACCAGTAGTGTCTGTAGAGCTTTTTGGGAACTCTCCTCTGGATTATTCATTAACTGTTGTGTCACGTGATTATCCTGAGTGGGAGTTGAGATACCCAAATTTGCCCTTTTTGTGTGTGTTTCCCTAGCTTGTTCTACCCACTTGGTATGAAAGTAACACTAATTTTTGTGCCAGACACTATTTTAGGCAAGCATCAGCCAGAGTCCTGTAGTTGCACAGTCAAAATGTCTGCAGATACATTCTAGTTCAACAAATACAATCTTTTCAACAACAAACAGCTGTGGATTAATGGGCTAAGAATATCAAAGAGGGATTCAACAGACCAGAAATTAATAGGTTTACGGAGAATTATACGGAAAAATAGGATTAGAGGGATGTGGAGAGATAAAAAGAAAGAGTGAATTTAACCAGGTTATAGAGAGGAAGTGAATAGGACAGAATGAGGAGTGAGAGATAAAGAAACAAAGAAAAAGTGAAAAAACAAAACTTTAAATTAAAAAAATGAATCACTGAAAAATTATGTGAGTATAAAGAAGTGATACTTAGAGAAGATAAGGATAGGATATGATGAGAAAGATAAAAAGGAAAAATGAAATAATGAAAAAATAAAAAAATTAAAAATGGTATACTTAAAAATTATATAGGTATAAAGAAATAATACTATGATTAAAGAAGTTATTCCTAAGATGTTGTGAGTTGTGTAATAAATTTCTGGATTAAGTATGTACACCCAGAGGGATAAGATCTTGTAATCAATGTGGGTATATACCTCAGGATGAGTAGAACAGCAATTAAGTCACGTGAAAAAAAAGAAAAGAAAAAAAAAGGACCAAATGTTTAAAAGAGATTAAAACACACACACACACACACACACACACACACACACACACACACACACACACACACACACACACACACACCTAAAATAAAAATTATAAAACAAAAAAAGGAAAACAATTTTTTAAAAATTAGGTAAAAATAGAGTTTTTTGATTTTTTTTTTTTTTTTTTTGGTGTGGTGGGGAAGATCTTTTATCTCCCCTGTGTCCATAACTAGTCTGTTGGTGGAGTCTCTGGTCTACTTGTAGTATTTGGTTTTCCTGTGGCTTGATTGTTTTCTTAAGTCAGTTTGTTTGAGCAGGCAGAAAGAAGCTCTGCTTTACACAGGACTTTGTGATTCTCCTCCCTGGTAGTTCAGTGGAAGGGAGATCTGCTTTGAGTATCACAAAAGAGGGAGATGGTTGTTTCCTCTAGCTTGCAGTTGCTGTGATGAGGATAGGTTCTGGGTAGCGTTGAGGCCTATCAGCAATCAGTAGCTTTTCCCTGAGGGACTAGCTCCTGAGACACTCACAAAGTCCAGCTTGGAGCCATTCTCAAGATTTATGTTTACTGAGATTCAGTTTGTCTTTTATTGCTCCTGCCATCTAGGCTGCAGTAGGGAGGAGTAGCCTCTGACTCTGTTTACCCAGTGAAGAAAATCATTCCTCTGTTGGCGGAGCTCCCTCTGCCTGGGTGGGTTAACTTTCTCCTGGGTGGAGCTGAGCCCAGCTGGTCAGGTCAGGTTCCTGGGACCAGCTAAATGGCTCCTATTGTTTTCTACCAAGGCCTGAGTTGGAGCTAGCTGATTGACTGGGCCTTTGTCAGTATCAAAGATGGAGTTCTTCTCAGGTGGTGGGGGAGGGGCTACATTCCCCCTGATGCTTTGTGAGAAGGGGTGAGGATGTCTTGAGAATATTCATGCAAGCCTCTTGGTTATTGGGAGGTCCCTGGTCTGCGATCAGCAGGATGAAAATTTCTGCTACTTGTCAGTTTTTGCTGGTGCTGAGTAGAATCTGCTCACACACTGTGTCTGGTGCCTTTGTCCTGTATTCTCTCTGTTGCTATGGTGGCGGTGGCAGCTGCCACTGCTTTTGTTATGATGGGCACCGGCATGTGCTCATATCTCTCCTTGACCAAGCTGCCTGTATTATCCCTCTCTGGCCAAACTCTGTACGGTAATGGCACACTTGGTGTGATTCTCTAGCCTATGACTGTTCACTGGAACACTAAAACTGCTTTCTATGCAAGAGTTGGTTTAGCCTCCAGCTTCTCCTCTGCCATCTTCCTCCAGTCTCTGCGATTTTTCTTTATTTTTAAATGATTATGTACTTATAAACTTCATCTTGTTAATATACAATCTTACATTAATCTATTTTCAAATATTTAAATAACTTACATTTTGGTCATGGGATATGTAGTTATTTTACATATTTCTGAATTTTGTTTACTGTTTATTATTGTTTTTACTTTTAGAGATGAAAAATAATTCTAAAAACTGTAGTATGAACACATATTGCCGTATGCCTTCTTCCAAGTGGTTCCAACTTTAAAGAAAGATATAGAAGTAGCTGTTAATAAAGCCAAAACTTTTAACCATTCTAGGTTTTGCTTCCAGCATATTGGCTTCCCACATTTTTTCTTTACTACCTTTTATATATCTGATATTTTTCTCATATGGTGGCTTTTAGTCATCTCTACAATCAGCTTGAATATCTAACTGTATTTTACCCATTGCTCTAAAACCTGATGGCACATAAAATTCCTTTTATGATCAGTTAAAAACTCAAACTTCAAGGTCATTTCACAGAGATATTGATCCAGTGAATTTGGGGGCTAGGACTCATGAATCAGCATTTTATCAAACTCCTCAAGGAATTCTTATGCAAACAGTCTAAGAATATATGTTAAAAAGCCCTACTTTATATTTGTCCCAAACTTTGTTATTTTTATGTTCTACAATTCTCAATTTTACCTAACAAAATATCTCTCCAGGTTAGTACTTAATTTTCACTGCAGTCAAAAAAGTATGGCACACACTATTGGCAGATGATGGTAGAAAAATAGGGGTTTTGTCTGAAGTGAAAAAAATACAATGATAGTCACTTATTCCAGGTAAGTTTCCATATTTCTATATATGCTGTAAGCAGAGGCACTGAGGAACTTTTTCCTAAGTTTTTTCCCTCCAACGATTACACACTGAAGTAAAAGATAAAGATGATGTGATGCCTTCATTTGGGAAACAGGAAAGATTTTTATTGTTCCTTTAGGCTCATTTGCAGGTACATATAAAAGGTTAGGTTTCTTTATGTTAGATTTCTTCTACCACACAGCTCACTACAAGTGCAGACTTTCTTTACCTGTTGATCACAACTTCATATCACCCTGAAAATTTTAAGAAAATGATAAATTCCCATTATTGCTACTTCTATAAACAACAAAGTATCCTTTGTCTCTGACCCAGGAATATCTGTGCTCCTCTATCTATGGAAAGCTAGTTTGTTAGGTTCTGAATATTGTGAGATCTCAGATGTTTTGTTGTTCTTAACTCAACCTGTAATTTATGGTTTGTTTAATTGAATGCAACACATAATTTCCTGTAATTATAGATATGTTTAAGTTACATTTCTACAAATAACAATAAACAGAAGCTTATTATGTCCTCTGAAAATGATTAAGACAGCTTCACTTCCATACAATGTGAATTAAATTATTATCTCAAAATACAGGATTGATGAAGGGTACAATGTGTAATTTCCAGTTATTGAAAGTTTTCAAATTCTCAATGAAGGAAAAAGTAGACAAAGGAAATTTCTTTTATAACAGAAATTGAGCTACCTAGAAGGTTAAAATGGTTGTTCTGTACTTGGATAAAATGTCTATATTGTTTTCTTACTGAGGAAATTATAAGAACAGAACTTTTACCAAATGTTTTTTACATATGAAATATTAGGGTTTTTTTTTTTTTTTTTTTTTTTTGCAGAGAGCCTCGTTGCTCTATTGTGCTTCTGACAATCTTTCTTTAATTTGATAAATGTGTTTTTGTCAAATGCAAAATAGTTGAAATAACCTGAAATGCCTCATCTTCTTGATGCATTCTGAATTTACAGAAGCTTCTAAAGAAAATACTGCTTAAGGCTGGGAACATTATGAATATTTCATTGGAACTCAAGCTGTCAAAATATAGGGGGAAATGCCTGTCGGATATGTGGAATAAATTAATGGAACTATGACAATTGAAAATTAGAATGCATCTTCTAACTAGATTGATTCTGTTTTAGAGATCCTCCTGGGACCATAAATAGCGGGGCTGCTTACCATAAGTTGGGAAATAGTGTTGAAATCAACCATTTTCTCCTTGTATTCAGGACTCATATCATCTTTCAATTATTTGACCAAATTTTACTTAGAAGTGAGAACTCTAAATCTTTCATCAGTCTTTTTTGTCTATGCTGCATGACAAAAGTTTCTTGTTCTACAGTCCATATTTTCACATTTACAACAATCATATAATAAATTATTTCATTATTTACAATTTCATAGTATCAGTAATTGTAAAGTGATTTGTCCCAATTTTAGTAGCAAAGAGATTGTGGACTGCATGGTCTTCAATGGTTTATTCTAGCTGGAAATTTTGCTGATGGCAGACTGACATTAAAGCAATACACAGTAAAAAAAAATCCAAAAGACTGAGGATTTAATATCTTCCTTTAAACTTTCCTCAAAAATCTTTCATCTGCCCCCACCAAGGCAATTCTTGATGTTCTTAACATAGCAAAGGTACAGACATAATGTAGAAGATTTTGATCCCAAATGTAAGACAGAGTGATTTGTACTGACCAAATAATTGAAGATGATTTCTTTTGTTCCTCTCATTATTATTATTATTATTATTATTTTATTACTATATCAGTTGTGGAGCTTGAACTCTGTGACTAAAAGATAATATAAAAAATTAAAAATATAGAAAACAAAGAAGTTTGTGCTATTCAAGTAATAACAAAATATAATTAATTATTATAAAAATAGAATTATAAGTCAGTTAGCTTTATGTTCTACATTCTTCCTCTCTCCAAACGACTGAGTGCCAAAAACTCAGACAACTCAATTCAGTGTGAAGTCCCAAATGTATGAACATGCTTTAACTCCTGTTCCTTTCCCCAAAGATATTGTTAGTTCTACTTAGGTAGATTATGAATCTCTATTAGTTGGAAATAAGTCATTAACTAAATCACATTCAAGTAGAATTCTAGACACCATGAAGCACATTTATGTCTCACTTTTTTATGGATTGGTTTTTATAATCTGGAGTTAAATCTTACCCATCCTTTCTTTAAATGCTTTTGAAAATCTGTGTTTCCTTAATATCCCTTTATAAAATTTCATGTGGGCTAATAAAGTTGCCTTCCTTCTAGTGTTCCTTACCCAAATCCACTTTATCAGGTAAACAGAATTCCTAAAGCAATCATCCACTTTTAGTTCCATGTTCCTCATCTTTTGCTGGAGAATGCATGGCATAGACTTCCTAGTAGAACTGTAGTTGTGCACCAATATACGTAGTTTTATTTTCTATTTCTGTACTAAACTATGGGGTTGCTCAATTTTTATATGTTTATTGTCTACTATAGGCCCTCCTCTATGAAGTGTTTGTTCAACTGTTTGAAGTTCTTATTGGTCTTTCATATTAATTCATATTCCTTCTAGAAAATATATTCTAATGTATGGAGTTATTTCACTCTTGGTTAGTAGAAATTTGTAACGGGAATTCAGTTGTTTAGTTACTTCTTCTTTGGCTAACACTTTTTTATTTTTTTAACAAATTTATGTAGTGTTACCTGTCATAGAATCAGGAAGATAACCTGCTATTTCATCTACTCTAAGTTTTTGGTGGAGTTGAGGATTGAGCCTAGGGGCTTGCATCTATGAGACAGGTGTTCTCGAACTGAGCCACATCTTCAGTCCTCAGAACTTTTTAACAATTTTCCTCAGACATTGAGGTTTACAATCTATTCCCAAACTAACTTTTAAATATATTTTTCACAAGTAATCAGTGCATTTTTTACTTGACATGATTTAAAATTAAGTCATTTGTGAAATGTACTCAACTTCTTGAGAAAATACCAATCTCAGTAATATAAATTTTACATAAATAACAATATTTTACATTAATAGCAATGCAAGTATTTGCCTTCAAATATCACATTAAACACATGCAGGGAGATACAATTGTATTAAGAAATATTACCTAAAATTCAGGTTTAAGTTGGATCTTGTATTTTCATTTACTAAATCTGGAATCTAAATCCCAAATCTAAAGCTCTATATAAGATAAATGGGATCAATATTTTGTGACACCCATTTGATAACTTTACCTATTCAGCTTTCTATGAAAAAAAAGAAGTTTCTCATAACTACAGGAATGGCTTGAAATGATTATGCTACATGTATCCCTGTGAGAGAAACCTGGGAAAAATATTATAAACAATGATTGAGGAGAAACCTCCTAAGCAGAAATGCATTGTAAATACATTGTAATATATTAATATTTTCTATTAGTCACATGTAAATTGTATAAAGTAGTAAATAACATGAATTTTAATATCACAGTATGCTTTATTTAACTATTTGTACTCAAAAGGTTATTTCCACACACAACCAATATTACAATACATTAACAAGACATTTTACATGCGTTCTCACATGAAGTCTTTGAATATATTATTAATAATGCTGTATTTTTAAATCACAAATACTGAATCTCTGCTTAGATTTTAAAATAGCAGGTGGATATGGTGAATTACAAAGAATCCAGCTAATAGGAAGATGGAGGAAGGAAGACTAAAACATCAAGGTCAAACTGGGCAATAGTTGAGAACCAGTCTCAAAGGGCCAGGTGCCACTGGGTCACACTTCTGTTATCCGGCTGAGATCTGAGGATTCTGTTTGAAAGGCAGACCAGAAAGGAATGAGGATGAAACAGGTCCCCAATTAACCACCAAAAAGCTAGAAGCAAAGCTGTGGCTCAAGTGGTATAAGTATAACTGGAATGCTATTTACTCCTTTTTATTAAGGAGATTGTGGGGCTAAAAGTTATTTTGTGTTATTATTGCCAAGAATACACAGAGATGTAGTTTTGAGCACTGTTGAGTTGCTGGAAGTAAGCATGTAGCGTGAGATATTTTATCTCCTTTTCTTGGTGTAAAATCGCACAACAGTCCATTACCCATTACCTAATTATCCATTACCTCACAATCTTTCAAAACTAGGAATTGACCAATTTTCACAGCTTATGAATGGAATGATTCATCTACAGCATTTAAAAAAAGATTTGCTATTATAGCAGCTTCTGATTCAAGTTATATACTTTGGCCTATTTTATATATTCATGTCAAGGAAATCTGAGTTTTGACATGGATGAGAGTATACATATCTATACTTTAGGACCAAACATACAAAGTCTGTTATTTGGCTCAGGTCTTTGGGCCTTGTTTTGGGAATTCTGAGTGGTCTGCTTTCTCAGGCATTGGCGCATTTGAATTCTTTTAGGCAGGGAGATGTGGTGCCTGTTGCATTTCAATGTTGTAGGTTGTGCATCAGAGTTACTGACAAGACCAGATATTATCTAACATCCGTGGAGACGTGTGACTTGATCTACATGAGTATCCACTGCCTCCACCTGAACCAAATTATTATTTCACTTGAATTGTTTCAGTGGTGTTGCAGTTGGATACTACACTTTTTTTTTTAATCATTAGGCTATGTAGCTACTACTCATGTTGAAATATTTTATTTTCATCCAACTTCTAAATATCAAAAATGTGACACTGAAATATTTTAAGACATGATTTTTGAGTTATGTACAAATGCGAACACATTATTACAACAGAAAATTTGATCTGAGCCATTTTATAGCTTGGAAGTGTCATAATCAAATGCTTAGCTGCCATCACAGTCACGACAAACAAATGAGAGACAGAATTGTGCCAGAAATATCACGCTGGCAATGATTAAAAGGAAATGCTCCTTGTACCAGAAAATGTAGATTTGTACGTTGCTTCAAAAAAGATAAGCAGCACATTCTAAGTATACATCTGTAGTTTCAATTACTTTGTTTTCCATATATTTAAGTACAAAAATGTAAATGTAAAACAATTTTGCTAAATCATTCTCTATACATCCTTATTTCTGAAAGTGCTTCTGTCAAGGGTCAGAAGACCTATGTTCAGTAATCTTTTTAACTCATCCATGCAACTAAAAACAAGTCACCAAAAGATAATTTTCTTTTCCACAAAGTAAAACATCTCAAGCAATAAGCACAGGAGACATCAAAAAAGTGTCATGCTTACATAAAATTTATGACAGAAGCTTCTGTTTTATTTCTAAAGACTAGGATCTTACAAGTGTTAACAGTTTTCTATACTGTCTTATCTTATTATAAATTGTTTCAAAAGAAACAATTGTATCTTAAAACTGGATTTTTCTGCTTCTTGGGAGGATTTTCAAGTCAGTATTTATCCTAAAGTCATTGGATATAGACAAAAAACTATATATATATATATATATATATATATATGTGTGTGTGTGTGTGTGTGTGTGTGTGTGTGTGTGTGTGTGTGTGTGTGTGTGTGTTATAAATGTATGTGTGTGTGTGTGTGTGTGTATGTGAAAAGGAACAAGAAAACTTGTGAAGACTGGTTTGTAGGGGCTGGGGAATATGGATAGAGGAATGATTATGACCAAGGAGAATTGTATGCATTAATGGAATTGTTGAAATGACAAACTAATTGATGTCAATAAAAAGATAACACAAAAGTAATTTTAAAAAGTCAGTCTTTAGACTGGAAGTATTTGTGGGGATAAAAACCCATCTATATTCATATGCACACATACTTTCATTAACAGGTGAAAGAAATATGAAGGAAAATATCAGTCTCATACCTTAAGTGGATATAGTCTGGAAGATATCAAACTAGAAACTTCTATAGTGATGTAATTGCAATTTATACATACCCAGAATCCCAATAGGGAATCAATAACAGTTTGAGTGTGCCTGCCTTGTGCTGGAAAAGCTGTTAAGGTGATAGAATTTCCTGGCATCAGATAAAAGTTTTTTACGAGATTTGTAAACTAAAGGGATGATCTCCCTAACTCAAGAGGTAAACCATTAAATTCATGGAGTAATTATGGATGGATCACATATTTTCACTGCACTTGTCCTAGTACGGGGGTGGGAATTATTTGTTATAAAATGATAGTTTTCTTTCTCTTATAAAGGGCCAACCCACTGACAATAATTAATAGTGACCCCCCTCACTGGCAATAATTAATAGTGGCCCCCTCATAGTTTCTGTTTTCTACTTTTTATGTTATTTTTGATTTCAGTGAATGTTTCTCACATTTCTAAGGAAATATGTCCTTGAGAAAATAATATATGATATAAGCAATAGAATAACATTTCAGAATGAATACACTAAGATGCTAACATAGTAGGATATAAACTTGCTGATCAAACTGCTTTCTATTTTTCTTATATAAATTACCAGGAACTTTGCTAGGATGATTTTTTTTGGAATCTTTAATGTATAGATGTAAAATGCAGATTTTTAAGACAAAATATTAGTCAGCATATTTCTTTTTTCTTTAAATTTTATTTTATTTTATTTGAGAACATACTGTACAGAGGGGTTACAATTACATGGGCAGGATAATGCATACATTTCTTACCAAGCATTGCAGCCTCCTCCTTTGTTTACCCTTCACCTCCCTTCCCAGCCTCCCCCCTCCCCCCCACCCAATCATACCCCCTCCCCCCCCCCCACACCGACATTGTAAAGCTGGTTTTGACATGCCATTCATTTTGTACTTCTCATTGTTGCAACAGGTCCACCTGAATCCTTAAACGACTTGTTTGTCCCCATCTCCTCCACATGCTATACTGACATCAAATATAGTGAAAGCGGGGGTTACACTGTGGGGGAGGGACATACAAAGCAACAAAGAAATAATCTTATAAATGCGTTAGAAACACATGCATGAAAGAAACGAAAACATTAAAATACATATTTAAGGGTTCATTTTCCTAACATCACATTATCTGACCTTTTCCGCTTGACTCATACATATACTAGATATTGCAAATAAGGGAAACCATGGGACCTATGTTTCTTTGGGCCTGGCTTACTTCACTTAATATAATTTTTTCCAAACCTTTCCATTTCCTAACAAATGGGGCAATGTCATTCTTTCTGATGGAGGCATAGAATTCCATTGTGTATATATACCACATTTTCTAGATCCATTCATCTACTGAGGGGCATCTGGGTTGGTTCCATATCTTAGCTATGGTAAATAATGCTGCAATAAACATAGTTGTGCTGGTAGCTTTAGTGTGGTCTTGTTTGTAAACATTTGGGTAAATGCCCAAAAGTGGGATTGCTGGATCATAGGGGAGATCTATGTGAAGTCTTTTGAGGAACCTCCATACTAGTCAGCATATTTCAAAGTATAAATTTCTGGTTATTATTATGTAGTATTTTAAAGGATAATTCCTTCAAATAGAATAATATTATCAGAGCAAATCACAAAAAGTTTGGCTTTAGGTAAATTTTATTTTATTTTTCATATTCTAATAGACAATTATGCTCTTACACTAAAATATGCTTTCATATACGCATGGCTAACCAGTATTTTCAGTTTGATTTAAATAGTTCTATTTTAGTTTACCCTTGCTTTATTCTTTTAGTTAACTGCAGTTTGACAAATTGACTAATTAAAAATATTAAAACAATTAAAATAGATATAAATTTCTGACACATTTAACATCTGGTACTTAGGCATAAACATATGGCTTAAGTGCAGATGTTTTTGGATACTTGGCTATGTTTCTCTTGTGAATCATAAATCATGAATATAACTAAAGGTTCCAGAGCTAAAATAACTAATTATCCAACCAACTGAACAACTTGATGTACAAGTTTTTCTACATGGCATATTTGGTTTAAAATTACACTAAAACTTCATTTATTTTTCAGATTATTTTTTCCTAAGTCATTAATATTTTAAGGTCATAAAGGCAGGGGAAGCGAGAGAAAGTAGGAGAAAATGAGGGAGGAGATAACAAGAAATGTTCTCATTACCTTACATATATAATTGTAATCCCTCTGTGCACCACCTCAGCAATAAAATTAAATTTTTTAGAAGTCAGGGATATAAAAATGAGATGTCACTTCTCAAATTCTTCTGTGGTCTTTGTATTCCTGTGTAGGATTGTGAATATACTAACATTAGAAATAACTCAAGTTTTCTCAGCGTTTATGCTACACCAGGTCCTGTTGTAAGTGGTTCACGTAGGCTAACACATGCAAACTGTGTTCCTGATAAAACTTATCCTATTATCTGACTTTCACCTCAAAGAAATGGAGACTTGAGGATCAGAGATTCTGAGAGGCTCAAGGTCACATGCTCAGGTGATTCTAATCCATTCACTTGCAGGAGTTGTCCCTCCAGAATGCAGATCCTAAACGTGTTCTATGTCAATTAACTTTAAGATGTTATCTAGGTTTTTGCTGAGTTGAACAATGAGAAGTATAAGTTGTCACGTGGAAAACGAACTTTACAACTTTGGTGGGGGGAGGACTGGGTGGGGGGTGGGGGGAGGCTGGGAAGGGATGTGAAGGGTAAACAAAGGAGGAGGCTGCAATGCTTGATAAGAATTGTACTCATTATCTTGCCCATGTAATTGTAACCCCTCAGTACAGTATGTTCACAATAATAAAAAAAAAGATGTTATCTAGGCTAAGCTACAATTCTATGTCATTTTAAATATGACCATCTGTATGTTCTTTGGACATATTTTGTAGTGTGCTTAACAACTTTCCATAAATGCTTACCATTGGTATTCATCCAGTCAATTGAGGGAAATGAAGACAGTTTTCCTGGGGAAGCCTTTCCCTTAATTGCTATTCTCTGGCCTTCTCCAAAATCATATGAGATAATTCCTTGAAATAATTGATATATAGTATTTAAATATAAAATAATACATTATCAATATATAATATATTATTAACTATAATTTCTACAATAAACACATAATATATAATATAATTATTATATAATATAAATGATAATATTACATATAATAGGTTTTCTTTTTGTGGAAAAACTTGAGTAACATATACAATATTATATAAAATGCCAAGATAGGAAGCTAGTGGCTGGTGGCTCATGCCTTTAATCCTAGCTACTTAGGAGGCTGAGATCTGAGGATGATATCTGAGGATTATGATTTGAAACCAGCCAGGACAGGAATTAGAGACCCTTACCTCCAATTAATCACCCCAAAAGCCAGAAGTAGATCTGTGGCTCTAGTGGTAGAATGCTAGTCTTTAGCAGAAAAGCTCAAGTGATCAGGCTCTTACACCATCAAAAAAAGAAAGAAATCAAGACATTTAATATTGCTCTTCACTTTCTGTAATGTTTAATTACTAGTATGTGTCAGCTACTTAATTCTAAAGATAGATGGCATTTGTTTATTTTAGTGAAGATCCTGTTCACTGAGGTATCTTTGATTCACTTTAATTGAAATTAGAAACCTTAAGATAAGTTAATGTTTAAATGTTTCAGAAACAATTCTACTTAACCAAAGACTGTGTTTATCCACATGAAATAGAAAATTTCAATATGATTACATGTATTGGTGTCCTTTTCACTTGCTAAATTTCTCCTTATCTGTCAAGAACAGGTTAAAGAGTTTCAGGGAGTTCTGGGAAGATGGCGGAGGAGAAGCTGGAATCTGAACAAGTTCTCGCATAGAAAGCAGTTATAGAGTTCCAGTGAACAGTCCTAAGCCAGAGAATCACACCAAGTGTGCCATCACAGGACAGAGAGTTAGACAAGAGAGGGGAAGCCAAGGCAAAAAGACATCTGAGCGCCTGCCAGCAGCTGCCGCTGCGGCGGCAGGGTCGCGGAGGCGACCACCGCTGCGGGGTCATACCTGAGACACAGAGAGTTGGGGACGAAGGAGCCAGACGCAGCGGACGAGCGGATTCTACTCAACACCAACAAGAACCGACAAGAAGCGGACATCTTCATCCTGCTGTTTGCAGACCAGAGACGACCCAGGATCCAAGACTCGGCGTGAGTACAAGCCCGACATCCTCACTCCTCAGGGAGCAGAGGAGGGAAGGCCACCCCTCCCCCCCAGCACCGGTGATCTCCATCTTGGATACCGACAAAGCTCGGAGGAGCTGCTAGCTCCAGCTCAGGCCTTGGAATAAAACGAGTCATTTAGCAGGTCACAAGAACTTAACGGCGAAGTGACCTGCCAGACTCAGCTCCATCCAGGGAAAAGTCACCCAGCTCAGGCGCCAGCCATTGGAGTGGCTTGCCTCACTGGGTAACCAGAGCCAGAGGCTGCCCCTCCCTCTAGCAGCCACCACAATCAATTGAAAAACAGAAACCCTGAGAATGGCTCCAGGCTGGGCGCTGTGAGCTTTATCACAAAATAGCCCCAGGGAAAAGCTACTGTTTGTTGAAAGGCCTCAACTCTACCCAGAACCTAGCCTCACCACCACATCCCCCTCTTTTGTGATTCTCAAAGCAGATCACCCTCCTAGAAAACTAACCTGGGAGGGGGATCTCAAAATCTTGGGTAAAGCAGAGCATTTTTCTGCCTCTTCCAACCAACCGACTTAAGAAACCAATCAAGCCACAGGACCTCAAGCTGACCAGAGACTCCAACAAGAGACTGGTTACAGACAAAAGGGAGATACAGGATTCTTCCCACTCCTCCCCCCCCCCAAAAAAAAAATCAAAAGACTTTTTTTTTCTTTTTTTTTCTTCTTCTTCTTCTTTTCTTTTCTTTTTGCTTGTTTTTTGTTTTTTGTTACCTTATATATATATATATATATATAAATTTTTTCCCTTCTAAAACTTTTATTAATCTTTAATTTTTGCCTCTTCTGAAAAAATAATCGTTTTCCAGTAATTTTTTTTCCTCATCTTATAATTTTTATTTTAGGAATACGTGAATGAGCGTTTTCCTTTCTTTTCTTATCTTCTTTCTCTTTTTCTTTCTTTCTTAATTATCTTTTTGTTTTTTATCTAGCTCTACTGAACTTCTGATCTTTTCTTCTCCCTTTCCCATCCTTAAAGTTTTTCACATCTCCTCTATGTCCCTCCCCTTCTCTGAACATATTCACATTCCTCTCTAAATAGACGGTCTTTTAACCTCTATAAAAACATTAATTTTTACGTTTCTATTTTTTTTTCTGGTCTCTCTTTATTCCCCTTTCCGTCTCTTCTTTTTCTCTTTCTCTCTACTTGCATCCTACCCAACCCATTTCCTGCATTGTGATTAGGACATAGTTAACTCTCCCTGTGCCTCCCCACACCAATCTATTCCTATTTTTTACCCACATCTCTCCCTAATCCTAATAATTTCTGGTTTTCCAAATTCTTTTCTGCGGTTCGAAGTCCTTTAACATATAGTTGTTTGATGTTGAATAGATGTATCTGTTGAACTAGATTGTATCTGTAGACTATTGACTGTACAAATGCAATCTTTGGTTAATGGTTGCCTTAAGATAGTGTTCTAGCACAAAACTGGTGCAATCTTCATCTCAAATGGGCCGAGTAAGCCGGAAAAACACAAGAAAAATGGCAAATTCAGGTATCTCAATTCCCAATCTTGATAATCAGGGATTAGAACAGATAAAGAATAATCCAGAGGAGAGTTCCCAAATAGCTCTACAAACATTAATAGCAAACATGATAAATGAGAAGTTTGACAATGTACAAAGGACTCTGTATGAGCGTGATAGGGAGAGAGAGGAGGCATCCCAGAAGTTTATACAGGAATATCATAAGCGTGAGGAAGCTACTCAAAAACTGATACAGGATTTGCGTGAACAACTTGAGAATACTCAAAGAGAAAGGGAGGAATGGCGTGAGCAGGCTGAGAACACTCAAAGAGAACTGCAGGAATCACAGGAACGGGAAGAAAGAGAACTGCAGGAATCCCACAGATGGGAGGAAGCTAATCAAAGAGTAATTCAGGAATTGAGAGACCAGGTAGAGAATACACAAAGATCACTAAAGGCATTCATGGAATCCATTAACAAAGAGCTGAAGGAAGTCAAGGAGACCACAAAGGGAATGCTGAATGGAACCCAACAGAAGGAATGGGAGTCCAAAGAAACCATAACCAATCAACTAAGTGATTTGAGAACAAACACTGAACACCAAATTAAGGAAGTAAAGAAATTCATACAAGACCTAAAACAGAGCTTCAACAAAGAACTTGAAGCCATCAAAGCTGACCAATTAGAAGGAAAAGAGATAAAAAACAAAGTAGAGAGTCTTGACAGCAGGTTAGACCATGCAGAAGATCGAATCTCAGGGATTGAAGACAGCCTAGATATTATAGAGAAAGAACATACAACCATCCAAGACAAGTCCAAGAAATATGATAGGTCTATCCAACACCGGGAAGACACCATCAGAAGGCCCAATCTAAGGATAATGGGTGTAGAGGAGCACCTAGAAACAGAAGTTAATGGTCTAGGAAATTTGTTTAACAGGATCCTAGCAGAGAACTTCCCAAACATACAAAAAGATAGGCCTATTCAGATACAAGAAGCTTTTAGAACCCCAAATAGACCAGACCAGAATAGGACATCCCACCGTCACATTATAATCCACACAGGATCAACCCAGACCAAGGAAAAGATCCTTAAAGCTGTCAAGGAGAAAAGGTTAATCACCTATAAAGGGAAACCAATTAGAATTAACTCAGATTTCTCAGCAGAGACAATCAAAGCAAGAAGAGCCTGGAATGACGTATGCCATGCCCTAAAAACAAACAACTATCAACCAAGAATACTGTACCCAGCTAAACTCTCCTTCATAACTGAAGGCCAAATAAAAACCTTCCATAGCAAAGAAAAATTGAAACAATACATCTCCACCAAACCAGCCCTGAAAAAGATTCTTAAAGATGTCCTACACATAGAAAACCAACAAGAACGCAACAAAGGCCAAGAAACTGCACACAAACTGAGAATCCAAGAACCTTAGGAAGAACCCAGTTTTCACAGCCCCCAAGAAGGTGGATAACATGGCAGGAACTCCCAAATACCTCTCAGTCCTATCCCTTAACGTTAACGGACTGAACTCTCCAATTAAGCGACATAGACTATCTAGTTGGATTAAAAAACAAGACCCTTCTATCTGCTGCCTGCAGGAGTCACATCTTGCCCGTAAAAACAAACACATTTTCAAGGTTAAAGGCTGGAACAAAATCTACCAAGCAAACGGCCCTCATAAACAGGCGGGAGTTGCAATCCTAATATCAGATAAAATAGACTTCAAATTAAAATTCGTGAGAAGAGATAAAGAAGGTCGCTACATACTAATTAAAGGATCTCTCCTTCAGGAGGATATTACAATTCTAAATATCTATTCGCCAAACAATGGAGCACCCAAATTTATCAAAGAAACACTACTTTCCCTCAAATCCCATATAGATCCAAAGACATTAATTGTTGGGGATTTTAACACACCACTCTCCCCACTAGATAGATCAACTCGGCAAAAACTCAACAGAGAAACCGCAGATCTAAACAGCTGCATAGAACAACTAGACTTAACAGACATTTACCAAACATTTCACCCAGCAGCATCAGAATACACGTTCTTCTCAGCAGCACATGGAACGTTTTCTAAAATAGACCACATTTTAGGCCACAAAGCAAACTTGTCAAAATTCAGAATCATTGAAGTTATACCTTGCATTCTCTCTGACCACAAGGGAATAAAATTAGAACTCAACACCAAAAGCCACCAAAGAAAGTCCGGTATCACATGAGGCTGAACAACACACTGCTGAATCATGAGTGGGTCATGGAAGAGATTAGAAAGGAAATTCAAATGTTCATGCTATTCAACAAAAATGAACACACAAATTACCAGCTCCTCTGGGACACAGCAAAGGCAGTACTCAGAGGCAAGTTTATAGCTCTGAGCTCCTACACCAACAAATTGGAGAGATCTGAAACTAACAATTTAATGACACATCTAAACCTCCTTGAAAAAGAGCAGCAAGATAAACCCCAATCCAATAGATGGAAAGAAATAATCAAAATTAAATCAGAATTAAATGAATTAGAATCCAAAAAAACTATAGAAAGAATCAACAAAACAAAGAGTTGGTTCTTCGAAAAACTTAACATAATTGACAGACCCTTAGCAAACCTTATCAGAAAAAGGAGAGAACACACCCAAATTAATAAACTCAGAGATGAGAATGGAAACATCACTACGGAAACAACCAAGATTCAGAACATTTTAAGGGAATACTTCTCAAAACTTTATGCTAATAAGTTTGAGAACTTGACAGAAATGGACCTTTTCCTAGCAAATATTGACATGCCAAAACTAAACCAAGATGAGTTAAACCAGCTTAATAGGCCCATATCAAGCATTGAAATAGAAACAGCAATAAGAGACCTCCCAACTAAGAAAAGTCCAGGACCAGATGGTTTTACAGCGGAATTTTACAAGGCCTTCAAAGCAGAGCTCACACCAATACTCCTCCAACTCTTCAATGAAATTGAAAGAGAAAGCTCACTACCGAACACATTCTATGAAGCCATCATAACCCTCATCCCAAAACCAGGCAGGGACTCATCAAAGAAAGAGAACTATAGACCCATTTCTTTGATGAACATTGATGCAAAACTTCTCAACAAAATTTTGGCCAATCGACTTCAACAATTCATCCAAAAAATCATACACCATGATCAAACAGGATTCATTTCAGGGATGCAAAGCTGGTTCAATATACGCAAATCAATTAATATTATTCATCACATCAACAGGAGCAAGAATAAGAACCACATGGTTATCTCAATAGATGCAGAAAAAGCATTTGACAAGATCCAACACCCCTTTATGATGAAGGTTCTGGAAAAATTAGGAATCCATGGAACATTCCTCAATACAATAAAGGCTGTATATGACAAACCTACAGCCAGCATTATACTCAATGGTGAAAAACTAAAGCCATTTCCTCTTAACTCAGGAACAAGACAAGGATGCCCACTCTCTCCACTTCTCTTCAATCTAGTATTAGAATGCCTAGCTACAGCAATAAGACAAGATGCAGACATAAAGGGGATCCAAATAGGGAAAGAAGAAATAAAACTCTCCCTCTTTGCAGATGACATGATCTTGTATTTAAAGAATCCCATAGACTCCACTCCCAAATTACTCAAGCTGATTCAAAACTTTGGCAAAGTAGCAGGTTATAAAATTAACCCCCCAAAATCAATGGCTTTTCTATATGCCAACAATGAGAAAAGTGTGGCTAAAATTAGGAAAGCAACTCCATTTGTAATAGCCCCACAAAAAATAAAATACCTAGGAATTAACTTAACCAAAGAAGTGAAGGACCTCTATGATGAAAACTTTAAAATCTTGAAAAAGGAAATCAACTCAGAACTTACAAAATGGCAAAACCTCCCATGCTCCTGGATTGGCAAGATTAACATCGTGAAAATGGCAATACTTCCCAAGGCTATCTACAAATTCAACGCGATAGTTATCAAAATTCCACCCTCATTCTTCAAGGAAATAGAAGAGGCAATCCAAAAATTCATATGGAACAATAAAAGACCCCGAATAGCAAAAACGCTCCTCAACGGAAAGAACACTGCTGGAGGAATATCAATACCAAATTTCAAACTCTACTATAAAGCCATAGTAATCAAAACAGCTTGGTATTGGCATAAGAACAGACCTCAGGACCAATGGAATAGAATTGAAAACCCAGAAATGAACCTACAGACCTATAGCCATCTAATCTTCGATAAGGAAGCTAAAACAATAGAATGGAAGAAAGACAGCCTCTTCAGTAAATGGTGCTGGCAAAATTGGTTAACTACATGTAGAAAACTAAAGCTAGATCCTTATATATCACCCTGCACCAGAATCAACTCCAAATGGATCAAAGACCTTGAACTCAAAGCAGACACTCTGAAAACATTACAGGATGGAATAGGAGAAACCCTAGGTCTCCTTGGCTCAGGCCCAAATTTTCTGAATAGAGACCCGGAAGCACAACAAATCAAAGAAAGGTTGGACAAATGGGATTGCATAAGATTGCAGAGCTTCTGCAGGGCAAATGACATAGCTGGCAAGATCAATAGAGAGCCCACCGATTGGGAGAAGATCTTTACTAGCCATACAACGGACAAGGGTCTCATATCTAAAATATACTTGGAACTCAAAAAATTAAACCCCCCAACAACAAATCCTCAAAGAAACAACTGCCCAATAAATAAGTGGGCAAAAGACTTAAAGAGAAGCTTCTCTGAAGAAGAAAGAAGGATGGCCAATAGACACATGAAGAAATGTTCAACATCCCTAGCCATAAAAGAAATGCAAATCAAAACAACATTGAGATATCACCTCACTCCAGTTAGAACAGCAAAAATCAAGAACTCTAACAACAACAGATGCTGGAGGGGATGTGGACAGTAAGGAACCTTACTTCACTGTTGGTGGGAATGTAAACTTGTTCAACCACTTTGGAAAGCAGTATGGAGGTTCCTCAAAAGACTTCACATAGATCTCCCCTATGATCCAGCAATCCCACTTTTGGGCATTTACCCAAATGTTTACAAACAAGACCACACTAAAGCTACCAGCACAACTATGTTTATTGCAGCATTAGTTACCATAGCTAAGATATGGAACCAACCCAGATGCCCCTCAGTAGATGAATGGATCTAGAAAATGTGGTATATATACACAATGGAATTCTATGCCTCCATCAGAAAGAATTGCCCCATTTGTTAGGAAATGGAAAGGTTTGGAAAAAATTATATTAAGTGAAGTAAGCCAGGCCCAAAGAAGCATAGGTCCCATGGTTTCCCTTATTTGCAATATATAGTATAGGTATGAGTCAAGTGGAAAAGGTCAGATAATATGATGTTAGGAAAATGAACCCTTAAATATGTATTTTAATGTTTTCGTTTCTTTCATGCATGTGTTTCTAACGCATTTATAAGATTATTTCTTTGTTGCTTTGTATGTCCCTTCTCCACAATGTAACCCCTGCTTTCACTATATTTGATGTCAGTATAACATGTGGAGGAGATGGGGACAAATAAGTCGTTTAAGGATTCAGGTGGACCTGTTGCAACAATGAGAAGTACAAAATATCATGTCAAAACCAGCTTTACAATGTCGGTGTGGGGGGGGGAGGGGGGTATAATTGGGTGGGGGGAGGGGGGAAGCGGGGAAGGGAGGTGAAGGGTAAACAAAAGAGGAGGCTGCAATGCTTGGTAAGAAATGTATGCATTATCCTGCCCATGTAATTGTAGCCCCTCTGTACAGTATGTTCTCAAATAAAATAAAATAAAATTAAAAAAAAAAAAAAGAACAGGTTAAATACTTTGTGTCCATGAAACTCTATGAACGATTGAAGAAGCAGTGATTTAACCCACATTGGACCAATTGAGTATTTATTCAGCATTAGTGGTCTTCATTGTGTAAGTACTGGCTATACATATATATAATCCGACTTGAATCTCCTCAACCATATCTCAATAATATCCACTATAAATCTTATCTGGTAATTCTTTAAATAAGTATTCAAAAGATATTTGTTGGCGGGACTTGTGACAACTTACAATAAAACCCTTTGCAGTAATATGGCTTGTAGAGAAACTGAAGGTTTCAGTCTCAAGATAAAAAAGAAAAACAAAACAAAAGAAAAAAACCTGTTTTCAAATGAAAGTAGCCTGGCTACGGTAGCTTGTGTGCCTGAAATCCTAGCTACTCAGGAGACTGAGAATTGAAGACTGCCTTTCGAAGCCAGCCTGAGCAGGAAAGTCCGTGAGACTCTTCTCTCGAATTAATCACAGAAAAAGCCAGAAATGGCGCTATGGCTCAAGTGGTAGAACACTAGCCTTGAGCCAAAAGAGCCTAGGGACAGTGCCCAGGAGCAGAGTTCTAGAGCTCAAGCGCCAGGACTAACAAAAAAAAAGAAGAAAGAAAGAAAAAAAAGATGAAAGTCCCAAATAATATAGCATATTTGCAGATGCCCAGGAAGGGATGTACTTTTAGACTTTACACTAAGTAGTAGCCTAGGAAAGTAGTAATTTTCAGCTGAGCTGTTCATTTACATTTATGATTAACATGCTGTCTGCAGGGAGCCAGGGCGAACGCAATTACAAGACGCCGCCCACTTCCTTGCAGCTTTGAGGTAAACAACTCCATATTAGGCAGTGCTTGGCGGGACGGTGGGTCCTGGGCTTTGCGCATGCGCGAGCCACGTAGAGTCCCCAGCCAATCCTGTGGCACCTGGTGACGGTGAAAGGCAGACGACCAATGATAGAACCACCTGTGTTCCTATTTCCCTATATAAGTGGCCATGTTTTTGTGCACGGGGTCTCTTGCTCAAGCTCTCCTATCAACAAGAAGGCTCTCCAATAAAGTGTGATCCGAGAAGACTCCTGGTGTGGTGGTCGTTCTTCCTCGCTGGCCGAGAAGGCGCTGGCCGCAGCTGTCACATGAAATTATTTTTAATAACAAAAATTTCTGGTAATCTTAACACATCTCTTCATATATATATATGTATATCAATTAAGGCTTAGTGAAATTTTACATGATCTGATCATATTAGACCAATGCTATTTATGGTGGGATTATTCAGAGCTATTCCTAAATATAAAAGGCCATTTTTAACAGTACTGCATAATTTTGCATGACTACCACTTAATGAATAGGAACTATTCTTGTTTCTTAAAGGTATTTTTAAACCTATTCATATAGGATAAGAGTTATATCACTTTGGTGCTATATTTTCATATGTTCCAACAAATAAAGGTAGCTAACAACAGTGTATGAAGTCTATCAACTGAGCAACTCATTCCTTTATTATATATTCCATTGTATCTATTATATTCCAATATTTATATCATTCATATTTTCAGCATATGAATTTTCAAATGTAGACCTCTGAAACTTCTCACTTTACTTCTCATTGAGGATGTATTACTGGGGAAAAAACAAAAAACAAATCATGTCTTTTTTTATATATGTCTTATTGTAAAAATACTGTACAGAGTGGTTACAGTTACATGAGTAAGGTAATAAGTGCATTTCCTGTCGAGCATTTTTACCTCCTCCTTTGTTAAATCATGTCTTTTGTTTGAAGTTATAAAATTCTGGGCCACTAACTGATCAAACATTTGGAATTAAGAGCTAAAGAAGAATAAATACAATTGTTTTTCATTTTCTTTTTATATTTTATTATTATTATACCATAAATACCTCAGCTATGAAATTTCATATCTGTAATTTACTTAATCATATTAAGGTACCTGGAAACATGTATAGTCCTTGTATAAATTGAGCATTTTTTTGCTACAGAAAAAATTTGATTCTTTTATCAAATATAATCTTGTGTTAGTCTTAACTTACAGTCATGTAAGTGATCTGACTGTACTCTTTAAGATACAGAGGACAGCTGAAATAATATCCTCATTATTTCAGACCTATTCCAAGTTTGTGGACAATTTTACATGAGATTTCCAATTTGTAGTAACTCTTCTGTTCCACCACTTCAATTACTGTCTCATGTGGCATCAGTCTATCAAAGATAACACTACTAAACTCCTCATGCTGCCACAAAAGATAAAAGACATTTTACAGCACTACATACTTGAACATGCTCCTATCACTAGTCATTTTCAATGCATCATATATATTGCATAATATGAGTGCAGTATTTACTTCTATTTTCTCATTTGTGTCATTGACAATTTCTGTTAGAGAAGTTGACAGAGTATTTTCAGAATTTCATGGAAATATGTTCTGTAGCACTTATTTTGCTTTAATGTTAAATATCTTTCTCAGCAAAGAATCAGTCAATGAAGGCATGGCTTGACTGATAATAATAATGGGTATTAAATCTGACAGCTTCTTGGTTTGGTGGGCCTATATCAGAGAAGTATATTGATTTATCAGCACAACAGGCTACAAGGACAGTTCCATTGTGCTAGTTATCATCATATATGGTAACCAATGTCTTGTCAGTAATTCTATCCAAAGAATTCATGTTTGGCGGGATAATAAGTGATCCTGTGTGCAGTTCCACCCACCATGTAGAAAACAGCACATTTACCTCTTATTACATCAAACGACATAGTGTTCATCCTGGACTGTAGAGCCTGAGCCATATTTTTGAAAAATAATATAGAAATATCCAATATTTGTGGGCTAAGGATAGAACTTGGTGGTACTGAGAGTAATTGGCATGTATGAGGTTCAATGTTCAGTGCTGCAAAGAAAATAAGGATAAAGCTGGGAAGGAGATAATCGTTCATCGAATAGTTCAAAGACACAGCAATGGAGGGACAAAGGGTGACTAAATGCAGCAATGGTGCTCACTGGACACTATATGGAAAATCAATGATAGAATTTAGTGGAATGGGAGGGGAAAACTGGGAGAAAGCGAGGGAAGGGGTAATATTGTTCAAGAACAAAGGTGATTTTTACCTGATTTATGTAACTAATTTATATTAGTTCAAAGAATATTGGGTACTCTTTCTTATATCTTTTATTTCCTAAAGCAATTTTAAAAATGTTAGCTTGGGATTTATAATATCATTCTCACCGATTTTAATTAATAAACAAAAGATCAAAAGGAGAAAGCAAAGTGTTGAACATTTGTATTTTTCAAAATAAATATCGGGCTGGGAAGGTGGCTCAAGTGGTAGAGCACTAGCCTTGAGCTGAAGAGCTGAGGGATAGCACCCAGGCCCAGAGTTCAGGCCCCATGACCGGACCCAAAACAAACGAACAAATACATAAAAATAAATAAATATCACCCATTTCATGCATATGACTCATATAACCTATAAGAAAATAGTTTAAGGAAATCCATGACCCTAGGATAGAAGGACCCAGAAGAAAGTCTCTGCTTCCTTATTTTGGGCACACAGTACTGCTATTCATCAACTAAAGAAATTTATCTGAGCCCCATAACCTACCCAAGCTTTATTTGCCTACCTATAAACAGAGCATAATAAAATAATGATGATAATAAAGCACTTCATGGAATTATGAGAGGCAAATGTGGATGTATAGATAAAGATTACAAATGCCAACTGAACTTCTAACATTGGTGACAGCAATCCCTCTCCCATAATAACCTCCTTGTAAATGCTCCTTGGATTTCTCACAGCACTGTGTATTCAGCACTGTGTGCTTTCATGTTGAATTTCTGTCAACTGTGGCTCTTTCCGTAGGGGAACAAGCCCAAATCAGTACCTCCTTTTTCACTTACTTTCTACCTTAGTTTGCATGTGAAACAATTCAAGGCCACATTAGGAAGTTATCAAATATTTTTATTGATAAATTCTTAATGGATTTGGGATTAATACATATCAGGGTTCTTGAGGTGGGAAACATTTTGCATGCTGTGTATCTCAGATAAAACCTTGTACATGTAAATATACCATTTATAATTATTATCTCATATATCATAGATATCATCCATATTGTTTCATGTATTTAAAATGCTGTGCTATCAATCCTGAGATCACACGATGACTAAATGCTAGATATGAACTACCTCATAAGATGTTGTATTGAAACAAAAAAAAACACATTTAAAATTTATAGACAGGGTCTTTTGGAGAAAGCCTTTGAGAAATTCTCCTGGGCACAGTAGTGAATTATCTATTCAGACTACACAGAGGACTGGAAAAATATCCCATCTAGTCTAAACAGTCACAACTGCAAAAAAAAAAAAAAAAAAGAAATCTTTGTGACTTAACTATACAGGTTAAGTCTTTTCAAATTTATGCATATAAACATCTTTTTTGAGTCTCATACCCAATTATACCACCTGTAAAATATTTTTCCATGATGGTATAGCTTGGGAAATGAGGTATCAGCAGTCAGTCATCAAAATTGAAGTCAACTGCCAGACAGTGGCTCAAATACTATTCTAGTTACTTTAAGACCAAAGAGCTAGAAAAAAGTCAGATCCTTAACAAGTAAGCAGGTTGTGGAGGATGTGTTGGAGGAGTATAGTCTGAGTCTTGCTCTGGACAAAGTTATGAGATCCTATCTGGAGAAATAGCTAAAGCAAAAATAGCTCAAGTGGTAGAGTACCTGCCTAGCAAACCCAGGGTCCTGACTTCAAACTCTAGTACTACCAAAACAAATAAATAAAGACAACTGCCTCTGTTTTTCTTGATTTTTTTTGGATGACCAAAATATGCCATATTTCATTTATTTGGTATTAAACACAGTTTGATACTCCATGAAGCCTGTACCTTGTGTCCAGTAAGACAGAAGTGTCTTAACATTGATTGCCTTAGTGAGAACCCCATCACAATGCACTGGACAGGCAAAATGTGTGTTGTGACCAGAATCAATAGTGATATTGAATGATTATATACTCTAAACAGAATCAAGAGTTTTATGATGACTTACATTGTAGTTTCTACACATGTAGAGACATGTGAATTTATTTAGAATTTTAAATCTGTGAAGCCAGGGAATCTACAATTTATTACCTATTGGAGGAAAATTGGACAAAAATGTTATTTTCATTGTTCAGTTGAGATATAAAAACAAAATGACAGCCCAAGAGTCAAGAGAAACCTTTCATGTATCTTAGTATTTCCAGTGAATCTACTGCTAAGGTAACTGTTTGTTTGTTTGTTCGTTTGTTTGTGTTTTTTTTTTGTCGGTGGTGGGGGCTGAACTTTGGGCCTGGGCACTGTCTCACAGCTCTTCAGCGCAAGGCTAGCAACCTACCACTTGAGCCACAGCTCCACTTCTGGCATTTGTCTGCTTATGTGGTGCTGAGGAAAGGAACCCAGGACTTCATACATGTGAGGCAAGCACTCTACCACTGAGCCACCTTTCCAGCCCCTGTAATTTTTGTTTCAAGGTGCAACTTTTGTAAATCAAAGCCTAAGGTGATCTGAGTATCAAGAGTTATTGGACTGGGGCCCGTGAGGGCCAAGAGATTCAAGAATAAGCAACATGTGATTTTCAAGAACATTTTAATCTTAACAGAAGCAGAAATATAAACAAATAATTGAAATACAAAGTGAATGGTGCTTAAGGATTTTACAGAAATTCTGAGACAGTATTGATTTATATACAAAGTTAAAGTGATATTGTTTGTAAATATCAAGCAATAGTTTGGAGTGATGGAGAGGAAGAGTAAAAGCATAATGTTACAAGCATCCATAGTAGACTGCAACAAGAAATAGTGCAATATTGAAAAGTCAGATTGTGGGACCTGAGAAGGGTGTAAGGGGAGCCTTAAAATGCAGGTCCAAAGAACTGTGCCCTCTGAGTAATATTAGCACTTGTTTTGTCAGTGATGAGGAGCCATTAGTGATTTAAAAAGAGACTTTTTGATGCAAACTCTACTTGATGAATGCAGTAGAGGACTACAAGGAACACTGTTGAATATAATAGCCATTTGGAGGATATGTAATTTGAAAAAAATCCCTAGATTGGCATTATTTTAGTAGCATACATCAATGTGTAAGGAGGGTGGGATCATTGTGATATTTCCACACATGTATATACTGTATCTCCCCACTAACATTAGCTTTTACCAGGTTCTCTTTTCTTAAAACAACTTGAATACTTTTTGCTCTTTTATTTTCTCTGTGGCAACAGACTGCTTTAGCCATAATCATCTTCATTCATCTTCTTCTTTAGCCCTTTCCCCTGATGCTGGTTCTCTCCACCACAGAGCCTGTTTACTTTCTTGTTGTGTGTGTGTGTGTGTGTGTGTGTGTGTGTGTGTGTGTGTGTGTGTGTGTGTGTGTGTGTGTGTGTGTGTGTGTGTGTGTGTGTGTGAATTGCATCAAGGGGGTCACAGCATATTCTCTGTCTTTTTCTTTCCCTGACTACTCATTTGCTCTGAAATTCCTTATGTTATCTTCATATGTAGTTGTAATGTATTTAGAAATTACTTAGTTAATTCCTAATTATTTCCTCTCTTCCTTTCCTCCATCCAGTGAATGGTCAGAGTCATGTTCTCTGTACAAGTGTATGTGTACATACCTCTTCAACAAACGGCTCTGGAAAAACCAGTTATCAACTTAGAGGAGATTGAAATTTGACATTGTTCAAGAGTGTATTCCAAATGGATCAAAGAACTTAACATCTCATCTGAAAATTTAAATCTACTCCAGGACAACTGAGTGACACCAGTTAGTAACCAAGTAATTAGCAAATTTCAGCTGATATAACTTAAGCTGATAAATCAAAATCTGTCTGAAAATTAAATGGCAGAAGGGGGCTTACTTTATCTGCCATATTTCTCTTCTAGCCAACTTTTCTATCATCTTTTTTATGCTTTTGCTTGCCAAGTTCAAGGACCAAGATCAACTCAGCCACTCTAAATTTCTGGTAACATATTTTGTACACTGGCTGGAAATGCAGAAATTAAGTATGTCTTTTTCTGACTTGAATTCACTAAAAGGTAATCCCTTTGTATGTCACTTTGATGATAAAAATTTACATATATATATATATATATACACACACACACTCTGGAAGTTATGGGTACAGGTTATTATTTTCTAAATAGAACTCTGATTGCCTGAAAACAAGAATAAAAACTAAAAAATGAGATCACATTAAATTTAAAAAAATTCTGCACAGAAAAAGAAATACTTACCAGAACCCAGTGTTGAATGATTATTTATTATTTTAGACAAATTTGGGGAAAGCAGCAATTGGAAAAAAAACTTGAAAATTTAATTTTGGGGGTAACAAGTTCAACAAGAAATGTACTAACCACCTTACAAATGTAACTGTAACCCCTTTGTATATCAAATTGACAATACAATTAAAATTTTAAAAAGTAGTTAATAAGGGCCTTGATGTGGTGGACATATTACTGTAATTGGAGCACTTGGAGGACTGTGGTAAGCAGATCTTGAATTCAAGGATAGTCTGGACAATGTAGTAGCAAGTATCAGGCCTTCTTTGGCACTTTTTAATGGCTTAAGTGGTATATAGAACACCAAGCCTAGACAGTATAGCTGTGAGTTCAAACCCTAGAAGCACAAAAATAATAATGGTAGCAATAAAAAATAAATTATATATATATATATATATATATATCTTTAACATGCATTCATAAATATACATTGTTTAAAACATTTAGTATTTTGTAAAATAAGAATTTTGTTTATAATAATTATAGTACTTTTAAAATATCCAGACAGATATTTAACAATAAAAGTGTCAATTATTTGAGATTATTTTCATGTTTAATACCTTTCTAATAGTTGAGATTTGAAACTCTGTAACTCAATAAAAATTTTTATTAAAATAATAAATATTAGCTACTTTGGACTTAGCCTGAAACAAACAGAAAATTTTATATTAATTGGAAGTATTTACTTTTACAGAAACACAGTAATACTAAAAAGGCCTAGAATCATCTTGATTATATAGAAAATGAAGACCATGAGTCCATATTGCAAGTATTAATCAGCAGTGAGTCATTAACATTATGGAATTTTTTGCAGTGAATTGCTTGGATAGATTTATGTCAATTATTTTTTTATTAAACATGTGAAAAAAATTAGCCAAATGCTTTTTTTCTGAAAAATTTTAATTAGAACTAACTGCTTGTTCCTCAGGATTTTGTGTCAATTTGTCATTTACAGTACTCTGTAATAAATTTCCAACTATTTGAAAGAGGATTAAAACTGAAGTTGTAAGTTATTCTATCAGAATAGTCAGGTTCTTTAGCACAGGAGACATTGCCAACTGCCAGGTACAAGTGAGACTGACCAAGTTTGAAACACTCGTGATTAATTACAATTAGCTTGCAGCAGGAAAACTAAATTAGCATAGTGTATTTAATGGTCTCTGTGGATAGTTAACATGAACTGAAGGATGTTTCCACTTATAAGTAATATTTTTAGAATAAAATAGCCTATGTGAACTAGGAGAAGAATTATGAGTACATTTTATATTTTTTCTATGTAAATAATCTACAGAATTCAGTTTAAAAAGTTAAAAAGATGAATTTTTAAATCTGTGTATTTAAAGCTATGCAATTCTTTAAGTTATATTAAATATTTTACATTGAATATGTTAAAATATTGTTCCCTAATTCTAGAGTATAATTGAGATCAAGTCATATTTACAGATAATAGACTTACCATGGAAACTAATAAAGTGTAATTTCAAAGGATATTTTCAGTAATCTTTATTATTAAGTAAATGTATTTGAGATAATTCATCTGAAAGATGGAATACTTTCTATTTTCTACTCACAAACCAATGTTCAGATTTTTTTTTTGGGGGGGGGAGTCTGGTCATGGGGCCTGAACTCTGGGCCTGGGTGCTGTCCCTCAGTTCTTCAGCTCAAGGCTAGCGCTCTACCACTTGAGCCACAGCGCCACTTCCGGCTTTTTTCTTTTTGCTTATGTGGTGCTGAGGAATCAAACCCAGGGCCTCTGGCATGCAAGGCATGCACTCTACCACTGAGCCACCTTCCCAGCCCAATGTTCAGAATTTTTGCTTCAAAGCATACCTAAAGTAGGAAAAGGTGAAGAGAGCTAAGCTAATAACTAATGTTCTGAGGTGAACATTTGCATCCACCTTGAAAACCCTAAGATGTAATGCATTGTGGTACAGTGGTCAAGGCAGATTTTATTTTAATGACTTGTGGGTTTAGCCTGTTGTTTTAGTTTTGAGTGGAAATGTTTTGAACCTAGGGAATGAATGTTGTAGTTAATCTTTGTCACAGTTAATGCAGACTGAACCAAAGAGAATGGTTTATGTCCATCAGAATATTATTTCTAGTAAGGAATGTGTTGCCTGAGAGAATAAAGATTATAGCCTAGTAATCACATTGCCTGCTTTACCAGGGCTGTACAATTTATATTTTTATTCTCTTGGCTTAACTGTAAAATATAAGGTGACTCTCATTGTAATACTATGTAATTTATCAAAGAGCTAGTGCTGGCATCATTTAAAGACATTAACTTTGGTGGAGAAGAAGCTCTGGATAATCCCAGCCAAATCCTCCTGCAGATTACTCTCATAGAGAGCTACTCCTTGATTTTAAGTCCTTTCGAATTGCCCTTATTTGGGGGGGGGGGGCTCTTGCACTCCTTTTCTAAAATTGTAGCTATATTTTGAATACATTTTCCAATTTTTTCCAGAAAAAAGTGTAGTGTTTGACATACTTTGAATGACTATATTAATCCCAATTTGCAATATAAGAAATTCAACTCATATGTCCTTTTCAAATCACTGTTTTCTAAATTCTTTACACACAACAGGCTATATAGTATAACTTTCTATTGGCATGCATATTCAAAGCATTTAAATAAAAAAAGTAATTTTTGCATTCAAAGAGTTTATCAAATTTGAGTGCCTTATCAAAACTCTTCTTTAAGGCATGTAGTTAGATTCTAAAGTTTGTGTCCGTTATTATCATTGTGTGATTTTGTTTACTGTACTATGCTAGACATATATGTTATAAATGGTAAATGCTTCATTTCTAGTTATAATTAATGCCTATAAAATGCAAAATTTTAGGAAATATAAAATAGCATAGTTATACAACTTAAATCAATATAAATTTAATCTATAATAATGGGCATAATTCATGTGCATAATGTATATAATTAAAGAAAATTACATTATAATGTAATTATACAATTTAGAGTAGAATTTCATATAACATATAATAAATTTGAATAGAATACAAAATAAATTGAAACCGCATTAGCCAGAATTAAATACAATAAGAAAATTTAATCCAGCAGTGACCCACAAATAAAGCTTATTTGTGTTTAAATAAAAAATTAACTCTATGATTCTTAAAGATAGAGATTTAATTGCAACAATTTGCCATTGAAACAGAAACATTACTGGGAAACTTAAAGAAAAAGTAGATTTGGATATTAAAGAGATTCTTACTAATAAATGTTAACATTTCTCTTAATTTTTTTTTACCCAAGATATATGAAACTTTCAGAACTTTTAAATACTTGGAGTTGAAGAAATTAAAGTAATACTAAAATCTATTTACTTGATTCTAATACTGTAACCATACATTATTTTCTATCAGAACTATCATTTTCATATTTCTGAACTTTTCCAATTAATACATGTTTTCTACAGTTTCAAAAATATATGAGTATTTGCCTGAAACAAAATTTTCATAGGCATGAAACCACACAGAATGCTCATTCTATAGATATTACCTTTTTTGCCCTGCAATATTGAGCTGCCTTTCTTTCAGGTGTATGAAGTGTATGTTATTTACTATCTTGACAACTTTTCATTCCACTTACATTTAACTTATCCGTTATCATAGTAATACAATAAAAACATGGGCCTACAAATAGAGCCATTGTAAGGTGTTGATTACATAGGAGCTCTGAATGTGTTTGTGTATGTGTGTGTGTATATGTGTGTGTATATATGTGTGTGTGAAATGAATAGTGTAGGCATTATTCTGCTTAGATGATAATTTATGTCTTAGGAAAAGAAATTGCCAAATGATCTATGCATTATCATTTATCATCTAATTATTTTAATAAGGTGATGACTGGCCACTCTTGAAGCTCATCTCTATAATTGGAGAAATGAGCAATATTTTAAAGTGCTCTCCTCTCTCTCTCTCTCTCTCTCTCTCTCTCTCTCTCTCTCTTTCTCTCTCTCTCTCTCTCTCTCTCTCTCTAGATAGATAGATAGATAGATAGATAGATAGATGTATATATATATATATATATATATATATATATATATATATATATATATATATATATATATGTTGGTTGTGGAACCTAAACTCTGGGCCTGGCCCTGGCCCTCAGCTCTTCAGCTCAAGGCTAGCGCTCTACCACTTGAGCCATAGCACCACTTCTGGCTTTTTCTGCTTATATGGTGCTGAGGAATTGAACCCAGGGCCTCATGCATGCACGGCAAGCATTCTACCACTGAGCCACCTATCCAGGCCTAAAGCAATATTTTATTTATTTATTTATCTATCTATTTATTTTTATTTATTTATTTTTTGGGTCCAGTCATGGGGCCTGAACTCTAGGCCTGGGTGCTGTCCTTCAGCTCTTCAGCTCAAGGCTAGCACTCTACCACTTGGGCCACAGTGCCACTTCTGGCTTTTTTCTTTTTTGCTTATGTGGTGCTGAGGAATAGATCCCAGGGCCTCATGCATGCAAGGCAAGTGCTCTACCACTGAGCCACCTTCCCAGACCTAAAGCAATATTTTAAAAGCAAAAAATTTGCCAGTGTTAGCTCCATAAGTGTCACTGAAATGATCATTTCCTTCAAATTGTTTTTTCATTTTCTTAACTGTTTTCTTTATTTCTTTGTGTTGCTAGAACACACAGGTGTAGTATATCTGGCTTTAAATTGTTTTCAATCTCCTTCGAGTTCTTGTCTCTCTCTTGCTCTTTTGTACTGAAGTTTGAACTCAGGGCCTTGTACTAGCTGGAAATAAGGTGTTCTTATGAAGGGGAATGTGAGATTATATGGCTTCCTTTTTCTGTTTCCCTTTCTGATGATAAGGTGAGAGTTATTTTTATCTGCTGTATACAGTGCTGCCTCACCCACTGGCAAGGCAAGGGAGCAACTGATCATGAACAGAACCACTGAAACTGAACTTAAGCTTTTCATCATTGTAGGTTAGCTATCATTGGCGTTTTGTTGTAATGCCAGAAAGGTAACGTAAGATGGACTTTAAATTTATGTTTTAGCTCTGGTATGCATTGGCTTGAAAACCAAAAAGGAAAGCTGAAATTCCTATCTCTACCTATCTCTACCTCTGATAGTGAACTCATATTGTCATAAGGAGCTATGTCTGGCTTTCATACAGGATTCTTTCCCAAAGATCAATATTCCATCCTCTTTGGGCACACATACTGTCTGAAATGACAGATGAGTTTTCAATAGGAATCTATCAGTTCCTATTTTTCTGGGCTCATATCATCCATAAAAAGCTTGCTTATTCATGTACATTTGTATATTACAAATTATTTTCTTGCCATGAATATTATTTTGTGCTGCAGACTAATTCATGTTTATTTTCAGTGTTGCACACAGTCCTTCAACCTTAAATTTGAGTGATTTCTGTTGTATTTTTCTTTTCTTGTAAATAAGCTGTTTTCTCCTACTACACAGCTTTATGATTCAATTAAATATCTTATCGTTTTTGTAAACTGATTTATAGTTGAGAATGCCTACATAAACTACTTCTTTCTTCTTTTTCAATAGTGTCTTTTTTCTTATTCTACTAAAATTAATAAGCCCTCTTTTATCAAGAAAATATTTAGTCAATATTCTTTTTTTGTATGTTTTTATTGTAAAAATACTGTACAGAAGTGTTACAGTTACATGAGCAAGGTAATGAGTACATTTCCTATAGAGCATTGTTGCCTCCTTCTTTGATTTTCCCCAACCAACCCTTGCCTCCCACCTCCACAACTACCCCTTCCCCCCACCAAAGTTGTAAAGTTTGTTTTCAACATAGTGTTTTGTGCATCTCATTGTTACAATGGGTCAACCAGTATCCCTATTTAAGCATTTTGTATTTTCCTTTCCCTTCCCCTCCCCAAATTAGAGAAGTGTATATACAAGATGCAGGGCAGTGACATCAAATGCAGTGAAAAAAGGGGTTATACTGTGGGGGAGGAACATACAAAGAAACAAAAAAAAATAACATGATACATTATAAATACATTAGAAAGAATAGCAAGAAAGAAAAAAAATTGTGTCCCTATTTTGGGGTTCATTTCACTTAACATCATCTTATATGGTTATATGTACATAGCTTTTGACCTTTTCTACTTGTTCTACACATGTACTAGTTATTGCAAGTAAGGGAAACCATGGGACCTATGTTTCTTTGGGCCTGGCTTACCTCACTTAATATAATTTTTTCCAAGTCTTTCCATTTCCTAACAAATGGGGCAATGTCATTCTTTCTGATGGAGGCATAGAATTCCATTGTGTATATATATATATATATATACATATATACCACATTTTCTTGATCCATTCATCTACTGAGGGGCATCTGGGTTGGTTCCGTATCTTAGCTATGGTAAATAATGCTGTGATAAACATAGTTGTGTTGGTAGCCTTAGTAAGGACTTGTTTGTGATTATTTGGGTAAATGCCCAAAAGTGGGATTGCTGGGTCATAGGGTCTTAACTTTATAATACTTTATGATTATGTTATTCTTTGAAATTTGAAACATTTTTATAGACTTTTCTTTGATTTTTCACTTTGCATGGACATAACATGAAAAGATTAAGATCAGATTTCAGCCCTGTGGACTCAAATGCCAGCTGAGATATTACAGCTGCAGATATAATGTATTTTACTCTACCCACCCTAAGTACTTTACAAATTTTACTCTACCAACATTAAGTACTTTACAAATAGCTGTTTCCACCTGATACTTCCTCTTTCCCTCTTCTTTCCTACCTTTCTCTTCTATTTTTCTCTCTTCCCCAGGAGTTGAGGATAGCTATTAAGCCATTGGATGCACCATTGTTTAGGACACAGTGCTTATTATGCTCTAGGCACTGCTTTAATGTTTTATTTTCTATCAGAAGTTCTAGATGCCCAATTGCAATAATCTTGGTAATAATTTTTGGCCTGGGCGTAGAGAACTGGAGGTCTTCATTTCAATAATAATTGTAGCATTTCTGTGCTACTTTACTCTTCTGTGATCTTGCTATAGACAACCTTCTTGTGCCACACAAATAGAATAATCATTTAAGAGTTGGCAGAACGTAATAACTTACCAAAGTAATAAAACTTAAATATAGTACAGTAGCAGGTACTACAGAAGTCTTATCTGGAGTTGAGAGAAAGAGAGAATACTTGGGAATTTCAGTAAAAATTAAACTAAGTTGCTTATTTTCATTATTTATTTACAGTACATATATATGTATATATATAGAGAGAGATAAAGGTATATATTTGGCAGAGTTGAAAGAGGTAATATTTAGAATTTTCAGTAAAAATTAACTGTATTTGTTTGTATTATTTACTTGTGTAGTACATATACTATATATATATACTCTAAGTCCATTTCACTGGGACTATGTCTACCTAAGCAGCATAAACAGATATTCAAACGACATTCAGATATTTACCATATTTTTTCTATGCTTTACTAATATTTTTTAAGTTGGCTAACAGATAGTATTAGAGATAATGATCTGTAAAAATAATACTCCAAAGACTTGAGCGACCATTCATATCTTTGAATATATCATACAGATAAAAAGAACTCCTTTCTTTTACAAGCAAACCTCTACTTTCTTCAGTATAGTTAGGATGTCTTCTTCTGTGACTTCAATATCTTTACACACACACACACACACACACACACACACACACACACACACACACACACACAGACACACACACACACAGGAGGCAAACAGCATTTTGGCCTCTCAACATTCTTAATTCTTTTTTTTTTCCGGTCGTGGGGCTTGAATTCTGGGCTTGGGGGCTGTCCCTGAGCTCTTCAGCTCAAGGTGAGCACTCTACTGCTTGAGCCACAGCACCACTTCCCATTCTTAATTCTTATAAAAGAAAGAGATAGGAGAGAATATCTCTTTCAACTGTATCTCTATTTTCCTTCCATAGTATTCTTATTAGCATATGTTAATGACACCAACTGGTTTTTACTGCAATATTTCCATAAATGAATATAATTTATTTTGATCACATTCACCCCTCCATTATCTTTTCTTATCTACCTTTGTTTCAAACCAGTTTTAATGGCTTCATCGTTCTATGAATTCTATTTTCATATGTGCATATAAAATACTTCAATTATTATAATCCTCTCTGTGCACCTTCTTTTCTCCTCTCTCTAGATCACCCAAATAGTTTCTATTTTACACTTATTTCATTCTTTCTTTTCCTTTTAAATTCTAGACTCTGCAAGTGAGGGGATATGTGCTATAGCTTTTCAACAAATTCATGAAGAAACATTTAACATCATTCTTCATAAAGGCAATGCAAGTTTTCTCCACTGTTTCTTAAAAGAATGTGCTTGGTTAGTTCTTTGTAGTGTCTATTACTGACCTAGAAGGAAATTTATATATAATATAGCATCAACAGTTTTTGGAATTCAGATTGTTCTTTCTGAAATGTTTTTTAAATTGTATTTTTACATCAGAAGAAATATGCACTTATGTTTTTTAAATCACTCTTGTTGGGGTATTGGGGTGAGGAGAGATTCAGTCTATTGATTTTCTATTTACTGGATTTTCAACCATGTGCTTCAGTTAAATGTCAAGGACAAAATACCTTTTGTGAAGGAAAGTTTGAAGGAAAGTCTTTTCTAAAAGGAAACTTCAACTTATAATATGTAAATTTGTATTGTAAATCTCTAAAGTAGATATTAATAATAGACAAGGATATAACATAAGGTGATCCAGGATGCAGTAACTAGATGAATTATACTGCTAGGAAGATGGTAGAACCCAAGGATGACAACTCAAAATAACAGATACACTGACACCAACCAGAGAAGCATAACTGTTAGAATGCTTGTACGGAAGAGGGTATGAATGAAGTTGTCTATGGGAAGGAATTGATTTAGGCGAAACATTTTCTCACCCAAATAATCCCAAAAGCATAGAATAGAAAACTCTCTGTAGTCTATGCTCATTATTGTTTAATATTTATCTTTGTCTCACAAGATAATGGTGTTGATTACATGGAAGTAGTCCATAAAAAGAATAGCACTGGAGAAGAATAGCAATGTAGAAGAATATAAAGTTTCTCTACATTTCTAAATCATTCATGTGACTCTCTCAGTACAGAGAGTTTGGTCAGAGAGGAAAAACTCAGGCATCTTGGTTAAAGACACAGATTTGGGTACTGTTGGCCTGGGGCGGCAGCAGCGGCCATATCAACAGAGAGAAACCAGGACAAAGGTGCTAGAGGTGATGTGCAAGCAGGTTCTACTCACCACTAGCAAGAACTGACAAAGAGCGAAAATCTTCATCCTGCAGACCTTGGACATAGACAGCATGGAAACCAATGAAAAGGTGTGAGTATACCCAAGACATCCTCACTCCTCACAGAGCAGCGGTGGGAATGTAGCCCACCCACCACCAGAGAAGAACTCCATCTTTGATACTGACACAGACTAGGCCAGTACAGCTAGCACATAACTCAGGCCTTGGGCGAAGACAATAATAGCCATTCAACAGGTCAAAGGAACCTAAACTTTTTGTGGGGCTCAACTCCACCCCTGGGGCAGTTGCCCCTCTCAAGCAGAAGCAGCTCCACATGGACAGGGCAGATTCTCCTTAGTGGGTAAACAGAGCCTGAGGTTACCCTACCCATCTGCAGCACAGACAGCAACTCCAACCCTAGAGCAATTGGAAGTTGTTACACGTAAATCTTGAGATTGGCTTCAGGCTAGGCTGCTTGAGTCTCTCAGGAGCTAGCCCATCAGGATAAAGCTACTGATTGCTGATAGGCCACAGACCTACCACAACTTAGCTCCCTCATAGCAACTCCAAGCTAGAGGAAACAGCCACCTCCTTTTGTGATACTCAAAGTAGATTGCCCTCCCACTGAACTAGCCAGGGAGGAGGGACATAAACTCCTGGATAAGGCAGAGCTTTTTTCAGCCTGCTCAAACAAACTGATATAAGCAACCAAGCAAGCCACAGACAACCAAACACCACAAGAAAACCAGAGAATCCACCAAGACACTGGTTATGGACTCAGGGGAGACTAAAGATCCTCCTCCCCCACCAAAAAAAAAAAAAAAATCCAAGAACTCTTTTTCTACCTAATTTTTTTTAACTGTTGTCTATTTTTTTCATTTTTATTTTAGTTTTGTTTTTGTTTTTTAGGTTGTTCTTTCTTTATATATGTATATATATACTCTTTTTCCTTTTGGCCCTTTGTGGGTTTGTTTATTTGTTTTGTTTTTTGTTTTATGGTATTTGTTTTTTGGTTACTTAATTGCTGTTATGTTCAAACTAAGATATATACCTGTTTTCAATTATTAGACCTTATCCTTCATTGTGTGCATACTTAATTCAGATATTAATTACTCAATTCACAAACTCCTAGCCTTAACTCCTTTAATTGTGGAATTATTTCTTTATATAATTTTTAAGTGTTTCATTTTATTTTATTTTTATTTTTAATTTTCCCTTTTTCTTTATTTCTCTTCTCCTTTCCTTCGATCCCTTCCCTCTCCCTGAAATTCATGAGTGGGATAGGACATTGCATGAGCATGATGAGGCTAACCAAAGATTAATAAAGGAATATTGTGGGCATTATGAGGGTAATCAAAGGTTAATAGAGGAATCGTGTGAGCAGGATGAGAATAGACAAAAATTAATGGAGGCATTCATGAAATCCACAAACAGATAGCTGGAGGAATTCAGGGAGGCCACAGAGGGAATGCTGAATTAAGCCCAACAGAAGGAAAGGTAGTCCAATGAAACCATAACCAGTCAACTAGGGAATTTGATAATGAACAATTAAGGAAGTAAGGAAGACCATATAATATCTAAAACAAACTCCAACAAAGATTTAGCCGCCATCAAAACCAACCAATTAGAAGGAAAGAAAATAAAAAACAAAGTAGAAAGTCTTTGACAGTAGGTTAGACCATGCAGAAGATCGAATCTTGGGGATTGAAGACAACCCAGATATTATAGAGAAAGAATATACAACTATCCAAGACAAATCCAAGAAATATGATGGATCTATTCAACATTTGGAAGACACCATCAGAAGGCCTAATTTGAGGCTAATGTGTGTAGAGGAGAACCTAAAACATAAGTTAATGGTCTAGGAAATTTCTCCTAGCAGAGAACTCCCCAAACATGCAAAAAGATGGTCTGATTCAAATACAAGAATCCTTCAGAACCCCAAATAGACCAGACCAGGACATCACACTGTAACTTAGTAATCCACACAGGATCAATTCAGACCAAAGAAAAGATCCTTAAAAGTGTCAAGGAGAAAAGATAAATCACCTGTAAAGGGAAACCAATCAGAATAACTTCAGATTTCTCAGCAGAGACAATTAAAACAAGAAAAGCCTGACATGATGTATGCTATACCCTAAAGAGAAACAATAATCAACCAAGAATACTGTACCCAGCAAAACTTTCCTTCATAATAGGTCAAATGAAAAACTTTCCATAGCAAAGAAAAATTGAAACAATATATTTCCACCAAACCAGTCCTACAAAAGATACTTAAAGATGACCTACACATAGAAAACCAACAAGAGCACAATAAAGGCCAAGAAATCACACTCAAATTGAGAATCCAAGAAGCATGGGAAGAACCTAGTTGGCACAGCCCCAAGAAGGTGGATAATGTGGCAGGAACTACCAAACACCTCTCAGTCCTAACTCTCAATATTAATGGACTAAACTCCCCAATTAAGTGACATAGACTGTCTAATTGGATCAAAAAGCAAGATCCTTCTATCTGCTGCCTTCAAGAGACACACCTTATCCACAAAAATAAACATATTCTGAAAGTGAAAGGCTGTAATAAATTTTACCGAGCAAAAGGTGCCCATAAATATGTGGGAGGTGCAATCCTAATATCAGATAAAATAGACTTCAAATTAAAATTAGCAAGAAGAGATAAAGAAGGTCATTAAATACTAATGAAGGGATGTCTCCTTCAGGAGGATATTACAATTCTAAATATATATTCACCAAATAATGGAGCTCCAGAAAATTTCCAAGAACACTACTTCCCTAAAATCACATATAGATCCAAAGACATTAAATGTTGGGTGTCGGGTCTTCGTCCGTCCCATGAAAGATGGATGGGGTCCGAGGAAAGGTAAGTGTGGCTGCTTGCCCATTCCCTAGCCTTCCTTAGCCCGAGAGACAACCAGACGCAGCGGGGAGTCAAGTCAAGCAGGAAAACTCAAACTTATTTATTAACACACAGCAAGTGCTTCTTAAAGCAAAAAAGACTGGGTGGCATGGGAGGGGAGGAGAAGGAACCAATCACTGTAAAGGTCATACCCTATCATCATCTAAGCTTATGGGCTGAACGTAAAGCTCTGCCCACTCAACTCCCTCTCAGTGCCATATTTGCTGCCCATGTACTCCACAGTTGGGGAATTTAACACACCAGTATCCCGCTGGATAGATCAAACTGGCAAAAACTCAACAGAAAAACCTCAGACCTAAGCAACTCCATAAAATACACTTCATAGACATCTACCAAATATTTCACCCAGCAGCATCAGAATACATGCTGTTCTCAGCAGCATATGGAACATTCTCCAAATTAGACCACATTGTAGCTCACAAAGCAAATTTGTCCAAATTCAGAAACATTAAAATTATGCCCTGCATTCTCTCAGACCACAAGGTAATAAAATTAGAATTCAACACCAAAAGCCACCAAAGAAAATCCTGTAACACATGAAGGCTGAACAACACATTGGTGAACCACCAGTGGGTCATAGAAGAGATTAGAAAGGAAATTCAAATGTTTGTGATAATTAACAAAAATGAACACACTAAGTACCAGCTCCTCTGGGACACAGCAAAGGCAGTACTCAAAGGCAAGTTTATAGCTTTGAGTTCCTACATTCAAATTGGAGTCCCAGAGTTTCTCCTAGTTCTTCCTGTAATGTTTTCATGGTGTCTGCTTTGGCTTTGAGGGCTTTGATCCATTTGGAGTTGATTCTGGCTCAGGGTGATATATAAGGATCTAGCTTTAGTTTTCTCCAAGTGTTTAACCAATTTTGCCAGCACCATTTACTGAAAAGGTCCTTTCTTCCATTCTATTTTTAGCTCTCTTATTGAAGATTAGGTGGCTATAGTTCTGTGGGTACATTGCTGGGTCTTCTGTTCTATTCAGTTGGTCCTCAGGTTTGTTCTTGTGCCAGTACCAAGCTGTTTTGATGACTATGGCTTTGTAGAAAAGTTTGAAGTTTGGTATTGATATTCCTCCAGCACTGTTGTTTCTGCTAAGGATTGTTTTTGCTATTTGGGGTCTTTTATTGTTCCATATGAATTTTTGGGTTGCTTCTTATATTTCATTGAAGAATGAGGTTTGCATATTGATAGGTACTGCATTGAGCACAACTTTTTTTTTCCTTGCTATTGTTTTTTAACATATTTAAAATGTACTATGTGATTTTTTTTGTTTCTTTTGTATGTTCATCTTCCATGGTATAAACACTGTTTTCACTGTATTTGATATTGGTGCCCTGAATCTTGTATATACATTTTTAAAATTTGGAGACAGAAGGGATATAACAAAATCTTTAAATAAATATACAGGCTGACCCCTTGTAAAAATGAGATGTACAAGACACTCTGTGAAAACAAACAGTACAGCTTGGGTGGGGTTAGGGAGGAGTTGGGGAATTGGAAAGGGAAAACATGGTTGGAGATAAACAAAGGAGGAGGTAACAGTGCTCCACAGGAAATGTACTCATTACCTTACTCATGTTACTGTAACCCCTCTGTACATCATTTTACAATAAAAAACATTTTTAAAAAATGGAGAGATATGAAACCAACAATTTTTTTTTTTTGTCGGCCGTGGTGTTGAACTCTGGGCCTGAGCACTCTCCCTGTATTTTTCAGCTCAAGGCTAACACTCTACTACTTGAACTACAGTGCCACTTCTGGCTTTTTCTGCTTATGTGGTGTTGAGGAATCAAATTCAGGGCCTCATGCATGCAAGCCAAACACTCTACCATTGAGCCACTTTTCCAGCTCTCCAACCAACAATGTAAGGAGGCACCTAATGCTCCTTGCAAAAGAGCAACAAGCTAAACCCCAATCCAGTAGATGGAAACAAATAATTAAAATTAAATCAGAATTAAATGAATTAGAGTCCAAAATAACCATAGAAAGAATCAACAAAAAAAGAGTTGGTTCTTTGACAAAATTAACAAAATTGACAGACCCTTAGCAAATCTTATTAGAAAAAGAAGAGATCACACCCAAATAAAAAAACTCAAAGATGAGAATGATAACATCTCCACAGAAACAACCAACATTATAAGGGAATACTTCTCAAACCTTTATGCTAATAAGCTTGAGAATCTGGAAATAATGGACAAACTTCCAGCAAATATTGACATGCCCAAACTAAACCAAGATGATTTAAACTGAAAGGATCCTTCACATCCATACCAAGGGACCATGCAGCAGGCACAGGAAAAAGATTATTACAAGGTTTAGTAGCCCTATTTCCCCCGGAGAGAGCCCACGTGGAAGCCTTCGCTATAGTTAGCAGCAGGGTCTGGGGGAGAGGTGGGAGTGAGGTGGGTCTGGGTGGAGAGAGGGAGGGGCCAACTGTATGGCAGGAACTCCAGGGCAGGGTGGAGCTCAGGTGTGGGTAGAGCTGAGAACCAAAGGTGGGCATAATGCTTACATTTCCCACTCTGTTGTTTAATAAAAATAGGAGGTACCAGGCTGGGGGGTATGGGCAGAGGTCGTTTCTTCTGGAGCTACTTCTTGCTGTAAAGGGGCAAAGTAGTCAGAGGACCTTTACCAATACTGTCAAGAAGATGCTTCTTGGATGGTACCTGGCCGAGCAATGAAACAAGGACCCCTGACTGCTTCACCCCTTTACAGCAGGACGTAGCTCCAGAAGAAATGACCTCTGCCCATTTTCACCCCCTCCCCCCCAGCCTGGTACCTCCTACTTTTATTAAACAACAGAGCGGGAAATGTAAGCATTATGTCCAACTTTGGTCCTCAGCTCCACCCACACCTGAACTCCTCCCTGCCCTGGAGTTCCTGCCATACAGTTGGCCCCTCCCTCTCTCCACCCAGACCCACCTGTACTCCCATGTACCTCACTTCCTATCCCCCAGACCCTGCTGCTACCTATAGCGGAGGCTGCCATGTGCTCTCTCTCCAGGGGAAATAGGGCTACTAAACCTTGTAATAATCTTTCTCCTGTGCCTGCCTGCCTCCGCATGGTCCCCTGGAATGGATGTGGTGGATCCTTTCATAAACCAACTTAACAGACCCATATCAAGCATCAAAATAGAAACAGCAATTAGAGACCTCCAATTCAAGAAAAGCCTAGGACTGGATGGATTCTGAATTCTACAAGGCCTTCAAAGCAGAACTCACACCAATACTCCTCCAACTCTTCAACAAAATGGAAAGTTAAAGTTCACTACCATATTTTTTTGTATGAAGCCATCATAACCCTCATCCCAAAACCAGGCAGGGGGGCTAGGAATGTGGCTCAGTTGTAGAGTGCTTGCCTTGCATGCACAAGACCCTGGGTTCAATTTTTCAGAACCACATAAGTAGAAAAAGCCAGCAGTGGCACTGTGCCTCAATGGGTGGAGTGTTATTGTTGAGCTGAAGAGCTAAGGGTCAGTGCCAAGGCCGAGAGTTCAGACCCCATGACAGATTAAAGAAAACAAAAACAAAACAAACAAAAAACAGGCAGGGATGCTTAGATCCATATCTTTGATGAACATCGATGCAAAATTTCTCAACAAAATTCTGGCCAACTGACTTTAACAACTCTTCAAAAAAATCATACACCATGATCAAACAGGATTCATTTCAGAGATGCAAAGCCGATTCAATATACAAAAACCAATTAATATAACATCACATCAACAAAAACAAGGATAAGAACCACATGATTATCTCAATAAATTCAGAAAAAGCATTTGACAAGATCCAACATCCCTTTATGAGAAAAGCTCTGGAAAAAATAGGAATCCATGGAACATTCCTCAATATAATAAAGGCTGTGTATGACAAACATACAGCCAGCATTTTGCTTAATGGCGAAAAGCTAAAGCCATTTCCTCTAAATTCAGGAATGAGACAAGGATGTCCACTTTCTCCTCTCTTCCTCAGTTTAGTATTAGAATGCCTAGCAAGAGCAATAAGGTAAGATGCAAAAATAAAGGGGATCCAAATAGGGAAAGATTAAGTAAAACTATCTCTCTTTGCAGATGACATGATCTTGTATTTGAAGAGCCTCATTGACTCTACTCCAAAGTTACTTGAGCTGATGTGAAACTTTGGCAAAGTAGCAGGATACAAAGTTAACCCTCAGAAATAAATGGCTTTTCTGTATGCCAATAATGAGAAGAGCATGACTGAAATTAGAAAAGCAACTTCCTTTGTAATAACCCCACAAAAAATAAAATACCTAGGAGTTAACTGAGCTAAAGAAGTGAAGGACTGCTACTATAAAAACTTTCAAAACCTGAAAAAGGAAATTAAAGCAGAACTAAGGAAGTGGAAAAATCTCTCATGCTCCTAAATTGGAAGGATCAACATTGTGAAAATGGCAATACTGCCTGAAAGGATCAATGAAAGAATCCATCACATCCATGCCAGGGGACCACAAGGAGGCAGACAGGCACAGGAGAAAGATTATTAGAAGGTTTATTAGAGGAGCCATATTTCCCCTGGAAAGAGAGCACATGGTAGCCTCCACTATCTAGGTAGCAGAAGGGTCTGAGGGGTAGGAAGTGAGGTAGATGGGAGTTCGGTGGGTCTGGGTGGAGAGAGGGAGGGGCCAACTGTATGGTTGGAACTTCAGGGCAGGGAGGAGCTCAGGTGTGGCTGGAACTGAGAACCAAAGGTGGGCATAATGCTTACACTGCCAAAGGCTAATTCAAAGTGATACCTATCAATATCCCATCCTCAATCTTCAAGGAAATAGAAGAAGCAATCCAAAAATTCATATGGAACAATAAAAGACCCAAATAGCAAAAACAATCCCTAGCAGAAAGAACAGTGCTGGAGGAATATCAATACCAAACTTCAAACTCTATTACAAAGCCATAGTAATCAAAACAGCTTGGTACTGGCACAAGAACAGACCTCAGGACCAATGGAATAGAACTGAAGACCCAGAAAGGAATCCAAACACCTATAGTCACCTAATCTTTGATACAGGAGCTAAAAAATAGAATGGAAGAATAACAAACTCTTCAGTAAATGGTGCTGGCAAAATTGGTTTAACACCTGTAGAAAACTAAAGCTAGATCCTTATATATCCCCTTGCACCAGAATTAACTCCAAATGGATCAAAGACCTCAAAGTCAAAGCAAACACCCTGAAATCATTACAGGAAGGAATATGAGAATCTCTGGGACTCCTTGGCATAGGCCAAGATCTTCTTAAGAAAGGCCCAACAAATAACACAATAAACATAAATAAACACAACAAATAAAAGAAAGATTAGACAAATAGGATTTCATGAAACTGCAGAGCTTCTGCATGGGAAAGGACATAGCCAGCAAGATCAACAGAAAGATCACAGATTGGGAGAAGATATTCACTAGCCATACAATGGATAAGGTTCCCATATCTAAAATATACTTAGAACTCAAAAACTTAAATCTCTAAATAACAAATCCCCAAAGAAACAACTACCTGCTTAAAAAGTGGGCTGAAGACTTAAAGAGAGACTTCTCTGAAGAGGAAATAAGATTAGCCAATGGACACATGAAGAAATGCTCAACTTCTCTAGCCACAAAAGAAATGGAAATCAAAACAACAACGAGATTACACCTCATCCCAGTTAGAATGGCTATAATCAAGAAATGTAATAACAACAGATGCTGGAGGGGATGTGGACAGAAGGGAACCTTACTGCATTGTTGGTGGGAGTGTAAACTAGTTCAACCACTGGGAAAGCAGTATGGAGGTTCCTCAAGAGACTCCACATAGAGCTTCCCTATGACCCAGCAATCCTACTTTTAGGTATTTACCCAAATGATTACAAACAAGGTCATACTAAAGCTACCAGCACAGCTATATTTATTGCAGCAGTATTCACTGTAGCTAAGATATGAAACCAACCTAGACATACCTCAGTCAATGAATGGATCAAGAAAATGTGGTATATGTGTATATATATATATATATATATATATATATATATATATATATATATATATATATATATATATATATATATATATATATAAATTCTATGCCTCCATCAGAAAGAATGACACTGCCCCATTTGTTAGGAAATGGAAAGACTTGGAAAAATTACATTAATTGAAGTAAGCCAGGCCCAAAGAACCATAGGTCCCATGGTTTCCCATATTTGTAATAATTAGTATATGTATAGGACAAGTAGAAGAGTTCAAAAGCTACGTACATATGACCATATAAGCTGATGCTAAGTGAAATGAACCGCAAATAGGGACACAAGAGGTTTTATCTTTGTTGTTATTGTTTTAATGTACTATGTGATTTTTTTTTTGTTTCTTTGTATGTTCTTCCCCCATGGTATAACCTTTGTTTTCACTGTATTTGATTCCAGTGTCCTGCATCTTGTATATATATTTTTCTAATTTGGGGAGGGGAAGGGAAATAACAAAATTCTGAAATAAGGATACAGGATCATCCTTGTAACAATGAGATGTACAAGACTGTTGAAAACGAACTTTTCCAATTTGGGGCTGGGAGGATGGAGTTGGGGAGGTGAGGAGGAAAGGGATGGTAGTGGAAAAAACAAGAATGGGGTAACAATGCTTGATAGGAAATGGACTCATTACCTTGCTCATGTAACTGTAACCCCTCTGTATAGTATCTTTACAATAATAAAAGAAACATTTTCTGCTCCTCATTCACGAAATTGGAGTAAAGACTCAAAATGGCAGTTCTTATCTATAGTCTTTATTAAAAAGTGTAAACTTTCATAGTTTTATTGCTTTAGCTAGAAGAAGCAAGAAAACTACAAATAAATACCAGGTGTTAGAATGAAGATTAAATACTTTTGCTTTGGTGGTTATGTATGACTGCATATTATTGTCTCTGCTTGATCTCAAGAACATGAGATAATTTCTGGGAAAAAGTTTCAATGCCTTTTTTCTTTGCTGCTACCTTCAAACCTCATTTTTTTGTCTTTGTAGTGATTTTGGATTAGAATGTGGATTTGTGTCTTTGTTTCCGGTCTGTTGAGAAGAAGTTCTGTAAATCAGCATTTGACATGAATATTTGCATTTCAAAGATAAGTCAAAAATATTCAAGAGGCCAAGCTGCACCCAAGAAGGAAGCACACACTGAAAAGATAAATTCTTTGACAAGGTTTTAAACTTCATCACACTTACTTAGATTTCATTTGTGTGGCTAATGTCTGTATGGTTTCACTGCATCAAATCCATCTAATGTGATTACCCATGTAGACCTTGATAAAAAAGACAAGAAAAAGAGAGCTTAAAAATAAATGGGACATGGGCTGGGAAGGCAGATCAGTGGTAGAGCGCTTGCCTTGCATGCATGAGGCCATGGGTTCGATTCCTCAGCACCACATAAGCAAAAAGAAAAAAAGCTGGAAGTGGCACTGTGGCTCAAGTGATAGAGCTCTAGTCTTGAGCCGAAGAGCTGAGGGACAGTGCCCAGGCCCAGAATTCAGGCCCCACAACCGGACCCCCCAAAAAAATAAAATAAATAAATGGGACTGATAAACTGACTACTGTGTGCATGAATGTCATATTTAATAAAATGTGGAATAGAAAGGGACAAGTGTGTGATATAGGAAAGTGTATTGAAACTGGAATTATTTAGCTATAAAAAGATGCTATGTAGTTTTCCAGTGCTATATTCTCATTCTTTAAATAAACAGCTCAAGGATGTTATGCTATCACATGGGGTATCTTGTTGGCCCTTTACCCCAAAATTCTTATGAAAAATAATGATATCAGAACCTACCCTTTATCATATGCATAAAACCTTCACTGCTAGTATAAATAGCTGGTATAAATAAATAATGTGTGTGTATGTGTGTATGAGTGGTGTGTGCACACAAGTCCTGGAGCTTGAATTCAGGGACTGGGCATTGTCTCTGAGCTATTTTGCTCAAAGCTAGCACTACCACGTGAGCCACAGCTCCACTTCTGGCATCTTTGGTGCTTAATTGAAGACTAGAGTCTCATGGAGTTTCCTGTCTGGGCTGGCTTTGATCTTCAGATATCAGCCTCCCAAGTATTTAGGATTACAGGTGTGAACCATCAATGCCTAGATACTAACATTTTTAATTAAGCCAGGGATAGGGAATTCTAGGAGATACAACTGCATTTGTTCTGCAGCTTTCTTGACAGAGAAATGATGCTTTCCCTACTCACAAACCTAAAGCCCATCCCAACACATCTTTTAATGTTATCTGATCATCCTTCGAGGTCACCAGACAAGAGTAAATTGGTGGGTCCCCAAAATGATCCCCTAGGTACTATTCCTAGCAACATTTGTTTTTCTTTCTTCTCAAGATAGATTAAAGATAACAGTGTCCCATTTATCATGTTCCTTCTGCAGTATACAGTCCTATGTTGTATTATTGTTTAAATGTGAAGTATCTTTCACAAGCTCACATTTAGGGTGACAGCCAGTGCTTGCGTTATGTTTTTGTTTTTCTGCTAAGCATTCTCATCCTTGTTAAAATAAAACAGCTTCATTAATTTCAACAGAGTCTACCTGAGGCAAGGAAGAATTGGAAGAGCAAGAATCCTAAGAATCAAAATAGGTTCAGAGTGACTGTAGGGAAGTCACATGGCTGGATAATAATTATAGATCAAGAGAAGTCACTCCCAGAAAGTGGGAGTAACACCAAGTATGGAAGAGTTTGTCTTTAATTCCAGGTATGTGGGAGATGGAAATAGAAAGATCAGGATTTTGATGTCATCCAGTTTAAGACTGTTTCTCAAAAAACAAAATAATAGCATGTTTCTAACAAAGATGAGGCCCTAGATTCAATTTACAACAACAAACAAACAACACACACACAAACACACACACACACACACACACACACACACACAGTGGAGGCTGGGTGTCACTAACTCTTGCCTGTGATCTTAGGTATTCAGAGGTTGTTATCTGAGGATCCACTCCAAACAGGAAGTCCATGAGACCCTATCTCCAAAACTGTCAACAAAAGCTGTACTTAATATAGCTCAAGGGGTAAAGCACCGACTATGAGGTCGGAGGGGGGAGATAAGACATAGCTCAAAGCCTTGAGTTCCAGCCCCCCTACTAGCACAAAGATGAAAAAGAAATATAGAAAGGAGGTACAAAGACAGCTGGAACAATGAAAACTTGGTAGGAGCTCCATTTACAGCAAATATGAATAGTCATCTGATTGGGATTGATTGAGGCTTGGCTGCTATGATTGTGGCTCAGTTCTTGTTCTGAAAGTAAGTTGCAGTCTGTTCCCTATATAGAGAAAGCCATTAGTGCAAACTTAAAAATGTACCACCACATCTTTAGGCCATTAACTTAATTAATGTTAACATGGAGCAAAACAGAACAAATAGAGGATAGCATTTTGTGCTTTTGAATCAAGGACAGATCATAATAAGCACTTCAAGAGGCAGCAGTCCATTTCCATTTATAGCACGTTTCTGAAGCACTTCTTGTATAAATGTTCCCATGTGCTCCTTAATCTGTGAATGATTCAGTATTATACCCTCTATATAATGACATCTATTTTTATTCTTTAGGATAGCCTGGAAGACATTGTGGTAAAGTTCATTCAGTATTTCCTCTCTATTCAATTACTCAGTATTTCTTTGAAAAACCACACAGGATCTCTCAGTGCATTAAGTAATGCAGATAAATGATGCCCAGATTCACATAGAGTTGATTTATTTTTAGTAACACTGAATTTAAATATGTTATTGTTTTTGTACATTAACACAGTAATAGAAATGCAAAAGCATTCAGGTAAGTATTTCTGAGCACAATGTGCAATTGTGTAATCATTCGTGAACATTTGTTTATATTTCCTATCACTCTTCCAAGTCAATACTGCAGTGAACATTCAGTATAGTTGCATACAATATCTTCCAAAATTCTGCCATTTGTTCATCATTGAACAACAGCTTATATAAGATTTTTAATATAACATTTCTGTACGTATCATCTTTCAGCTATCACACTGTGAGCCACAGGGTGCTAGCATGCTCTAGTGCCTTCCTCAACAGCTGTAAGAATCACCATCTCATTGCAGAGAGAAAATAAAGTGAAGATGCTCTTATTTAGTAAGACTATGGATCTCAGTGATGTAATGTTTGGCATGTACGCTTAAAACTCAAATAATAAAACATCAGAAATTTAAGAATAGCATGCTCAAATAGCATGATGTGAAATTTTTTCTTGAAATATATGGGTTTTACTTTTTTTTTTTTTTTGCTACTTTCTTTCATATTGGTGGGGGTAATCTTTGGGATAAGTTTCAGGTAAGAACTAATTTTTTCTTATCAGCCATGATATTTTAGGATTTCCAGGCCCCAAATTTCCTGTTCTTCCACCTTCATTGTAAGCATTTAGTGATGTGCCAATTTTATCTTCTTATAAGTGCTTTCTCTGACCACTCTCACAATTATTCTGTACCCTACTTTTTCCCACCTTCCCTTTCTGTACATAGTAAAATAACAAACACAGTAAGCACTTTAGCTTTTACTTTTGAAGTTAAGGATGAAAATATTTTTATTTTCTGTTTTATCTCTTATAAAGCATTGCATTAAATAATATACACAATAAACACTTGCTGGATTAATAAACTGTAAAATAGCATGGCTTGACCTACAAATATATAGTATTTCTCCTGTGATTCTAATCCTATCTCCTGATCCTTGACTAAAATCTGAGTAATTTTACTATCTAATTTGGTAGTGAGTTAAATTTACTGAGGGTCCAATGTACGATGTGCTAATTTAAAATTCTTTTTCTGCTTTTTTTTCCCTCAATGGATAGTCGTTGCAGTGATGAATCACAGAGTTCCTATATTTTGAGGGTTGTTTGCTTTAAATAAAAAGGAAACCTATCCACTAAAATGTCAGGAATGAATCAACAGTCCAAGAGACTCTTTATATAGAGAATAATCTCAGGAGAAATGTAAAGTCCTGTGGATTTTTACTTCTTTTCACAGAACTTCTCCTTCTCATATGTTTCACTAACCACTGTTGAGAATCTACTCCATGGATTGTTCTCCCTCCCCCTCATTCTTTGTGCATTTGCATCAAATTTATCCCACTTCTAACCCCAGGCCTCCTTACTATAGTATTTTTGTATTTACTCAGCCACCTGGTTAAAAGGCAAATAGTTCATAGTTTAGACTTCATTGAACTCAATGGACATTTTGAATTTTCCTAAGAGTGTTTTAAAATGCATTTTCTGACACTTCTAATTATAGGTCACAATTATAACTAGCATGCAATTTGTTTAAGCTGTCATATTTTGAGAACACAATTTTCCCTAAGTTACCCATATATATTGACAAAAAGCTTTGGAGAAGAATCTGAAGAAAGATAATTGTGGCAGTGCAGAGTAGAGATCAATTATTTATGTTACTCTGAGCAGAAGCAGGTCAGATGTGAATGAAACTCATTATTTTTCCTTATTCCCTTGGGTTTCCACTGGTGAACATTCATTGATTCACATTTTCAAGTCACAGACGTTTCATTCATTTATTTGTTCAAGAACTGAATTTAAGGAAACATAGTTTGTGAAAATTATGTAAACAAAACTGGTAAATGAAAGAATGCTGATCCTTGGACTTTTCTAAACTGAGGTCCATGAGATAATTAAATCCTGAAGTCCTAGGCATCCATTCTATAGAATGGATTTACATATCTGCTATACATCAAGATTTGCACTGGTTATGAATGCATCCTTAGAACAATTTAGAAAATCAGTTTTCATTATTTGCTATATTGCTGTTCTGATGAGAAGTCCTAATCAAGAAAACGCTGCATCAAATATAGAGAGAAAGTTGGTAGCAAAATGATGTGAATACAGAGAAGAAGATATAAGAAAATCAAGATGAGAGCATCATGGCAGTTTAAAAGAAACTATTACTTTGACTATATGAGTGAGAAAAGTCAGACAATTCAGGAGAAAACATAATATGAAGAGAAAAATAGAGAAATGAAGAAAGAGCTTTGGGAAGCATGAAAGCAGTAGGTTCTAGAACCGCAGAAAAGTATGGAGAAGCAAAGATAACACAGAAGAGCAAGGAATCTTTCCAAGTCTGATGCTAACTCTCTTCCAGAGTGGACTTGAATATAAGGTAGGCCAAAGTGACCTGGTGACAAACCTGTAATTCCAGTAGCAAAATAAACCCGTACCTCTTTGAAAGTTAATTTGTGCATGTTCTTCCTGGGGTATATTTTCTTCAGTGTGGTCCTTGTGTTTTGTTTTTGTTTTTATTTTTAATAAAACATTTATTATCCAACCAATGAACCATTTAAAGCATTCTGCAGTACAACATGTATGCAATACAGCATTTGTGCAATGTAACATTTTTACCTGAATATTTAATTTTTTGTCTTGCTAACCTCTCCTCTTATTTAGTGATATAAATAGAGGCTGCTCACAAACTGATATTCCTCAAAATGCTATCAATTTTAGTTCTCTGATACATACTCTGCTCACTTAGGATGTGTTGCCATTTGTCATTTTTCTTAGTCATCACTGGAAACACAACCTAAAAGTTTCTGGCCCCTCCCCTTTGAGCTGTCTTCCTTTCCTGCAATAACCTTGACTCCAAAATTAACAACTATAGGAGCTTACTGTTTCAGGGTTATGTAGTACTACATATTTTTTTAAGTCTAATTCCTTCTGAGATAATGAGCTCCTGTCTCATCAGAGGCTGTATTTTATCCATCTCTATGTCCTCACACTTTTCTCATAGCTTATTCCAAAGTAATTGGTCAGGAAAAACTGGATGAATTTAATACATTCAGATTATTTCAACACACATGTTTACTTTGATGTTTCATTTTTTAATAAAAAGTACATTCAAGTACTGTTTGAAAAACCAAAAACTAACCAGGCATGGTAGCAAATTCTTGGAATCCTTGTGACTGAGAAACTGGAGAGTCACTTCAGCATGTGAATGGAGACCAACCTAAAATATAATGAAATTTTCTCAGCTAACATACTGAAAAAAAAGGAGTAGTAGATAATTTGAAATCATAATGTCACTGTATAGATGCTGTAGTCTGCCTGCTTTAGTTTTGTAATCAATATTGATTAAGAAGTAGTCAAGGATAACAGAAATGCATTCATGATGGCAATTTGCAGAAGTATCGATAAACAACTAATACTCTTATTGATTCACTGAAGTGTCAAAAAAAGTTCATAATACGCCGGGCGCTGGTGGCTCACGCCTGTAATCCTAGCTACTCAGGAGGCTGAGATCTGAGGATCGCGGTTCAAAGCCAGCCCGGGCAGGAGAGACCGTGAGACTCCTATCTCCAATAAACCACCAGAAAACTGGAAGTGGCGCTGTAGCTCAAGTGGTAGAGCGCTCGCCTTGAGCTGAAGAGCTGAGGGACAGCGCCCAGGCCCAGAGTTCAAGCCCCACGACCGACAAAAAAAAAAAAAAAAAAAAAAAGTTCATAATTACTGAGTCCTTAAAGCATCTTTGACCTGGTATTGTATTCACTCTTCAGAGAGAAGTAGTTCTAGACTGTGGTTCTTGTAGTATGCCTAACTCTTCAGTCCCCACTGAAGACCAGTACTGCCCTACCCCAGGTTGTGCCTGTTTACTTGGCTTCCAAACCCAAACTTTCAGGCTGGCCTACAACTACTGCCAATGAAGAATGTAAAAATATATAGACAGCATCTAGCAGCCATTTTCGCTTCCGTACCTTTGCTTGCTAAAAACTCTGTTAAACCTTGAGGAGTGGAGTGAAAGAGGCAGAAAACTGGACTGCCCTCATCAAAGTAGGCAAGCACCCCCTGAATGAAATTTATTAAAAGGCATGGAGTAACATTAATGCTTAATGTAATAGAAATTAGAAGTTATGATTACTAACCGCTCATTTTTGCTTCTGTGCAAATTGCTTTGTGCGAGATCATTTTATGGTTTTTGTATGATTTTAACTATGACTGGTTTTAGTTACTCAGTAGTGGAATGTCAGCCTGGGAGCCTAGAGTTGCTTAGTAAAAGACTTCAAAGGGTTTACAGCCTTGACCAAGGGCGCAAAGTCCTCAGAATTATCCCCACAGCTGCAACGCCCCTCCCGGAGGCCGGGGCAGTAAGGCCCTAGGGAAGAAATATAATGTTTTAAGAAACCTAAGCAGGAAGTGGCACTGTAGCTCAAGTGGTAGAGCGCTGGCCTTGAGCTGAAGAGCTGAGGGACAGCGCCCAGGCCCAGAGTTCAAGCCCCACGACTGACCAAAAAAAAAAAAAATTAAAAAAAAAAGAAACCTAAGCAACTCCATTTTTGTTTAACACTCCATCTCTGTTCTGTGACTTGACTTGTGATCCACTTTAGCCCCAATGCTAGGAATTTATGACAGAAAGCCAGGCACAATTCTTGGAGCCATAGATGGCATTTGCTTAAGGCAGGTGTTAGCCCCCAAGTGGTGTTGCCCCCCAGCCACCTAGGACTAAGAGTTTCTAACTAACCAGTTCTTCAGAGCCCGGGGCGAGACATGCCATGCATTCTGTTGGTCCAGGTGTGACTCGAAACTGTTTTTTGGTCAAGCTATGGACCAAGGACATTTTTCTGTAAAGGTCAACCAATCATTATTTGCCCAGCTTAGCTTGCTTTAAATGTAAATGTTAACCAATCATGTAATTTCTTATGTAAAAGTTCCTTAAAGTTGTTTGTTCAATACTATAAAAACTACGCTGATTCTATGCTCAGGGCCTCTTAGCATCACTGGTTACTGTGTGCGCGGAGGACCAAGCTCGAGCTTGCAATAAACCAGCTCTTTGTTGATTACATTGATCGTGGTCTCTGGTAGTCTTCTGGGGGTCCCCGAATTCCGGTATAACACCAAACAGGAGAAGGCCAAGAGTCCACAAAGGAACTGGAATAGTGCAGCTTGGCTTCTCCATGCTGTTGGAGGCCTATCCAAATACTGGCCACTGACATGCAGGGAAAGATGGAATCAGGTGTGGGAGAAATAGACAGGTTTTCCATTCTAAATGGTGATCAGGTAATAAGTGTATTTCTCTCAAAAGCTCCCAGGACAAAGATATCATCTACATAAGAATGAAAAAAATTATGTTTCTTTTTCTAATGGAGGACTCAATAAAATTTTGTTGTACTCTTTTATGCCAGATCAGCAGAGGAAGTCTCTCAGATTTGTCTTCCTAGGATGGCTTTGAGGTATGATCCTCAGATCTTACTTCTAATTGCTAAAAATAAGTTCATGGAAATTTTTAATAATTAAAAAATATTTTGTATTTAGCATGTTTCACTTCTGAATGGAAGATGCCATCAGGATTCCACTCCCTTTTTGAGTTTCTTTCTCTAATTCTCATGAGTTCATCTAGCCCAAGATTTCAATTGACTTTATATGCTCACTTTCATTGAGGATTTTAGTTCCAGATTCAGAATACTTTAAATTTGAAGTTCTGATCTTAATCTCAGAATATTTAAACATAAAAAATATTGGTTTACATCTTGATTTGTCAAAGAAACATTTTGTGCTTTTTTTTAGTCGAGTTGAAATTTCTATCCACATCTTGAACTAATAAGATTCCCTAACTCTGGGTTATTCTGTATTCTAACACAGTTCTGGAATCTTTCTCTGTAATCTATATCTTGTGTGTGAGTTAAGAAAGATTCATCTGTTCCTGGAAGACTACAGTTCATCTTCATGTTTGCAATCCTGCATAACTCCTTTGAATATTTCCTTATATCAAACAGAATCTTTAGTTCTTTTCAATGTTATTCTTTCCATTCTTTGCTCTGAAAGCATGCACATTCTCCATATGAGATGATCTTTCCCCTTTCTGTGAGTTACCTGTGGAGAGAGGACAGGCGGTAATGGATGATTCCTGATTTCCAGTTTTTCAATAGACCTTATTTTGAAATTCCTTTCTCTGTATAAAGATAAAAGGAGTAAATGCATTTACAGGATTAAACGTATGTTAAATGAAATGTTACATTCAATCACTTGAAAACCAGCACAGATAAGTTGGTAGTTTTATAAATTACGTGTGCATATATACTATGCATACACACAAATGTAATAGGTTATATCTATGGATATCTACTCATAATATTTAAAATTACATATAGAAATATGTGCCATAAATTGAATATTTTCTTTCATCTAGAATGAAAAGAGGTAACTTTTATTCCAAAAGGGGTATCTTTTACTTTTTATTAAGGTTTTAATTCTACAAGAAGGTAATGTGTTCAAATCTAAACCTTAAAAGTAGGAAATTAACATGCAGAACTGTTGCTGTTCACACCATGAGACCCAGGAACTTGGTGTCTGGTAGATAGAAAGGAGCCATACCAAAGTTTATTAAAACATCATACACTTAAATAGGGCATAGGGGCATAGAAGGTAAGGCTGTAGTCAGGGACCAATCCTGGGACTCCATTGAAAAACACGAAAGGAATCTTCAGGCTTAGTTCTACACAATTACCTAGGAGGAGCACGAATGGCAGTTCCTGAAAACCATCACCTGAGCCTGGCACCGGGTGCAGGACCTTTGCCCCTCAGGGAGGAAGAGGTGTCTCCCTCCCCTCCCCGCCTGCCCCCCCCCAGAGTAATGGATGCCAGCATGCACCCTCATGGCACACAGGAACTCAGATGGGGTCTTGAGAGTCGATGTCTCTGACACAGAACCTGCTGCAGATTGTTTTAAATATACTTTCTACTTGTATATCTGAGGGAGGGACAGACTGAATCAGTGCACAAACATGGCAAGAATTTTATATGTTACATTTGGTTCAAGTATTTTCTAGCTTTATGGCAAGATGCTCTCTATCTTTCCTTCATATACTGTTTCTGGTAAAAGATGATTTGTTTTTCTCTATTATTATTGTTGTTACTTGGTATTTGTAGAGACCAACTAAATGTTTCATTTTCAGTCTTCCCCTAAATTCTCTCTCAGCAGATTTTATACTTCTCACTTTTTATGATGCTTCACATCTGGTTTTACATTTAATGATTTCTTTACATGGACATCCCTTAATTGTAGCAAGGCTTCAGTTGTTATTTTTAATTAAACAATGTATCTGCTACAGTATGTGTGTTAATTTAATCAAGAATACAAAACCGAGCAATTAGTATCTTCAAATTGTGAACAAACTAACCCACATACTTCTCAGCAGACATTTTTTTTCCTTTCAGTATTTTACATTCTAAATGGAAGAAGGAAACTCATAAAAGCCTGGTGAGCAGAATGAGATAACAAGGTTCAGGCACACTGAAGCTAATTACCTACAATAAGTGATTTGAAGCAGAGCCAGTAAGAAATTGGGTAGCAAGCATATTAAAGCTACTGTAACAGAAGACATGAAATGAGACAAAAGAAATGAAGGCTGGCAATGTGATGCATGGAGGGAAAGTCATGTGGGAGATTAAGAAAATTACGTCATTATTGTGTTTTATTCTAGGTAATGTGAATGACCTTCACTGGTAATGGTTTTGAATTTGGTATTTGTGAGAGAACATGGGTTTTTCCTGTGTTTGATGCCAAACAGAGTATTTCCCTTTTGTCTTCCCAGCCCCACCTTCTTTTCTTATCCCTTTCCTCATTGTGTAGATAATTAGATACATGGTAAAAAATTGTATGGATATGTCAACTCTAAGAGCAGGGATACTGTGAGCCATCCTTATCTAGTGGAAGGCAGGATTTTTCCCAGTGCCAGAGACCCCTCATCAGTCACCAAATTGTTGGACTTACGCATGAATAATTTTTCAGTTGATGAAAGGATGGGCTGTCAGAGCATATTTTTTTTCCAACTTTTATTGAATTGTTCATCCCAGAAGATCTGGCCCTCAGTAGACTAGATGCCTCTATTTTCGTGGCAAGTCATTTTTTTCAATAACTCATTATAATATGTTAATACATGTGAATAATATATCCTATTATCTCTGTGACAACGTTGTACTGAACTATGAATGATAGAAAAAATTAATGTAAGTCCATCAGCCTCTTGTACCGTGTACACGAATATTGTGGACTCTGCCACGCCCCTATGTAGTAAGCTTCTCTTAATAGCTATGATAGTTTAGTGAATATGTCCTTGGGTAATGGAGAAGAAATAAAGATAAATTTTGCTATTGTTAGCAAAGCATGGAGAGACTAGGAAATTAGTTCAGTTATATAATAGTGTATTGTAGTTTCATAGAAATCCCTTAAAAGTTTTTAAGCTGATGTTATTTGATTTTAACCAAATCTTAAACATTTATGTCAGCACAATTCAAAATTTAGGACAATATTACAGCATATATATATATATATATATATATATATATATACATATATGAGTATTGAGATTTGAAAACATATATTTTGATAATTATAGCAAACAGTGCTACAGTGTTGGGAGTTTGTTTTCTTGGGGGAAAAATCTATTTTTACTATTTGGAATAAGAAAAGTGTTGGATGACTTAAAAAAAAATTGGAAAAGCTGATACAAACTGACTCTATACTGAGCATCCAGACAAAGATATCTTAGGTCTTAACACAGACTCAGGTAGCCAGGATTGCTGCTGCTGTCTCTCAGATTTCTGGTTGGAAATCTGATGCTTAGCTGATTGTGCTAGTACATAGGGCTGCATGATGATCCAAACAGTAAAGGCATCTTAAATTTCTGTTTCTGTTTACATTCAATTCTGAATTTTGCTTTCCTAAAACCATTTTAAAATTGGTGAACTTAATTTTTACAAGCCTAGGTATCAGGGATTTTGAATCATGAAATATTTAGATGTCAGATCATGTATATGTCACACTAAAGGAATGAGAATATATGTGGATGTGTCTTATTCGAAGTCTCTGACTTCATACTTTGAATGAATGTCTTTTGCACTTCTCTGACAGTTCACACTTCATCAAGCATATGGATTCATGGGTAGAATTCACTCATCAGAAAACCATCATTACAAATAAGCACAGGTAGGTACAAACAAGTACAACAACTTTTTCGTGGTTATGAGAAAATACTTGAGACATGCATGTCTTTAATACTTTTAGTTGGCTTCACAGTAAATATATATGCATATACGTATATATAATATTAATGTACCAGATTATTTAAAAATCAATCCATTAATATATATTTGATTTCCTTTAAACATATTGTCATGCATATTCTTTAATCCTTTGTCCTATTGAAGTATAGTTGCGTAACTATTTTCACGTTTTTTCCTTAGCAGTATACCCCATGTATTTACTTGAACATATAGTTTCTTGTAGCTAGTAGTGGGTGTATGAGGGTATGATCTCTTTCCTTTATTTGCCCATCCCATCCCTTCCTCCCTTTTTCCTTCTTTTTACCCCATCCTCCTCTTCATTCTCTTTTTCCTTCTCCTTCTCCCCCCTCCTCAGTTTCACTCTGTGGCTGGGGACACTTTTTCATTTAGCCTCCTGAGTGCTGGAATTACAGGTGTGGATCATTATAGAAAACTTGAAATATTTTTGTTTATTATTTCATAGCATGGACGTCAAAACAGACAAATCCAGGTAAAACTTTTGAAAGCACTTAGCCGTGGGCATTAGAATAGGTTTGTAGCTGAGAGAAGGTTGAAAAGTGCAATTAAGAAGAAACTTGGGTTGCTTTTATTTTTTTGTCTATATTCATTTTTTTAAAGCTTAAATTTTTTTTCATTTAAAATATGTATTTTGAACTTCGTAGAATGTTTAAATTATGAATATACATATATACTATTTGGGTAACTAATTTTTTGATTCAGAAAATAAAATGAATTATTTTAACAAAGAAATAAAACAACTTAAGCAAGATTTAATATTTTCTTTAAAAAGGTCAAAAATTTTTTATCTGTGTTTTCCTAACTTAATAATCTTTCCAGTATAATCTCCTTTGTGTTCAGTAGAATGTATATCTCAAAGTGAAACATAAGCTATGAAAATGATGTCAATATCAATGACCAAAGGACCAATTTCTGATATTGCTCCTATTCAAAAAACTTTAGAAGATACACTAACATCATTTCTACACAAGAATAATCAGTTTAAAAGCAAATTCAATCATACAGGAACTGATTGATGTTTGACTCAATGCAATGAGTTTGTGCCTCATAGAACAGATCTTAACAATTAGGTCAGTATCAAATGCAATATTTGTACCAAACATCCATAAGCAAACAGAAAACACAATTAGAATACAAATGGGATAAAAACATTTAATTGATTCTTTTCCACTTCTGGCAAAACCCTTCATCTACACATCAATTTTAGCTAAACAAAGCACTCATATCTTACGGTTTATAAAGAAAATATACTCAATCTAGGCAAAAATGGAATATAGCATCAGAGAAGTTTATATTGGCTAATCAAAGAGCAATCAAATACTTTAGGTTAAAAAGTAAATATTTTCACTTATGGTTTTAAAATAATCGAAATTTGTCAGAAATATTTGTCCTTTGCTTTCTTTACATTGGATATCTTGCAAAACTGGGTTTAAAGAGAAAATTGTAGGTAGTGCTTATCTTCAGTAATCAAATACTCATCAGGAAGCAAAAGAAAAACACTTTATTTTCTAAATTGTAGCAGACTGTCATTCAATATCTGGAAATACAGACATTTAAGCAGTCAGCATGCAAATGGTAAACAGTTCATTATAGTTGCTTAAATACCAAGAAAAGATAAGCCTAAAACTCTTCCAAAAGTGACTCATGCAGAGAGATTTCTAAAACATAAGGTGTTTTCCTTTTGCTTCACTAATGATTTTGGACATACTTTATGGCATATTTCATCATCCTGTGCTCATTTAGAATAGAATTTGGAAACCAAGAAATGTCTCACTGTGCAATTTTACTAACAGCTTTTTTTTGCTTCTGATTTAAGTAAGATTGAACATCATAACTTCCTAAGCTGAAAGAAGAGAAAATTATATCCTTTTGACTTAAATGATTACTTTATTATGGTATTTGTTATATGTATCATTCTATATCATATTAGTGTTTATTGATTGGCAATTATAAAATTATAACTTCTCTAATTTAAGTTTTGGTATTGTATTGTGGATTTACTTGCAGTAATGATACAGGTCTATGATAACACATTCTACTCAAATCAATGAACAACATAGATGAACAGATAACATTTAAAGCACAAAAACTAATACAAGGTTAATACAAGATTTTAAAGATTACTAAAAATTAATACAGGATGAACAGAAAATATGAATCTATTAAATACATTTAATTTATTCACAAAGAAACTCTCAGACCAAAAGGTTTTACTTGAACTCCCCCCCCCTCACCCCCCCGGCCAACTGAACTCACATTTGAAACTTAATTTTGGTGGCATTGTACTCACTTGTGAATCTATAAATCATTTAAATAGTAAAACCAAAACTTCATATCTCTAAGAAATAACAGAAGAAGAAACATTAAAAAGTGCTTCAGGCAAACATAGCAGTGTGCTTGAAAATGACAAAGACATAACAGGAATGAACACACAAGAAATTATTGTAGAGGAACACAGACTTGTCTCAAAATGGTACTCAGTGAAATCACCAACACAGACAATGTGAATGCCCAAATAAGGTTTATATTTCCATTGCACTTTAAGCAATGTAATTCAGTACATTAACAGAATAAAAAAGAAAACAATTCAATAGGAGCAAAAAAAAAGTAAAGATAAAAGTGAAAATATAATGAAAAAATTCAAAGCTGTCTTGGAATAGAAAGGAATTTTAATAGTTTGATGAAAAGATCTGTATGAAAAATTAAACTATCAGTGAAACACTTGGCTCAGCCAAATTTGCATTCACATTTTCAAGTGTAAATTCCATAGCAAAGCATTTCTTTTCCACTAGGAATGCTTGGATGGCTATGAACCTTGGTGAAGAAAAACAGAATTGTTTTATAATATACAAAAATATGGGAGCAAAGTGTGATTTTATTCTTAATTCCATATCTTTACAATAAATGTTAATTTTCTTCTGAGCTTTGAGATTCATTTTCTGATGTGAAGTCAGTTTTATAGGACTAACCCTGATATACAGATTAGCTCCAAGTCAAGTCTGATACTAAATGTCTTTACAGCTTGCATATATACAACAATTGAGCTTGGATGATAAGAACTAAAACTGATAAACTTATACACAGACAAAGGGTACCAAAATCAGAAACAGTGACCTCTGGAAATAAACCCACTGAGAAAAAAGACAAAAGTCTTTCCATTTCCTTATTTGGGGAGGGGAAGGGAAATAAAATGCTGAAACAAGGATACAGGTTGACCCAATATAACATATGAGATGTACAAGACACTATGTTGAAAAAGAACTTTACAACTTTGAGGTGGGGGAAGGTGGGGAGGTAGAGAGGGAAGGTATGTTTGGGGATAAACAAAGGAGGGGGAACAACCCCAATGTACAGTATCTTTACCATAAAAAGTATATATTAAATTTAAAAAATAAATAAAAATAAAAAAGGCAAAAGACAAAATAAATAACTGCAAACAGTATACTATATGTATCTTTATATATATATATATATATATATTTCTTTATGTATATACACATATATATATGTGTATATAAAGAAAGAAAACAAAAACAAAACTGGCACAACCACAAAAAAACTCTCTTGTTTTCATATCACGGAGATCAATTTGACTTGGAGAAGGGAAGGGGAATCACAGAATGGTGGGACAAAGGGTGAACCAATGCAACAGTGATACTCACTGGACACCATGATAGACATAAACTTTACAACCTGGGAAGAAGAAGGGTGGGGCCCCAGTGGGGAGGAGTAAGCAGGAGAAAAACAGAGAGGAGGTAACACTGCTGGAAAAGAAATGGAACTTTAACCCCTCTGCACCTCTTTACAATAAAATACTACTACTACTACTACTACTACTACTACTACTACTACTACTATTACTACTACTACTACTACTAGTAATAATAAAAGGACCCAAAGCTGCTCTCAGTTCAGCAGACAATAATGCCTCTCCTCACAGTTGTAATTGGCAACCCTTTTTCAGACATTTAAAAGTATTCCCTGGGGAGTAGAATTGTCCTGGTTGAAAGCTACTGTTAACTGTATCTTTAAATAAACTCAAAGCCAAGCCAGATGCTTGTGGCTCATGCCTGTAATCTTAGCTACTCAGGAGGCTGAGATCTGAGGATCATGGTTTTGAAGCCAGCCCTGGTAGGAAAGTCCAGGAGACTCCTATCTCCAATTGGCCACCAGAAAAAAATGAAAAAATGAAAGTGGCGCTGTGGCTCAAGTGGTAGAATGCTCGTCTTGAGCTGAAGAGTTGAGGGACAGTGACAAGGTCATGAGTTCAAACTTCACAATTGACAAAATTAATTAAATAAATAAAATTAAAAAAAAATGAACTCAAATAATCTTTCCAGTCTCATTGCAGCACATCAATAGAGCTTACATTTATTATTAATCTACTATGTACCAGGAAGTGAGCTGAACTAAGATGTATTATATATTTGTGACACCAAGCAACATGAAAAAAAGTAAATAAAAGATTAAGGAATTTCATAATTGTTGAAACTCATTGAGTATGTGCATTTTTAAGGAAAAGTAAAAAAATTACAGCAAATCATTCTAAGTTGTCTACTAAAATTTAACTATGGACTCTCCAGCAGGATAGACAAGATAACCTTATAAAAACAAAACAAAACAAACAACAAACAACAACAAAACAAAGCCAGGTGCTAGTGACTCATGCCTATAATCCTAGCTACTCAGGAGGCTGAGATCAGAGGATCACAGTTCAAAGCCAGCTGGGTTAGGAAAGTCCACATGACTCATATCCAATAAACGACCAGAAAACTAGAAGTAGAGTTATGACTCAAGTGGTAGAGTGCTAGCCTTGAGCTGAAGAACTCAGGGACAGTGCCCCATGACTACCACCACCATCACCACCACCACCAACAACAACAATTCACAAATTTTCTGTGCTTTACCTCTAAGTTCACCCTATGAACGCTCCCTTCCTGTGCTGTGCATGAGTGATTCCTTGTTGCACCTCATGCATGGGGCTGGGGGAGGGGGAGGTCTCTGAAGCACACATATTTAGAGATGTCTGATCTGTAGCTTGTTCATAGCTTTTGAAAAGTTACATTCTTTTCTCTCTCTAAACTGCAAACTTACTTACCCATGAAACTATACTCAGGCTTTGCTTTCTTAGATACTTTGTCATCCTCAGTGTTTTGCTCAGACATGTTCCTTTTTGTAGTAACACACTTTTCTTGGCATTCAGACCTCTATGGGACTATTGCACTCCTGTTTAGATAGTGTGTGTTACTAGCACATGAGCCACCAAAAAGTAGATGGTTTAAAATTATAACTACAGTGAACATCCCTTTAATTGAAATCATTTGGTGGGTAGGCTGAACTTGGTTGAACATATTTTGTTAAACATTTAAAAATTATTGTGTAAAAAATATTGTGTCTTCATTATACAAAATGGATCTCACAGTGACATTTGACACATACACATAATGTCCGTAGAGCACATTACTCCCCCTCTACTCTCTCTTTTCTTCTAGGCCACCTCCACATAGGAGATGATTGAGTTCAGTGTTTATTTTGCTTTCTGCAGGTTACTGTGATCCACATTATTCTGCAAGCTCTATTGGGGGAATTTTCAGATGAAGACCATTCATTCACACAGGTGGCAGTCCATGTTGGCTCAGTTTTCACGTTTCAATTTGGAGCTGAATGTACTTTAGCATTCTTCAAGCTGGCCAATTAATGGAGCTTGAGGTTCTCAGAGCAGAGATGCTTAATGCTAAGAAATATTCCTCTACTAGTTGAGTGTGGAAGCTGCTGTCCCCTCAGGGTTCATTGTTAAAAGTCGCACAGTCATTTCTGCCACATAGTATTAATGAAACAACCCACCAGTTAGCACATATTGTAGAAAGAATGAAATAGATTCAACTCCCAATAAGGAAAATGAGGAAACTGTTATGGTCATTTAAATGCTCCATGTTCCACAATACTTTCTGAGAAAAAACTAAAGTGGGTTTTTCTCCCTGTTTTAATCATGAAGGTCAAGAAACATTAGAAACATAGCCATATTTGACAATGTCAAATGTTCATTTTTAAATTTCATAAATCAAGAGTCATTATGGTTGATAGTATTTTTCAAATATGATTGACAGTATATTTTAGTTAGCAGAAACAATGAGCATATTTAATAAAATATGACAAATTGGTGGTTATATGTGTCTATTTAGAATTAATTATATTTTTTCAAACTAAGAAAGCTTGATATTTTATTCTATTTTATACCTAATAGTATTACCCTTTTATGGAATCAGGAGTTTCTATCAGAGTATCACCATTGACAGTACAATGTCCTTGAGCAGATCAACTATATATATTGGAACTTAGTTAGAATAGTCCCAATTGTGCCATTTTAAACAATCTTCAACTCTGTGGCATAGTACAATGATTATTATTGCTCTTGCTCACTACATAAACATTGCAAGTTGGTGGGGAAACTTCTCATAGAGCCCTCAGGAAACCAGAGCCTGTTCATACCTTCCAATATCATGATCATCTGCATATGGGCTAGAATCATCTGTTAATATCATAGAAGAAGTTGTTTATTATAGTTACTGACTTTTTTTTTTGCTTTCACCTAGTTCTATCTACTCTACATTCTATTAGTACTGTCAGGTAAAAAGAGCACCACACAAATGGAAAAGAAGCTGGACATAAATGGAAAGGGGAGAGATGGAATCATGAGAAAGCAATTCACTACATCAGCTGGTATTGTCACTATCCATTGTAATTTAAGAGGCATCAGTAACTATCACATTAAAAATGCCAATTATTTATGTTGAGCTAACTATTATTATAAAATTGGTACAGTAGACATATATTGTCTCCTATTAATATAATTATGTGATTATATGCTTAACACTTTGAGTCATTATTATATCAAAGCTTGCTGTGATTAAACTCGTTAGATTTTTATTTTAACGGATGAATTTAGTAAAGTATGGTTGGTAGAGTGAATAAAATCTAGTTTCATCTCAGTAAAGTCATATATTTTATAGAAATTCTGTGAGAGACTTGTATTGGGAAAGGAAAATGGCACTGGAGCAGTAGAGCGATACCTCAGGGTATGCTGAATAAATGTAGCAAGATATTTAAAAAAAAAGAACTTGAGTTTAGTGACTCATTTTCAAAATGATACCTAACAGAAAAAAACAGAATTTTGTGTGTTCTTCCAGTATTTCAAATTCTCTTTCCTTTGAGGCATACAGTTTTCTTCCTTCTTTCCTTTCCTTTCCTTTCCTTTCTTTCTTTCTTTTTTTCTTTCTTTCTTTCTTTCTTTCTTTCTTTCTTTCTTTCTTTCTTTCTTTCTTTCTTTCTTTCTTTCTTTCTTTCCTTTTCTTTTGAACTTTTGTACCTATTTACTAGATCCAGTAGTCAGGGATAATTTCCTAAGCAGGTATGTGTGCAGTCTATACAGAGCATTTTTTAAATTGTTCTTTTGCTTGATTTCATTTTGTCATTAATTTTAAAGATTTAATAATTTTTAGTAAAAAAATTTATTGATCTGTATAACTTATGTCTATGTATATATTTCTTTTTAGGTCTATCATACACATATGACAGAAAACATGATTTTTAATACATCAAATTAAGAAGATTCTGCATGAAAAAGGACTAGTCATGGGGTTGAGGAGATATTCTTCAACCTCTACAGAATGGGAGAAAAATCTTTGTCACTGATACATAGGACACAGGATTCTCAAAAAAACAAAAATCACAAAAAGTTGAAAATCCAATTAGTTAGTAGGCAAATGAGTTGAACAGATAGTTCTCCAAAGAAGACCAATAAATACATGTAAAAATGATCCACACCCCTAAAAGAAATGAGAATCGAACAGCATTGAGATTTCATCTATCTCTAAGCATAATAGCTAACATCAAAAACACAAATAAGTAAAGCTGAAGATATTGGGGAGAAAGGGAAAGGGACGGGAATGTAAGGTAGTTCAATCACTACGGAAATCAGAAAACAAAAAACAGAACTACCTTTATAATTCAGTAATAACACTCTTGGGCATTTATCCACAGGAATGTAAATCAGAATATGACAGAGAAATTTGCATACTGTTGTTGATTTTAGCACTATTTAAAATAATCAGTCTGTAGAAATGGCCCAGATGCCCTACCAATGATTATATTTAAGTATGCATATTATTTTGTGTATGCATATAACAATATATGCATATATATGAATATATATTTATATAAATATATGTATATATGTATAGTATATACTATATACTATATAATGTATAGTATAATATGTACTATATAATATATAATGTATAGTATAATATATACTATACATATACATATATAATGGTGGATTTTTTTTATGCTAAAGAAGTAAAATTGGGCTGGGAATGTGGCTTAGTGGTAGAGTGCTTGTCTAGCATGCAAGAAGCCCTGGGTTGAATTCCACAATACCACATAAACAGAAAAAGCCAGATGTGGCGATATGGCTAATGTGGTAGAGTGTTAGCCTTTAGCAAAAGAAGCTCAAGGGCAGTGCTCAGGTCCTGAGTTCAAACCCCAGGACTGGCTGAAAAAAAAAAGAAATTATGTTTTTTGCACTGAAATGGAAATAGATGGTTCTAGAAATTATAATATAAAGCTAAGTAAGGCACAGGGTCCATAAAATGCAAATAATTAAACCAAAATTTTTTTAAATTTAATTTTATTGTAAAGATGCTGTACAAAGCGGTTACAGTTACCTGCGAAAGGCAGTGAGTACATTACTTGTTGATCATTGTTACCCCTTCTCTTGTTGTTGTCCCACTATCCCTTCCCACCTCCCCCACTGCTACCCACCCACCCCACCCCCTCCCCTGCCTGAAGTAGGAAAGTTCGTTTCCAATATACTGTCCTGTGGGTATCATTGTTGCAAAGGGTCATTCCGTGTCCTTGTGTCACCATTTTATTTATTTATTTATTTTTTGGTCAGTCGTGGGGCTAGAACTCTGAGCTTGGGCACTGTCCCTGCGCTCTTCAGCTCAAGGCAAGCACTCTACCACTTGAGCCATAGCACCACTTCTGGTTTTCTAGTGGTTTATTAGAGATAAGTCTCACAGACTTTCCTGCCTGGGCTGGCTTTGAACTGTGACCCTCAGATCTCAGCCTTCTACCTTTCCCTTCCCTTCCCTTCCCTTCCCTTCCCTTCCCTTCCCTTCCCTTCCCTTCCCTTCCCTTCCCTTCCCTTCCCTTCCCTTCCCTTCCCTTCCCTTCCCTTCCCTGCCCTTCCCTTCCCTGCCCTTCCCTTCCCTTCCCCAGATTAGTCAAATATATATATATATATATATATATATATATATATATTCAAATACAAATACACACACACACACACACACACACACACACACACGATGCAGACAAATGTATATACAAGTACAGCGATAACACTGGATACCATAGGGGGAAGAACGTACAAAGGAAACAAAAAAAAATCACATAGTACATTTAGACAACAACAAAGACAGACCTTTTGTGTCCATATCTTGGGGTTCATTTCACTTAGCATCATTTTATATGGTGATATTAAACCAGAATTTTTTAAATTATAATTTGTATCTTTATAAGACACAATTGCCAGTTAACAACATAAAGATCTCTTATTTAATCGGTCTTAAATGGGACTGATTGATTTGCATTTCTAATAAGTTGCAAAATGGTGACACTGTTGTGAGCCTTGGGAACAAGTTTTGGAACCACTACTCTTGGATTTGACCTTAGTTTAGCTACAATGTATTCTAATACAATTTAGATTGCTTTTCTTAAAATTGATACAGTTTACAATAAGCAAAATTAGCAGTTTAGTCTATTATTTAAAAATATTCTATTTTCTTCTGTTTGCTAGGTTTAAGTGAGTCACACCATCCATAACTAAAACAAAAATTTTGTGACCAAGTTTCAAAGCAGATGTACAAAAACTCTAGTTATTATTTTGATTCAGAAAAGCCTAGAAAGTGACAGTTACACTTTTGTGGTAAGAAGAATTAATAATACGGTTTTCATTATTCAATCCCACCTTTTTTCAGGCTGAAGTTTTAAGGAATAGTACTGCGTGTAAATCTAGATTGCTCTGATAATTGAAAAAGAAAGAAAACAGCAACTTAATTTGTTTTCTCATTGGCTGTATAAAAAATCAGGCACTCCATAATGACGTTCACTGCAGGAGGTCACGATGAGAGATAGCCCACTGGTGGTTTGATTACCACAATGAGGTTGTGGAGGCATTACTGATGGATGGTTATTATTGTGTGCTCACTCACAACTTTCCTGAACTCTATTACAAAAGTTTATTGGATAGTTTCAGCATTATAAGGAACAACAGCAGCCAGAAAACCCTGAGGAAAACATAGCTAAATAGTAGATTAAATAATTTATTAAAATGGAAGAAATCATCTAACATTAATTAGATAAAAGATATTTTAACTGTGAAAGCCTGGGTTTTCTGCCACTTACATATGGGGTTTGGGCTTTCAATGAGACATAATAAATAGATGATCAGGTCTCATAAACTTCCCACTTGAAGGAATGGGAAAGAAAATACACTCTTTTTACCAAAGAAATAGAATTATTGCAATTATAAATTCACCTTTTATGAAATTTATTGATCCCACTGGTTGTTATCGAGTTTCTCTTTAGGAAACCAGTTGTTATTTTCATTGAACTCAAACTTTGATGTTGACAATAGACATTGTTTTTCTGTCTAATCTAAGATGCATTTCTCATTGATTTATTCCTTTAAATGTAAAAATGTTTTTCTTATCAAGTTTGATTTTTTCATAGTCATATTATGATTATGAAAATTAATTTATTGATATTTATTTGTACAGGAAAGATTGAGGGAGGAGATATAATATGTTATAATAATTATTTCCTTAAAACTGTATTGTTTATAATTATGCTTTAAAATGAATCACTCAAATAATTACTTTTAGTAATATAAAAATTTGAGAGGTGGGCTGGGAAGGTGACTCAGTGGTAGAGCACTTGCCTTGCATGCATGAGGCCCTGGGTTCGATTCCTCAGCACCACATAAGCAAAAAGAAAAAAAGCCAGAAGTGGCGCTGTGACTCAAGTGGTAGAGCACTAGCCTTGAGCTGAAGAGCTGAGGGACAGCGCCCAGGCCCAGAGTTCAGGCCCCATGACTGGACCCCCCCCCAAAAAAATTTGAGAGGTGATGGAGTTTAACACAAGAAATAATAGTTTAACAGTATTATATAGTGTTAAAACAGAACATAGAAAAGCCACCTTATTCTTTCTTTAGGTGGGCCTTCAAAGTTATTCATGTTGTTAGAACATGGGCATCTGAGTGGGGTCAGGATGTCCTTGTGTATTCTTGCTAGGTGAGCCAAGAATGCATGAACTGGCTGGCTCTTTTCCTCGATATTTTTCAGTCTTGTCTGCAGGATGCAACCTTGAGAGATGAAGTAATGTATCCTCTGCAGGAAAAAAAAATAGTAGGCTTGCTCTGTCTTCTATTTCTATTATGTAATGAACTGATAGACTCCTTCTTGGCCTACACACACACACACACACACACACACACACAAACACTCTCTCTCTCTATGTCTTAGTGCCAAAAATAAAATGACCATATGCTATGAGTAAAAAGCCTATGTCTCTGATCCTATAATCTCTTGTTTTCTGGTACTGACCAAGCAAAATAAGCATGGCAGCAATAGGCAAATTGTTTATAAAAATACAACAGCTAATCTAACACTTGTATGGATAAAATGAAGTATGTCTAAATTAATAAAACATGGAAATTTCTAGAAATACACATGTTAGCTTATCTGGAAAAGAAAATAACTAAATAAGCAGTTAACCATGCACTAAGCACATGTTTAAATATACATGTCGATTCAAAAACTACTTTCTGGTTTGTATAACTAATAGTAGGTAAACCAAGTGCAAGGTAAGCTGTATGAATTTGATTTGCTACGATTATTTTTCTCTTAGAGAAAGTAAGCCTCTTTGTTACATTAGCAGGTTAGCAACACAGGTGCCAAAAATATTTGTCTTACAAAATTTATTGTTTTGTTTTCAATTTTCTGCATCTATGTAACTCATGTTTTATTATTTCTGTAATTATGTCAATGATCACTAGAATTTTCCATTAAAAACACACATTCATGTAGCCTGTAGAGAAGATTAACCCATTATCAAATTAAATAAGATTATTTTATGCTAAAACATTTTAAGGAGCAGGTTGGAGGTGTGACTCGAGTGGTAGAGTGCTAACTAATGAGCAAATGAAAGTGTCATAGCAAGAGTCATAGTCTCAGAGGTTTGAGCTAGTTTTTACTGTATATTCTGAATGTTCACAATCATTTAACAGACTTCGGAAGTAAGCAAAATCATGACCCTACTCTCAAGCTCTTGATCAGGGACAAGAAACAGAAACTGTAAGTACTGAGCAAGTATCATTTGCTGGGTATGTCCTTGGCACTTTAAGATTATCCTTTCTCTCTCTTCAAGTGAAATATTTTCATGCCTTTTCAAGTACTGTTAAAATGTGATTTTATCATCAAGTGCCCACTCACAGTATTATTCTATCCATTACAAGCATATGAAAACTCTAGAATACTATTACAGGCTAGTAAGACAAGAATCTAAGGTACTTTTTAATATAATAAATATATAATTATCTACTGTTGGTAGCTTCATATGATGTCATAACCATTCACATAATTTTTTAGATAATGTAGATAGGATCTTAATAGCAACTATGTGTTTGATGTTCTCTATTTTACTAGTCATATGGGAATATACATACCAGCCTTTATATGCTATCTATCTCTTACCAATGGCTATTTCCCCTTTCTCTCTTACTAACAATATCTAACTTTTTCAAAGAGATACTCGAAAAAGACAACCTAAATAAAGTTAAGTGTAAATGAGTCATGGGAATCATAGACTTGATAAGGTAATTAAGTCAGAAATAAGGATATAGTTCTCATCAAGGGGGTAAGAGCTACAGAGTTGCTTGCAGGGGCATCTTTGAGTTTAGTATGAGTGAATTGGAAGAGACTATATATTCTTTTCACTGGACATTATTATGTCTTTCTGTGATATGTAGAATAGAAACACATACTATTTGGCAATAGAAAAGTTAGATAAAGTATAAAGACCAACGTATTGACAGAAAAGAGAAAAAGACAATATTCCAGCTTCTTGGTAATGTTTTTTGAACTTTAGTAATAACTTTTCATAAATATCTACTAGCTAATATGTTTGTATTATATGACATATATTTAATTATTTTTTTCTGTTTTGTATTATACTCTGCATTTTCTGTAGCCTTGGGATTTCTGTTTGTTATGGTGTACAAAATACAAAGTGTATAAAGATTTGAAACAAGAAATTGGTTTAATATATATATATATATTTTTCTTTTTTCCCACTTTGTGAATGCTTAGAGTACTGTTTAGTTAATCATTAGCAAGTGTAATCATTTGTCTTTTACTATCAGATTTACTTGTGAACTTATAGGCACATTCTAATTATTAAAAATGAGAGAACCCATGCAGCCTGTGTTTCTTTGGGTCTGGCTTTGCTTAATATAATTTTTTCCAAGTCTTTCCAGTTCCTTATGAATGGTGCACTGTCATTTTTTGTTCAGTTAGAGGCATAGAATTTCAAAATGTATATATACTAGAACTATACAACTTGGGGGAGGGGTGTCAAGAGGGTAAAACAGGGAAAATGAGTGAGGAGGTGACACTGTTCAAAAGGAAATGAACTCACTGCCTGACTTATATAAATAACTGTAATACCTGTGTACATCACCTTTACATTAAAATTTAATTAAAAATAAATAAAATTTATTCTACAACATCTTTTTTGGGATTCTGAGTCCATTATTGTTATATTTACTTACCAAATCATCTATTCTAACATTTACCTCCCAGATTTAAACCCAACTAGACTATATCTCATGATATAAGTAATTTATTTTCAACTATACCTTTGACAAACTTCTTGAGGTTTATATAAAAGCCATAAAGGAAGTGGCACCGTAGCTCAAGTGGTAGAGCTCTCGCCTTGAGCTGAAGAGCTGAGGGAGAGCGCCCAGTTCCAGAGTTCAAGCCCCATGACTGACAAAAAAGAAAGAAAGAAAGAAAGAAAGAAAGAAAGAAAGAAAGAAAGAAAGAAAGAAAGAAAGAAAGAAAGAAAGAAAGAAAGGAAGAAAGAAAGGAAGGAAGGAAGAAAGAAAGGAAGGAAGGAAGGAAGGAAGGAAGGAAGGAAGGAAGGAAGGAAAAGATAGAAGAAAGAAAGAAAGAAAGAAAGAAAGAAAGAAAGAAAGAAAGAAAGAAAGAAAGAAAGAAAGAAAGAAAGAAGGAAAGAAAGAAGGAAAGAAAGAAAATTAAAGCCAGGTACTGGTGACTCACGCCTGTAATCTTAGCTACTCAGGAGGCTGAGATCTGAGGATGGTTCAAAGCCAGCCTTGGCAGGAAACTCCATGAGATCTTATCTCCAATAAACCTCTAGAAAATGGGAAGTGGGGTTGTGGCTCAAGTGGTAGAATGCTCACCTTGAGCTGAGGAGCTGAGGGATAGCGTACAAGCCCAGTGTTCAAGCCCCACGACCGACAAAAAAAAAAGGGCCATAAAAACCTGTGTATAGTTTTATATAAAGACCATCGTTCATGAGGCTTTTAAAGAAAGGAACAGGAATCTAAGAAAAGTGTTGATGTTTTTGAGATACAAAAATTACTTCCCAGACTTTTCTGATCTCCAAATCTTTCAAGATGCACCATTCAATAGTTAATAAGAAGTGGGAACAAATTCAATATAGACAAAATAATTTGTAAGGAAGATGACAGAGGAAGATTGCATAAAGGCACAGATGGAGAATCTACAAGACCCTTAGTAACATCATCTTCTACCCTTAACCCATGAATACCTCACACTCATGCCTCCTATTTGCCTCCTGTTTCTCATGGAAGGCAGAGCTTCACCCAACTCCAAGTGTTTGCATGACTTACAGAACTTTCTTTATGGAACATTCCTTACTTAAATCATCTATGTCCAAGTCTATATACTGACTCCTCAGTTTAGACACCATTTTCTTGGCTTTTTTAGATGTTTTCCCATTGAGGCTACATTCTCTCCTCTTTCAATTGTGTCATTTATTTCATTACATCCAATTTGGCATTTGATAGATGATAAAGCAGAAGAATAGAATGTGTTTTTTTCTTTTTGTTGTAACTTACATATTAAGTTAATGTAACTTATACCTAGATTACAAAAATGTACAATAAAAAGGATATATCTCTCTCATACAGTTACTATACTAAACAAATCACTATCATTAACATTATTTTTCCAGGAGTTTAGTTCTTTAAAAGAATTACTTCTTTCCTGAAAGCCATCGTTCAGTATATTTTTAAAAAGATTAAAATAGTTTTACCTATCTAATCATGTTGTATATTGATATTCCAAATAAATATTAAAATAACTTATTAGTTTCAACCAAAGCTATCCTTAATTAGAGATATTATAAGTTAAAATACTCTTAATACACCTGATCTTCCAAATAGCCTACCTTTTCTTAGTCCATTTTAAATATGTTGAGAACATTTTCTTTTTTTCCTTTTTTTCTCTGGTCAGTAGTGGGGCATGAATTCTGGGCTTGGGCTCTGTCCCTGCGCTCTACCGCTTAAGCCACAGCACCACTTCTGGTTTTCTAGTCGTTTATTTGAGATAAGAGTCTCATGGACTTTCCTGCTCAGGCTGGCTTTGAATCGTGATCCTCAGATCTCAGCCTCTTGAGTAGCTAGGATTATAGGTGTGAGCCATGGGCGCCCGGCTAATTGAGAGCATTTTCATTAGGTAAAAGCACCAATACAAAACTGTTTCATAAGAAAGTATTGAATATTTCGAGTAATTTCCTGAGTACTGTAATGAAAGTGAAGGAACAAAGACAGCTGAAAGTGCACTGGGTCTGATGAATGTTTGAAGCACTGAACTGAAATGAATTGCTGGTTGGTGAGGATGCTGCAGCACACTGTGGAGTGTCAATTGTCCATCCTTAGGATTACATGAGATTGTTGTTCCTTATCACCTTCTGGGGAAAAGATTAACATTACCCTGTCTACTAAATGCATATCACTTTTACATTACAGTAAATCTGTAAAGATATTCAGAGATTTTTGTATAATTTATTCAAACATGTAAAAAATAAAATCACTGTTTCCTTTGAGGTTTATTAGCCTGTTCCTTAGAATGTCTGGTAATTTGAGGTTAAAGATTTTTTTTAGAAGATCTTTTTAGAAGGCCCTGGAGGTTACTTTTTAGGGGAAATACAAACAACTGGAAAAGATTTCTAGGTGTTTCAGATATTGGAGCACCCAGACATAACTTGTAAGCAACTTCCACTATTTGTGATAATATGGAAATGGAAAACAAAGGAAATTATGGGAAAATGTATTAATGAGAGCCTGGAGATCTTGAAAAAGACATACACTCAGAGTTCATGGCTGCAGAGGTGATTTCAAAAAATATGATGGAGATTAGAGGAGTCTGCAACTACTGACACAGGTATGAGGGCCATATATTAGGTGGCTGAGCTCAAACTGTCTCTGAAAGGATTATCTACAAAGGACGGTTGATCTTACCATGTAACTCCTGAAACACAACTGCAAATCAAGGTAAAAAAGTTTAACCTGGGTCTGGAAAGGTGACTCAGTGGTAGAATGCTTACCTTGCATGCATGAGGCCCTGGGTTCAATTCCTCAGCACCACATAAGCAGAAAAAGCCAGAAGAGGCGCTGTGCTTCATGTGGTCGAGTGCTAGCCTTGAGCTGAAGAGCTGAGGGACAGCGCCCAGGCCCAGAGTTCAAGCCCAGGACTGGCAAAACAAACAAACAAACAAAAAAGGTTAACCTGTATGCATACTGTTGACATCAGGTCAATAGAGAGAGCTGGACCATCCACAGTGACTGTTAGAAGGAAACTAATGATATCCTGAAGATATAAATTTTGTATTGTATTGAAAACTGGTGTGACTATTTTCTGTTTTGGATAGTTTGTTTTAGGGAACAAAACTTTTGTGTGTATGTTGGTTGTGGGGCTTGAACTCTGGGTAGCGTGCAGTTCCTCAGCTCTTCAGCTCAAGGCTAGCACTCTACCACTTGAGCGACAGTGTCACTTCTGGTTTTCTGGTGGTTAACTGGAGATAAGTGTTTCCAGGCTTTCTCGCCCCAGCTGGCTTTGATCCTCGGATCTCAGCCTTCTGAGTAGCTAGGATTACAGGTGTGAGGCACCAGTGCCTGGCAACAAAACCTTTTATGCATTACAATCAAATGAAAATTATGGTGTGAATCAAATAGCTATGTATTACATTAGTCTAACAATTTTCAATGTTTTTATTTTTGGCAGTTTATTTTAAAGTAGATCTTTCTAACATTACCAGGAAATCAATAACTCATGCAATAGTAGAAAAGAATATTATTAACTACTAAATTTGACAACTTTGAATCATTATACGATGTTATAAATGGTGACATCTACATATCATTTGAAGAGAGTTGTTTTTTAACATAGATTAAACTCTGATGTCAGGAAAACTTAGGCCAAACCTAAATTAATGGCATTTCTTGTTGGAGCCATCCACTCGCAAGACCCCCATCTGAGTTTCTGTGTGCCAAGAGGGTGTGTGCTGGCATCCATTCCCCCTTCCTCCATGAGGGGCAAAGGTCCGGTGACCGGTGCCAGGCTCAGGTGATGGTTTTCGGGAAGTGCCATTCGTGCTCCTCCTAGTTAATTTTGTAGAACTAAGCCTCAAGGTTCCTTTTGTGTTCTTTAATGGAACTCCACCGGCACCTTGCTTCCTCTTTTGCTACCTTGAATGACTCTTTCTGATCACCGATTAAAGGGTGCTAATCGGCCACATTCCCCAAAATTGTTTACCTTTAAGGCCATCTTTCTGTCCTGTGGTTGGCCCCTGACTACAGCCTTCTGTCCCTATGCCCTATATAAGTGTATAACATTTTAATAAACTTTATATATAACCTCATGGTACAGTCCCTTTCTTCCTACCAGATACTGAGTTCCCGGGTCTCTATGAACAGCAACAAGTAGCACCCTTAACAGGGACCTGGAAGTAGAGGAAGTTCTGCTAGAAGGACTCAGTGCCCCACAGAAGGAGGTAAGTGGAGTTTATTCATCATAGATAATTGAAAAGTCAAACTCAGCCATTTGTCAATTTAGTATATTATTTTCTAAAGAGAAGTGGAGTGAAGTTGTCCAAGAAACAACTTTTAGAATGTCTCAGCACAGTTTGTAAATACAATCCTTGGTTCCCTAAGGAAGGAACTTTGGATGAAGAAATATGACAGAAAGTTAAAAATAGTGTAGGGAGAGCTCACAGGCAGGGAGAGCACACTGACCCTCAGTTTTGGGTGGCATGGCTCTCACTCATGCCGTCATGGAGGTGATAGAAGAGAAAGAAACTTGATTTGACACAAAGGGTGAAAGGATTCCTCTATCATTTTAAGGAAAAAAACTTAGCTAAAAGGTTTCCTGTTTTTGTGATGCTGTGCTACATGTCTCTTTGTTTGTGTCCTGTCTTTTGTCTGCTGAAAAAGTTTTTTTGTTGCTGGCGAATTCTGCTTTTATAACTGACCACGTAGTTCTTTCATAATTAGGTAAAATATCACAGCTAAAATTCAAAAAAATCTTAAACAGCCGATATTAAAATCTAAGTGCACTTTAGGATTTGTGCACAAACATGTCTGTCTGCCTATAGGTAAAACGGTCATGATTTTAAGGTGGTTAAGTATATTTTGCTTGTTAAAAGATCTTTGCCAATGGAAGTTGTGATTCAATCTGAGTTGCCTTGAAAGTTCTGAGATCACCTTCGGGCTGCATTTTCTCCCTGTGGAGGCTGACAGAGGGAAGGGTACAGGCAGCTGTGAGCTTGATTCAGACATTTGGCTGGTCCTGATGGTGTAAGAAAGTTGTAAATTGCTCTTGTCTAAGATTAGGTAAAAGACAGGGTCAAGCCAGCTAAGTTTCAGGTGATCCCAGCCTTCCTCCAACTGAAGGTACCCAAAAAGCTAATTGGTAAGATGCTTGGCAAAGCGAGCAAGCCCCAGAAAAAAATAATGGCCTAGAAAAGTATTTTGTTAAAAGGTTTCATCTTAAACTTTTGTCATTTGCAAGAATGAGATTGGAAAAAGGTCTCTTGCTACTGAAAATTTCAGAAAGTGTACATACAACTAATTTTCATTTTTGCGCACTTTAAGATCCTTGTGAGTGTATGTTTGAGTGTGTGGGTGTGAACATATTTAAGATAAAAACTGTCAGCATGCTGTAAAAAATTGGATAAGTTTAAGTTTAAAATTCAAAAAGTCATGAGGATTAGATGTTGCCAAAAATCTTAAAAATTATCACATTGTTTTAAAGGCTTTTTGCAGATTCTTTAAATTGAAAATTAGAAGATTTGATATTCTAAAATCTGGTGTTTTGAAATGCATAATGTTGTTTACACTGTAATCAACTTAATCTGGCTTAGCAAAAAGGCATGAGGGATTTGGTGTTTATTTTCCTTGGCTAAAATTTGGGGATAACTATTAGAAATCTAAACATGAAGGTTTGCTTACCACTGCTAAAGACTTTACTTGTTCTGTCTGTCTTTGGAGGTGAGGGGTGAACAGGCAGGAGAGAAGCTCAGCCAGTCCACACATGGTGGAAGAGGGCAAACTGGCACAAAGGCAGTTCATCTAACTCTAAAGAGTTATATGGGAAGAATCCTATTCCATGGCCGGGGGGAGGGGGGGCCTATCTTTGTCCTGTTTCTTCTCCTTGCAGCTGGACGCTGGAAACATGATGGTAAAGTGAGTTGTATGATGCTGTAATCAGCATTGCTAGAAGTTTATTTGTGTGATACAATTTGGTTTTAAAGATTTGTTTTCTAGGGAGAGTGCCTAGTGCCTTAAGATATTAAAGGGTCATTCAAATACAAACAAAAAAACCCTAAAGTATAAAGTATTAAGGCAGGGGTTAGTAAAAGGCTTTTAAAAACAAAGAATGGATTCCTGGATATACAATTTGGAAGTAAAATTGCCTTAAAAGTTTGTTTCAAAGTGGAAAAGAAAAATTAGGGCTACCAAAATAATTGGTTAATTGCTATTTTAGTTTGCTCTTCTAGTGTTTTTCTAACCATTTCCAGCAGGCCTACAGAGAAAAACGGAGAAGTCTTACAGGTTTCTCAGGTGTAACTTTGGCTCTTAATAAGTTCTGTGAAGCCTGAATAAAATATAGCAATTTTAGGTTTGGATTCCATTTTGTCTGGGAAATGTGTCAGCAACTCCCTTTGATCCCCTTGAGCCCAAATTCAAAGGAACAACCTTCTTTATGGTAAATTCCACTAACTACAGCTAATCAGCAGATAACAGGAAAAACTAAAAGTTCCAAATGTTCCTGCAAGTTAAAGACCACTCATTTGCAGCTCAGACCATCTGCTTTAGCCAATCATTTTGAAGAGCATCAACCCCATGAACCAGCCAGTCCCCAGTACCTGGATGGTTCCTGCCACTGGTTATGCTAATTATCTTTTATAATTATTTTATGATTTTCCTGCAGTGTAATATGATGTGTTAAGTGTTGCCATAATGCATAGAAGCCCCTAAAAACCCTATAAAAGCCCTGCTAGAGCAAGGGTGGGGCCTCTCAACTCTGACCCACTGCATCAGTGATGGTTGTGAGTCCAGGCTTGAGCTTGTAATAAACAACTCTCCTGTGCTTACAGAGGAATCGGCTCCTTGGTGGTCTTTGGGGATCCTTATGTGGGCACATGATCTCCACATGAGACATGCTTAAAAACTTCTTCCATGTTGACCATTTTGTTGCTCTTAATTGTAGTAAAGTGGCCTTTTGTAAGACTCATTGATCTACAAACTGTAAACTGCAGTTCAAAGCCAGCCTGGGCAGAGAAAGGTGAGATTGTCATCTCTAAATCAGCCAGCAGAATGCCTAGTAAGCAGGCAGAGTTGCTTTGGAGCCCAAAGTGGCAGAGTGCTAGCCTTGAGCTGAAGAATTGAGGGACAGCACTCAAACCCTAAGTCCAAGTCCAGCGACCAAACAAAGGAAATGCCAATGGCACACTTACCCCAGCATGGAGAAAGGCACTCAGGGGACCTTGGCTATAATATGCTTGGCTCTTATTGATCATATCTGGAGGCCATGTGAAGATAGTTTATAAGCATGAATAACTACGCCCTAATTGGCAGTAACTTTTGGGCTAACAACAGCCATGTAAAATTGATCTGTTCAGGAAAGAAAGTTTGTAAACCTGAGACTGTGTTCCTATTGATATCTGTCTGAAGGCCTGCAGAGGTGAATTAGGTATTGTTAATCACAGAGATTGGGTTCCTCAGCCAGTCAGAAAAATGCTTTTGCATAAAACAGTATAAAGGAAGACTTTGGAAAGAGAGTTGAGGAAACATAAAGATGGTTTCCTTTATATTAGAAAGGATTTAGAGAGCAAGAAAGAAAGAAAATTAAGACAAACCACAGAATGTTCAAGTAAGTTGCAGATGGTAAGCGTAAGTAGAAGATGGTGTGAGTGTATGTTGAGTTTTAAAATAGAGCTTAACCTTGAAAAAGACGTAGTGAGGGCCCAAGTAGACCAAGGCCACATCTGATGCTGATGTCTCTAACACCAAGGTAGTTGAGACCTCAGACATTGTTCATCTACCCATCTGTCAGTCTTTTGCCTGTTCTCACCAATCCTTGCCTGAAGTTTCTAAATTCATGGTGCTACATACTCAGCTTGTCATACACTCCTGGCTAGAGAAAAAGATGAAACATTTCAAAGGTTTGAAACAGCTAGTATAAGGCAGACTGTAACTCCATTGGCCACCTGTGTGTGTCCAGACTTGACAGCATGGATTTTGCCTTTAAAAACACTAGCTTGTGGGCTGTTTTGGTCTGGCACGAACCACATACATTCATTTGATTAAGGACTATGATGATCCCCCCAAAAGAAAGATTATAAAATGTGAAATTGTTAGTACCAGATCAAAATTAGCACATAGGGTATTAATTAGACCAAGGAAGAAGGAAATTTAACTGGAACAAACAAGTCCCATGTATGCAGAGAAACATAGGTACAGAACCTGGGAATAGAACTGAAGTAAGGAGGCCAGGTCTGGCCGGTGCCATATTGGCCACATAGTGATGGTAGGGTCTGGCATCTTGTCTTCATGCTGGGGGAAGGAAATCTCCCCTCCTCACCATCTGCCCCCCAGGTAATGGGTGTGCCCCAACCCCTAGAAGCAGGGGTAGGCACTTGGCTGAAGGTTACTGGGAATTTCCTGAGGATCTGCCCCCTGTGCTGATCTCTTTAGGCCCAGACCAGCCTAACCATTGGGACTCCATGCCACGTGTGTCTCCAAGTTCATGTCCTGTTTCCTGCCTCCTGGCTCGTCTCCAGTCATCATGGAGTCCCAATTCAGCTCTCCACTGGAGCTGAATTGGCTTGTTGGTGTTGTGTTTGTTATTTCTTTCCTCTTTAGCATGTTTCCTGGCTGTGTTCTGTGTATTTGCATGCTGCAGGCCCTTGTAACAATTGGCAGCCTGCAGTCTGTTAACTGTATATTAAAGACTTCAATGTTCTATATTTTAAAATGTGGCTTCTGGAATGATTAACCTTACAACAGAACAAGACAGTGACCTGATAACTAATGAAACTTGACCATTTATATTGATTAAGATTTTGGCCAAATGTTAAATTTCAATGATAAAGGCTTGAGAAAGGAGTTAAGTACCAGAACATCTACACTAGACATCTGCCTTCCAAAGGATGGCCTTGCCCACCTCTAGGCCATCTGGGGAGCTAAACAATGCTTTCCCCCATTTGGGGAGGTAATGTTTTCTTAGGACTTCAAGGGAAGACTTGTCCCACATCCAGGCCTTGGATCTGGGTACACTGCCCCTTCTCCTGCAGGATATCTGCAGGAAAATTGTTTGGTTCAACCATCCTACTTTGCCTTGATGCCATTTGTAACCACTAACTGCTAGTTCTGCTTTTGTAACTTGTTTGTCAATTAGGGACTGCCACTGACCACCTGCATGTTGGCCCTTCTTATGGATCTTGCCTTTAAATATCCTGAACTGTTTGAATCTTTTGCAAACCAAAGTACTATATAGGCTGTACTGCTGTAGCCAGAGAAAAGGTCCATTCAGGTTCTAAAAGCTAAAAGTTATGCCTTATTTCTAGTTTGGAGTAAATCTGATAAGTAAAAAGCTGTCACCCTGATAAACTACCCCACATCATGTTATAAAAGCCAGTGTAGTACCAGGAAAATATTAGGGAGGTCTACTAAAGTCAGGCCCTAGGTAAAACTTCTTTAATCAGTCTATGTAGAAATTTACAGACTACTAATGCCAACTGTTTACAAACCCATAAAACACTTAAGCTTCAATTATTAAAAAAACAAAAAAGGAGGAATCCCCAAGGGAATTTTTTCTTAACCTTATTTACTTTAAATTTAAAAAAAATTAACCTCAAGATAATCCTTACACTGGAGCTGAAAAGTATTTTACCTCTCCAGCACCACCCACTACCATACTCCCATATGGTTTAAAGAATTTAATCAATGGAAACCAAGACTAATGACCCATAAGGGAAAAGGGTATGTTTCTATCATTCCAGATGGATCTACCCGCAACATGGGTTCCTCTTCCACTCATTGGTCCCTAGAGAGTTGAGTGCAATACAGCCTAAAACTGAGGAAGAATTACCGTGCTGCTTTGCAGGCCTGAACTTGAAGACTCAACGGTGCCATTGCCCTTATACTGCCAACATGGGATCAGATTAAAGCGTTGTCAGACAAGGCAGAAGCCATTTGGGACCTAGTCCTTGCCTGATGATGACAGCACCAATCCCATGGGGCTATTCAGCATGCTTTCCTTAAATTTTATTGGTCAGAATCATTCTTATACAAATGAGACTGGGCGGCCAGCCAACCCAGTATCCAGGGCATTAATTATTGGACTCAGGCTTATTTTCTTATTCAATGGTCTCAGTGCCACAGCCCTAGAGCAAAGATTATATTTATAGATTGGGGCCTTCACGGCATTTCATTGCCAATTGTTCTGAAAAGCATGTTGATGATTGCTGTACTAGTAATTCTTCTGTTAGGTGCTATTCATACAATGGAGGTATCAATCATGTAGAACCCACTGGCTTGCTCACCTGGCATGATGGAGGTCTTGTACCTCCTAGGCCATGTGTAAATTTCAAGGTACATTTAGGCCCTGAACAGTGGCATTTATGCAAACTTGCTGCCCCCTTTTTTTATGCAACTCAAAATTGGATTGGTCATTTTACTACAGCCCATGAGGCAAATAATACATTTTTAGGAATCATTCTTCTACTGTACAGGCTTGTGTTAAACTTCCTTATGTGTTAGCCATAGGGACAGTGTCAATTAATGAAGCCCTATGTAGCCTGAATTATTTTGACTGTTGACTCTTTACATGTTTAAATCGTACTATTCTTTTTAATATATCTTCTCAGTCTCTCCTGATATAAAGATCTCACTTAGGGGTCTGGGTGCCTGTTAACCTCACCCAACCTTGGCAGGAGAGCCCCTCTGTTGGTTTGTTGACAGTCTTCCAGCAACGGCTGAAAAGAACTAGGAGGTTTTTGGGCCTGATTGTAGCCACAATCCTTGGATTGATTGTCACCACTGCAACTGCTTGGACTGCTGGGGTGGCCTGCATTCCACCGTCCAAACCCAGGACTTTGTAGAAAAGTGGCAACAGGATTTTCATCAGCTATGGACTCCTCAGCTAAATATTGAACAGGACATTGAGCCCTGCTTGAACACCCTGTAGCACACGGTGCAGTGGATGGGAGACCAGATAATTGATCTGCAGAAACAGCTAACCTGTGCTAATCATCCACATTCCCCAAAATTGTTTACCTTTAAGGTCATCTTCCTGTCCTGGGGTTGGCCCCTGACTACAGACTTACCTTCTATGCCCCTATGCCCTATATAAGTGTATGATGTTTTAATAAACTCTTTCTGTACCCCACCCCCCCATATGGTCCCTTACTGCCTACCAGACACCGAGTTCCCGGGTCTCACTTCGTAAACAGCAGCAATTTCTTTCTTTTTTCTTTTTTGTCAGTCATGGAGCTTGAATTCAGGGTATGGGTGCTGTCCCTGAGCTTTTTTCCTCAAAGCTAGTGCTCTACCACTTCAAGCCACAGTGCTACTTCCAATTTTCTCCTGATTAACTGGAAATGAGAATGCCTGCAACTTTCTCGCCTAGTCTAGCCTCAAACTGCAATCCTCTGATCTCAGCTTCCTTCCTAAGTAGGTAGGATTACAGGCAGGAGCCACCAGTGCCTAGCAATTAATAGTATTTTTAATTGTTGATAATTTAACTGAGGAAGTCACATAGCATAGTTTTAGTTTGGTTTTCTTCTATATAGCAACATAGAGAGTTATCTTAAAATCAGATCATAAACACTGCATAAACTCAACACTACATAAGTGTTCTTTTCACCTGTACTTGTTCTTAAACTGTTCTATATTCTTATTTTGAATCATTAAAATCCTTCTCAAACCTCTAGTTTAAAATTAAATAACTGGTCCTACCGTATTTCTCATTTCAAGTAATAATTACTGTAAATGTCTACAAAAACTTTGAAATCATCTTTAGATGTTATTTCCCAAATATTGCCACAGTTATTAAGAGAAAAAAATAAATGGGTAACTTGTATTATTACCATACTTTTCAACAAAAGGTTATTTTATGAAACAGATTTCAATTTCAGAAATGGGAGTCTACATGTCATTAGTTTTTGAAGGTGTTATAGTCACTGCACCTACAGTCTCATGCACTTCACACAATTACTTGAAATGAACCAGTGCACAATAGTTTTACTATTTTAAAGGGAGAAGAAAAAAAGGGTGATAGGCCATTTTATGTAACTAGAGAGTTTAATAATTATAATAACAAATTTTTTTCTCATAAGAGAATGAAATGAGCTGTACTTTCAAGAGGAGTGTAGAGCACATTAAAATTTGCCAAAGTAAGTGCTTCTCCCTTTTAATGAGCTGCAGCACTGACTGTGCCTGCACAACTGGATAAATCCCTATCAGAACAGGAAAAGACTATTAAAGCTGACAAGACCAGAATAGAGAAAAATCTTGAATAATGTTAATTGCATAATAAAGGCTTCATGCATATAGTGACTCTTCACTTTAGTGGATGTCAATGAAATGTATATGATTATACCTATAATTATTATTCTTACTGCAAGAGACATCTAGTAAGTATGAATTTGAATTATTACACCTTGAAAACCTAGCATATTAAAAATAAGAGAAGCACTGTTTTCATGCCCACAGTGAGATTAAAATGAAATAATGCAAAAAGTTGTTGTCAATCAGTTATGAAACAATTAATGCACAGGGAAAATGGTCAAATATGAGTTTGAAAGGCTCAGAAGCAGTTTTGAAGAAGATCCTATTCTGAACTGTTAGCATTTATTTACCTTTCACTTTAATCCTTCATGATGTAGAAGTACTTTAATTTTTCATGCAGTAGAAGTATGGTAGGACAAAGGACAAAAGGTGAGCCAATGAAACAGTGATACTCACATGGCACTATGATGGAAATGAACTTTACAACTTGGGGGGAAGGGGTAGAAGGGAGAGGGAAGGAGAGGAAGCAGAAGAAAATGAAGGGGGGGCTAACACTGTTCAAAAAGAAATGCATGCATTACACTATTTATGCAAATGCAACCCCTCTGTAGATCACGTTTATAAAAAATATTTTTAACAGAGAAATATGAACTCCCTAAGATGCAATCACTTGACAATGACAAGGATTAGCAGACAATTACTGAGGATGACTGAACACTTTCCTATAGTTCTATTCATTTTAAGTAAGGAGATTTGAAATTCAGAAACATGTGGTATCCGAATAAAGACATATGATGCAGTGTCTCATCTCTATGTGAAACTGACAATTTTCATAGTCATAAAATAATTTTTGTAGTTGACATTTTGTTCATCAATGTTTGTTTTATTTAGGTTTGTAAAGAAATATATAGCTCTGCAAACTAGTAGTAAATTAGCTGTTTATATCCTGCTCCTAGAACGTAAAATGATCAGAAGCCACGTATAATTTTTAATTTATTACACTATTTCCCATGAACTAAAGATATGATCTTCATAAGTGAACAAATATATAAACTATTTAAGAGTCTTTTATGTTTCAGAATGTGTGGTCATGTTGTGAAAGTAGTTAGCAGAATGTGTGAAGGTGAAACTGTCACTGAGAAGCAGTGTTCCTAGGTTACCAGGAGTTGGAGTAGGGAAAGCCACTGCTTGAAAGCTTTTAGATCTCTTTTCAGGGACTCCCTCTGATTACTGTGGCCTTGCTATCATTGCACAAGTCTTCTATACTATATAACACTGTGGGTATAGAATAAAAACATGTATTTTCCTTTGATATCACAATAAAGAGATACACATATTTTAAACTTAAAGGGCCAGGGAATTAGAGAAAGTCAATTATTTATTTTATATTTATTTTATTGCAAAGATGCTGTACAGAGGGGTTACAGTTACACGAGTAATGAGTACATTTTTTGTAGAACATTGTGCAGAATACCAAAATCAATACAGTGACAACAGGGAATATTCCATTGGGGGAAGAACATACAAAGGAAACAATCACATAGTACATTAAAAACAACAAAAAGACCTTTTGTGTCCACCTATTGGGGTTCATTTAGCTTAGCATCATCTTATATGGTCATATGTGCATAGCTTTTGAGCTTTTCTGTTCATCTGATAAAATCCTAGACATATACTAATTATTGCAAATGAGGGAAACCATGGGACCTATATTTTGTTAGGTGTGACTTATTCTCATAATATGATTTTTTCCCAAGTCTCTCCATTTCCTTACAAATAGGGCAGTGCCATTTTTTTAAAGATGGAAGCAGAGAATTTGATCATATACCTCATTTTCTTCATCCATTCATCTACTGAGGGGCACCTGGGTTGGTCCATATCTTAGCTATGGTGAATAATGCTGTGATAAACAGTTGTGCTGGTAGCTTTAGTATGGCCTTGTTTGTGGTCATTTGGCAAGTGTACAGAAATGGGATTGCTGGGTCATAAGGGAGTCTTTTGAGGAACCTCCATATTATTTACAGTGATTGAACAAATTTACAATAGCACCAACAATGCAGTAGTATTCCCTTTTGGCCACATCCCCTCCAGCATCTGTTGCTGTTACATTTCTTGATTATAGCCATTCTAACCGGGTTGAGGTGGAATCTCAATGTTGTTTTAATTTGCATTTCTTTTATGGACAGAGAAATTGAACATTTCTTCATGTGTCTATTGGCCATTCTTATTTCCTCTTCAGAAAAGTCTATTTTTAGGTTTTTAGGCCACTTATTAATCGGGCAGTTGTTTCTTTGAGGATTTGTTTTTGGGGGATTTAATTTTTTGAATTCTAAGTATATTTTAGATATGAGGCCCTTGTCTGTTGTACGGTTAGTGAAGATCTTCTCTCAGTCTGTGGGCTTTCTGTTGATCTTGCTAGCTATGTACTTCGCCATGCAGAAGCTCTGCAGTTTCATGCAATCCCATTTGTCCAACATTTCTTAGATTTGTTGTGGTTCCGGGTTTTTATTAAGAAAATTTCAGGAAAGGTGGCTCAGTGGTAGAGTGCTTGCCTCGCATGCTTGAAGCCCTGGGTTCACTTCTTCAGTGCCATATAAACAGAAAAGGCCAGATGTGGTGCTGTGGCTCAAGTGGTAGAGCGCTAGCCTTGAGCTAAAGAGCTGAGGGACAGCACCCAGGCCCAGCGTTCAAGATCCACCACTGAAAAAATTTTTGGCCTGTGCCATGGAGCCCTACAGTTTCTCCTATTCTTTCCTGTAATGTTTTCAGGGTGTCTGCTTTGACTTCAAGGTCTTTGATCCATCTGGTGTTGATTCTGATGCAGGGTGATATATACGGATCTAACTTTAGTTTTCTACAGGTGTTTATCCAATTTTGCCAGTAACATTTGCTGAAGAGGCTGTCTTTCTTCCATTGTATTTTTTAGCTCCCTAATGGATCATTAGGTGGCTCTAGGTCTGTGGATTCATTTCTGGGTTTTCAGTACTATTCCATTGGTCCTAGGTCTGTTCCTGTACCATTACTAAGGTGTTTTGATTACTATGGCTTTGTAGTAGAATTTGAAGTTTGGTATTGATATATTTCCAGCACTGTTCTTTCTGCTAAGGATTTTCTTTTTCTTTTCTTTACTTTACTTTTCTTTTTTTTTTTGGCTATTTGGGGTCTTTTATTGTTCCATATGAATTTTTGGATTGCTTCTTCCATTTCATTGAAAATGAAATTGGGATATTGATGGGTATTGCATTGAATTTGTATATAGTCTTTGGCAGTATTGCCATTTTCAGTTAATCCTCCCAATCCAGGAACATGGGGGGTTTTCCACTTCCCTAGTTTTGATTTAATTTCCTTTTTCAGGTGTTTAAAGTTTTCATCATAGAGGTCCTTCACTTCTTTAGTTAATTCTTAGGTTGTTTATTTTTTGGAGGGCTATTACAAAGGGAATTGTTTTCTTGATTTCAACCATGCTTTTCTCATTATTGGCATACAGAAAGGCATTTATTTTTGAGGATTAATTTTATACCCTGCTACTTTGCCAAAGTTTTAAATCAGCTCAAGTAAGTTGGGAGTGGAGTCCATGGAGTGCTTTAAATATAAGATCACTTCATCTGCAAAGAGGGAGAGTTTACTTCATCTTTTCCTATTTGGAATGCCTTTATGTTTGCATCTTGTCTTATTGCTCTTGCTAGCCATTCCAACACTAAATTGAAGAGGAGAGGAGAGAGTGGACATCCTTGTCTAATTTCTTAATTTAGAGGAAACGGCTTTAGCTTTTTGCCATTAAGTATATCACTAGCTGAGGGCTTGTCATTAAATAGCTTTTATTATATTGAGAAATGTTCTCTGGATTCCTAGTTTCTCAAAAGCTTTGATCATGAAGGGGTTTTGGATCTTGACAAATGTTTTTTCTGCATCTATTGAGATAATCATGTGGTTCTTATCCTTGCTTTTGTTGATGTGATGAATTAGATTAGTGATTTGCATATATTGAATGAGCTTTGCATCCCTGAAATGAATCCTTTTTGATATTGGAGTATGTTTTTTTATATATATAAATTGTTGAAGTTGCTTGGGCAGAATCTTTTTGAAAAGTTTTGTATCAATTCATCAAAGAAATGTGTTTATAGTTTTCTTTCTTTGATGAGTCTCTGTCTGGTTTTGGGAATGAGGCTTATGCTAACTTCATTGAGAGAGTTAGGTAATAAACTTTCACTTTCAATTTCATTGAAGAGTTGGAGGAGTATTGGTGTGAATTCTGTTTTGTAGGCATGGAGAATTCAACTCTGAATCCATCTGGTTCTGGGCTTTTCTTGGATGGGAAGTCTCTTATTGCTCTTTTTATTTCGATGTTTGATGTGGGTCTGTTAAGTTGGTTTAAATTAAATTAGTTTGGACATGTCAATATTTACTAGAAATTCTTCCATTTGTTCCAGATTGTCAAATTTGTTAGCATAAATATTTGAGAATGATTCCCTAATAATGTTCTGAATCTTGGTTGTTTCTGTGATGATGTTTCCATTTTCATCTCTGATTTTGTTTATTTGGGTGTGTTCTCTTCTTTTTCTGGTAAGATTTGCTCAGGGTCTGTCAATTTTGTTAATTTTTCTGAAGAACCAACTTTTTGTTTTGATTATCTATGTTTTTTTGGACTAATTCACTTAATTTTGATTTAATTTTAATTTCAATGATTTTTTTTTCATTCATGGGACCTGAACTCTGGGCCTGGGCACTGTCCCTCAGCTCTTCAGCTCAAGGTTAGAGCTCTACCACTTGAGGCACAGCTCCACTTCTGGCCTTTTCTGCTTATGTGGTGCTGATGAATAGAATCCAGGGCCCCATGCATGCAAGGCAAACAGTCTACCACTAAGCCACCTTCCTAGCCCTCAATGGTTTTTGATAATTATAAAATAAGTGGACAATCTGAACAAGAAGGGATATTTACAATTATTCCTATCTGAAATCTTATGTTCTTTTTAAGATTTCCAATATATATATGTAATAAAGAAATCCAAATAGAATTATAAAAATCAGTTTTTTTAATGTTTTATAGTATACATGTATTTTTGTTTGGTTGTGGTGCTTGAACTTTAGGTCTAGGCACTGTCCCTCAGCTTCAGCTCAAGGCAAGCACTCTACCACTAGAGACACAGTGCCACTTCTGGTTTTCTGGTGGTTTACTGGAGATAAGAGTTTCATGGACATTCCGGTCTAGGCTGGCTTTGAGCCATGATGCTCATGTCTCAGCTTCCTGAGTAGCTAGGAATACAGGCATGAACCACTAGAACTGGGCTGTTTCATAAAAATTTACATTTTAAACACAGCAACATTAATACAGCTTAGCATTGTTATCTGTATCATTAAAACTGACTTTTAATTTCCTTATAAATGAAAGTCTTGAAAAAATGATCTTTTTCCTTATTTTGTGCTAATCCTTGGTTAGTTTGTAAAATTTCTGTCTGATTAAGTTCAAATAATAACAATAGAAAGACACTCTAATGGATATTTCTAATGCTTTTAGACAGACAGCTTTTATACTTGTTATACATGTATATTCCCAATTGTATTTGTGTTTTAAATTACCAGTTGAATGGGAATCTGATTCTCCTTTTTTCCCTCTGTAACCTATGTCTGGTTTTTTAGCTGAGCAAATTTCTAAAGAACAATCATGTTCTCATAATGTGCACTAACCAGTATGTTTACTTAAAGAAAGAACATATCAACTGTATGGTCATTACTACAAAAATTGAAAATCTGCAAAGGATAACTCATTTTTGGAAAATGGTAAACATTAAATCTTTATACTTTGAAGAATTCTACTGACAGAATTTATTTTCCCATTTTATGTGAAAATACCTCCATTATGAATATTTATCCCATTATTTTGTCAATGATTATAATTTATACAAATACTTGTCACATTCATCTTGAGATATATTTCTATACTTAGATCCTGCTGCTTAAGTTACCCTACCCATTATTATTTGTGATAAGAGTTTGAATCAGGGGTTTATAAGGATGTCAAACTACTGTTGGGTGGTAGCTTAAGAGCCATAGGTAGCTTCTTTTTGCACAGAGATGAATTAGAATTCAGATTACTTATTGAGTATTTGAAATTGGGCATTAGTCAGTCAGTGATTGAGGTAGCTCTGTTGGGCTCAGAAGTGAGTTAGATGAGAAAATCACTTGATTTACAAATAGCATTGAAATGGGTTGTCGGAAAACAAAGGGATAATGAAATAGAACTTATTAGTAAGTAAAATGAGGTGACTGACAAAAGAGGGAACAACAAAAGAGTCAAAGACAGTATTCTATTCATGGAAGAATCATAAATGCTTTTTGACAGTTTAACAAACATATATTTTTAAAAAAAATTTTTTAAAATGAGACTGCTTTTTTATTTGATGGGGTCACTTGAACTAAACTCTGCTTTGCTCCTCACCTTTACATAAAGTTAACTAAATATTTCTCAAAGTTCTTGGTATTTTTGTAAGCTTAGATAACATTAGTGACAATCTTATAAAGGTAAATTAGATGATTATTCTTTCTCCTCCAACTCATTTCTGGATACTATTCCAATAAAGACACTTTAGATATAGACAATTTAAATTTGATATCAAAGTCACTGGTAATTTAACAACTTTTACTTCAATGAAGAGATTGAAAGTCTCAGCAGTTTGTGACAAGGATATTTAAGGATCAGTGGGTCCTCTATATATTTAGTTTAGAAGGAAAATGAAGAATGACTAATGGAATTGGCAAACTAACGGCCTTCCAGGACCTGTCTCATACAGACAGCTCTATTCTCAATGTTTGGGATGAAATCATGTATGAATACATATTGCAGTTAACATTTGTCATTAGCCCAGTCATCTGCTGGGTAGCAGGCATTGAGGAATGTGATGATCATTCATGACAGGAAATGACAAACAAATAAACAAGGCTAATATGAGGAATCATAGGTAAGTACTAGTTAGTTTCCTATGATTAGAGACTTTGCTTTTGCAACAATTTTGTTATTGTTTTCCAGTTATACAATTCTGTCATTGGATGTTTTGATATTTTGTTTTGTTTATAAAAGCATACTAAAATGCAGTGCTTTGCAAAGCAAGGAAAATCACAGTCATCAATTTGGTAATAATATTTAGTTAATTTAATAGTTTCTAAACAAAGAGGATAGTTGGTTTTTTGTTTTGTTTTGTTTTGTTTGAAACTCTAGGGATCAGAGACAGGACTAGAAAAATCAAGATCCTTATGGAGTTCTGTAAACCAAGATGTATAGTGAACTTTTCTTCTAAAAATAAAACATATTTGGATAATTTAAAAAATGTCCAAGTTTAGAAACTCAATGGAGAATTCCCAAAGTGAGAATAGGCTTGAAATCAATGGCTTAGGGGCCAGGATAAAAGGTGAAATAAAGTAGTAGGAAAAACAAATGTTGACAATGAATAACAATATTACAGAGGCATTAAGAACCCAGAAAGGAAATATTGGAAACATGACCTTTGTGGTGGCCTCATTTGTTGGTTCTAGTTTTTCAAAACCTAAACAGCTCCTTTATATGGTTAAAAATGTAAAGTCATCTGTTTATTTTGTGATGCACTGGAGCAAGCTCTTCTTCCTAAAGTGAGAATAAAAACTCAAGGGAAAAATTACCCATGAATTTCCCACAGTGAACCAGTAGTTGCCAAATACTGAAATTTAATTTGAAGAATAATGTAATAGTAATAATTGCCTTACAGTATGGGCCTGAAAATTTATTTGGAAAAAAAAAGGAGCTACTTTTAGAAGAAATCAGGTATTCGTATCAAGAGAAGTTCATGAATTTTAATTTAATTCTCAGTTGGGCATCTTAGACACTAAGTGACTTTGGATGTACTCTTGCTTTTAGAGAGAGAGAGATCTTTTTGAACTCTTACCTCATCCACTAAAACAAGCAATAACTTATGGAGAATAAAAAGAAATGTCATACTGTATGAATGCGATGAGCAATGGCATGGCTGAATAACAACAATACTATCTCTATGTGACACCTGCTGAACTTTTGTGTTTGGGAATTTTCTGTTTGCATACTAAATTTCTGCTCATTCTCTTCTGTGTTAAATAGGTAAAATAAAAATGCAATTTATATCCATGGGAGAATGGTTCCAGAAGCCCTGAAGGATACCAAAAGCCATTAGTATTCAAGTCTAAGGCAAAATGATATATCATTTACATAGAACCTACAAATATCTACCTGTATGATTAAAATTATCTCTGGATTCCTTATAAAACATAAGGATTCTAAGGCAAAGATTATGCCAGCTAAGGTTTTAGAAAACCGAGCATTTCCATCCTCAGGTTTTCATGCAGCAGAAACAACACCAAATGCAAAATGTAAACTTCTAGGTAGCAGTGTAAGATGTCTTCATACTTTGACTTATGCCAACATTCCCTTATATTAACAATCTTCTTTTACTGTTTGTCATTGTACTCATTATTTCCATTTTTTTGCGGGGGAGGAATTGGTTATTTTATACTTCAGGCAGATAAAAATTTAGAAGGAATATTGGGTGTTCTTTTATACTCAGCTTTCATCAAAATCATTTGATTGACAATTGTTTTCTCTGCTATTGTCTAGATAATTGTAACTACCCAAAGGTTGTCAAATATATTCACTGTTTTTTCTCTTGCTTGTCCTCATCACTATGCTGTGCTTGGTCTGCATTAATGTAACATTACTGTCAGAAAATTTTCTTTTTAGCCCTTGCTAGCAGAATCCCTGTAATTTTTCTATGACAGCTCAGTAAAATGTCCTGAAAAGACTTGTAATTCAGTTGTTACCACAGCACTAAAGTGACATTAACATTTCTTATGTTCTAGTTTACTAGGATGCATTGTAGTCAGTGCTGACTTGAACATGACATTTATTTGACACTTAACATTAAATAGATGGTTATGGAATTGCCCAGTTTATTTTTACAACTTTATTTTAAAATTTCTTTTTCAGTGCCCTGTCAATTCTATCTTCTGTTTTCCTGAAAACATTTTGTTAAATTCTACTATTTTGGGAAACTAAAACATCCTATTTTTTTCAAAAGAAACATTTTTATTTGATTAGAGATAAAAATAAGATGGGTATTTGTTCTTTTTAAAAAGTTTAGCTCCGAGTTTTAAGAATGATTTGGTATTTTCTCCACTCTTTAAACACTTATACCATTTCAAGCACAAGCATAAAAGAATCAATGGGAGTAATGATCCTTCCTGAAAAATGTTGAAACATGATGCTGAAAGGAGCAAAATTTAAGATGTTAATTTACATATTCAATTCATCCTTTTTTCACAATAGAAACAACATTTCATTTAAAATGTGCTGGGCATCCACTCCCTGTCTCATTCTGTGCATTCCTGGTAACAGAACTTATCTTACGTACTAAAATGTTTTGCAAAGTAAAGTAAATAATTGATTTCCCAAATCTCATTCGAAAACACTTGATATAAAATGCGATATAAATATGTTTTACATGGATTATATGCTGAATTGTGGTATTTTGAAATGCATATAGAAATCAGTTTCTGTTGTATTTTGTGTGTTTATGTGTGTGTGTTTGTGAGTGTGTGTGCTTGTGTGTATGTGTGTGCATGTGCTTATTGGTCCTGAGGCTTGAACTCTCTGGGCCTGAGTGCTGTTTTGCTCAAAGCTAGTGCCCAACCACTTGAGCCACAGCTCTGTTTTTGGCTTTTGTTGTTGTTGTTGTTTAATTGGACTCATGGACTTATGGACTTCTCTGCCATAGCTAGTTTAAAACTGCCATCCTCAAATCTCAGCCTCTTGAGTAATTCAGATAATATTCATGAGCCACGAGACATCCAGCTATGTACTTTGTATATATTTTTAAGTACCATTTAAAATGTATATGTATGACCACAATTTGTGTCTCTTATTTTATTTCTATGATAGTGCTGACCTAGATCACTTATGGTTTCTGAAAAGAATTAAATTCTTACAAAATTGCTTAACAACATGTATTCTTAGATGTCCAATGAAATTTTTTTTTTTTTTTTTTTTTTTTTTTGTCGGCCGTGGGGCTTGAACTCTGGGCCTGGGCGCTGTCCCTCAGCTCTTCAGCTCAAGGCGAGCGCTCTACCACTTGAGCTACAGCGCCACTTCCGGTTTTCTGGTGGTTTATTGGAGATAGGAGTCTCACGGTCTCTCCTGCCCGGGCTGGTTTTGAACCGCGATCCTCAGATCTCAGCCTCCTGAGTAGCTAGGATTACAGGCGTGAGCCACCAGCGCCCGGCTGAATGAGATATTTTTTATCGTCAGTGTTTCTTTTGGCAATTGAGACAGAAGGACATATGATGCATGTCTAATGCAGTTTGAAATTAGGATAGTAAACAATACAGTGGATCTGATGGTGCCTTGCTTTTTATTGTCTATTCAAGCTGTCAAGTAACTGAAATACAGAGCCTAACAAAATAGTTAAAGGTTTAAAAGTTAGACAGAGAAATGTTTCCCTTGAGTAATCTTTGAAAATAACAATGACCTTAGCATTTACTTGCCACTTCTATAGCCTAGCTAAGATATTTTATATGCATGTGTGTGATGTGATGTGTGAACATATATACATATCTATATATGTAAGTACGTGTGTACATATATTATTTATAGTAAAAATAAAGAAAGTGTTCTGAAAACAAAGATTAACAATAAATTAGTTACTAAAAGCAAATCTGCTAGCTGTCAAATAAACACACAGTTTATAAAAACTGAGTAATCAGAAAAGACTTAGTATAAGAGAAAAAAGTGACTAATGACATAGTTGTTTTCCTCAGGCAGTTATTTGCTTAGGTATTCAGCAGACTGAAAAGTTAAAACTGAACCTTGTATTGTTAAGTGGCTTTTCTTAGACAGTTTATCAATACAATTATGATGCATTTTTTTCCATTAGAAAACCAATTTTCACTTAAGTGGAGTAATCAGGTTCCAGCTTGATTGTTACAGAGGAAAAGATCATGCTGTCAAATCAGATGGATCTTGGGGAAGGCAATGGTAGAATTTAGACAAATTCTAAAAATTATTTCAGTGCAAATGAGGAGCACAGCAACAACTTCTGACTTCGTCCAATAAACTTTAAAGAATACTTACCCTTTCTTGTCTCAAATAAGAGTTAAAAAAGAATAGAAAATATTATGGAAGATGATTTTATTTTATAATAAAATTAACATTCAGATTTTTTCATTACCTGGAATAATGTCATGATTATATAGTTTACTAATGTAGTTAATATTATACATTTTCAGTATTGTTCTCACAGTCTTTAATAATTCAATTATTAGACAATAGTAAAGCTACCAGCACAACTATGTTTATTGCAGCATTATTTACCATAGCTAAAATATGGAACCAACCCAGAAGCCCCTCAGTAGATGAATGGATCAAGAAAATGTGGTATATATACACAATGGAATTCTATGCCTCCATCAGAAAGAATGACATTGCCCCATTTGTTAGGAAATGGAAGACTTGGAAAAAATTATATTAAATGAAGTAAGCCAGGCCCAAAGAAACATATGTCCCATGGTTTCCCTTATTTGCAATAACTAGTATATGTCTGAGACAAGCAGAAACGGTCAGTGAAGTTGATGTTAGGTGAAATGAACTCCAAGATAATGATTCAAATGTTTGTCCTTTCTTGCTGTTATTTCTAACATATTTTTAAGATTATTTCTTTGTTGCTATATATGTCCCTCCCCCATGGTATAACCCCTGTTTTCACTGTATTAGATGTTGGTATAATTTGTTGAGGGGAACAGAAAAAACAAATTGTTTAAATAGGGATACAGGTGGATCCATTTCAACAATAAGATGTACAAGACCTTATGTCCAAAATGAACATTACAACTTTGGTTGGGGAGTGGGGGGAGTGGAGTGGACGAGGGTAGATGGGAAGGGATGGGAAGGGTAAACAAAGGAGGAGGCAACAATGCTTGATAAGAAAGATATTCATTACCTTGCCCATGTAATTGTAACCCCTCTGTACGGTATTTTAACAATAAAAAATTCAGTTATTTTGCTTGTAAAATTCAACCAGGAATAGCTAAAATGATAAATTCATTTCTTTTTTCTCTTTTTTTTATTGTAAAAACATTGTACAGAAGGATTACAGTTACATGAGTAATGAGTACATTTCATAGTGAGCAGTTACCTCCTCCTTTATTTTCCCGCTACCATCACTTCCCTCCCTGCCTCCCCAACTCACCCCGCCCCCCAACATTGTAATGTTTGTTTTCTTTCTTTTTTTATTAATAAATTTTTTATTGTGAAAATACCGTACAGAGGGGTTACAATTACATGAACAAGGTAATGAGTACATTTCTTATCAAGCATTGTTGCCTCCTCCTTTGTTTCCCCTTACCATCCATACCCTTCCATCTCTTCCCCCCAATACACCTTGCTTTGGGATTCTTATTTATTTCTACTTCATGGATACTGAATTGAGCCTTAATTGTTGTCATTTTGTTCTTTTTTTGTCTCTATAATTCTAAACTTGGATTGCTTTCAACAAGTTTAGCTTGTTTTCCTAGCTTGTGACATTTTCTGGCTCTAATTCTTCCCTGCAAAGTTAAGTAAATTCTCAGTAAATGTTTGCTAAATGATCAAATGGATATCGTTATTTGGAGACTTTGGATATATTTAGCAAGATTTTCTGTGAATTATAGAATGCTAAAATGAGAGTGTAATTATTCAACAAAAGTAGCTTCTGTCATAGCTAAATAAGATTATTTGGTAATGTTGGCAGGAATTGTATCAATGTAGATATTATTTGAATTGTCTCCTGTTTGACATAATCCAGAATAATAAATCTGGGACTGTGTGCAACATGCATTATACAGATGATTTGAACTTGGCGACTCTTAAAGAACATCCTTGAAAGTGGCATTTCTATTAGAAACAATGAGGCTTGACAATTCACAGAAGTGGAAAAGCTCATAGACAAGATGGGTGGCAGGAAGCCAGAAGAAACTAATGTGTGTAATGAAAGAAATGCATGGCACTGGACAGAAATATATCAGTGCAAGCAGAGTTTAAGTAGTGAATAAGGCTGCTGACGGTAGGTGACTTTTGGGAAGTGTACTTGAATGTAGTTCTATTGTCAATGTGGATAGACAATTTTAAAGTTCTAGATATTTTGTGTTGTCTGTTTGGCAGGAACATAATAATAAAAATAAAAAATACTCTCATGAATTGTTGGTTGAATGTGGTAAATTCCTATCAATTGGTGGGCTACTTCTTTCTGGAAGTGTGGGATGTGGCAGACATTGTGAAGTCCTAGTTTTAAAATGCATGTACACTCATGGGCTGGGAAGATGGCTCAGTGGTAGAGTGCTTGCATTGCATGAGGCCCTGGGTTCAATTCCCTAGCACCACATAAACAGAAAAGGCTGGAAGTGGAGCTGTGGCTCAAGTGGTAGAGCACGAACCTTGAGCTGAAGAGCTGAGGGACAGTGCCCAGGCCCAGAGTTCAAGCCCCACAACTGAAAAACAAAAGCATGTACTCCAAATTTGGGATAATTGCTTTAATTCTGATCTATGGGTGGGTTGAAGGAAGAGAATTGCAAAAGTAGTGAGAAAATTATCATTCTATAAGAAGAGATTATTCTTCTCATATGGGATTAGGGATGTCAGATGAATGCCTGAAAAGCTGCTATAAACTAGGAGAGACTTGAATATTTCTATTTGGTGTGCATGGAATAGCCTTGGTTTTTAGGTGCAAAAATGGATGCTAATTGTGACAGAACAGATTCTATGCTTCAGTCTTGAGACTAAATACCTCAAAGTAAGAGTAATTTTAATATATTTCAGTTACCTAATTCTGTCTAACAAAGCAACATGGAACCGTGTCTTGAAACAATCTCACAAAAAGGGAGGGCTGATAGTGCTCTGGTGTCCATTCTTCCTTAGAGTTCTCATGTGATTTTAGTAGCTGATAACTGCATCAGGAATCATCTGGAGACTCCTCTAGGCTGAAAGTCCAAATTGACATCCTCATTTTGATATCTGGAACCTCAATAGTATTGGTTGGAACAGCTGCAGCATGGTTGGTTGAGCATCTAAGTCTTTGTATATCATCTCAAATCAGCAAAGTCAGCTATCTTGGTGCCTGGATTAGCCTAAAATGACAGTTGCACATCAATCAAGAGATACAGATGGAAGCTGCAAGCCTCCATATAAACTAGTCCTAGATATAAACTAGTCCTAGATATTCTATGAATTCACTTCTGCCACAGTCTGTAGGGAAAACAAATTACAATGACCAGATCCAATTCAAAGAAAAAAAGAAATTCCACCTATGGAATATGGCACCATTTAGAAGGAAAGAACTACTGTGGATGAACTATTCTACCTACAGTAAAAAATAAACACCTTTATAGGGAAAAAAAGCTTTATAGAGTAAAATCAAGTTTACTGTTACAGTCATGGGAGCAACTTTCCCTAGAAATCTGATTCTCATTGCTCTGACATCTCAAACCTAGCATCTAATCCACAGTCAATGGCAGGTTTTAAAACATATATTGTACCCAAGGACCTGTATTTTAATACCGAACTGTAAAGAGGAAGTGGATATTTTAGCAGGAAATACTAGTATTTTCTCATTTATACTGTTTTATTGATCATTTTTAAAAGCTGCTTATGGATGTGGCATATGTAATTTAAAAGTAATTTAAAACTTATAATATTGCCAATATTATAAGTTGGTTTTTCATATCTCCTATAACCTAGCATCAGGGAAGAGAAATTGGGACAAGGATTTATTAAAGAACTATGTCTAATTTGGGGTCACATCAGAATACCTGAAAAGGCTCAATTCATACTGAATAGCCAGGTAACTGCTAGGGTGTAAGTCTACAGTACTAGCAAGTGCTAAACAAAAATTTGAGCCATTTTGAGTTACATGTAAGCCTCATTCAGCCACATACAAAGTTAATATGGCATAATGTGTCTGTGGAACCACTAAGTGTGGTAGGTCACACTTAGTTTAAGGTGATATTAGAAATACTGAGTTTTTTTTTTCTCTCATTGGTGAAAAATCTCATTACTCAGCACCAATGTTTTCTATTTATTTTATTAATGTAATGAAAATCCATTCCTTCTAATGAAGCAATTGTAATGAGTAATATATATTCTATAGATATAATAATATTCATAATCTTGGGCTAAATTGTTGTCATGTTTTTTAATTGGTAAATCTGATGACTGCAAGTCTAGATCTTTTTATATCCCCTAGATGTGGACTTTCTCCGGTTTCCAAGCAAGGCTTTGCAGTCCTGTACAGTGTCTTGAATTAAAGGGGTTGGCAGAAGCCTGGATGAAGTGGGACCTTTTAGGACAAATTACATTTGACACAATGTGGAGGATTAATTTTACCTTCCTGTGCCTTGACAATATTATGTCTTGATTTTCCTCCTCTATGGTGAAGCTTGCAGTATTTCTTTCCTTTGAAATTTTTTATTTGTAGTTGTGGATTTTGCAGTTTCATTTTTTCTATCGTTTTCTCCCCAAATTTAGCCCAAGAGTTTTACACATCAGTTTTATCTATCAAAGACAGACCTGAAATGTGGCACTAGTTTTGTAAACCCAAAGGAATAATGTAGGGTTCAGTGACTGATATGTGAGTACTTACATTTGATTTAGCATTACATAGAAAGGTTGAAGCATTAATCCATGCAGTCTAATCAAAATCAACAGTACAAATCAAACAAAATCTGGCTTAGTGTCGATTTTTCCATTGTGTTGTTCTCAGCTAGCCTGTGCCATTATGGACCACATTTGACAGGTGCTAATTTTCCCCACCATAAAATAAAAGTCACACTGCAATCTCTGTCCTCTTACAAAAGTATCTTTTTAATCAAACTTTCATTAATATTATCAGATAAGTCATTATTCTCTTCTTACAGCTCAAGTTTCCCTGGTCTCCTTCTTGGCTTTTTGTTTTCTCTTAAGATGACTGGTTATTGTTATTTTCCTTTCAAACCAAGGGCATTTGTGCCATTCTCAAAGATGAAGAATTATGGCTTTCACTATGTATGAGCTGATTTTGTAAGACATGAAACAGAGCATTCAAGCTTGCTTTAACCCTGTGCTATTGCTGACCAGATAGGCAAAGGCAGGAGGAGTCTGAGTTACTGTCTTACTGGTATACAATATGTCTTTCTGGTTGCCATGTTGTTCATATGATTAGACATTTGTTAGGAAATGGAAAAACTTGGAAAAAATTATATTAAGTGAAGTAAGCCAGGCCTAAAGAAACATAGGTCCCATGTTTTCCCTTATTTGTAATATCTAGTATATGTATGAGTCAAGCGGAAAAGGTCAGATAATGTGATGTCAGGAAAATGAACCCTTAGATGTATATTTTAATGTTTTTTTCTTTCATGCATGTGTTTCTAACGCATTTATAAGATTATCTCTTTGTTGCTTTGTATGTCCCTCCCCCACAGTATAACCCCTGCTTTCACTATATTTGATGTCAGTATAACTTGTGGAGGAGATGGGGAAAAACCAGTTGTTTAAGGATACAGGTGGACCTGTTGCAACAATGAGAAGTACAAGTTGTCATGTCCAAAACGAGCTTTACAACGTCGGTGTGGAGGGGGAAGGGGAGGGAAGGAGAAGGATTGGGATTGGGGGGGGAGGGGGGAGGCTGGGTAGGGATGTGAAGGGTAAACAAAGGAGGAGGCTGCAATGCTTGGTAAGAAATGTACGCATTATCCTGCCCATGTAATTGTAACTCCTCTGTACAGTATGTTCACAAATAAAATAAAATTAACTTAAAAAAAAAAGATCATCATCAGTAAAGGCTTTGTGGTCTGTTTCAAATACTGCTCCTGAATCTGGAATAGTACAAATGATGTTTTCCACTAAAGCTGAAACTCTGTTTTAAAGCCCTTTTAAGGAAAAGTACAGGCAGCAGCATGGTTTGGGAGTAGTGATGCACCATTTTTTTTTTTCAGGTGAGGGGTAGGTTTATTCAGTAGACCTACTGGGACCAGGCAAGGTTGGCACTCCACGTGGCTGGGAAAGGCCTGGGAATGAGAGAGAGCTGGGAAGAGAGAAAAGAGCTAGAAAAGAGCAGAGATTGGGGTAAGAACAGTAGCACTCACTTGGTATTCAGGTAAGGGGTAGGTTTATTCAGTAGACCTGATGGGACCAGGCAAGGTTGGCACTCCATGTTGCTGGGAAAGGCCTGGGAAAGAGAAAGAGCTGGGAAAGAGGAAAGAGAGAGGAAAGAGCTAGAGCAGAGAGAGAGCAGAGAGAGAGAGATAGAGCTAGAAAAGAACAGCAAGAGAGATGTAAGAACAGAGAGAGAGCTAGAATAGAACAGAGAGAGAGAGAGAGCTAGAAATGAACAGAGAGAGCAGAGAGCTAGAAACAAACAAAGAGAGAAAGAGAGCAATGCACCATTTTTGTGATAGCAATCCCAGACCCTGTGCAAGCAGATGCCACACTTGTGTCAGGGAGAAGAGATGACATCATAAGCAACTTAGAACAATCTGTATGTGTGATAAGCTGTGTTCCCACAGCTGATAGGATGTGAAAATGGCATGTATGAGAACACTGGGGGAGAATGAAGAAAGTGGTGATACTGACTAACATGTCACAAACTGACATGTTAAATCCCTGTGCAAAGATTAAAAATAATTAATTAATTAAAAATGGCATATCATCAAACATGGAAACCTATTACCATATTACTATCAAACTTTCCTTTTTCTTTTGTTTTACATTTTTTATTACTGTAATTTAGTTTACAGAGATTACATGTTGACAGGTTCTTATATCTCTACAATGTACTGTGATTAGACTCACCCCCTCCAACACACTCACCTCATCTCTTCTTTCCATATTCCCAAACTAATATCAGTACACTTCCTTCTTCTGTTTTCACATATGTATATAAAGCATTTTAACTACATTCATCCTCCTGTATCCTCCCCTAGGCCTCCTCTTTCCACTAGTCCCACACAAGCCCCTAAAACCTTTGTTTAATCCCATGATTTTTATTTTTGCATACCTTTTTGTATCTTAGGAGTTGAAAAGGAACAGCTCACACAGATTTTAAAACAACTGAATGGTAATAAAACTGATTTAAATGGCAAAACAAGAGAGATAAAATGGTGAACAGGCATATAAAATATAGTAAACATCACTAATATATCAAGGAAATGTAGATTCAAACCACAATATCACCCCCACCTCTATTACTAAAAGATAAGGTGAGTTCAGGAAAGAAATGTGGAAACCTCTTACACACTATTGGTGGGAATGTAGTACAGCAATTATAAGAAAAATACAGCTTGGATGTTCATCCAAAAATAAATAAAATATGAGCCAGAAATACCACAAAAGGGCCTATAGTCAAATGAAATGAATCAGTTTGTTGAAGAAATAATTGCATTCCATGTTCCTTGTAGCATTATTCACAATTTTAGTGATATGGTAATAACCTAATTGTCCATTAATGGTTGAAGAAAATGTGGTATGTATATAAAAATAGTATTATTCCATCCTATATAATAAAATAAATCCTGACATTTGTGACAATATAGACAAATCTGGCAGACATTAAGTTAAATGAAATAAAGCTGGCACAGAAAGACACAGAGCATAAAAATCTCACATGCAGGTTTAAGATAAAAATGTTGAGTTCATTCAAGCAGAGAATAGAATGAAAGCTGATGGGAGTTGGGAGGAGACAAAGATGTTTGTCAAATAACAATAAGTTTCAGTTAGGAGAGAGAAGTACTGGGGATTTATAGTAGGACCTAATAAATATAATTAATAATGATGTACTATGCATTTGAAATTTCCTAATATCATAGATCTGAGGTGTTCTTAATACAAAATATACAGTATTTGGATAAATGTCCAGGAGAAGGATTGCTGGGTCATAGGGAAGCTCTATATTTAGTCTTTTGAGGAACCACTATACATATTGTTTTCCAGAGTGGTTGAACAAGTTTACATTCCCACCAACAGTGTGGTGTGTTCCCTTTTGGCCACATTCCTACCAGCATCTGTTATTATTTTTCTTGATAATGGCCAATCTAACAGGGGTGGGGTGGAATCTCAATGTTGTTTTGATTTGCATTTTTTTTAGGCCAGCAGTGTCGAACATCCCTTCTTGTGTCTATTAGCCATCTTTATTTCTACTTTGGAGAAGTCTCTCTTTAAGTCTTTAGGCCGCTTATTAATTGGGTTGTTGCTTCTTAGGGTATTTATCTTGGGGATGTTTAATCTTTTGAGTACTAAGGATATTTTAGATATAAGGCCCTTATCTGATGCAAAGCTAGTGATGATCTTCTCCCATTCAGTGAACTTTCTACTTATCTTGCTAGTTGTGTTCTTTGCCATGCAGAAACTCTTCAGTCTGATGCAATCCCATTTATACAGTTTTTCTTTGATTTGTTGTGATTCTGGATATTTACTTAGGAAGGTTGAACTTGTGCCTAGGATTTCTAGTGTTTCCCTTAACCCTTCCTCTAATATTTTCAGGGTATCTGGTCTTACAATGAAGTCTTTGATCCATTAGGAACTGATTCTGGTACATATATAAGGTAATATATAAGGACCCAACTTCAGTTTTTTCTGCACATGTACAGCCAATTCTGCCAGCACCATTTGCTGAAGAGGCTCCTTTTCTTCCATCCCATGTTTTTGGTTCCCTTATCAAATACTAGGTAGCTATAGGTCTATGGGTTCATTTCTGGGTCTTCTATTCTATTCCATTGATCCTTAGGCCTATTTTTGTGCTAGTAACAAGCTGTTTTTATTACTACAACTTTGGAATAGAACTTGAAGCTTGGTGTTGATATTCCTTCAGCACTATTCTTCCTGCTAAAGGTTGTTTTTGCTATTTGGGGTCTTTGACTCCATAGGAATTTTTGGATTGCTTCTTCTACATAATTGAAGAATGTTGTTGGGATTTTGATGGGTATTGCATTGAATTTATAGATAGCTTTGAGAAGTATTGCCATTTCCACAATATTAATCCTTCTAATCCTGGAGAATAGGAGGTTTTCTATTTCCTTAAATCTGCTTTAATTTCCTTTGTCAGAGTTTTGAAGTTTTCATCTTAGAGGTCCTGCAGATATTTGGTTAATTCCTAGTTGTTGTTCTTGTTGTTTTGAGGCTATTATAAATGGAGTTGCTTTTCTGATTTTTGTCTCACTCTTCCCATTGTTGGTATACAGAAAAGTTATTGATTTTTTTTGTGGGCTAATTTTATACACTGTTACTTTTCCAATGTTTCAGATGATCACAAACCAGATCTAACTAAAGCCACCAGTGCAATCAACTTCATTACAACATTGTTTACCATAACTAAGATGCCCCTGAGCCGATGAATGGATCAAGAAAATGTGATAAATACACAATGGAATGTTATGCTTCTTTCAGAAAGAATGACATTGTCCTATTCATAAGGAAATGAAAAGGCTTAGAAAAAAATCTACTTAAGCAAAGTAAGCAAAATCCAAAAAAACATAGGCTGCATGGTTTTGCTGATTTGTAATAATTAGAATGTGTCTATAAATCTACATGTAAACCAAATAGATAGCAAAAGACAAATAATTATTAATGAACACAATTAATTAACAGCACTCTAGTGAGAACAAAGGAGAATATTCTTAGGAGAACATCATAAGGGCTCAATAGTAAGCATTTATGATCATATGCTTATCAAAATGAACTCCAAGAAATGGAAACAAGACGTTTTTAATTGTACTGTTTTCAGTTTTCTTTCCTTTTTTCTTTTTTTCCCCTTTTGTTGCTGCTTATTTCTGTACCATTTGTCTTGCATATAAGTTTACCTGATTTGGAGAAAAGAGGGGAAGCACAGAAACAGTGGGACAAAGGGTAAAGCAATTCAGCAGTGATGCTCACTAGACACTATGTTGGAAATGAACTCCACAACTTGGGCATAGGAAAGGGAATTTAGGAGGAGAAAATCTGGGTGAGATTGAGGGAGTAGGTGACACTGTACAAAAAGAAATGTACTCATTACCTGACTTATGTAACTGTAACCCCTCTGTACATTACCTTTACAATAAACATTTTCAAGAAATAAAAATAAAGTATATGAGGCAATAGGCATTTTAATAGTTTGCCTGAAGCACTTTCTAATGTACATATCTATTAAAAACATCAGATTATGCAATGGAAATATGTGTTCTTTCTTAATTATGCTTTAATAAAGATGGTGAAAATTACAACAAATATCCTAGTCCTGTAACTCTCTCCTCTACTTGCCTCAGGCTTAAAGGACCTTAGTAACTTTGTAAAACCCCTCCTCTACCTCTATCCCTATTCATTTCTCTAAGAAATGATGACACTTATCATAGTTAGCACTTACAGACTTCCTGTGGTGTGATAGTTATTTATAAGAGCTTTTTCTAAAATTAATGACCTGATTTAATTCTCCAAACTTATGTTAAGTGCTATAATCATTTTCATGTTAGAGAGGTAAGGCAGAAAGAAAATAAGAAATATCTAGGTTAACACTCAAATAGTAAGTGCCCAATTAATTCATATTGAATGATTATCATGCTTTCATAAACATCAGGATCATGAGGAGATGGCATATAAAACATACATTCCATGACTGCTGTCTGGTGCTTCAAGCAATACATCTAGAATTTGACTTTCAGTCTATTTCTCCCAGCATCACTGATTTTTTTTTTTTTTTTTTTTTTTTTTTTTTTTTGCCGGTCATGGGGCCTGAACTCTGGGCCTGGGCGCTGTCCTTCAGCTCTTCAGCTCAAGGCTAGTGCTCTACCACTGGAGCCACAGCGCCACTTCTGGCTTTTTCTGTTTATGTGGTGCTGAGGAATCGAACCCAGGGCCTATGCTTGCAAGGCATGCACTCTACCGCTGAGCCACCTTCCCAGCCCCAGCATCACTGATTCTTATATAAATAGAGTACACCCAGTGCATCACTCTTATACAGCTTTCAGAGTAACTAACTAAAACATAATGTCCCAATTTTTGTTGATGGCCTCTGTTGCTTTAGGATAAACCACATTTCTTCATATGCCATACAAAACCTTCCACTAAAGAGCTCCTGACAACTCTTCAGATTCTCTTCTCTCTGCCCACTCCTTCTCACAATTTTTTAATTTAATTTGGTTGTAAAGATGCTGTATAGAGGGGTTACAGTTACATGAGTAAGGTAATGAGTACATTTCTTGTCGAGCATTTTTACCCCCTCCTTGTTGCTCTCCCACCATCCCTTCCCTCCCTCACCTCCCTCACTCATCCCCTCCCCAAAGTTGTAAATTTCATATCTAATATAGTGTGTTGTGGGTCACAGTTTTTTAAAGCTATGTGTTAAGTTAGTCTTTCATCCAACCACTGTTGACAAGGTTTTTATTTACACTCAACACTATGATAAGTGCAGATAAAGTCCAAAATACAGAGTATTTTCCTTCAAATTACTGGATCTGGTGCAGAAAAAATTTAAATCATCGTTGCCAAAGTACCATGAAAGTAGAGAGAAAGAGCGTTTACGGCCTTCTAGGAGTCAGAGAAAGCCTATTGAGGAGCTAGCATTTAAGACTTAACTTTAAATAAAAGGTTACCATGTAGCTAAAGAGAGGGAGGAACCCTTCAAGTTGAGAGATTTGGATTGTACAGGAATCAGGAAATACATATTCCAGAGCCTATTCTTAGTTCTGTGATTCCAAGATGAAACTGAAAAGGTGAGAAGTAGTTGGAAGAGGTGTTGTGGCTCAAGCGTAGAGTGCTTGCCTTGAGCTGAAGAGCTGAGGGACAGTGCTCAGGCCCAGAGTTCAAGCCCCATAACCGACAAAAAAAGTAGTTATTGGTTGAAGCTAGATAGGAAAACAAGGGTTAAGAATTGGATAATGAGGTTTCAGAAATCCAACACGACTTCCAAGAATCTCAGTATTATCTGGTTTTCTTTTGCTCTAGTCTCTTGTACCTTATATTTGGTAGTATCTATGAAAATGATGAGATATCACTTCAGAGCCAATTAATTCCATTACCCAAAAAGAGGTAATATTGTGTGGTGAAATATATTTTGTTGACCAAACAGAAATCTAGTAGCCCTGTTGTAAACTGCATGGGAAGAAAGAATGTGGTAGAAAACTGGAGGTAGTCTTAAGATGCTAGAATGTTTGAGGCAATAAGCTAGCAGTAAAGCAAAGCTTCAGCTTTGTCTATGTAAGGAAATTAATCATGCCAACAACCTGAATGAGTTTATAAGACCCCAAGACCACTATGAGAATTGTAGCTCAAACCCACACTTTGATTTCAGCCTGGTAAGAACTTGAGGAAAGGGCCCAACTAATCTATACCTAGACTCTTAACCCACAAAAAATAGCGAGTTCATAAATTGTGTTGATTATAGGAGAAATGCAGTTATAATTTAATAATCAATAAAATTAAAATTATATAGCCATAAAAAAGATGTAAGCACACAGACAGAAGTAATTGTTAGCAAACCACACAGAACAAAGAACTTTAGATTTTGTCCAGTGCTATTTTGTATAATCATTGACTTGGGGTTTAGTTCATTCATTTATAGGATAAGATCTTGAAACCACAAGGTTTTTGATTTGTTTTGTTTAGTTTTTCACTACAAAACAAACTCCCAGAAAGGCTTCCTAGCTTTCTGATTTTTCATTGGAGGTTTCAAAACTGAGCCACACTCTGTCTTAGCATTTCACTTATTCTAATATATATATTGTGCTATTTCATTTTTTTAAAAAAATGATAGAGAATATATGTGTAGCTTTTGCTACTCACCAGGCTTTATATCAAGTAACTCTTGATAGTTTTATACCTATAGGGCAGAATACATCAAAGGGATGATCCACTCTGTAACTCCAGACATATTTTACACTGTCATAAGGAGGCATTTGCAGCAGCATATGCCAATACTAAGGTTATACTCAAGGTCTTAAAGTATATTTAGACTTTCTAAATGAAATTGAGTTTTCTATGTCTACTACCTTTGCATGTGGAAAATATTTTATTTTGGCATGGGATGTAGGTAATTTAGTGTTGATAGTAATAACAGAAACTGTCTTTCTGCAGGTCAGAGATAAATGTGAGGCTAAAATTCACAAAAGAAAAAGAAGAAGAAGAAGAAGAAGAAGAAGAAGAAGAAGAAGAAGAAGAAGAAGAAGAAGAAGAAGAAGAAGAAGAAGAAGAAGAAGAAGAAGAAGAGGAGGAGGAGGAGGAGGAGGAGGAGGAGGAGGAGGAGGAGGAGGAGGAGGAGGAGGAGGAGGAGGAGGAGGAGGAGGAGGAGGAGGAGGAGGAGGAGGAGGAGGAGGAGGAGGAGGAGGAGGAGGAGGAGGAAAAAGAAACAATATTATTACCAGTATTGTATTTGAGTACAAATCATTCGTTTTATAGACAACCAGAAGCTTTGCATCTTAATATATAGCCAATCTGATCCTGAACTACAGTCTTCTATGAAGGCAGAACAGTTTTTCATAGTAGAATGTTAAGAAAAATGGACTCTTATCAAGAGTAAATTTGAAGGATTATTATCAGCCAAATTACAACTTTACTGAGAAAAGAATGATTACATTGTGTAAATTTAGCTAATTAGTGAGAGTTTTTTTGAGAGTTTTACTGCTTCATAGAGAATAAGATAATCTTACCAATGAAGAAATTTTTTCTAAATAGACATACAAACTTCTTTTCCTACCTATATTATTATTATTATTATTATTATTATTATTATTATTATTATTATTATTATTTTGTCAGTTGTGGGGCTTAAACTTGGGCCTGAGTGCTGTCCCTGAGCTCCTTGCTCAAGGCCAGCACTTTACCACTTTGAACCACAGTTCCACTTCCAGTTTCCTAGTGGTTAATTGGAGATATGAGTCTCACACTTTCCTGCCCTGGCTGGCTTTGAACCACATTCCTCCAGATCTCAGCCTCCTGAGTAGCTAAGCATGGGCCACCAGTGCATGGCTTCTACCAGTTGTTTTAGTGAGGACCTGACCAAGATGGCAGAGATGAAAATGGAGCTTCAATATTCTTCTTTTACATCTGTCCTTGAAGTTTACATTGCTCTGGGAATTCACAGATAAGGTTTTTTAAATGAATAATTATGTAGAGTCTTTTGACTCCACTGCTTTCCAAAGTGTTTGAACAAGTTTACACTCCCACCAACAATGTAATAAGGTTCCCTTTTGGCCACATCCCCTCCAATATCTGTTGTTATTAGAGTTCTTGATTATAGCCATTCTAACTGGGGTGAGGTGGAATCTCAATGTTGTTTTGATTTCCATTTCTTTTATGGCTAGAGAATTTGAGCATTTCTTCAAGTGTCTCTTGGCCATTCTTATTTCCTCTTCAGAGAAGTTTCTCTGTAAGTCTTTAGCCCAATTATTTATTGGGCAGTTGTTTCTTTGAGGACTTGTTGGGGGATTTAATTTTTTGAGTTGAAGGTATATTTTAGATATGAGACCCTGTCCATTGTATGGCTAGTGAAGATCTTCTCCCAATCCATAGGCTTTCTATTGGTCTTGCTAGCTATGGTCTTTGTCATGCAGAAGCTCTGCAGTTTCATGCAATCCTGTTTGTCCAACCTTTCTTTGATTTGTTCTGTTTCTGGATCTCTATTAAGAAAACCCCAAGATAAGTATTCCAATGTTTTTTTCTTTCTTGCAATTATTTCTAACATATTTATAAGATGATTCCTTTGTTGCTTTGTATGTCCCTCCATTAGAAAGAATGACATCACCCCTTTTGTTAGGAAATGGAAAGACTTAAGTGAAGTAAGCCAGGCCCAAAGGAACATAGGTCCCATGGTTTCCCTTATTTGCAGTAACTAGTATATGGCTAGTACAAGCAGAAAAGTTCAAAAGCTATGTACATATGACCATATAAGATGAGGTTAAGGGCTGGGAAGGTGGCTCAGTGGTAGAGCGCTTGCCTTGCATGCTCGAGGCCCTGGGTTCGATTCCTTAGCACCACATAAGCAAAAAGAAAAAAGCCAGAAGTGGCGCTGTGGCTCAAGTGGTAGAGCACTAGCCTTGAGCTGAAGAGCTGAGGGACAGTGCCCAGGCCCAGAGTTCAGGCCCCACGACTGGAAAAAAAAAAAAAGATGAGGTTAACCAAAATGAACCCCAAGATAGGGACACAAGTGGTTTTTTTTTCTTTCTTGCTATTGTTTTTAATGTATTTATAATGTACTATGTGATTTTTTTTGTTTCTTTGGTACGTTCCTCTCCCACGGTATAACCCCTGTTTTCACTGTATTTAATTCCTGTGCCCTGTACTGTGTAATGTACTCATTACCTTATTCATGTTACTGTAACCCCTCTGTACAGTATCTTAAAACTTTTGGTTTATTTACATCACATTTCCAATGACCATATAACATCATCATTGTCTTATGGCAATATTATGCTTGACAGATAAAATTTTAAATCAAAATCAAGTTTGAATACGCATGCCCTAATTACAAGAGTGGGAATTAACTTCATGACACAGTGTTCTATTAGCAATTCATTATGCTATTGTTGCTGGTGGACACTTACAAATATCACTTAATCGAGTCCACACGAAGTTATCATAATTGCATTGTGATTAAAGAATGGTACAAATTTCTCAGTTTAAAATTCTCACTAGAAAGTATGTGTTTTGTTTCTTTGTAGGGATTTGGGCTCTTTTTCATCTTGTTACCTTATTGATAAATTCTGTGCTGTCTGATATCATGATAGCATTTTCGTGTCAGGAAATCAAATGGGTCTTCCTACCAACAGTAGTGAAGTCTTAGTCTGTAAGACTTTGCATGGGAATAGAGGTGACAAGAAGAGGCGACAAGGAGGAGCTGCCTGAGCAGGTAGCCTCAGGGCCAAAAGTTTGATTGCAAATGACTGCCTCAGCCCATGGACAGCAGGACATTGAGTAACTGCCCACAAGACAGAAGGTGAATCAAGGCTGATCTCACATACTAAGCTCTCTATGCCTACTGGGCATATAAGTTTTTAAATATATATGTATATATATATATATATATTATGGTAAAGATACTTTACAGAGGGGTTACAGTTACATGAATAAGGTAATGAGTACATTTCCTACCCAGCATTGTTACCCCCTCTTTTGTTTTTCTCCTACCATTCATCCCCCCCCCACCTCCTCAATTCCTCCCTCCAGGCCCCAAAGATGTAAAGTTTGTTTTCACTATAGTGTCTTGTACATCTCATTGATACAATGGGTCAACCTGTATCCTTATTTCAGCTTTTTGTTATTTCCCTTCTCCTCCTCAAATTAGAAAAATGTATATATACAAGATGCAGGGCACCAGAATCAAATACAGTGAAAACAGGGGTTATACTATGGGGGAGAACATACAAGAGAAATGAAAAAAATCACATAATACATTATAAGTATACATTTAAAACAACAGCAACCAAGATCTTGGGTTTCATTTCACTTAGCATCATCTTATATGGTCATGTATACATAGCTTTTGACCTGTTCTGCTTGTCCTAGGCATATACTAGTTATTGCGGATAAGAGAAACTATGGAACCTATATTTCTTTGAGCCTAGCTTACTTCATTTAATATAATAGGGCTCCCCTTTGACCTAGCAATCCCTCTTTTGGGCATTTACCCAAATGATCACAAACAAGGCCATACCAAAGCCACCAGCACAACTAACTATACTTATCGCAACATTATTCACAATATCAAAGATATGGAACCAACCCAGATGCCCCTCAGAAAATGAATGGATCAAGAAAATGTGACACACACACACACACACACACACACACACACACACACACACACACACACACACACACACACTGAAATTCTATGCCTCCATCAGAAAGAATGACACTGCCCCATTTGTTAGGAAATGGAAAGACTTGGGCATATGAATTTTGGAGTCACCGGACTGAGGGCTTGGGAATTTCATCATCTTTGAGAAGTCTGTCCTAAACAGAGCTTCCTGTAGGCCATAGATCAATGTTTCCAGCTGTTTTCTATAGAAATAACCTTAGAATGAAAGATAATCTCCTAAAAGTCACATAGCAACTTCAATTTATCCTTAGGTCTATCTCAGTTTATTTCCTAAATGTTCTAGTCCAGGTCACAAGAGTCTTTATGTAAGGTAGTTTGGGAAGGGCATAACAGTTAAAGTAATCAAGTCTTCCATGTGCCTTCCTTGTATGTAGTAGCTTTGGAAGCTAAGTTTAAATGCCTGAACTTCATGTATATGGTTTAACATTATATTATCACTAAGTATTTGAAAAAATAGCATTTTCCCACTTCTTGCCTCTGTAATCTTTCAGAGAACAGAAGGGGATATGCACATGCATATTCCAGAGTAATAGAATTGTTTCTCTCTTGCTACCCATATTGCACTTATATTTTCATGGGTATTTTCAAATATATATTGAGAGTTAGGGAAGCGTGTGTGTGTGTGTGTGTGTGTGTGTGTGTGTGTGTGTGTGTGTGTGTGTGTGTGTGTGTGTGTGTGTGTGTGAATGTGTGTGGGGGGATGGTAAAGAGATGGGAAAATGAAAGAGTGGAAGAAAGGAAGAAAAAAGAAAAGAAGGAAGAAAGGAAGGATAGAAAAACAAAGGGAGGAAGGTAGGAAAGGAGGAAGGGAGGGAGAAAGGGAGAGAGGGAGCAAGAAAAGGAAGAAAGGAAAGAAGGGCGGAAGGATGGGAGGGAGGAAGGGAGGAAGGGATGATGAGAGAAGGAAGGAAGATTCTATGGAACTTTACTTCATTCTATTTCTCTTCCCCAAATACTATAGCTGTCTTAATATGAAGAGTATGTGGCTAAATCTAATGACAGTTTCTTCTTTTTATTATGCTGTTAATGTTGTTAACAGGTAAACTTTGTGGATAAAAAATGAACAGTCAAATCCTTGGTAGCTAAACTGGTGGTAACACTAAATTCTGATAGTAAGAGGTAGTTTTTTTCTTGAATTCTGATTATAACTATAATGTATGCAAAACTGTTTTGGATATATACCATATGCAATTCTTCAGGATCTTGTGATTTGATAAATGCTTGATTATAGGACAGAATCCCCGGGTACTACCCTTAATAATTTCAAATAGCAGTGCTGAAAGAATGTGTCTATGTGCTTTGAAAGTAATAGAAATTGTTTGGAAATAATAGGAGTTGCATAATACAGACACATTAATGAATAGTGCAGTATCTCGTCGCTTGTTGAGTTAGCACTCCTTTCAACCTCTAGGTGGCAGCAGAGCATATCCGAACAGGTGGAAGCTTGTGGCCAGCGACCAGGGAATCTGGGGTATCAGGACAGGAGAACCCATCTATAATGTAGAAGCCAAGGGCACTCACTGTTGAAGACTGAGGAACTGACCAAAGTCACAAAGCTAAAAAATCCTGTAGATGAGCCACAGTTAAGCCTGAAATCAATCACATACAAGCAGGTTTGGGATTCTGAGTGGAACTGCAGATTTATTTAACAATTATGAACATCGATAGACACATCCCAGGTCTCTAAGGAGTTTGTTTAGAACACCTCAGTGCATCTTTTCTCCTTTGTCTGAGACCCTGGATCAGAAGCAAGCAGGGCTGGGTGTATACTATGGTTTGAAACAGGGGATAATGTAAGCCTCCGTTTTCTCATTTAGAACAAAGAATTCTCCAGGGTTCTTTCACCTTCAAATGTTAGGACTCTTTTTTTTTTTAAATTGTGAAAATACCGTACAGAGGGGTTACAATTACATGGGCAAGGAAATGAGTACATTTCTTATCAAGCATTGTTGCCTCCTCTTTTGTTTCTCCTTCCCATCCCTTCCCATCTCCCCCCCCCCCCCCCCCCCCCCCCCCCCGCCAAAGTTGTAAAGTTCGTTTTTCAACATAACGACTTGTTCATCTCATTGTTACAATGGATCCACCTGCATCCCTATTTAAACGATTTGTTTTTTCCCTTTCCCTCCACAGATTATACCAACATCAAATACAGTGAAAGCAGGGGTTATACCATGGGGGAGGGACATACAAAGAAACATAGGTCCCATGGTTTCCCTTATTTGCAATAACTAGTATATGTCTGAGACAAGCAGAAAAGGTCAGATAAGTTGATGTTAGGTAAAATGAACCCCAAGATAAGTATTCAAATATTTTTTTTCTTTCATGCAATTTTTTCTAACATATTTATAAGATAATTTCTTTGTTGCTTTGTATGTCCCTCCCCAATAGTATGTTAGGACTCTTCTAGTCTTCGCTACCACTTGCTGATACTTGGATGTCTCTTGATTATTAGTAGTCACAATTTTACATTCACTGTTTTCATCTGGTTGTTTTCCTGGTCTTTACCTTGTTCCATCAACCTGTTTTATCTTTGATCTGTGATTAGGCCTGATTTGCTTTGGTGGTTGTGTTTTGCGCTCTCCTCTCTCTCCACTCTCCTCCCCTCCATCCCTCCCTCCCTCCCCTCCTCTTGCTTGCTTGCTCTCTGTCTCTGTCTCTGTCTCTCTCTGCTTGCTCTCTCACTGGCTGGCTTTCTCTCTCTGCCACCCTCCTCTCTCTTGCCCTCCCCCTTTTCCTGTGCTACTTAAGTGAGGCCTGTCACAAGCTTGGGTTAGTTGACTTCTATCCATTTCAGCTGTGATCTTTCCCACCCAAATTAATTCCAGAGTTTAGAGTTCTTAACTTTAAAGGAGAACAATATAAAAAGGTGGTTTTTTTAAAGGTTGAGCTGAAAATTACAAAAAGTAATGAAACTTACAGGCAGCTGGCTTCTTGTTATTTAATGTGAGTAAATTGTGCAAATCAATTGAGCACTGTATAAGAATATTCAGCATTTATTGCAAATGCTTGGGATTAACTGAAAAAAAAACACATTTGAGGAAACAAATACTTGAATTTAAGCAAAGATTATTTATCAGTTTTCATATCTTTAAATTAGACTGTCATACATCTTCTTTTTCCTAAGAATAGCAACATCTATTAAGAAACAATAAAATATATGGAATTTTAATTTCATACAAAGCCCTGACAATGAGGACAATGTCTCTTCATTCATAATTCCCTATGGGAGACCCACAGCTTTCAAATCAGTGTGTCCTTGTCATGCTCTGGCTCTGTTGTGGTGTAGCATTTCCTACATGTCTTTCAGCTTATACTCATTGTCATATCTGCATCTTTCAAATCTGGTATCACTAGGGGGAAACGAAACTACAAGGATAACGTAGCCCTATACATGGTGCACCGGGTACACTTCTTCAATTGTGTTAATGATTATTGTAATGCTTATTACAAAGAATGTCCTCATATATAAGGTAGTTTGGAAGGGTCTTAAGGCCAAGTTTCCAACGTACCTTCCTTATATTCAATATTTTCTCAAAGCCAGATTGTCTTCTGGAAAAATAAAAACAACCACTAGATTTTGTGGTTAAAGTAGGCTTGGATTCATGCAGCCACGCTTATAGTCTGAGAGATATTTGGGGAAGCTCTTCATCCTCTCTGAGCCTTATTTCTCCTTCTTCTGTAAAAATCAGAGCAGTACATAATGACTATGGACTTGAGGGCTGGATAATTCTTTGTGGAAAAGGATCCCTCTGCTTGGTAAGGTGTTCAGCAGTGCCGAGTCACTGTGCAGTAGTTGCTAGTCGTACGTCTCAAGTCACTGTGACCTGAAATGTCTCCAGACATCACCACCCTGTAAGGCAACACTGCCCTTGGTTGACAATATTTTGAAGCATCTGAAATATGGAAATAAGGGCTGATCGATTGCTGCTTCCCTTTTCGATAACACATCCAACTCTGTTGTAAGTGGATATTTGGATGTTGACAATAAATTACACCAAGAAATGAGTCAGGAGCCAAGAGCTTGGCGATCATTAGAAGGAATTTAAGGGGTCATTGAGCTGGAATCAGGCATGGAAGCAAGATGAATAATGAATGTGCATGACCTATATTAGAGTGTGACACCAAACATCTGAAATCTCCATCTACCTGTCCTTCTTAGATAGAGGTGAGGAATCTTTATTGCTTATTTTCCGTATTCTGATCAAGCATTTAATCTTGGGAGACCAGGAGTAATGCAGACATGTAGGATTGGCCAGTGACATTGTTGGGAAGTTTCTAAGAATGATAAACAAAGAAACAAACAAAGGGAAGAACCAGAGCCATCAAGGAGACTGCTATCTTGAGAGAAATGCCTATTGTGAGCCAGGATCTGTTTTTCTTCCAGCCAGATCTTACAAATGTCTCCCAAGGGAAGGTTTCCACTTTCAATTGTCTCTTCTCTGTTGTTGTTTTATTGTGTAACATGCAATATTTCACTATGATTTACAATGCAGTATATGAAATATTAGTTAAGAAATCCAGAAATCTGGGCCCATATTTTCCTGTGCAACAATAAATATTGCCTTAGAAATCTTTGTGGCAACACACTATATACTCTGAGTATTGCTCGATGTAGTGTGGACAGTTCAATAAATTAGCTTGAAAGGGAAAGGGTAGTAAATGTGAGTCATTGCACCACATGCCACTATAAACAAACTGGGCTAGGCCCAGCGACATTTTGAAGTCATTCAGAAGTGTACTGTGAGGTCACCTGCCCCACTAGATGCATATTCTTATTAATGGTTTCTCTGCATTTTTCCTTGTTTTTTTTTTTTTGAAAGAAACTTGGAAAGAAATGAAGGAGTAGAGGTGGATGGGAGGAAGTGTCAGCACTGGCAATTAAATTTATTAACTCAATTACCTGGGGTACTAATAAAAGCTATAATCATGAGGCCATCTAAAAGGCATTAGCTGTTTTACTGCTAATGGGGCCCTTGCCAACAGGAAATGGAACCAGATGCTCTTGGTGGGCGCCAGCAGCTGTTTGGTAGCAGAAAATCAAATAGCTTGGACTGTGGTAGGGCATCTGCACTAATGACAAAAATGCTTTGTATTCATAGAGTGTCTCCATTCAAGAAATACCAATGCATACTTTGCAAAAAAAAAATGAACACATGAGTCCTTATGGGGCTTCCCATGGGAGAGGCCCATAAAGGTAGGATGAGGATTTTATGGAAGGAAAAAAAAAAAAGCTATGAACTAGGCCTCCCAGGGATGTGCCTTTCCAGGCTATCTGTGACAGAATGAGCTGTAAAACCCTTCTGAGTATGTGCTGGGTTTGTCTTCTCCTTCCAGCTCTCTAGCTGTGGCTGCTCTAGAAGTTTTAGTGCCATCTTTAAATCTGTCAACCTAAGTATCCAGTGAGCTGCTTAAGAGGAGACGTCGACTTTGTACTTTTGACATATGAAATAATTTATTATTTTATGAATGATTTTATGCTGGTCCTTGCATATGTAGATGTGAGAGATGACATCTGAATAGTGAAATCGTATATTAATTTACATGCAGATATTAAAAATGAGCTAAGTGTTCAACCCTAGTTTGAAGAGAAAAATCAAAGAAAATAGTGCTGTCCTAGAGTTCTCAGGACAGCCCTATGGGACCGTTTGAGATAGGCACACTATCTAATATATGTATGGACATTTAGGAAAGAATTTGTGTGATTCATGAAAAACAGAGCAAAGAGAGAGCATAAGAAAGAGAAAAAAAGGCTATCCAGGTAAAGAGATGCCTGGCAGTCTAAAGCAGTTTTGTTTCAATGAGAAGTTAGAAGGCAAAACCAAGGTTGAACAAAGGGAGATGAGTAAAGGAATTATTGATAGGACTATATTATTACAGGCATATGAAGAACTTCAGATTATCTAGTGATTTAACAAAACAGCCAGTCAGTTTAGAGATACATGTTTTTCATAGCGTTAATCACAATGGCTCACTTATGGAATCAGCCTAGTAGCTCATTAATGAATAAACAAATAGAAATACAAGGTCATGAAAGTTGAGAGCGGGTAATGAGTGAAATATAAAGGAAGAAGGGACAAGGGAGAAGAGAAAAGGACGAGAGAAGAATGAGCAGGCAGGAGACTGTGATGGAAATAATTTCATGCACATATCAAAATGCCGTACAGTTAATATACACTGATACAAAGATTTCAGGTAATTTGTGGAGATCACTTGACCCCAAGAACTCATCCTGTGGGAATGGGAGGAGTGGGAGTAGAGGGGCTGAAGTAATTCAGAACTGAGCAGATGAGAATAGGACTGTGTAAGAAATCATGGAAGGGTTTTAGAAATAAACAGCACACAGGATCCTCAGGACTTCATAATTGTTGAGGGCAGTGAATACATTGACCTCAGTTTCTGCCAGAGTTAGTCGATTTCAGACTCTGTCTTACTCTGGAGTGTATCCTGAAGAACTAATCCAAGGTGACTGCATATGGCAATGTTCTGCATCTTTGGCGTATTTTCTGCTCTGTTATTTCCCTATAGCATGGTGTAGCTAGCCAAAATGGATCTCCAATTGTTGTATTTACAAGGTCAAGAAAACATTAGCTTTCTGTTTCTTGTAAACAGCAGTTTCCCTGTGATAGCTAGTCGTTATATTAGCTTTACAGGTTGTTTAAACTGCTAAACAGATTTATAGGTATAAATAATTTCCTACTGTGGAGTCTCTGTGATGATTATTCTAACAGGACAATAGAAGAAAGATAATAATACACTGGGATGAAAAGTAGAGAAAATCTGTCAGTTTAAAAGGTAGCAATTAATTTAATTGGCAATGAATGTGTGTGTGTGTGTGTGTGTGTGTGTGTGTGTGTGTGTGTGTGTGTATGTGTGAGTATGTCTGTGTGTTGCATACATACTATCATTGGAGCTTTCTCTTTTTTTGTTCTGCTCCAGACCAGTGTTCTACAATTTCAACCACATATTTACTTCTGGATTTTTTTGGTGCTTGATTGGAGATGAGTGTCTCTCAGATTCGTCCACTCTTGCTGGTTTTGAACATTGATTCTCAGATGTCAGCCTCCTGAGAAGCTAGGATTATACCATGAGCCAGCAGTATGTGGCTCAAAATGGCAAATTATATTCACTGATTTGTAGTGAGATGAAGTTGGATGTTTTAAATATGTTATGGTGGGTTTTTTAAAAAAATAATTTTAATATTTATTTATGATTTTATCTATAATGTTAATTTTTTATTGTATACAGAGCTTTAATAAATCATGGCCCTTCATCATAAGCCTCTTAATAGAATATGTCAAAGGTGATAAGATTCTAGCTCATTGTCTAACATTTCTTCTACTTAAAGTTCCCTGTGGCATTGAAGAAGGCAAGTGCCCTGTTTAGGAAGGTCTGGATGCTAGTCACTTGGGAGGAATTGCTGCTTGCCTCTGGTAGCTGAGAATGGATGCTGGCTAACAGCCAATAGGAAAATGAAGACTTACATCCTACAACCAAATAAAACTATATTATGTCAACATCTCTGTGGTGTTGGAAGAGGACCCTGAGCTACAGAGCACAGCCAATATGACAAATTGATAGTGGTCTTGTGGGAACTTGAATAAAGGTTTTGTTTTGTTTCAACTTCTACCTTAGAAGATAAATGGCTCTTGTATTAGTCTGCAATGTTTGTCATGATTTGTTATGCAGCCATAGATAACTAATATAGTGTTGCTTAAATAAAACATATTTTGTGTAATTTTCTGTTTTAATTTTGTAGAAATACATTCTGTATCAAGATTATTAAATAATCCCCAGCTAGTCAGAATAAATACAGAGTATTCATTAGTAGAGAATTTGGGCATGGTAGCTTATGCCCCAAATCGTAGCACTTAGAAAGCAGAGATCTGGAGGATTGTAGTTCAAAGTTGGTCCAGACATAAAGTCCTCAAGACCCCATCTCAACCAACAAGTCATACTTCATAGCATGAGCCTGTGGTTCCACCTGCTTGAGAGACATGGGTAGGAGGACCAGTCAGAATAAGCCCTGAGCAAAAAATGTGAGCTCTTATCAGAAAAAACTATGGAACATCAAAAAGGGGTTGAGGTAAGGTTTGAATTATAGAACCACTTACCTACTAAGCAAATGCAAAGCCTAGATTTCAAACACAGCCTAGATTTCAAACATCAATGGAAAACAACAAAAAAAGTAATTTACAGAAATGTCCATATGACTGTTCTGTCCAGCAGATCCTGGAGTGACTGATGAAGAAATGTCCTTCAGTGATATCTCATTTAATAATTTTAGTAGTAACTAAATAATAATCCAATACCACCATGGAGTAAGGAATGGGTTAACTAACAGGCATGGTTAAAGCACAGGTGTCTCTCCACCCTCTGCTTTTATAGGATCAGATTGTCCAGGCGGGCTAGATGAATTGAATTAAGGGAAAATAAACAGAAAGGCCACATTACAAGTGGTAGATGACAGGCTATCAGGAAGCACAGAGGTAGATAGTTTTAAGTAACAGATCCAAGATGCCAGGAATTACTGAGCTAAGTAAATACAAGGATACCTCCTCCCCTTTGAGAGGATGACTGAAGAAAGTCAAGCACTCACCCACACAATCAGGGTTTTCCACTGGTGTCATTCAAACACCAGTGAAATCTCCTGCAGCCAAGCACTGTTTTACAGGGCTTGGGGCTTCCCACATCCATATCTTACATGGGTTCATGTAAGATTCATTCACTTACCTAACAACACCTTGACCTCTTTAATAACAACTTTCTGTGAGGTACATGACAAATAAGCCAATGATTCTTTGAGAGATTCTTTGAGAGATTCTTGTACTTTGTTGAAGACAAATGTTGAATTATAATAAAATTGTCTCTGTAATGGAGGGAAAAGTACAATGCTGGCAACGTGCAAGGTTTATTAAGAATGTATAAGAAAAGACAGTATTTAAAGAGGTTACACCACAGAAAGACTTTTAAAAAATATATTCTTGACCTATGCCACAAGATGTGTTTGTCAGGCAAAAGTGGGGAAAGGAAGATAGTCCAGGAAAAAAAATTCCAGTGCTATCAAGACATTTCAAATAGGTTTAAGTTCGTTGCTGGCTTTATTACTTTTACCTGAACACTTAGCACTGGGCTGCCCCAAATGAGTCTTTAATATATCTAGAATTCATAAAAGGAGTATATGTAATCATGCAGATATAATGAGAATTTTTCAGGGAACACAAAGTTGCAAATGCAGCATATGATGGTCTGCTTATGGCTGTGTGGCCAGAAGCAGCATCAGGAGTTGAAGGGATACTTTATGTTGGCCCACACATTGATATTGTCAGATCTTCACAGAACAAGGGGTCACTATTTGGACTGCAGAATGTAGTTGCTTCCTTCTGTTTAATGTAATAATGTTTAAATGCTAATATATTTAGCTTTTGTAATTTAAATTAAAAGATTTTTCCAAATAGTAACTCAAACACATAAACTGAATGGTACAGCTTTAAAAGCATTGGTAGGATTATGAATGTATCCATGAGGTATGAGCAAAGGTCACACAACAAAGGTGGACTCTTGCACCATGAAGCAGAATTTATTCTTTAGTATTTTTTATACCACACTGAAGGATTTCATGATCTCTATTATCTCAGTATGTTACTAGGATATAATTTGTACTGGAATTTAGTGTTTGTGTCCTCCAAAAGGTGTCCCTGCACAGAACTCTGGCCACAATTTATCAATATCTGTTTCCTAAACCTGGAGTTCAGAAACTCTGGGACTATAATATGTTATGAAAACAAAGTTGAGTAAAGCCAATGATGATAGAATTCCCTCTTTCATGCAACTCTAGAAATTGATTTGTGAATAAAATTCATTGCTAAATAAAACTTCAAACAATGCTTAATGGCCAGAATTGCTCATAATGAGATAAACATTGCTTGTTTTAGATCTAGAAGAAAATAATATTTCAGACACATAAATGAATACACAGATACAATAAATATAGAAACTAGAAGAAGATTTTATTGAGTCAATATCATTAAAACAATTCAACAATCATTTTTACAGTCCTTCATGACCCCATGAAACACTCCTAGACTTTCAGCACTCACTGGTAATAAAGATATGTTTGCATTTTGTACTCATTGTTGCAGACATTATATACTGGAAAAAATTTAAATTTCCATAAAATTGCACCAAATTTAGGGCCTGCTCTAACAGGATAACAAAGTATGATCAATGCTTTCTCAAATGTAGCAATAGTAGTCTCATGTTTATTATTCTTAGAAAGAGATCATTGCATCCCTTGTTCATTAATCATTTCATTGAAAAAGAAATGTTAAACTATAGCAGTGTATACATGTATGTTTGCACAATTACATGGTTATTAAACACCTCAGTCTTATGGAGGTAAAGTAACTTAGTATTGGGTGATGGGTTTGCACTGGTGCCCTGTCTATTTGCTCTCTGATTCTTATCTGAAAGATTGTCTCTTACTTGGTTAATTAGCATTACTGTGAAGTACCTGAATCGAGGCTGACAAGTTTGTTGAAATGAGATGGCCTATATGTTATAAAGATCTATGACAATGCAATGAACGACAATCGATTAAATGCCAACATTTACACAAGGAATTAGCTGGTTATTTGAAAATGTTACTGAGTTAATACTTTATAGAGTTCATGACCATTAGCATTCATGTTCTCATAATCATACATATACATACGATAGAAAATATAAGATAATATAATATAAGAAAATATAAGTATGAAGATCAATAGTTTTGCTCCTTCAAGTTTCTTATGTTTTTGATTCTTTGCAATAAACATGCATCCTTTTTATTTGCTTACCTTAACTGATAAGTAATCGATAGGAAGCTACAAAGATCCAAAAAACCAAGAAATTTTAAAGATATATATATTAAACTAAATCGGATAATACCCATGTTTCTGAAGTATGTAAAAACTTCTTGAATACATTTTATCAGTTGTGGTTGGCCTCTGTTCAATTGCCATATTTTGAATATGACAAACTACTGTTTTAACCGGTAGAATTTTGTGATGTCTAATGATAGCCTCCAAGATGACAAGTGACATTTCCTGTTTAATCTTGAAGAGGATAAATTCTGAGTGAAAATTGCTAGAATTCAAGCCCATTTCAGAGGGCATTAATACATTATGCAACAAGTTCCTATAAACTTTTTGACTGAATAAATAAGGGACAAAACAAAAAGTATTTGTAGCAGGGTGAATTTGAATACATACATAGTATTGTTAGTGTTAGTATTTGAAATGAAAAGCATAATGGAAAATGAAAGTTTTGTTTTTAAATGAAAAGACTATATAGAAGCCAAGTACCTGAAAATGTTCTTGAAGAAAATGAAATATTTTAAACAAGTGTTTGTTTTAATGGACTACATTGGACATTTATCTGACATAGATTTTACTGCATTTACTTATATTTTCTGTGCCTTTTTGGGGGAAGAAAACTATTGATCTTCATATATTGGTGATTGTTGTTTTGGTATTATATGATTTAAGAATCTGATTGAAAAAATGTCATCTTGACTGTCACATATCATTAATTCTATGACATATTAACATAAGGTTGTTTATTGAGGAGAAGTATAATGGGAGGAAAGGGTTATTATCATCTTTCCTTGATTGTGAGTGTCGGGTAAAGGTCTGGGGATGCAGCTGAGGAACAGACATTTACCTAACATGGGAGAGGCACTAAGTTCCATTCCTTGCACTAATAACACACTGAGAAATAAAACGAAAATAAGGAATGTGGTTTGCACCTCAGAATCTATCTTTTCTTAAGTAATCTCACAAGAATCTCTCAAGATTCCCCATAGAATTTTTAAAGATTATTTTATTATTGTTTTAGAGGTGATATACAACAAGGTTATCTTCACATTCTTCAGGTAATAAATAAATACATTTCTTTCCTTTTGCTCATCTGTTCCCTTTCTAGAGAATCTTGAATACAGATAAAAGGGGATGTGATACGGTGTCAAAACGACTTACTTCTTAATAAAATTTCTTTTTTATTTTTCTAGTCCTAGAGTCCAGTAAGACTCTGTTTCCTCCATCATCAGTAAAACAGCCATTTCAAAAACACAGTGGTTATTTATTGAAGAAAATCTCTGTTATAAAAGCTCAATAACTTGAAAATAAAAACAGACTTAGGGACATTTCAATGCAAGGTTTTCTCCTAAAACAATAAAATTCTCTAAATATGAAATATAAAAAGATATTTGATTCTTGATGACTTCTTGGATATACTGGTTGAGAAAATTCCAAATTCATTCTCATGCTTTCTCCTCCAATGGCTACCAACAGGGTTTTGGCCTTTTCTTTTGTCAGTCATGGTGTTGAACTCAGGGCCTGGGCATTATCTTTGAGCTTTTGCATTCAAGGCTAAAGCTCTACCACTTGGAGCCACAGTGCCACTTCAGTTTTCTGTTGGTTAATTGGAGACAAGAGTCCCATGGACTTTCCAGCTGAGGCTCAATTTGAACTGTGATCCTCAGATCTCAGCCTCCTGAGTAGTCTGTTCTTTTTTTTTTAATGTTTGGAAATACGAAGTTTTAAAGTTCTCATTTGGTATTATTTACTGATTGGGGCATAATATCATAGATATGTTTTCACTATTAATTTGTTTACAATTTTCATGACTGCTATGAGAATTTATTACATAAAATATTTTGTATCCCTAATATTCTTGTTGTCACTAATAAAGATGAACTTTAATAGAAAAAGGAAGCAAAGATAAACCTTAGATTCATGTGTTGTTTATGAATGAACTCAGTTTATTCATGGCTCCCTTTGACAGTTGCCTTAAATAATCCCTTTCTAAACAGGGTCTAGAGATGACCATGTACTTTGTTTTGGACTTTTCAACAATGAATCAATAACAAACATGTAGTATACATGTAAAGACTTCTCTGTTGGTTGAGTCTGCTTGCATATTTAGTGACATATGATCCTCTCAGCCTTTTTGCTCAGCTAACAGACTGTCATCTCTCAAAAGCAAAGCTCCCTCCATGAGCAGCATTAACATAAGCAAGACTGTCCAGCTGTGTTCAGACCCAAAATGATGACCCAGAGGAATGTGACTTAAATATGTATTTGTTTTCTCCACCAAAAAGTTACTGTGGCCTATTTTGCAGGAAAAATCCAATGAATATAAACATTGGTACCAAATATAAAGCACAGCTGTAATAAAAACAAAACATGCAGCTTGGGCTTTGGTGCTGTATGACAGGCAGAGACAACAAGGAAATTACTCATGAAGTCTGGGTTGCAAGGAGGGGAGTCAGGAGGGAGGGAAAATGGGACCCATAAAGAGAGGGGGTAACATTGTTGGACAGGAAATTTTCTAATTACCTTACTTATGTAACTTCAACCTCTCTATACATCTCCTTTACAATAAAATTAAATTATCTTTTTTAAAAAGAAAGCTTGGTAAAAGCTGAAAAATTGGTGAGGGTATTGTCATTGGAGTATATAAAAGTGAAAACTTGAAGGAAGCTGTAACAAATAGTTGACAAACTATCACTATGATATATGACATATTGATATAGAGATTTTATGTATATGTTATACATATGTATATGTATATGTATAACATATATATGCTATATGTCATATGTAATATGTGTATATATATGTCTTACTTCAATCCTGTTCACTCACTCATCATAGTCATCCCTTTACCCTCATGCAAGAAGAAACAACTTAATGTGCACACAGAATTTAGAGGATATAGTGAATAACAGAACTTGCCTTATAAGGAAAGAAAATCGGCTCTCAAATCCATTCTCCCCAGTAATTTCAAATAAAATGAAACCAAAGTGAAATTCTCAGGCAGGAGAATGACAGTAAGTTCCATGAACTTTTTTTACACTTTCTAAATTATTTCAGATAGAGCCTAATAGATTCCAAAGAAATCCATTGCCAATGTATTTGATTTTGGTACCCCGGTATTATATATACATTTATTTGAATTAGGGAAGGGAAGGGGAACAACAAAACAGTGAGACAAAGTAAAGAGGGGAACCAATGCAATGGTAACATACACAAGACAATATGTTGGAAATGATCTGTACAACTTGGGGTGGGTGCGGGAAGGGAAAGTTGGAGAAAAATGGGGGAAGGGGTAACAAGTTTGACAAGAAAGGTACTTATTACCTTATTTATGCAACTGTAACCCCTCTATACATCTTCTTGACAATAAAAAAAATATAAAGAAAATCAGGTTTCTCAAGGTCAGCATTCCCGATGTTGAGACTGTGTACCTCTGCTTTGGATGCTGTCTTATATATGTCCTTCTCCCAGACCCTAACTGTGACCACTGAATATGTTTCTAGATATTGACCTGCGTCTTCTGAAGGCAAAATCACAATCAACTGAGAGCCACTGTGTGAAACCAAAAGTTTCTAAAAATTGTTTTTTGTTTTTTTTTGGTAAGTGTACAAGTAGAAGTTCAAAATGTCCAGAATGGAGAAAGGTCTACTTAAAGAAGAACCACTGGTATATCTTTAATTGGATAAGATAAGCTATAATCTAATGAATACAACATCTGTATTGTTAAGGAAGTTTTTCTAAAAAATGACTAAACTTAGGGAATTTATATTTAAGTTGTAGAAAGACTTCTAGGCTAAAGAAACTACTAGGTTGGATGCAAAGAGTAATTTTTTTTTTTTTGGTCGGTTGTGGGGCTTGAACTCTGGGCCTGGGTGTTGTCCTTCAGCCCTTCAGTTCAAGGTGAGTGTTCTACCACTTGAGCCACAGCACCACTTCTGGTTTTCTGGTGGTTAATTGGAGATAAGAGTCTCTCAGACTTTCCTGCCTGTGCTATCTTTGAACCATAATCCTAAAATCTCAGCCTTCTGAGTAACTAGGATTACAGGAGTGAGCCACTAGTGCCCAGCTGCAAAGAGTAAATTTTAAATAAAAGGAAACATGTAAGGAGGCAAATCCAAAGGCTTAAGTAAGAGAGTCAAGAGCAATAGATAATCACAATATGCTAGTCCTTACAGGGGGAAGAATTAAGCCTGAATAAGGAAACATTTCCTGTCCCTTGCATAAGGGACTTGAGAAAAACAACAACAGCACTGTAGACTTCAGAAAAGTTACAGAGCAATAGATCGTATATGAGTTTGGAGAGGACTTAACTAGATTTTTTATTTCTTAGGTTTATGAATCAAAACAATACTAAAGTATCCTCAGTGAATTTGACTAAGGAATATCTAAACTTGGATTTTGAAGTTGGTATTTAAGATCTTCAATTATTCATGAGACTTCTGGAGATCGTTTTTATAAATGAATGCTGGAAATGTATTGCTCTGGTCTTGGGAACATTATGGTAGATGTTATTATATTATGATTCTTCATTTATTCATTCTTTGAATATTCATGTCCTCCAACACTAAATCTTGATGCAGTGCCATAGCTTATTTTGGCCAAGAATACAACAGAAATTGGTTTTCTATAAATTGATCACTGAATAGCTTGCCCTATCAGGAGTTGCCTTCTCTGAACCTCTCTCATTCCACCTTGTGGAGGTAGCCAATCACCTTCACTATCTAGAGTGACTATTATTTCACTTCCAGAAACAAAGACAACAGTGACACCAAAGCATAACCTAACATAGCCAAGACCATTAGGAGAGAAGCCTATGTTAATCCAAGTAAAATTACTGATCTAGGCTCCAAATTTTTATCTGAATAAGCAGCTTCCATTTTAAGCCACTAAGCATGGAGTGGTTTTTAAAATATAATCCTCAAATAATTACTCCAACAGAATCTGTTTCTATTCTGCAATTAATGGTAGATATACTGCAAAAAGTCATATTTTTTTCATACCTTTCTGTTTCTTTTTTACTATTGCCTGCACAAAGTCTACTATGGACAGTCCTTAATATGTGCTTAATAAAGGGCAATTTATTGTGATCTGGCTCTCATACATGGTTTGGTCGGTTATTGGGTACCAAATTGTATTCTTTGTGACTTGAACAAATGTTTTACTTTTAAATTGGCCTCTTAGTAAGTTCAAGTTACTCAGTTTCCCTTTCCTATCAGGCAATTCTAAGGGAAGCCTTTAAGAGAAGTGTCTAGTAAATTCTGTCAAAACATTGACAAAAATAAGATCAATGTAATGATATCTAAGCCATTGCTGATATTTAAGCTATTTTACCCAAAGACTATCCTAATGATGAAGATGCCCATTATTAATAAAATGAGAGATGTGGCTCATTTGCAGAGCCATACAAAAGGGTGTTAGAGAGGGCAGCTCTTCATCTTCCTGTGGAAGGAAAATCGAAAATAGCAATATGCTCAATAGGCTATGTGCAAGGCCTAATCACAGGGCTCTGCATGTCACTTTATTAATTAACATATAAATAGCGCCATTTCAACCTTGGTGTCTGAATGAATCATCACAAGTCACATCAACTAGATATTTCAATTAATGAGATGGCATTGCATAATATTATAGGGAATGGGTTTCTCTATGATACTTGGAAATGAGAAAATAGGGAAGAGGGTGGCAGATGTTTGCTTCAAAAAGAGAGCTATTCTACACAAATCCAGAACCACTTTGACCTGAGGTGCCATGGAAAATGGGGAGTGAACCAGGACAGTGTGGGTGAGAAGAGTTTCATATGTATTGCCTTTTGTATAAATATTTGTTTTTGTAATAATGAAGCTTGATGAGGTTTATTTTTAACATATCTTAAGCAATATCATTTCATTTTATGACAACAAAAATTAGACAGAAATCATCCATGTTCCCTGTTAATTTACAGAATTTCATAACAAATCCTCACTACTGCTTATTGTCAGATGATAAATTAAGAAATTCTAACCTAGTAATATGCTTATATATATTAGTAATGTGTTTATTGGTAACTTACATATAAATAGTACAAGTAATATATACAAATAGTACAAGTAATATATACATATATATTAATGAAGGCATCTAGAAAAATATATATAGCATTCTCCAACAAGCTGAATCATTTAATTTCTTTTAAAAAAAAATTTACTGTAACTGGGGCTTGGTGGCTCATGCCTGTAATCCTAGCTACTCAAGAGGCTGAGATCTAAGAATCGTAGTTCAAAACAACAAAGTCCATTAGACTCTTATCTCCACTTAACTGCCAGAAAACCAGAAGTGGCGTTGTGGCTCAAGTGTGAAGCTGATAGAGGGGTTACAGTTACATGATTAAGGTAATGAGTACATTTCTTTTTGAACAGTATCACCCCCCTCCCTCATCCTCTTCTAGTTTTTTCCCTCCTGACTTCCCTCATTTCCAACATAATGTCTAGAGGGTTTCACTGCTGAATTGATTCAGCCTTTGTCTCATCATTTCTTTGTTTTCCCTTCTCCTCTCCAAATCAGATAAACTTAAATACAAGACAAAAGGTATAGAAATAAAAAACAGCAATAAAAGAGAATAAATCAAAGAAAAAAGGAAAGAAGGAAAAAAACCACAACACACAGTATAATAAAAGAAAACCTTTTACTTACATTTCTTAGAGTTCATTTCCATAAGCATCATTTTATTATGATTTTATGCACATAGCTATTGAGCCTTTATGATCTCCTAAGAATGTCCTCCATTGGTCTCACTATGTGAATGTCTAAAGTTCTGTATAATTTTTTATATCCAAGTGTATTTTTTGTGTTTACTCATAATCTATAAGCATTTTCCAGTTATTACAAATGAGGAAAACCATGAAGCCTATATTTCTTTGGGTTTGGCTTATTTCACTTAATATGATTGTTTCCAAATCTTTCCATTTCCTAACAATTGAGGCAGTGTCATTTTTTTCTGATGGAAGCAGAGAACTGCATTGTATATACATGCCACATTTTCTTGATCTATTCATCTATTGAGGGGCATCTGGATTGGTTCCATATCTTAGCTATGGTGAATAATGATGGGATAAACATAGTTGTGTTGGTAGCTTTAGTAGGGCCTTGTTTGTGATCATTTGGGTAAATGCCCAAAAGTGGGACTGCTGGGTCGTAGGGGAGCTCTAGGTGTAGTCTTTTGAGGAATCTCCAGAGTTTTCCAGAGTGGTTGAACAAGTTTACACTCCCATAAACAATGCAGTAGGGTTCCCTTTTGGCCACATCCCCTCCAACATCTGTTGTTATTAGATTTCTTGATTATAGCCATTCTAACTGGTGAGAGATGGAATCTCAATGTTGCTTTGATTTGCATTTCTTTTATGGCCAGAGAAGTCGAGCAATTCTTCATGTGTCTATTCTCTGAACAATTTAATTTCTAATCACAGCAAAAGTATTATTTTTCTAGTCAACAAAAATAATATAACGTCCACCAAACTTTTTTCAAGAAAAAATAAAAATAGAATAAATATGGAATAAATTAATAAAACAATTCCTAACTGGTTAGTTTTTTTATAGGTTTCTCCTCCCCGCCTCTTCCCTCTTTTCTCCTTCTCTTCTTTTCCTTTCTCCTTTCTTATTATCTTCATAATTCCCTCCCTTTTTTCTTCTTGCCTTTTCTTTTCATTTTGTCAGTAACATGGTTTAACTCTGTGAGCATTCTACCATTTGAGCCACACATGCAGCACAGCTTTTTGCTGCTTTTTGTAGAGATGAGTCTCACTAGCTTTTCTGTGTGAGTCACTGGCACTCAGATCATTTAAGCTAATTTTTTTACCTTTTTTATTTTATTTATTTATTTATTTTTTTGGGGTCCGGTTGTGGGGCCTGAACTCTGGGCCTGGGCGCTGTCCCTCAGCTCTTCAGCTCAAGGCTAGCGCTCTACCACTTGAGCCACAGCGCCACTTCCGGCTTTTTTCTTTTTGCTTATGTGGTGCTGAGGAATCGAACCCAGGGCCTCTGGCATGCAAGGCAAGCGCTCTACCACTGAGCCACCTTTCCAGCCCTTTTTTACTTTTTTTAATATATTATCCTTCTCTAAAATTTCTGTCCTTGTAATCATTTTCAAAGTTTTACATTAGTCACATCAATTTTTTTCATTATTCATGCTTAGGAAAACATAAAACATGTGTTTGTTTACTTTTTCTCCATTTTCTGCATTATTGATCTAAGTAGGGATTTTATTTATTTATTTTTTTGGGGGGTCCAGTTGTGGGGCCTGAACTCTGAGCCTGGGCGCTGTCCCTCAGTTCTTCAGCTCAAGGCTAGCGCTCTACCACTTGAGCCACAATGCCACTTCCGGCTTTTTTCTTTTTGCTTATGTGGTGCTGAGGAATCGAACCCAGGGCCTCATGCATGCAAGGCAAGTGCTCTACCCCTGAGCCACCTTCCCAGCCCCTAAGTAGGGATTTTACAAAGAATAATTTGTCATGGATTTCTCTCAAACTATCAATATTTATTATAATAGAATAACACATCATAATATAATAAAGCATCAATGTGCTAAGAATCACCACATTCTTTTCATACGTTGACTTAAATATACTATGACATCAATATTGCCTGCTAATAAAACTAAAACTAAAATGCCATCACAATATTTTTGACAAAAATCAGTTAAACTGACTATAAATTAGATTATATATTGATACACCATTCATGACACACATATAAAGTAAAAAAATGCTACCATATGTGTATTTTACAGTGAAGAAAGGTGGTTTTGTCTTTGTGAAGTCTTATCCTGTACTCTGAAACAGAGCCCTGTAATAAATAAGTTAAATGTACTTTCTAGGCAGGCAATAACTATAGTTGACTAAATTTAATTCTGCAGATTATATTGATTCACTGTAATTGCCCTAAGCACTATTGATATTAATTATTATAAAAGTTTCATTTTATCACCTTTGTTTCTTGCATATGTAAACAAGTCTTATTTAGACATCTAAACTACATTATACTAATGATACAAATGAAAACAAACAGCTATTGGCTCAATATTCTAAGTATAGAAAATTAGCTTGAGGAAGAGTCCATTGTTGATTTCAAAACACAGTTCTTAAGCCGGGCACCGGTGGCTCACGCCTATAATCCTACTTCTCAGGAGGCTGAGATCTGAGGATTGCGGTTCAAAGCCAGCCGGGGCAGGAAAGTCCATGAGACTCTTATCTCCAATAAACCACTCGAAAACCGGAAGTAGCGCTGTGGTTCAAGTGGTAGAACCCTCGCCTTGAGCTGAAGAGCTGCGGGACAGCGCCCAGGCCAGAGTTCAAGCCCAATGACCTACCAAAAACAAAACACAGTTCTTTTGTTAAACTGGCTTGGGGTAAGAGTTCTCACATATTGAAAGTAGAAATAGTTCTACAAAATCTGATGTATTTTCCATCAGGTATTATTCTCCAATAAATTGAGATAAAGAAGCGTGGCAACTTCTCTGTGCACGTGTTTTTCTGTTTTGATTTTGTTCAGTCATCTAATATGCCCATCTAATCAGAATCTATCTAATTTTTAGCCCTGCCTTCTTTCACAAAATGTTCACATACAGGTGGATCTTTAGTTGTTTTCCTGAATTACAAATGTACATAATTAACAAGTCAGCTGTAGGGGAAAAGCTGAGTAAAAATTCATTTTTTAAGTTTTTGTGAATTTACTCTTCTTCGTCAGTTGTGGGGCCTGAACTCTGGGCCTAGGCGCTGTCCCTCAGCTCTTCACCTCAAGGCTAGTGCTCTACCACTTGAGCCACAGCGCCACTTCCGGCTTTCTGATGGTTTATGGGGACAAGATTTTCATGGACTTTCCTGCCCATTGCTTTGAACCATGATCCTCAGATCTCAGCCTCCTGAGTAGCTAGGATTGCAGGCATGAGCCACTGGCGCCTGTCTTTCTCCCTCTCTCTCTTTCTTTCTTTCTTTCTTTCCTTCCTTCCTTCCTTCTTTCTTTCTTTCTTTCTTTCTTTCTTTCTTTCTTTCTTTCTTTCTTTCTTTCTTTCTTTCTTTCTTTCTTTCTTTCTTTCTTTCTTTCTTTCTTTCTTTCTTTCTTTCTTCTTCCCTGCTTTCACATTCTTTTCCAAGCTCTGCTTTTGCCAAGTACAAGGAAGAAATAAAATTATACAACCCCTTTGTCTCCAAGGAAGTATAGTAGAAAGTATTTTTAATTGTGTAAGTATATCTGAAGAGAAATTCATGACTACATGGTCTTTGAAGTAATCTCAATTTTCTTCTTATTAGGATGGTTTTATTGGTTGTAAGATAATTTAGTAGATTTTGAATGTGACACCAAAAGAAATTTAACATGATTCAAAAAGTCTTTCATCTGTTTTGTATACCTGCACATATAGACACAAAGTAATGTATTCTAAGCAAGAAAAGCTACATGTGGCCTACAGGATGTATTCTAAAATTATGGAGCTTATTTTTAAGAATCATGAACTGGAGTGTGTCATGATTTAAAGTGCCCTAAGTCCCAGAGAAGCACTACATAAATACTTCATGCAATATTTTATTGAAAATGTTTGCATTTTTAGATAGAGCAGAAATTATTTACATACCTTTCCTTTTAGTAAATATATTTTGTCAGTAAATATGAAGATATGAAATACATATCATTTTGTTTATGGTTGAGAAATTTTGTTGGGGAATTTACTTTTTGCTGAGACATTACTTGCTGAGGTTCTGGCAAGTCTTTTTGGCAATATTTAAAAATCAGTATCATTAGAAAATGCTGAATAATTAAATTTCAAACGCCTTTTAAAAATCTTCAAAGACATTTTATGAGGCATTAGTTATTTCTTTCAGGTCACAAACACATATTCTTCCTTTTCCCAAGCTTCAGAAAAGAATGCCCAACTGACTTAAAGTGATGGGAATAAAATTTTTATCATTTTAAGTAAACAAAAAGTATATAACTGTACTATTGATATTTTCAATATCAATATTTTCAATATATGTATATAATATAGAAATAAATAATACATGCACAATCTGTGTTTAAGTATGTCATATTCCTCAATACATACCAATTTCAAGTGACTACACTTAAGTATACTTTTAGAAAAAATAAAACAAGGAAAGATGACCTGTTTTGTTCAATAAACTGGGCACTGTCCCTCAGCTCTTCAGTTCAAGGCTAGCACTTTACCACTTGAGCCACAGCACCACTTCCTGCTTTTTCTGCTTATGTGGTGCTGAGGAATAAAATCTAGGGCCTCATGCATGCAAGGCAAGCACTCTACCACTGACCCACCTTCCCAGCCCCCTTAAAAATGATTTTACAAAACAGATTAAAAATTACTCTATGAACCAAAAAGGCTACTAACAATTTCTAAAGTGTACCTAATTTTAAAGTACAAAGACAATTCTCCCATGGTAGTAAAGAAATACAATTTTCCTGAATTTAATGTGCTATTTTAATTCATATTGTAGAAGCATTTCTTCCCATTTCTAAGTAGATGTGAGGCTGGTAAAGAAAGAGCTGAACATGTTCCATACAATCTTCTCATTTGCAAGTGCCTTCAATTTATATTTAAATTTATTTCCACCTTTATAATTTGAAGTTGTTACATGATATTTAAAACATCATATACCTGAATTTTCTATTGTAAATATTATATACCACTGTAATTCCTCTTCTAGCCCTATGATATTCTGAGGCACTGTATATTCACAGTGTATGAAGACAATAAATTTCTTTTCTTTTTTGTTGGTCACGGGGCTTGACCTTTGGGCCTGGGTGCTGTATCTCAGCTCTTCAGCTCATGGCTAGCCTCTACCACTTGAGCTATAGCACTGCTTTCTACTTTCTGTTTCTTGGTAGTTTATTGGAGAATAGAGTCTCACAGACTTTCCTGCCCAGGCTGACTTTGAACTACAATCCTCAGGCGTGAGGCACCACAGCTGGCAAGAAAATGAATTTCTTATATTTGAAAATAAATATCTGAAGATATCAAGAAGATCCCATTCTACCGGTTCATAGATGAAACCATTTGAAAGACATCAATATATCCTGATGCATTTGATTGCATCACTTAGGCTGATAGGCTTCAAAGTGTGCCTGATGCTTGAGGGAATCTCTAATTGGTTTGTCTGAAATACATGAATATACACTAGTAATTAAATAAAATAATTTATATGCTAGTTTCATCTCACCAGTCTGTGGAGAATAGTCACAATGTAGTTCCCTTAAAAATCAATTAAACCAGATATGATAAGGCATGCTATAACAAGAAAACTTGAGAGACTAAGGTAAAGGATGACAGATTCAAGAACAGCTTGTGTTACTTAGTGAGACTCTGCCCTAAGACTCCAAAAAAGAAAGTTACGTAACCCTCCCTGAACAACTAATCCAACAAATGTGAAACAGTTATTTAAAAATCCCATCTCACACTCTTATTTCAGATTTTCCTTTGCTATTTCTTTTTTTACACAGATAAATGTAGTTAAACGAATAGGTCATGTATTAAAGACAATGTATTGCTTGATTACATAAATACCACATGTAGGACCCTTAATAAAATTTCTCATCAGTAAATGGCTGATATTAATTATAGTTTTTATATATCTTGTTTAAGAAATGAAGATCTAAAGGCAGACTATTTCTAACTTCAAACTGCTCTGCTGGTTGAGTTAGTAACATAGGAAGAAGAAGTGGATTAGAATTATGATTGAAAAGATATTGATGTGTTTGTGTGGGAGACACAAGCAAAGTACTAGTAAAAGTTCAAGGGCTTTGTCAGAATTTGAAATAATGTATGACTTAGGCTATCAGAAAAATTGGCACATTACCAAGGTTTGGTACTTAAAACAGACATACTCATGACTTGGTCATGAGTATATATGTAGGATATACCTTGTAAGAATGGAAATATTATATAGGGAAGCAATATGGATTTGGGCATGAAGATTAGTGAGTAATACCAGGAACATTGCCATGCTTAGGTGATTTATTCAGTAGTTTTATTAGTATATTCTATTTTGTTCCTACAAAAAAAGTCTTTGAAACCTCTAGGTATTTACAGTTTTCTAGTAAGATCATAAAGGCAGGAAACATGCTTATGATGTTTCTAGACTTAGTGCTAAAATCTGTGATTTAGGGAAACAATCAACATTTAAATGGGGAAAATTAGAACATAAAATAACTTCTTGTCATATAAATTATTTTTATGATATACTATTGTAGCTATGTTATGCATAGGCATGTTCTCATTTAAAATGGGTTGCTTGAATATTGTTTATGCTGTGACAAGATACACACTTTTTCTTTGCTATAAAAAGATACTAGTTTCTTTTTCCTTATTCAATAAGCATATTCTGTTTATAATAAAACACTGACTTAAAAGTTAGATGTGTCAATATAAATTTGTGACTGCTCCCTCTGCTGAGCTACCTTGCTTCCATGGCTTCTAGTGACATAATTGTGAAGGCAAATACAGAAGTAGTGGGTGACAATTTATTCTGCTTTAATTTAGGGCCAAATAGCGCCACACTGCCACATGCTTGGGATACTATTGTTGAATATAATTCACAGTTTATTGGCATTGCATTCCCAATATTTTTATGTTTCTTTCCATGGTATTATTTTGAACAAAATTTGTGAATATACATTTGCAATGAAGATCTCAGTGGCATTGTTTTGTTTTTGTTTTTGTTTTTAAAGAGCAGTTACTGGTACAAAAACACATTGGTTGGTCAAAATCATGTTCTTACTCTTATGTCCTAATCAGAAAAATCAGTCAGTCTAGAAAATAACTTCACTGACAAACAGATTTTAGGCACATAGTGCATTATGGGTATGTTTAAGATGGATTTGGATTTTTATAGAATGTTTTTAAGACTTATGAAATGCATGTTTGAGATGTGGATATTGAGATTTTTTCAAATGATTTAGGCATTAGCGAAAGCCTGTTCTCTATTTTGCAGTTGGTTAAGCCACACATATTATTCTTCTGTCTCTGGTATGGATACTATGTCTGGTATGGATGTTATCTCACTTCGCCTGAACCTTTTCCTTCAGGTAGCATCACAATGAGAGCTGTATACAGAAAATCTTACTTTCCACCTCTGCCCCTGCATCCTGCCCCACCTGACCTCTTGAAATTAATATTTCATTGCCAAGATATGCTTCCAAATTCATCATTGTCTCCTCTTGTAGAATAATGCCAATCAGAGTTGATCCATGTGTCTCTGGTACATCCAATGTGGAGCGACCACCAGTACCAGGAGACACATAATCCTTGTACTGCAGTTGAGGAGAATAAAGTCCTGGGTAGTGGGTGAGTGTTTGTGTAGAAACTAGAACTCATATCTTGTAACTCATTTCAATATCACACCCATCCTGAGGTCATGTCCACACTATAGTTTAGAATTGAAGTCATTTCAGATCCCAGAACTATTCTCCTACCACTGCTACTGATTATGGTCCTTAACTTCTCCGTAAGGTATTTTCACAATAAAAAACTTATTAATAAAAATTAAAAGAAAACAAATCTGTTCTTTGGGGTCCAAGAGATTATGCTGGCACATTACATGCCTATGATAAACTCATGCACGAGCCTAGTTCTGGTGGTCCAAGTCTATGATTGTAGACACCTAGGAGGAAGAGATTAGGCAGATTATCTTTTAGTGTTAACCAGAGCAAAAAAGTTCTTAAGATTCTTTCTCAACCAATAACAAGGAGTGGAGTCATATGCCATATGTCTAGGATTGCAGCCTAGACTAGCCTAGGCAAAAGTGACACTCTATCTTAAAAATAGAGAAGAGCAGGCTAAGGCATGGCTCAAGCAGTACAACTGCCAAGTAAATGTAAGGTCCTGAGTTTACACGGTAGCATTGCGAAACAAAAACTAAAATGAAGATAGAACAGTCATGTGTGCATGTGTTGTAGGGAGAGCATAATGCATGTTGATCTTGTGTCCTGATGAGCTGCCACCCTGCCGTGACACCATAGCCAGGATGGCAAGTATGCATATCCTGTTCTCTGAGTGAGCCACACCAGCATGCTGCTTCCCTTTGCACTGTCCACAATGAGAAGAGAGCAGGTGCCTCACCTCTCTGTCACTCAGCCCTTCCCAATGTCCCACCCACTGTGTTTAGGGTTATTCAGAACACTTCAAGTAAGGAGAAAACTGCCTCAGGAAAAAGCCCTCATCAGTATAACTTGGAAAGTACAAAGATGCTCTCTTATTAAAATTTTTCATTGTAAAACATCCAGTCATTTTTGAAGACATTAGTGAAAAGATATATGAGCAAAATATACTTTCTAAAGTCATAAAGTGTGACTACTGTAATGAGATTTCCCTTAGACAAGCTTAGATCAAACCATCAGGCATAAATTGATGATGTGGGCACTCCTATGGTTTAGCCACTACATTTTTCTTTAATAAATTATATCCCTTCAGTCAACTATGTCTTACTTTCTTTTTCTTTATATATTGTTGTTGTTTCACAAGATTTCATATTATTCTATGAATTTGGAAAACAACTTATTTGATAGATTTATATAAACAAATCCACACTAATGCAAAATTAAAAAAAATGCCACAGATGAGTTCGATTTTTCAGATTTTCTTTATCAAATGTGACAGGTAACATTTTTACACAGAGTATCTCACTATTTACTTTTTCAGGAAATTCATGACAGCTGAGTAGAGACTGGAAATGAATAAATGCAAGGATAGTAGCAATCTCAAACACTCTCAACAGAAAATTGTTACTTCATTTACTTCTTTTTTAAAAATAAGTTGCTTCGTTTTGCTAGTCCACTTCTAATATATGTTGGCAAAGCTTTAAATAGTCTCTTAAATTGTGTCATGACTTATACCACAATATGGATTCTAAAAAAACAAAATAACTGAATTTTTTATATTTAATATAGAATTTACATTTCTAAGTCACACTACCTTGAATTGAATGTCAATATAAAACTTGAAAGCAAATTTTACAACTTTGGGGTCGGGGGAGGGAAGAGTTGGGGAGGTGGGGAGGGAAGGGATGGTAGGAGAGAAACAAAGGAGGAGGTAACAATGCTCAATAGGAAATATACTCATTACCTTACTCATGTAACTGTAGCCCCATCGTACAGTATTTTTACAATAAAATATATAAAAATATGAAAAATGTTCAAGAATACATCAAATCTGTACATGTACAATGTTGGGAATATCCTTCTATGAGATAATGATGTATTGTAATGGCCTTAATTTGGGAGGCAAATTGATTTTCTTGCATTTAATATAAATTGATATTTGTCATTAATTCTCTCTTTATGAACTTCAAAGGATTTTCAAAGATAAGTTTAAAAATAAGTAGGCAAAAATGAAGCAGTATTTTATACAAGAAAGCATTTGGTAGCTAATGCTATTTCTTTTGTGAGCCACGTTTGTAAGCAAGGGCACTTTGTAATAACATTACTATGGTAAATTACAATCACTCTTTACATTAGTTGCTTTAACTCCTGTGAATTTCTTTGGGGATAATGAATGGTGTTTTTATTTTTGTTTCACAAATTCATAGCAAGACCAATTTATATAGAATGTATTTTATAAATGATTGGTATATAAATTAAATATGCTAGAACAACAAACATTTAAGTCTATGGTCTGAAACTGATCATTTATATGATGTATGGCCAATTAACAGTTATTAAATTTAAGAATCCCCAATTATATTGAACTTGATGAATATTCAACCTGAACTAAAACTTGTGTTTTATCAATAAGAGTTAGAGAAGATAATCAATATTCTAGAAACATTATTAATCAATGGAAATTCACAATCAGAGCGCTGGTTTTAAAAGTAATAGATGAAGGAGAAATAACAACAGAAATCCCCATATACTAAAATTTGATGACATTACAATTTATATTATTCAATTAACTCTTATACTTTTAAAACCTGTGTTCAAATTTATTTTCACATTTTCTAACAAAAATATTTATGTCCTTTGCCGCACAGAAGCTCTGCAGTTTCACGCAATCCCATTTGTCCAACCTTTCTTTGATTTATTGTTTCTGGTAATGGAATTCTATGCTTCTATCAGAAAGAATGACACGACCCCATTTGTAAATAAATGGAAAGACTTGGAAAAATTCATCTTAAGTGAAGTAAGCCAGACCCAAAGAAACATACGTCCCATGATTTCCCTTATTTGCAATAATTAGTATATATCTAGGATAATCTTAGCAGATGTGTAGAACAGCTCAAAAGTTACATACATATGACCATATAAGATGTTGATAAGCAAAATGAACTCCAAGGCACGGACACAAGAGGTTTTTCTTTGTTGTTGTTTTCAATATACTCTGTGATTTTTTTGCTTTTTTTTTTTTATATGTTCTTCCCCCTATGGTATATAACCTGTTGTCACTGTATTTGGTTCTGGTACCCTGGTATTGTATATATGTTTATTTGAATTAGGGAAAGAAGGGGAACAACAGAATGGTGAGACAAAGGACAAGAGGGGAATCAATGCAACAGTGATATACAGAAGACAATATGTTGGAAATGATCTGTACAATCTGGTGGAGGTTCGGGTAGGGGAGGAAAAGTAGGAGAAAATTGAGGGAACAGATAACAAGATTGACAAGAAGTATACTCATTACCTTACTTAAGTAAGTGAAAACTGTCTGTAAATCACCTTGACAATAAAAAGAAGAAAAAAAATCACAGCTCTTACCCATTCAAAGAAAAAAAGAAATGTACTTATTACCTTACTTATGTAACTGTAACCCCTCTGTACATCACCTTGACAATGAAACAAAAGATATATAGGAGCAGAATTATCACAAAGAAAAATTTCGACAGGGTTTCTGATGTATAGCTCTAAATGTGAGGGCACCACATATGCCCTCACATTTAGAGCTATGACGCTGTATATCCATTGGATCTGCTATGCTTCTGAAGAAAAAAGAAAAGGAGAAATTAACTCTCTCCAGAGAAGACTCTAGCAGCATTATAAGTGAGCCTTACGTTTACTGTTAGGAGCCTCTGCCCATGACATCAGGTGTTTGGCAGGTTCTTGTGCTGCAGGATGGAGCCCTGCTGAAAGGAGTTAGGAGGTTCTCCTACAAAAGAAGCATTGTCATGCTTTTTCAGGATGTGGACTTCCATACTCATCCTGGACACACTCATGTGGAAAATGATGCTTAGAAATAGTAAGGAAATGGTCTCCTTACTCTAAAACAGTTTTCTAAAACTACAGGCATAGAAAGACAAAGAGATATACATCCTTTTATTATTATTTCAGAGCATAAGCATGATCTGTAGATAAGATAGTTACATCTCCCTACTAAAATGAGAAAATCTCTTTGATAGTACATTCAAACAAATTGGAATAGAAAAAAAGAAGACCTACAAGAAAGCTAGATGAAAGGGATGCTCTGATCACTAGGTAGAGGTTATCATGCTGAGAAAATGAAACATGATTTTCTTGTTTTGTTGTGTTCTTCATCTTCAGGGCTGTGTATACTTAAAAAGATTTCTGGCGCTTAAGTTCTCATGTCTAATTCTCAGGTGGTCTGTCTTTTTTTTAGCTAGCACTTGTTTATAATTAATAAACTTTAACATATTTTTATCTTATTTTTAAAACTAGTGTGTATAATTAAGAGATAATTTAACTGTCAAAAAGATAAGTGAATTCTGATTGAAAAGAATAGAATGAAAGAATATTTATAAATATATTGAAACAGGCTAAAATTTAATTATAATTTGACTATTATTTTCTCTGTGAGATCTGATATATCTGATCTTATCTGAAACTTTTGAATACTGTTAATTAAACAATCACATTCAATAAGTTCTTCTAACTTTACTTTTAAGAAATTCATATACTAAAAAATGAGCATTTTGTTACAACCAACATGGGCATCAATACAAAAGGCAATGCAATTTTGCCAAATTTTTGAGGAATTAGCATAGAGTAAGCACACAGAGGTCTAAATATTTTCAGGGCTTATTGATGTCTAATATATATATGTAAAAATATTGGTTATTCCAAAAGGAAAGAACACAGATTAAATTCATTAATAAAACTTTACAGGTTTTATGGAAGTAACAATAATCTGTAAGCCTCTAGGAAATGATTTACATTGTGTGGATTAAGTAAACAGAAATTCTAGTAAAACCAGCAGCAACAAGTAGCATGGCTTGCATATTTTCTGTTTACAAAGTTCTTTTAAATATGGGGTGCTACATCCAACTCTGTAACATATAAGAAGACCTGGAATTGAATTCAATTTTATAGAAAAAAATGGAACCAAGAGTTTGAGTCACTTGTTTAAGTCACTAGTATGTGGCTGAGTGGGATCCAAATTGAGATTAGGCAAGATGCTTTCTCTAAGATGCATTAGAGAAAAAGGGCAAAAGAAGAAATACAAATATTAGCTTCCTTGTAGTAGTGATCCTAATATACTTAGCAGAAACTAATTAAGTTCAGATTTCTATACAACAGATGCAGTGGACATAGAAAAAGAGATCAATGATCAGTGGGAAACAGTGGTACCTATTGAACTGACCATTGAAGAATAAATAGCACCTGGCTATGTGTGCCATGTACAGTGAGTAGTGGAAAATAAACAGTCCATTTTAGAAATGTCTAAAGTACAGCAGAGAACATAATGTGCTCATGAGATACAATTTGAATAGAGAATTCACATTCGCAAAGTTCACTTCAATTCAAAATTGCTTTGCTAAGTCCCCACACTCTCTTTGAAGCCTAACTCAACAAAATACTTTGGCAGAAATCATGGCGTTGTGAAGTAAATTGCTGCTGCAAACAAGGAGGAGGAGAAGAGCTATTTGGAGCTTATTCTTGAAAATGACTCATTCAACTCCGTAAGGTTTTGTTTTCTGTCTAAAATGATGATCTATGATGGTCCTAACAGACTGGCACAGTCACAGAATAAAAATATATTTGGGAAATACTAACAAAGAGAGAAGAGTACTAAGACAAAGACACAAGTATTTTCAGTAAGAACTTTCTGTTGCTGAGTTTCTTTTTCTGGAGTTCCTACTTCAAACATCATGCAAAACAGTATGCCAGATTGTGCCTATAAATCTACAAGTAAACACAATGGATGGGAAAAGCCTGAAGATTACACTTGGACATGATAAATTAAAGAGGACTCTAAACATTCACACAGTGAGACCAAAGGAAGATAGTCTTAGGAGAGGATCACAAAGTCCCATTTGATTATGTATAAAATGATGTTTATTGAAATGAACTCCAAACCATAGAAACAAGATGTTTTTTATTTCACTTTTTGTGGGTCCCCCCCCATTGTCATTGTGTTTGATTTCTGTATCTTTTGCATTGTATATAAGTTTATCTGTTTGGGAAGGGGTTTTTGTCTTCTACGTAAAGTTTATTTATTTTGAGGAGGGGAAGGGAAAGGACAGAAATAGTGGGACAAAGGGTGAACTCACTAGTCACTATTTTGAAAATTAACTATGCTATTTGAGGGAGAGGGAAGACAGGAGGGGAAAACCTGGGAGAAAATAAGAGAAGAGGTGACACTGTTCAAAAAGAAATGTACTCCTTACCTGAGCTATGTAACTGTAACTCCACTGTATGTCAACTTTAGAATAAAAATAAATTTAAAAACTCACTATATCTTAGACTTGTTTCTTCAGTGATGAAAAGGTTATCTTTAGGCAGTCTAATGGAAAAAAAAAAACAAATTTAGAGTGCAGTAATAAAAGCAAGTGTGTCTGTTGGATGTTAATTCATCTTACCATTGAAATCCTTACACAAAAATCTCTACTTTTGAAAACACTGTATGAAAACACCTTACGATTTTCATTATTTTTGAGTTAACATATGCTTATAATATGAGGGAGTTTTGTTGTAATATTTCCATTACATTCATTCGGGGAAGTTTGAACAAATTCACCCTTCCCAAATATTCCACAAATCTCCTTCTTCTTCTCACCTTTATTAACAGAATTTGGCAAGCTTCAATAAATATCCTTTCATATATGTCTAATGTATGACATGAAATATATATATATATATATATATATATATATATATATATATATCAGCCTTTCATCTTCTTTACCTTTCAGTATCCCATCCTATCTTTCCCCTTTCTACTAGTCCTTGTGGAAAATTTCCCTTTAACATTCATATCCCATTGATTACGGCTATAATTATCACCATGTTTCTCACTGCACAAATGAATGAAAAATGTGTTATATTTGGTTTCTTGAGCTTGGTTTATGTTGTTCAACATTATCTCCACATCTACATCCATCTGTTTGGCTGTAAATAGCGTAATTTCATTATGCAGATATTTTTCTTGTATGTTGGTTTACTTCCCTTCATATATATGCCTGAGATTAATGTGATATACTCAAAAGGCAGCTCATTCTTAGTTTTTGAGGGTCCTCCATAATGATTTCCATAATTGTTATACTAGATTAAATTTCCAACAGAAATTTTCTTTCTTTCTTACTCTTTCTTTCTTTCTCTCTTTCTTTCTTTCTCTTTCTCTTTCTTTCTTTCTTTCTTTCTTTCTTTCTTTCTTTCTTTCTTTCTTTCTTTCTTTCTTTCTCTCTTTCTCTCTCTTTCTCTCTTCCTCTCTTCCTCTCTTCCTCTCTCTCTCTCTCTTTCTCTCTTTCTCTCTTTCTCTCTCTCTTTCTTTCTTTCTTTCTTTCTTTCTTTCTCTCTTTCTCTCTTTCTCTCTTTCTTTCTTCCTCAACCAGCATTTGTTGCTGTTTATTTTGTTGACTGGTTGTCATTCTGACTGGGGTGAGATGAAATTTTAGTGTAAATTTTGTTCATATTTCCTTATAGTAAAAGATGTTGAGCATTTCTTCATGTAATTATTATTTTTATTTATTCTGAGAATTCTGTTCTATTCATTTCCTCATTTGTTAATTGGTTTCTTTTATAGCTGTTGAATTCTTGAGCTGTTTGTATATTTTGGATATTAATCATTTATCCATCAAGTTGTTTCTTGATTCTGGCAATTGTTCATTTTGATATGCAGAAACTTTTTGATTTGTTGAGGTCCCATTAATCTATGTTTTTCTTTATTTTCTGAGCTATTGGTATGCTACATAGAAAATAATTATGCCTATATCTTCCAATATAGGTTTTCCTACATTTTCATGTAGTATTTTGTAGGTTTCAGGTGTGCAGAATGACTAACCTCTTCTCTTGCATATAATGTGTAACTTTGAGAACTTTCTTTTGAGGACTGCTACATGGATATCAATTGCTATAAGCTATAGTCTATTCAAATAACTTATTTTTTAATTGTGAAAATACCGTATAGAGGGGTTATAATTACATAGGCAAGATAATGAGTACATTTCTTATCAAGCATTGTTGCCCCCTCCTTTGTTTCCCCTTCCCATCACTTCCCATCTCCCACCCCCCTCCCCCATCTCTCCCGCTCCCCCTCCCCCGCCAAGGTTGTAAAGTTCGTTTTTCCACATAATGACTTGTACATCTTATTGTTGCAATGGGTCCACCTATATCGCTATTTAAACAATTTGTTTTTTCCCTTCCCCTGCACAAATTATACCAACATCAAATACAGTGAAAGCAGGGGTTATACCATGGGGGCGGGACATACAAAGCAACAAAGAAATCATCTTATAAATGTGTTAGAAACAATCCCATGAAAGAAAAAAAAAACCATTTGAATACATATCTTAGGATTCATTTCCCTAACATCAACTTATCTGACCTTTTCTGCTTGACTCAAACATATACGAGTTATTGCAAATAAGGGAAACCATGGGACGTATGTTTCTTTGGGTCTGGCTTACTTCACTTAATATAATTTTTTCCAAGTCTTTCCATTTCCTAACAAATGGGGCAATGCCATTCTTTCTGATGGAGGCATAGAATTCCATTGTGTATATATACCACATTTTCTTGATCCATTCATCAACTGAGGAGCATCTGGGTTGGTTCCATATCTCAGCTGCAGTAAACATAGTTGTGCTGGTAGCTTTACTGTGGTCTTGTTTGTAATCATTTGGGTAAATGCCCAAAAATGGGATTGCTGGGTCATAGGGGAGCTCTATGTGGAGTCTTTTGAGGAACCTCCATACTACTTTTGTTTGTTTTTTTTTTTTTTTTGGGGTCCGGTTGTGGGGCCTGAACTCTGGGCCTGGGCGCTGTCCCTCAGCTCTTCAGCTCAAGGCTAGCGCTCTACCACTTGAGCCACAGCGCCACTTCCGGCTTTTTTCTTTTTGCTTATGTGGTGCTGAGGAATCGAAGCCAGGGCCTCAGGCATGCAAGGCAATCGCTCTACCACTGAGCCATCTTCCCAGCCCCCTCCATACTACTTTTCAAAGTGGTTGAACAAATTTACGCTCCCACCAACAATGCAGTAAGGTTCCCTTCTGTCCACATTCCCTCCAGCATCTGTTGTTATTAGAGTTGTTGAATATAGCCATTCTAACTGGGGTGAGGTGGTATCTCAATGTTGTTTTGATTTGCATTTTTTTTATGGGTAGACAGGTTGATCATTTCTTCATGTGTCTATTGGCCATCCTTCTTTCCTCTTCAGAGAAGTTTCTCTTTAAGTCTTTAGCCCACTTATTTATTGGGCAATTTTTTCTTTGAGGATTTGTTGTTGGGGGATTTAATTTTTTGAGTTCCAGGTATATTTTAGACATGAGACCCTTGTCCATTGTATGGCTAGTGAAGATCTTCTCATCTGTGAGCTTAACTTTTTATATATCCTTAAGCTTCTCTTCTCTAGCACACTAACTCCAGCCTTTTTCTTACAACATCTGGAACTGGAAAGCAGAAATCATTCACCAAAATACATCTTAGATAAATCTACCTGTGAGACAACAAAATAGCTATAATGCATATGATGTATCTCCAGCTGAGCCTAAAAGCAAAGGACACAGTCATCACTCATGTACTGCCTTGTTCCATTCCTAGGCAGCTACAATCAACTGTTTTCCCTGAGAATTCAGAAGAGGGTCAAGTTCAAGTCCAAATCTTCATTTCCTGACAAAACTCTAGCAGCCAAGGTCATGTTTTCCAAATCCTTATGCCTGTGCTCAATGATCATGATGCAATAAAGTTAGATCTGATTCTACTGACTATCAAATATGCGCTACAATGAAGGCTCTGGTTTCTCTCATCTCATTTTATTTAAAAGGAAAAGGATGCAGAGAGACATTCTTCCTTTCTATTTACAGTAATGATTGTAAATAATATTTCTGGTCTTTTTCTATTTATTCTAAATAGTGATATCTGGTTTGATACTTGTTAATAGAATTTCAAGAAGTGAGCCTAAATGTTATCAAAATCATTCTTCCTTGAGCTGAACTTTCAGGCCTCAGAAGAAATTTTTGGAGGCAATGGAAAATGTTATGTCCAAAGTTCACTAAACGTATCTATAGATTTGCCCCAAATTAATTTGAACATTGGTTAAAAAACAATAATCTAGACAAACCAGTCTTGTAGATATAGATATAGAGGCTTTCCCTTGTTTTTTTAAGTTGAGGTAAATTGTGAAACAAGTGGAACCTATATTATATGTAAGTTAGAAGTTTCAAATTAAATGTCATTAATTATAGATATTAAATGAACATTTTGTTTCCCCAACTCTTAGTAGCATTTCCTTTTGTATGTCAGTTGAACTAAAATATGAGATGACTTCATATATATTCATTGATTATCTCAGATACTATTCTAGTAAATTTCCTTGTAGATGCTGAATAGTATATATATATATATATATATATATATATATATATAAATACATACACATGAGAAAAAATTAAACTATTTCCAACTCAAAACTTGGTGATAAGAAAATACCAAACTCAAAGGGAATATTATTTAGTCCTTGCTATTAAAATATTAACAAGGAAAAACTTACATGTGAAAACTTGAAAAAAATCATTACCAGCCATTATTTCATAGTTTCATAATTATATTAATGGTTGTTTCAATATCTTTTGCACTTTTAAACTGAAACCAAAATAAACATGGAAATATTAATCATCACTCAGTAAAAGACAAAGAAGGAAATATGTAAATAAATTAATGTCTGTGGAACAATTTAGTTATAAAATAAGGAAAAAATAATTTAATATTTATCTGCAGGAGTTTGGTGTAATCACATACTATCCTCTTGTTTTTATGTCATATGTATCTAGAGTCATTTGGGTTTGTTTATAACAAATGCTATACTTAAAATGGGTTATTGAAATACACAGAATAGAATACACCAATGTCAAAAAAAATGAAAAGGGATAAAACACAGAAAACAAGAAAATGTTTTCATTTTTTTGTTTGTTTTATGGCAGAATCCCTTATAGAGAACTGTCTTTTCAGAATAGACAAATTACATTCATTCCTATATAGGGTCCCTGATAAGTAATATTGAATGCTGAAATAAGACAAAAGTGTCACATAATATCTTCTCTCAAATATAGTTTATATCTATTTATGTGCATGGTTTGTAATATCTACTGGTAATAGTATCAAATCATAGTTTTGAATTTTCTCTCAATTCCAGCTGCCTTTGTCATTGTCCTGTGCTACTTGAACGGAGAAATAAGTGGTTTGATAGGTTTGCTTCATGATATAGGACCTTGTCACTCACAGCAGTGTCCCCTTGACCAACGTTGTTGCTGATGTGTCTTGTCACTTGTGTGTATTTGATGTGTCAGTTCTCTGGTTGCAAGACACAAAAAGCTATCACTCTTGTTATAATATCTTAAAGAATAAAGATTATATCATTAAAATCATTTATGCTAGCCATTTCTGAAGCCTGCTTTTATAGAATTTTATGAAAAACTTATAGTCTGTCTTGGGAGCTGCCAAACATTAGAATAATTAACTTTCTGACAGAGCAATTCCTCCCAGTTTAGGGACCTGGACATTAAGCTATTTCTTCATGTCTGCTTAGTTTTAGCTTATGATACTTTTTGATGGTATGTATAAAATATAGCTTTTCTCTATTTTTATTTTAATATTTTATATTTAGATTCTCTCAATATAACAATCTGACCAAATTAATTTAGCCTCATATTTATTTCTTTTACTTGATCATGGTTTAGTTTCCTGAAAGGCTGTACCTTCTCTTGTTTTGGAACACATACTGCTAAGAAGAGGACATAGTACTTCAGGTTTAATGCTCACAATGAGTTCTTTCATGAATGCATGAACTTATAGTTTGGATAGTAAGTATGTTTTTAGTTATTTGTGTGAGCAATTTGAATTTAACCCTCAGTACCAATAGGGTATTTTTCTTTGTACCTTTGACTTGAACTTTCTTACTCTATAAAACTCCCCAATCTTTAATTTCTATTTATTAAGGATCTACCCACTCATCTTAGAACTCGCTTTGTGTTTAGACAATTCTAATGAAGCAAAACAGAATGGTTCACAGTTCAATGTTAATCTGTGCAGTGTTCTTTAGGAATTAGATCTTAAACTAAGATTTGAAGCAATTTATTAAGAAGGAATACATTTAATTAAACTTAATAAATTTAATTGCTTAAATGCCTTAAAGATCTTCAACAAAAGAAAAACAAAGTATTTACAAGTAAGAATTATTTGAATAATTCAGAAACAAATTTGAAATGGACTTAACTGGGTGGATTTTTTGTTTTATTGTTTGTTTGTTTAGTTTATTATATTTCCAGTCATTACTAGTTCTAGTAATAAAGGTTAGTATATATCTAAGATAATTTTATCACATGAGCAGAAAAGGTCAAAAGCTATGTACATATGACCATATAACATGATGCTAAGTGAAATGAACCCCAAGATAGGGACAAAAGAGCTTTTATCTTTGTTGCTGTTGTTTTTAGTGTGTTTATAATGTAGTGTGTGATTTTTTTTGTTTCATTTTTATATTCTTCCTCCATGAATAACTCCTGTTTTCACTGTATTTGATTCTGATGCCCTGGATCTTGTATATACACTTTTCTCATTTGGGGAGGGGAAAGGAAGTAACAAAATGCTGAAATAAGGTTGACCCATTGTAACAATGAGATGTGCAAGACACTATGTTGAAAACAAACTTTACAACTTCAGGGAGTGGGGCGGGGTAGAGCAGTTGGGAAGGTGGGGAGGAATGTGATGGTATCAGAAAACACAAGAGGGGTAACAATGCTGGATAGTACTCATTACCTTACTCATGTAACTGTAACCTTTTGTACAGTATCTTTATAATAAACTCTCTCTATATATACATTTATATATATATATATATATATATATATATATATATATATATATATGAGAGAGAAAACCACTTGTGTCCCTATCTTTGGTTTCATTTTGCTTAGCATCATCTTATATGGTCATATGTACATAGCTTTTAACCTTTTCTGTTTGTCTTAGACATACACTAGTTATTAAAAATAAGGGAAACCATGGGACCTATGTTTGTTTGGGACTGGCTTACTTCACTTAATATAATTTTTTCCAAATCTTTCCATTTCCTAACAAATGAGGCAGTGCCATTCTTTCTGATGGAGGCATAGAATTCTATTATATATATATATATAATATATATATATATATAATATTTTCTGGATTCATTCATCTACTGAGGAGTATGTGGGTTGGTTGAATAATGCTGCTATATGTTGGATCTTCGACCATCCTGTGGAAGACAGACAGGGTCCACGGAAAGGTAAGTGTGCCACTAGACCATTCCTCAGCATCCCTTAGCCTAGGAGACAGTCAGACCCAGCAGGGAGTCAAGTCAAGCAGGAACTCGTTTATTACCACACAGCAAGCACTTTTTAAAGCAAAAAACCGTGGGGCATGGAAGGAGAGGAAAAGGAACCAACCAATCACTGTAGAGGTCACCCTATCATGCACTTAAGCTTTCTAAACTTTCCCTGCTGTCCACAAGCTGTTCACGCACTGACATCACTTTGCCTGGTTGTGGTATCCAGTAAGATTTTAACATAAACAACTCAGGCTCTATCCACTCAACTCCCGCTCAGCGCCATCTTTGCTGCCCATGTGCCCTACAGCTATACACATAGTTGTGTTGGTAGCTTTAGTATGTCCTTGTTTGTTGTCATTTGTGTAAATGCTCAGAATGGGTTTGCTGGGTCATAGGGGAGCTCTATGTGGAGTCTTTTGAGGAACCTCCATACTGTTTTCCAGAGTTGTTGAAGATGTTTACCATCCCACCTTCATTTTGAACTTTGGGATTACTTACTATGCAACTGATAGAAGTGGTTCTTTCATCTGCATTCACACTGCCATATGAATATATCTCAGCATTATTTCTCTTTACTTTGTAGTTCTACTTTTGTTTTTATCTTCTATTAAAAATTTTTGCTTTTTATATCTGATATTGGCATCAACTACTTTGCATATAATTTTCAATTTTTAATAACCTTCAGAAAATAAATTATTTATAGTGAACAAGCTGATTTATAGTGAACAAGCTGATTTATAGTGAACAAGTTGATTCTTGAAATCAACTCTTCCAAGGCTGACTTGTGTCAGGTGCCCAGTATTGGCTTTATTGATCTACTTGTATAGTAAAAATTCTGATTGTTCCAACCAGATTCTCTGCCTGCTACAGATAGGCAATTGTTGATGGTAGGAAGATGTGAGCAATTTGTTTATGAATATTACACATAATAAAGAAGGTAATGTATAATGTCTTCCCCAACAAAGAGACAATTCATGTTATCACAGATAATTAAAATGTGAATAACAACAACAACAACAACAAAAATCAACATTTGAACTAAGTCAATTAAGTAATAAAAGTCATATTAAGAAATGCAGTCAGCTGTGCATTGCTTGTTCATGCCTGTAATCCTAGCTACTCAAGAGTATGAGATCTAAAGATTGCAGTTCCAAGCCAGCCTGAGCTGGCTAAGTAACCACCAGAAACCAGAAGTGGAACTGTGGCTCAAAGTAGTAGAGCACTAGCCCTGAGCAAAACAAACTCAGGGACAGCACCCAGGTCATGAGTTCAAACCCCAGGATTCAGGGCAAAAATAAAGGAAATGTAGTCAAAGCTGCACCCTTCTGGGTGGTATGCCAGAAAATCATTTACTCCATTTCTCTGAGCCCAAGCTTCACTTCATTTGTAAACTATTTATAATGCTAGCTTTCCTCAAGTTCTTCCAAGGATTGGTATAAACAACATGATAGCAGAGCTTTCTGATTGTTTTGTTTTACCCTTCCCCTTCTCTCAGAGCTTGAATGAGTGAAAGTACACCTTGAGTGCTGGCCCTGAGTCTGAGGTGTATTAAATTGATTATAAAGTACGTTATAACTGTGTTGCTATAGAGCTAATGAAAAGATTCATAGCAGTTAAAAGCATGGATATTGGAGGCAAATAGTTCTAAATAGAAACATCTAGCTCTACATCATATCAGCTATATATATAAATCAAAACTATTAGCATTCATTATTTTATCAATAAAGCATAGTTGTTTTTTATCATTAATTGATAAAATACATTTAAGATGAGTAGCAAAATAGCTTTTTTCTACTAAACACTCAGTAAATAGTATCTCTGTCTATAGGTAAAATCTAAAAATAAAAGAAATTTTGTCAATATTATTCACTGATTTGCTTCTATAGAATTAATGATAGATACCAGATTATCTGGCATCTCACTAAATGACAATTTTGTTTATCTAATGCAAGGTTCTCTTTGTGGTGGTACTGGAATCTTTGGAATATTTTATGATTATTTATTTTAGTATGCATATGATTCCAGGTTTCATAAAACTTTCTTTTGGCTTATTTAAACACATTAATAGATTTAATGAGTGGAGAGACATTACAGAAAATTTAAAATTCAGAATGTACTTACTATACATGATGTTTCTCTCCCTATTTGCATGTCCTGGAACTCTCTGAAGCCAAAATATTTAGATGTACAGGTGGATATATCCCCAGGAAATCATGCTTTTGGTTCGTAACATCCCATAATATATTGTTCTTAGATTGTTTCTATGAGAAATAAAATGAAATTGTCATTTAGTAACCATATATACATACATACATATACTTTTAATAATCTGATAATAGTATCTTTTTATGTGTACTTGATGCTAATTGTACCATCAAGAAAATAGTTTAGCCGGGCACTGGTGGCTCACAACTGTAATCCTAGCTATTCAGGAGGCTGAGATCTGAGGATCACAGTTCAAAGCCAGCCCGGGCAGGAAAGTCTGTGAATCTTATCTCCAATACACTAGAAAACCAGAAGTGGCGCTGTGGCTCAAGCGGTAGAGCGCTAGCCTTGAGCTGAAGAGTGCAGGGACAGCGCGTCCAAGCCCAGAGTTCAAGCCCCACAACCGACAAAAAGAAAAGAAAAGAAAAGAAAATAGTTTGCAAAATAGTTGTGCTTATGAATATTTTGGTAGAAAATATGTATTCATCAGTATGTGAGTAGCTACTATAAACACTAGATATTAGACTAAAATCAATGTGTTTTCCAGCACCTATACGTTCCTTTAGCCATTTCATATAAGAGGCCTTACTCACGTAAATGTAACCCCTCTGTACAGCATCTTTACAATAAAATAAAATTAATCAATATGATTGTGTATTTTATATGAGTATTTCTAAATGCATTTTGACAAATAAAATTGTCTACAGAAAACATCAGCCACCCTCTAGAAACTTGTCATACGGCAGACATGTATTACAATGCATACCTCTTTTCTTGGTTAAAGGAAAGGCAGAGTGTAGTGTCTGGATCTTTCTGTCTTTTATCTATGCACTTGGAAAGTGGAAAGGATAATATCCTGTTCTATTTATTTCACAATTTGGCTCAGAGAGAGATAGTGATTGATTACATATTCGGTAGTTCTGGTTTTCCCAAGGGCATCACTGTTTCTATGGTTCCAAGCTTGAATAGGTGGAGATTCTGTGTGTTTTTTTCTTTCTTTCTTCCATCTTACACTTGTGCATTTATATGTTGCAGAGACAGACTCCAAGGGAGTCCTTATTCAGCAAACACTTAAGAATTCCTGAGAGCTCACTGTTATCTGTCATTCTTTCTACCAGCTAGATTTATTGCCCTCAGAATGAACAGATTATCAGTAACCTGCATTTGCACGTTAAAGGGTTTTGGGCAGAGAATTGTTGTGCAATAACCACATCTTTAATTGATGTACTGCAAAGATGCTATGATGCTAAATTTGTCATGTATTAAGAAAACAAGTTCTCCTCCAGGGTTCAGTACACATGGTAAGTGTTTTTCTTTGCTTTTATTATTATTCTCCTCACCCTGAAGTTTTAGAATGAAATACTGCCCAGACTTGCTTAGTTAGGAGATTCTAAATATGTCTTATGAGTTCCAGGAACTCTCCTGCTGATTTAGTTAGACGTATGCCAGGAGATCACAGAAACTGTGTGCATTCTGTACTGTCAAGACCGATGATGCAGAAAGTTGCTCAGGATAAATGCAGTCCAGCATTATTTCCCTGTCCTCAATCTGTGAAGTGAAAATGGATTTTACTTGCTCATGGCTGCTTATAATCTCAACGCACAGGCTGTGCATTACCTAGAATTTAAAATTACATTGTCTATGAAAGCCAAGTACATAGAAACTTAAGGGTAGAATATGAGTCTTGTAATTCATTTAAATATACATATATTTAAATATGTACTGAACTATACATATATATATACTTTTATTTGAAATAATTTGAATTAATCAAAGAGATATAAGTAGAGACTGGATATTTGATAATTCATCCTTCAATGATGTAAGTCATTCCTTGTATAATTTCCCATTGCAAGAAGTGAATTCTATTTATTGTCACAAAACTATTCAAGTTGGATAGTTTGTATTCATTTTTTATTGTAGGTAAGGTAATAAGTATATTTTTGGTCAAACGTATTAGCCCTTCCTTCATTTTTCTCCTACTTTCCCTCTCCTCCACACCCCATCCCAAAGTTATACAGATCATTTCCAACGTATTGTCTTGTATATATCGTTGTTGCATTGGTTACCTCCAATGTCCCTTGTCTCATGATTCTGTTGTTCCCCTTCCCTTCTCTCATTCAGATAAATGTTTATACAATACCAGCGTACCAAAATCAAATAGAGTGACAACAAGGGATATACCATAAGGGGAAGAACATATAAAGGAAACAAAAAAAATCACATAGTATATTAAAAACAACAAAGACCTCTTGTGTCCATGTCTTGGAGTTAATTTTGTTTAGCATCATCTTCTATGGCCATATGTTCATAGATATTGAGTTATTCTGCTAATCTGTATTCATTTTAATCAAGGGCTTTTACTTTATTTAAAAGTTTTAATGAGAGAATGAATAAGAGAAAAACACAGAGAGATAGAGAATTGATATCTCCATTTCTCCAATGAATATTTTGAGAATTATGCTACAGAAATAAGCTCAAATGGCATGGGATGTGACGCTTTCATAGCCTCAAATGAGATTTTAGTATGGCATCATTCTCCAGTAATGGTTGTAAGTACTAAAGGAATATGCCAACCGAACAACAAATAAGCAGCAGTTTTTTTTCCCTTGTGCAAAAGATTCTGTTGTGGCAAAATTTATACTGTTTGCAGAGTTACAATAATTGAAACATAGTTATGTGATAGAATTCATACTTATGAATGATTGATATATTTACAGTATTTCAGCCCTGTGATACTTAGCTTTAGAAATGATACTTAAACCCTTAGCAGATGTACAGCTGGCAAGGAGCTTCTGCCATTCTGTTGCTTGTCTTTTCAGTTTAGTCACTATATCCTTCACTGTACAGAAGCGTTTGAGCTTGATGAATTCCCTTTGCCAATTCTTTCTCCTATTTGCTGAACCACTGAATTTGTATTCAGGAAAATTTCTTATGTATTGCAATAAGTTCTAATGTTTTCTCTCCTTTTTGCTGTAGTAGTTCCAATGTCTTAGATCTTACATTGAAATCATTTATCCACTTTGCAAGGTGAGAGGCAAGGATCCTAATTCAGTCTTCTGTGTGTAGATTCTAGGTTTTCCCAGCACACTTTCTTTTTATCTATCTCTATGTTGGTCTTTCTTTTTTATTTCTTTCTATGGGGGGGGTCGGGGAGGGGACTGAAACTTAAAACTCATGTATGGTAGGCATGCACGTCTCTAGCCTCAGGATACTCGCTCTTAGGAGTTCCTTAAGACTATGTGTAGCATGGACTGGCATAGCAATGCAGGCATGCTATTCCTGTTACTTTGAAAGTAGAAGCACAAGGATTGTGATTTAGAGAGCAGCATAGGCAATGGGAGAAAGATTCTGTCTCGAAACAAAATAAACTAAAATGGCCAGGTCAGGTGTGGGGGGAAGGGGTCTGTGGGACAAGAGGAACAGGAACAGCACTTGCCTAGCAAATGAGGGGCCCTGGCTCAATCTCCAGAACTTTGAGAAAAGCACAACAACAAAAGGAACATTTCTGCTTATCAGAGGGAGAGGCACTGGTGGCAGGCAAAGAAAGAGGCAAAACAAATGATTATGTAGCAGTAATTATTTTATTAAATATTGCTGCCCCAGCATGAAGCCTTCAAAATGTGTTTGTGTGAGCCAAATCTGAATGTGGCCTCTCTGACTCAGCCTCTTGTACAGAGGAGAAATTCATCCTCTGAGTCAGGCTAAGGGCCATTTGCTGTTTCACACTTGCTGCTCTGGGCTGGGGAATGGGTTGTTGGCATTATAGCAAGTGTTCTTAATTGAACATAAAGCCAGAAGGTGGCAATGTGTACCTTACATTGAAAATCAGGTGAATTTTTACTTTTCACTGGAATGATTTTTCTATTTAGATAATTAGTTGCATGGTTAGAATGATGATGCTATGTAGACCTCATTCTTTAGCATTTTTAAGATTCCAAATTATAAAACAATATCTTATTATATAGTGTTATTATACTCTATTATTATATATTATTATACTATAAACTATATTATATAGTGTTATATATTATATATATTAAAATAGAGTAGTATCAACATTCTTGTGCTCTATTGTGCAATATGGCATGAAGAATTTCTTTGTTTTCAATGTGAATATTTGCTTTATATTATTTTACACACAAATAAAGGGGAAAGCTTTAAAAAAATATTCACTTGGCTCCAATGGTTCACATCTATAATCCTAGCTACTCAGAAAGATGAGATTTTGGGATTTTGGTTTGAAGATAGCCTAAGCAGAAAAGTCCATGAGACTCTTACTTTCAATTAACCAACAAAAAGCTGGAAGTAGAGCTGTAGCTCAAGTGTTGAAATGCTATCTTTGAACAAAAAACCTTAGGGACACTCCCCAGATCCTGAGTTCAATCACTGGGACTAGCAAACACACAAACACACCCATAAAAGAATAGCTAATGGCAGACACAATGGCTCAAGCCTGTGATGATAGCTACTTGAGAGGTACAGGCCAAGGGATCATTTGAGTCTATCCCTAGAACAAAATATCAATATATTCCATCTTAAATAATAGCGGGCACTTACCTGTCATCCCAGCACAGCAAGCAAGTACAGTGAAGAGTACTGCAGCCCAGACCCACTCAGGTGTAATGTGAGACCCTGACAATAATCAAGACTAGAAGGAGATGGAATATGGCTCAACTGCAGAATACCTGCCTTCCAAGTGCAGGTCCCTGAGTTCAATAGCAAGTATTTCCAAACACATAACGAAGTTATAAACCATATAATATGCCAGTATAATATGATCCTTCTGGTTTGGAGCAGAATGTGTATTTGGACAAATGACTGATAGTTGTCATTTACAAATATTTGTATAAAGGCTTGGAAAAAATTATATTAAGTGAAGTAAGCCAAGCCCAAAGAAACATAGGTCCCCATGGTTTCCCTTATTTGCAATATCTAGTATATGTATGAGTCAAGCAGAAAAGGTCAGATAATGTGATGTTAGGAAAATGAACCCTTAGATATGTATTAAAATTTTTTTCTTTCATGCATTTGTTTCTAACACATTTGTAAGATTATTTCTTTGTTGCTTTGTATGTCCCTCCCCCACAGTATAACCCCTGCTTTCACTATATTTGATGTCAGTATAATTTGTGGAGGAGATGGGGAAAAACAAGTCATTTAAGGATACAGGTGTACCCGTTGCAACAATGAGAAGTACAAGGTGTCATGTTGAAAACGAACTTTACAACTTTGTTGCAGGGGGGGGGGGTGTTGGGGGGGGGGAAGGCTGGGAAGGGATGTGAAGGGTAAACAAAGGAGGAGGCTGCAATGCTTGATAAGAAATGTACGCATTATCTTGCCCATGTAATTGTAACCCCTCTGTACAGTATGTTCACAAAAAATAAAAATTAAAAAAAACCAAATGTTGTATAATTATTTCTATGATATTTAAATGTAATTTTGTACCAAAAGCGTTCCGTGCATTTGTTAATTCTTCAGTTTACTCTGGTGGCCACATTCCTTTTAATTTTCCATGAAATTACTTAAAATATATCTTAAAAGACTCAGCTATGGAACATAACTTCAAAGTCTGCTTTGTTATACTAGGTATATTAGTAAAGCCTTTGCTTTGTCACGAGCTTCTAGCTACAATTTTTAAAACTTGTATCCTCTAAGGAGTCTCAGCCAGAGGTTTGGAAGTACAGACTATTTTCTAAAGGTGATTTGCTTTTTGAAATGCAAGTAGGTGGTAATTCTGTATGAGATCTGCCCACTGCTTCTATAGTTCCCCAACCTTTTCCTGCAGTGTGGAAAATGGGCCCTACTGACAGAGGGAAGCACTGGGATTCTGATTCACCAAACTGTCAGGGAAATAAGTTAGGATTTTTTTTTTGACAAAGCTCTCTGACCAGACTTGGTTAGGCAGTGACAGGGGAGAGAAGGAAAGACTAACATACCAAATATTGTCTTAGAAGAAGTATGAAACAAAAGTTAGTAGATAATATGCAGTGTGACTTTAGTCAAGGAATGGAATCCTCATAGGTTTCATTTATAAACATTTCCCTTTTCCTATATGAATAATGCCGTATGCAGTTTTTTTTTAAAGTGTTTCTTTCACTTAAAAGAAGTACTCAGACTGGATGCCAGTAGCACATGGTTGTAATCCTAGCTACTCAGGAAGATCATGGTTTAAAGCCAGCCCAGTCAGAAAAGACGGTGAGTCCATTAGTTCTAATGAACTTCCAAAAAGTTGGAAGTGGAGCTATGGCATAATTGGTAGAGTGCTAACCTTGAGGAAAAATTCTCAGAAACACTGTCCCAGGCCCTTTGAATTAAGAAATGGTGCACAAAAAAGTACTTACAATAAGAGTTTTCTTTATAGAAATAAGGACTTTAGACATTCCATTTTTACCTACCTTAAACAATCCTATGTAGGGAAAAAAATCCACATAATATCAGACTGAGTCATTTCTACACTTGAAGTAATACTTTGAATCTTTTTTTTCCCTTTAAAGTGGACCAAATCACACTTTTGCACCCACATTTGTCCTGAGCTATCTATACCAGCAATGTAGCATTGAGAGAAAATTTTCTTCATTCTTTATGTATTTAGTCATACCCACAGTTTTGTAATAATAACTAATATAACTTAAATAATTTGTGTATGTATTTGTGTGTGTTCACACAAAATTGACTATGGAAATTTAAGACTACTGACAGGGAAAGTAGTAAGAGAATGATTACATCACATGTACTAGACATTAAGGACCAATTTTTATCAGACATCTACTCTCACTTTATTCCAAGTGCTTTTCCTACATGAATAAACTTAGATTTGCTTTAATTTTGTTTGAAATCATTTTTACTTGAAAAGAGTGAAGTACTATATGCACATAGTAATTGAGCCTTTGTTATTCTCTCCTAAGAATATCTTCTTTCAGAATCATTGTGCGTACCTCTAGAGCCTTATAAAATTCATCATATTCAAGTGTAGTTTTTCCTCTTTTAACATTCAACATATTTACTTAATGTAGATTGTAGGTTTCTAGTTTATCTGTTCTGGGAAGTGAAAGGAGAAACACAGGAATGGTAGAAAAAGGATGAACAAAATGCAACAGTGATACTCACTAGACACTATGTTGAAAATGAACTAAACAACTTGTGAGGGAGGAGGCCTGGAGGAGAAAATTGAGAGAAAATGAGGGAAGAGGTGACAATGTCCAAAAAGAATGTAACTAAATCCTCTTTACATCACTTTTACAATCAAAAGAAAAAGAAAAAAAAGAAAGAAATGTACTTATTATTTGACTTATGTAACTGTAACCTCTCTGTACATCACCTTACAATAACAATAAAATTTAAAAATAAACAAATCAATGATACAGAAGTACTTTCATCAACTTACTTTACTACAATGAGTCATTATGGTTCACATACATAAACTGCTGAACAGATTCTTACAGACAAAAGAGAGGATTGTTTGCTTTTACTTACATGGGGAGATTGGTATTATGACAAAAAGTAGAGAGCTGAGGATACAAATGAGAGAAGGTATCTACTTCTTGATAAAGTCTGAGTTACCTAATGTACTTAATGAGTATCTTCTTGTTTTCTAGCTCTGAGCACAGAAAAGCAGCCATAAGCGACTCTTTGCTTTGTGGTAAAAGTGATGAAAAGAAAATAAGAACATAGAAGTATAATAAGGAATAATAATATAATAAAGGCTCTGCATAAGGATCTATAATTTCAGATAATTATCTTTTGAGAATTATAGAATCCATTGTTTAAAAGTATTAAAACCAATTAGTATGTCATCTTTTTTTTTTCCACTAAATTTTCTTTCATGACTATTTCTTCAATACTGTAAAAAAAAGACCTTGACAAAAACCATTTCTCTCTAATCAGGAAAAAACAAACAAACAAAAAAACCTTGCAAAATTCTTATAGAATAGTTGGGCGATATTGTTATCACACTTAGAACTTCTCAAATGTCATCTACAAGAGTTTGCTAGGGAATATCGGTACAGTTAGACTTTAACTATGTTATTCTTTTTTTTTTGGGTCCGGTTGTGGGGCCTGAACTCTGGGCCTGGGCACTGTCCCTCAGCTCTTCATCTCAAGGCTAGCGCTCTACCACTTGAGCCAAAGCACCACTTATGTGGTGCTGAGGAAACGAACCCAGGGCCTCTGGCATGCAAGGCAAGCACTCTACCACTGAGCCACCTTCCCAGCCCCTTAACTATGTTATTCTGTAAGACTCTGAGAATGCAAAGGGCAGTCTTCAATTCTGTCTCATAGTCTTTATTTTAAAACTATGGATTAGCATTATTCACTAAGAAGATGATAAAAAGCAGATGTGGAAATATCCTAGTAGAATGACAAATGTTCTTAAAAGGTAAAAATAACTGCAAAGATCTCAAAAAGTATTCAGTACTGTGAAAATATACCTGAATTTAGATAGGGCATCTGAGACATTCTAAAGATACTTAATTCCTATTAAAGCAGTTGTTTTTTAAATTTAATTTAATTTTATTTGTGAACATACTGTACAGAGGAGTTACAATTACATGGGCAAGATAATGCGTACATTTCTTACCAAGCATTGCAGCCTCCTCCTTTGCTTACCCTTCACCTCCCTTCCCAGCCTCCCCCTTCCCCCCCCACCCAATACTTCCCCCCACCTGCACCGACATTGTAAAGCTCGTTTTTGACATGATATTTTGTACTTCTCATTGTTGCAACAGGTCCACCTGAATCCTTAAACGACTTGTTTTTCCCCATCTTCTCCATAAGTTATACTGACATCAAATATACTGAAAGCGGGGGTTACACTGTGGGGGAGGGACATACAAAGCAACAAAGAAATCATCTTATAAATGCGTTAGAAACATGTGCATGAAAGAAAAAAAAACATTAAAATACATATTTAAGGGTTTATTTTCCTAACATCACATTATCTGACCTTTTCCGCTTGACTCATACATATACTAGATATTACAAATAAGGGAAACCATGGGACCTATATTTCTTTGGGCCTGGTTTACTTCACTTAATATAATTTTTTCCAAGTTTTTCCATTTACTAACAAATGGGGCAATGTCATTCTTTCTGATGGAGGCATAGAATTCCATTGTGTATATATACCACATTTTCTTGATCCATTCATCTACTGAGGGGCATCTGGGTTGGTTCCATATCTTAGCTATGGTAAATAATGCTGCAATAAACATAGTTGTGCTGGTAGCTTTAGTGTGGTCTTGTTTGTAAACATTTGGGTAAATGCCCAAAAGTGGGATTGCTGGGTCATAGGGGAGCTCCATGTGAAGTCTTTTGAGGAACCTCCATACTGTAAAGCAGTAAAGCAGTTTTTCTTTTATGAAAAAAAGTTATTTAAATAAAGAAACTAGAACTTCAGGTGAGAACTGACATATATTTCAACAATAAATTAATTAGATTTGAAGTTGAAATCAATGCTTAAAATTTCTAACACAGTTGAAATTTCTAACACATTTTTATTTCTTTGTTTACTTATACTCAGATTTTTATATGTACTTTTAATTAATTTATTGTTATTATTATTATTATTTTGTCGATTGTGGAGCTTGAACTCTGGGGGCTGTCCCTCAGCTCTTTAGCTCAAGGCTAGAACTCTACCACTTGAGCCACAAAGCCACTTCTGGTTTTCTGAGTGATTTTTTTGGCTATAAGAATCTCACAGATTTTTCCTGCCCAGGTTGGCTTTGAACTGCAATCCTCAGATCTCAGCCCCCTGAGTAGCTAGGATTACAAGCGTGAGCCACTGGCACCTGGCTAATTTAATTATTTTTAAAAATTGTTCTTTAATGAGAAATAAAGGGATGTTCTTCAGGTCAGAATGCCAGATATTGCCTTCAATCGTAAAAAATGGTCAAACAGTTCTTATTCCCATTTTATTTTTAATTATATTTAAATAGAGAGTTGCCTACCTTTTTAACATTTTATGTCAAAATATTTTTCTCCTATTTCTCTTAAAAATAGAGAAATCTCTAATTCCTCAAATATAAGACGTCTTTAAAGCAAGACACTTCTGTTGCTTTCTTTTTCTCTCTCTTCCGTCCTTCCTTCCCTCCTACCTTCCTTCCCTCCTTCCTTCCTTCCCTCCTTCCTTCCTTCCTTCCTTCCTTCCTTCCTTCCTTCCTTCCTTCCTTTTTCTTTCTTTCTTTCTTTCTTTCTTTCTTTCTTTCTTTCTTTCTTTCTTTCTTTCTTTCTTTCTTTCTTTCTTTCTTTCTTTCTTTCTTTCTTTCTTTCTGTCTTTCTTTCTTTCTTTCTTCCTTTCTTCCTTCCTTTCTTTCTTTCTTTCTCTTTCTTTTCTCTCTCAATTTCTCCCTCCCTCCCTCCTTCCCTCCATTCTTCTTTTTCTCCCTTCCTCTCTCTCTCTCTTCCTTCCTTCCTTTCTTCTTTCTTTTTCCTTCTTTCTTCCCTCCTTCCTTTCTCTCTTTCTCTCTTTCCTTCTAGCTGCAGGGTTTTATTTTTTAACTCTGGGCCCTGCTCTTGTCAGACAAAGCACTCTTGCATTTGTACCATGACCCCTGCCCTCTCAAATTAATTTGTATATATTGAGATGATAGTTTTATTTTCCTGTATGTGGAGGTCCTTTCAAATATGTTAGAAAATATGTCAATTAAAGCTATTAGTGCTAAGTGGAATAAGAAAAAATTCGAATATCAAAAAGCACTCGTCACAGTGTAGACAGTTTATGCGAGCATGGCTGTCTATCACCATTTTCAACTAAGATGAAGTGTTAGAGATTATATTAGAAAAGACTTGCTCCACAGGAAAAAGCTGTGTGCTCTCTGATTGGATGTAAACCAGTCATCCATAGTTCAATTTTCATTTATCCAATGTGTGAAAATGAAAGAATAAACAGAACACTAAGGTAGAAGCAGGCATTGTTTGCAATGCTTACAACACACAGCTTCCTTAAATGGGAGGCCATTTCTGCGCATTTAATCCTTCCCTGGTTGGATCTCCTGCTGTGTAGGACTCACTATGAAAAGCCGGCACTTGTATGGCACTGCTGGATACCAAGTGTAACAGGATTTCAGAACGAAAAGCCTTCTAAAATTTCCTGTGAATTCCCTATATGATTCCTTAATCATGCTAAGACTTCCTTTGTTATTATTTTTGTGTGTATAGTTTCTGATTAATTACACAACTTGAAATGCTGCTGCAAAACCATGAGTCAAACAATGTCATACCCACAGTGTATGAAATATTTCTCTCACAGAATTTAAAATAGAATGTTTCAATCTTATTGAACAGGTAAATTTGGGAAATATCTTTTTTCATTGTTTGCAGAAATGTTAATTAATTTGTAAATTATAATTACTTTAATATACTGCTCCCCAAGATACTTGAAAATTATACAAAGGAAACAACAGTTGCTTTAAGGAGTTAAGTTTCCTCATATCAAGAAAAGACTAGAAATCTGAAAAACAGAGAAGTGAAATCTAAGAGTAATGTTTTTCCTATACTCTAGGGAAAGACACCTGCATAGAGGCACAGAGCAGAAGCTGCTGATGACATGTTAGTAACATTTGCTGAAATCTTGATGCATTGAAAGCTGATAGTGAACTGCCATGAGAGTTAAAATTTCTGGAGGTCACAGCTAGGAAGAGTTCCCTTCCTCCTACCTTCTTTCCAGGGACCCAGCAAGTTCTCTCAGTGTGATCCAGTAGTAGAATGAGTAAAACTGATGAGTGTGTGATTAAAGATGGATATACCATCATTCCTTTGTCACTAATCAATGCTGAAAACAAAGACAATCAGAAGATGCTAACACATCTGAACAGTGTTTTTACATGATCTCATTTAATTGATATATATATATATATATATATATATATATATATATATATATATATAAGTTCTGGAATTCAATAGCAGACCCAGCTTTCATAGTAAAATCACAGGTTTATTTCCCATAAGATACATCTTAATGAAATGAAAAAAAAATCAGCAATCACATAAAGGATATTTAATGACCAAAGTGAAAATAAACTAGAATTTAATGGCAGAAACCAGAAATGTCTCCCAACAGTTAGAAATTAAATAAAATATTTCTAAATAATGGTAGCTAAAGTAAATCCCAAAAGTGATTTTATATATTTTTTTCATTAAATAAACACAAACTTAAGAATGTCTTTCTTATGACTAAAGCAATGGTTAGAAAAATACTTCTATCATTAAATTAATTGGAAGATTTGAAATTTTTCTGTCTGCAAAACAGAGAAGAGATAAAAATTATTTATCACTATTAGAAAAAAATTAAGATTAGAGCAGGTTAATGGAGTTGAAAACGAAAATGATAGAGAAAAATCAGAGGGAAAACTAGTTTTCTGAAAAGACATATATTTGATAAGCCTCTATCAAGGATAGTCAAGAAAAAGAGAAAACAGATAACACTATTAGAACTAAAAAATTGTCTTCACTCTTCTTTCTATCAATAATGAAAGGATAAAAAGGTAATAATAGAAATAAATATGCACTTTTAAGCTTGACAATCTAGAAAACATGAATCAATTTATTGAAGTGAGTAAGCTACCAAATGAATGCAAGAGCATATTATATATAGAGAGCATATTACCCTATTCTATGAAAACTACAACCAATAATTTTCCAACTAAGAAAACACCAAGTATGGTAAAACATCAAGAGAGTGAACCTTGTTACTTTTTTTTTTTTTTTTTGCTGATCATTGAGCCTGAACTCTGGGCCTGGATGCTCTCCCTCAGCTCTTCAGCTCAAGGCTAGCACCCTACCACTTGAGCCACATCATCGCTTCCAGCTTTTTCTGCTTATGTGGTGCTGAGGAATCGAACCCAGGGCCTCATGTATGCAACGCAAGCATCTACTACTGAGACACCTTCCCAGCCCCACTCTGTTAAAAGAGCAAAGAACTACAGATTTGTCACAATCTCTTCCAGAAGCTGAAGGAATGTCTTAATTAATTTTATGAGATCTAAATTTCCCAATTATGGATGACATTGATCAAGATGCGTTGTACTCATAAATTAACACATTGAATTGAAACACTGTTTTTTACAATTACAATCGTACATGTAATGCTAACTACTCAGGAGTCTGAGACCTCAGGAATACATTTGAAGCCAGTCTAGGAAGGAAAGTCTATGAGATTCCTGCCTTCAATTAACTACCAAGAAAAGCCAGAAGTAGAGGTGTGGCTCAAATGGTAGAGCACTAGCTTCAAGCCAAAGAAGCCCAAGACAGTGCCTAGGCCCTGAGTGCAAGACCCAGAACCGGCACACACACACACACACACACACACACACACACACACACACACACACACACACACACACACACCCCACCCCCACTTCTAACAACAACAGCAACCAACACACACGCCAACACATTGACACATACAGACAAACACATATATGTGCATGTGCATACACACACACACACACACACACACACACACACACACACACCAAATGAAATCACTAAATAACCAAAACATGAAAATTGAATACAGAATACACACAAAAATAAAACCATAGTTCATTATGTCTCATGACTTTCATTTTTTCATTCTTGCTTGGCAGGTATTTGAGTCATATATCTCAGAACTTTTCCCTTTAATTATTTTTCATATTAGGTCTTGCATTTGGCCCATACTCACACTATGATCTTTCTACCTTCACCTCTTATAGAGATGGGATTATAGGAGTGAACCTGCTTGTTAATTGAGGTGGAGGTCTCACTAACTTTTGGTCTCAAATCCTCTAGAAGAGGCAGAACTTGAGGTGTGAATCTCCCTTGTCTGTACATTATAGTCTTTGGAAATCTATTTGTACTTAGCTTTGGGTATGGCTAATGTTCTTAAAATTTTTTATAAGTAGTAACTTGTTTATAAGCTACTGTGATCAAATGCTATTGTGATTGATTTTTTTTTATTTCAATCATAGGATAAAACCTCTTATCTTAGTAAGCTTTACTAATTTAAAAATGTGTATCAAAATGATCCAACAAGACAAATTACATGGATTCCTTCTAAGAGAAGAAATAGTTAAATGTATTATAGATATTTTCTAGAGATTCTATAACATATATGCATTTTAGCTTCAGAAGTTACAAGTACCCAAGAAATAAAGTAGATTTGTAAGTTACAAGTACCCCCCCCCAAAAAACAAACAAACAAAAACTATATATGGTGCATTTTTATAGAGTAAAACGAAATAACAGAATTACCTTTGTTACTACCTTTGTTTTCAACTATAGTGGCTGTGTTGCTTTCGAAGATAGAAAGATCTAATTGCCTTCCTAGGACATGGAAGGAAAATTACCAATTTATAGTGAAATATACCTGTATACTGTTTTGAAAACATGCATTTTAAAAAATACTAATATTACTTATTCTGAAGTAAATAATTTTCTTTTAAAATAGAATTTTATTATTATTATAAAGGTGTTGTACAGAAGGGTAACTGTTTGATAAGGCAGGCAATAAGTGCATTTCTTTTTGGACAGTGAATGGATACAGATTTTACATACTGGAGTGTTGGAGGATTTTTTAAATTAGTGTATATTAATTGTACAGGGAAACTTTATTCACAATATTTCTACAAAATAAACAATATGCTCTAATTAACCTCAATCCCATTTTACTCTCCCTCAAAATTTCTACCTCCTCCTTAGAAAAGTTTCAACATTGTATGTTCATATGTGTAGCAAAGTTTTTCAATCATATTCAATCTCATTTACTATTTCCATCCAGGATAGAGTTTTATTTACTTTGGAAAAAAGTAAAAAATATTTTAGTGAATAGAGAATACATACATACATACATGATATATATATTTATATATATGTTTATTTTATAGCAAGCATTCCAAACATTTCTAATAAACATTGTGATGAATCCTGAGCAGTGAAACAAAGAAGTATTCATTTACTTAACTTGTATTCCAAAAATTATTTTTAATTCTCCTGGTATTTCTCCAGAAGTTAGTGAATTAAGAATCAACAAAACTGACACATGTTCTGATCATAAACAGGTTATGTTTGGGAGTATGGTGACAAGTTAATAAGATTTTAAAGAGACCATAAGGGGAATGGAAACCAAAATAAACAAGTAAAACTTGATCAGGACTTCAGAGAAATGAGCATAGCTAGAAATGGAGATGGGGTAAGTATGCCATTCTCCATAGATTTGTGTCTCTTTTTTTGATAGCTATTGTATTCTTAATGTGGTCAAAAGAAATATTTCATGAAGGATCTTTATTAGTATTTCATGAGAAATATATGTCAAAAACAGGAAAAATGTGTGGCCTCATGTTCAGCACCTGTGGTCTAAAGAGAAAGAAAAATAAAATGATGGAAGAGACATGCCTGCCTGTTCCATGTCATTTTCTTCCCTTCTGTGTTTCCTTAAAATTGATGTTTCTTTATAAATTATCAATTTTCATTGAGATGCTTGCTAATCTATTCTACTTTTGAACTTTTGAAAGTAAACATTCATTGATAATTTTATTCTCCACCCTGATAGGAAGTAGAACCTTTGAATTACCTCAATGTACTTATTTTTCAATTCTATTCCTTTTTTTTTTTTTGACAGTCCTGGGGCTTGAACTCAGGGTCTAGGCACTGTTCCTGAGCCTCTCTGTGCTCAAAGCTAGTGGTCTACCACTTGAGCCACACCAATTTTAGATTTTTCTGTTTATGGTACTGAAGAATCGAACCCTGGGCTTCATGCAGGCAAGGCAAGCACTCTAGCACTAAGCCACATTCCAGCCCTCATCTCTATTCCTTTTGACACTCAGATTTTCATATGAAATCATATTTCTTGTTTCAGAATAAAATTATTGCTAATTCCTTTGTTTATAATCTTTCACCTTCTCTCATCTTTTTTATGTTTCTATATATGTATATATGTATGTTTGATGTATTTATGTATCTATTGATGATCTATCACCTGTCATTAATTATTTTAACAATAATATTATTCCAGTTTGATACATAAGAAACTAATTAATTATATAAACATAGTGGAGTATTAGTACAGAATATGTTAATTGTTTAAACTTTGTACTTTATAATCCCAAGAAAGACTTAGTTCTTACCCAGTCCTGGGAAATAATCTATAATATATCTATTTTGCAAACTATGTGCTTGTTGATTTGAGCCCTTTTGGGTTATTTCAACAATATGACTTATATTTGTGTTTTGGGGACATATTCCATCAGTTTAACATCCAGATCAGATGGATGCTAAGGGCCAGATACCAAGTGCCTTCTTAATAAGACCGAAAAAGCCCTGTATGTCAATCAGCACAATGTTTGACAATATTCTCTGTATTTTCATGCATCATTTCCAGGAAAAACAACCACTGTCAGCATGACTCCATTGAGACAAAACAATTGGAATTATCTGGTCACTCTTTGATCTAGTTTTGTGTCTTTCCCATTGCTGACTTCAGTGGCTTCACTAAAGTAATGTGGGACAAATTATGGTATCTTTCTTGAGTTCTGAGACTTCCTCTAGTAAGTTACTGAATTGCTCTAGGGGCTTAGTAAGTCACAAGAAAGGTCTTCAAAAGTACAAAAACAGCAACACAAAAACAACCAAAACAAAAAAAAATCATGTAGCAATGCACTTTTAGTTGAGACATATAGAAAACCTAAGTCCTACCAAATACTAGCAAGTTTTGATAATAAATTTCAGGACAGAGGTAATCATGCAGTTCAGATAAAGTATATCTGAAAAGAAATCATTCATCACTTCTGAAGTCTGTTCTGAATGAGTATGAGCAAGATGCCAAACAATAGACAAAACCTCTAAGAGAGAATTATGAATGAATGCAAAGAGTGAGGGTATCATTTTGGCTATGAAATATTTCTATTTTATAGTCTATATGATGTGACATTTTCTAGAGAGCTTTTGTCTCACAAACCTTGCATTTTATGTTTAGTTATTGTAACTGTTTTAGCTAGCTACATTGTCCTAGGTAACTCCAGGAATGAGAGCTGTGGTTCTTAGAAAATATTGATTGAAACAGGTTACACTTGGTGCCTTGTTGTATTTGATTTTTCTCTTGTTAAGGAGACTAAATTAACAGGACAGCTCAATAATAACTTTCTTTTACAAAACAAAAAATAGGGCACATAAGATCACTTTGGTGATTTTGCATTTGTTTGTTTCCTTATTTTGTCAAACTCAAAAGATAGGAAATTAAATTCCACATTTTAATGATGACAGCATCAAAGAATTTGTGAACAAATATTAAAGATGGTGTTTAAAATGATGAGCCTTAAACATACCATAATAAATTCACTACAAAACTTGCAGTTTCCTAGCTTAATTAATCAAATTTCATGACTGTGTTGCTCCTAGTGATATGCCATACATTTGGTAATGAGATTGAACAGCACAAAAGGATTATACTGGTAAACCTACTTGTGTAAGCTAAGGTTGAATTTCTATATGTTGCTATTATAAAATGTGGATATATTTTGACTTTGGTTCTGGAAACCCTACGTTTTGTCTTTTACAACTTTGCTTGACATTTTCTTGAAACTAATTTTTTCACTTTTTCCTTTTCATATGCATATGTATCAGTCTTCCTAAATAATATTTTAATAATTAATTTTCAATGTATCTTGCTCATTGTTTTGTTTTCCTTCAAGAGTAAAATTTCATTTGGAAATCACTCTATGAATTTAAATACCCAGAGTCAAATTTTTTTATTTCTAGTTCTGATTGGTTCTTTTTATATGATTTTAAATTTTTAATTGTTATTGTAAATGTGATGTACATAGGGATTACAGTTACATGAGTCAGGTAACGAGTACATTTCTTTTTGAACAATTTTTCCCTCATTTTCTCCCAGTTTTTTCTTCCATCCCCCTCCCCTACAAGTTCTATAATTCATTTTCAACATAATGTCTAGTGACTATCACTGTTGTACTTGTTCGCTCTTGGTCTCATCATTTCTGTGCTCTCCCTTACTCTCCCCAAATAGATAAATTTACATACAAGACAAAATGTACAGAAATAAAAAAATAATGACAAAAGGGATAAAAAGAAGCAAAATAACATAAAACCTCTTATTTCTATGTAAGCACAACCATGTTCATTGAAGCATTGTTTACCATAGCCAAGATATGGAATCAACACATATACCTCTCAACAGATGAATGTGATATATATATATAGATGTTTATATATATGTATAATGAATATATATTTATATGCATATATATAATGGAATTCTTTGCTTCCATCAGAAAGAATGTCATTGTACCATTTGTAAAGAAATGGAAAGCCTTGGAAAAAAACTTACGTGAAGTAAACCAGACCCAAAGAAACATAGGTTGCATGATTTCCCTCATTTTTTTGGCAACTAGAAAGTGCCTATAAATAAGTAAACACACTGCATGGACATAACAAATTACACTTGGACATAACAAATTATACAGTACTTTAGACATTGAGACAGTGAGACCAAAGGAGGGTATTCTTGGAAGATTAGAAAAGTCTCAATAGCTCTGTGCGTATGGTCATGTAAAATGATGCTTATGAAAATGAACTAAAAGAAGTGGAAACAAGAAGTTTTATGTTATTTTGATTGATCTTTTGTTTCTAAACAGATTTAATTTTTCCTATTTAAAGCTATCTAAAATTTTTGTAACATGTTATTATTGTTCATGTTGTAATTTCTTTTATTCTTTTTTTAGTAACTTATATAATCAGTTTTTTGGGGAATAAAATACTAGTCTCAAAATATTTTGTTTTACTTTTTATCAGAATAGATGGCTGTAGGTATGAAAATTTATGAAAGACTTGAAAATATTTAAATATTTAAAATACTTCTTTGTAAATTACAAATTTGAATTATTAGAGTCAATGTTCATAGATGACATAATTCAGGGCTTTAAAATTGGACAGAATTGTGTTCTATAATAACCAGGTGACCTCAATTCCATTTCAAGTTAAGTAACCTTGGCAAGTAACTTAATTGCTCTTTAAATTTATTCAGAGAAAAAAAATTCATTCAGAGACAAAGTGAGAATGATAGCATTTCTTTTCTTCTGGAGTTATGTTAAAGATTAAAACAATAGTGTATGATAGTTACATAATGAATAGTTGTTTCTATATCATCATTATTAATGTAAAATTGTAAGGAAGACTGCCATTTAACCAAAATTTCAGTCACTGAATGTCCCATGTAATGGTTGTGTGTGCGTGTGTGTGCCAGTATCAGAACTTGAACTCAGGAGTAATTTCAATTCCCTATGTCTCTGTTTCTTTTTATTATTATTATTATGAAAATACTGTACAGAGGGGTTACAATTACATGGGCAAGATAATGAGTACATCTCTTATCAAGCATTGTAGCCTCCTCCTTTGTTTCCCCTTCCCATCCTCCCCCCCCTGCCCCCCACCCAATCCTCCCTGTTCCCCGCCGCCCCGCACCAAAGTTGTAAAGTTTGTTTTCGACATAACATCTTGTACATCTCATTGTTGTAATGGGTCCACCTGTATCCCTATTTGATGTCTCAGTTTCTTAAATAATTAAGTTGACCAAAACCCACCTATAAAAACATCTCTATCTTTTGGGGTGGCACTAATTAGATTTGAACACATAGCCTTAAGATGTGTATGTAGGCAGGTGGGATACTGCTCAATCAGACCATTAGCCTTCAAAGATTATTCTTAATCTCATTTTTTAAATTCTGGAAATGTGGATTGAACTTGGGGCCTAGTAATGTAAAGGAAGAACTCAGTCTACTGATTGAGCGGATCCACAGTCCCTGCAATGATTTTTTTAGAACGCATCTCATTAATTATTTTGACAGTTTTTTTCCTTTGAATTTTCAAGCTTAAAACAACTACATCCTGTAGTTAATATTAATATTAGTCTTCTTACTGTCAACAATGATTTCCAATCAATTTGCTGAAGTGATTTAGAACTCAGATAATGAAATTTGACAACCTTAGAGGATCTCATTTCTACTTTTCACTGTATGAATGACTTGGGCAAGTTACTTAATTTCTCTCTACATTGAGTTTGTCAATTATAAAAATGAGGATAATAATGGATCCTATTGGATGCTAAAGTGCTTAGTGAATGGAGAAGCTCATACCAAGTTCAATTTCAGCATTATCAGTTTTCAAAGAAAATACATCATTGTGCAAGCCCTCAGAAAGTGGCTTTTCAGTACAGTTTAAAATAAGAGCTACTCCCTAATTTTCAGATGCATGACTTTTGACTCATTTACAACCTTACTTGATTTCAATGAAGTGCTTTGAGTATTGTACTTTTTCCTAAGTAAAGGCAACTAGATTAGTAACTGACACAGAGCATAGTAGTTCTGTAATGAGTGTGTGTATATATGTGAGTATATATGTAAATAGGGTACTGTGTATAGTGGAGAGCAATAAAGAGCAAAGCTTCAAAACTCTGCTCTTTCTATAAGAATGGCCTATAGACACATGAAGAAATGCTCAACTTCTGTGGCCATAAAAGAAATGTGAATCAAAAAAAAACACTGAGATTCTACCTCACCCCAGTTAGAATGGCTATAATCAAGAAATGTAATAACAACAGATGCTGGAGGGGATGTGACCAAAAGGGAACTCTACTGCATTGTTGGTGAGAGTGTTCAACCACTTTGGAAAGCAGTATGGAGGTTCCTCAAAAGACTTCAAATAGAGCTCCCCTATGACCTGGCAATCCCACTTTTGGGCATTTACCCAACAGATCACAAACAAGGCTATATTAAAGCTCCCAGCACAACTATGTTTATTGCAGCATTATTTACCATAGCTAAGATATGGAACCAACCCATAAGCCCCTAGTTAGATGAATGGGTCAAGAAAATGTGGTATATATACACAATGGAATTCTATGCCTCCATCAGAAAGAATGATATTGCACCCTTTGTTAGGAAATGGAAAGACTTGGAAAAAATATATTAAGTAAGCCAGGCCCAAAGAAACATAAGTCCCATGGTTTCCCTTATTTGCAATAACTAGGACATGTCTAGGACAAGCACAAATAATCAAATGTTATGTACATATGACCACATAAAATGATGTTAAGGTAGGGACACAAGTGTTTTTTTTCTTTCTTACTATTGTTTTTAACATATTTATAATGTACTATGTGATTGTTTTTGTTTCTTTTGTATGTTCTTCCCATGATATAACCCCCATTTTCACTGTATTTGATGTCAGTGCCCTGCATCTTGTATATACATTTTTATAATTTGGAGAGGGAAAGGGAAATAACAAAATGCTGAAATAAGGATACAGGTTGACCCACTGTAACAATAAGATGTACAAGACACTATGTTGAAATTGAACTTTACAATTTGGTGGTAGGGGAGGGAGGATTTGGGGAGGTGGGGAGGGAAGGGATGGTAGGGGAAAATCAAAGGAGGAAGTAACAACGCTCAATAGGAAATGTACTTATTATCTTACTCATGTAACTGTAACCCCTCTGCACATTATTTTACAATAAAAACATATAAAAATAAGACATTTGATTAAAAAAACCCCAAAACAAAAATGTCTGCTCTTCCTGATGGAAATGGTCGGATTTCTCTTTTACTTGCTTTTCTTGATTTTTCTTATCAACAATGTGAAGAATCCAGTATGTGATTACTTTGCATCTTTTGTCCTCAAGTTAATAAAATATGTAAACAAAGAACCTGATATAAAGGATAGAAATTTGTGCTATATCAATCTATTCTTATAAGAATCTGTTTTTAAAAAGCAGTTTATATAAGTAACAATCAGATATCATATACATATTTTGAATTTTCATATAATTCAGTGGAAGTTCAACATAGGTATTATGTATACCCGCTAATTTCTTTTATTAATTACTAATATTTTATGGTGGGATGAACCACAGTATAATGTTTAAAACATAGCAATGTATCTGATCCTCCCTTAGTACACACAATAATTTTGGCTATTGTACTGATATACATAATCTTATAAAGTTTATATGTTTCCGTAAAACATATACATTATTTTTAAAAAATCATAAGTCTGTTAATACTGTCACATGGAGTTCCTTGTTTATTCTTTTAAGAAATTACAAGATATTTTCCAGTTTGGCCATGATCTTTTTCATTTTCCATTACAAATGTGTGAATGAGTTGTAATGTTCATTTTTTGACATTACGTCTTGTACATCTCATTGTTGTAATGGATCCACCTGTATCCCTATTTAAACAATTTGGGGTTGGGGGTGGCAAGGGAGCTGGGGGGGGGGTGGAGAGGGGAAAGGATGGTATGGGGAAATAAAGGAGGAGGCAGCAATGCTTGATAAAAAATGTACTCACTATCTTGCCCATGTAATTGTAACCCCTTTGTATGGTATTTTCACAATTAAAAAAATTTAAAAACAAATGTGTGAATGAATCTGTTTTCTCCATCTCTGTTAGCACTTGATATTAAAGGGTAGTTGTTATTTACCTTACACCATTTCTATTTCCATGTATGTAGGGCATTTCTTTTTACTAACAATTGTGTTTCCAACATTCTGTATACCAACTAAAGGACTCAGTTGAGTTCAAACATTAGTTCTATTTTGACATTATCTGCCTGAGCTTATCAGACCACACAAGTTAAGGTCCAATTCTACAAAATCTTACAACTTAAAATGCCAGCCCTAAGTCCAGACCATGTACAATTTTGATTAATATTAGGGGTTTTCAGTGCTTTTTCTTGAAATTAATAATAATTTTCTAGAGTGGCTCCTAACATTCAAAAATTTGCTATGATGACTTGTTTATTATAAAGTTTATTTAAATGAATGATCAAAAGCACATATAGTGAAAGGGACTGAAAGGGACAAATTAGAACTGTATTTGATTTCAGTGTCCTGCATTTTGTATATACATTTTTTTAATTTGGAGAGGCAAAGGGAAATAACAAAATGCTGAAATAAGAATATAGGTTGACCCATTGTAACAATGAGAGGTACAAGACACTACATTGAAAACCAGCTTTACAACTTGGAGGTGGGGAGGAGTTGGGGCGGTTGGGAGGGAAGGGATGGTAGGGGAAAAACAAAAGAGGATGTAACAATGCTCAATAGAAAATGTACTCATAACTTTACTCATGTAACTGTAGCCCCTCTGTACAGTATTATATATACATATATATAAAGAATAAAGGGATAACAAGTCACAGGTAATTCTACAACCAAAAAGACAAATAACATTAAATATTAAACCATGAAAAATAGTATTTGGTTGATGTGTCTCTGAACACAATGGAGTGAGTTTTGAGTAAATAATTAGGCTGCCTCTGTCTCCATTTCTATTTAGGACATAGAAGTTTCAAATAGCATAGACAGGCAAATCCTGGCAACTTAATCATGGTCTTTCCATCAAGCATGTCCCAAACTTGAAAATTATTTTTTTGTACTTTAAAGACATAAGATAAAAATAAGATGTGCAAAGATGTATAAATGTTACATTGATATAGTAAATCATATTACTGATATGTTTAGTTAGGTTATAGTTTTACATCCATTTATTTATATCTTCTTGATGAGAAGCTAGACTGTATCTAATGAAGTTTACCATAGGTGCTCACTTATAGGAGGAGATGAAGGGGAAAATTTTTTGTAAGCAGACCTTCCAAATTATAAAAAAAAATGTCAGCCTCTCATTTGAACCTTGTAAAGTAGAAGTCACTTTTCAAGCTAAGACACTAGCATTTTGATATGATTGGGGTTGCTTTATTCCTCTGGCAGAAATAAGAATTGATTGGAACAGACTTTTAAAAACTATAGCTTGGGATTTTTTAATTAAATGAATATGTATTAGAAATAAAATGTAAATAACAGCAAGGGTAACCTAATATAAACCTGAGAATATCCTAAAGCCTGTGGTTTGTAATGAAAGCTTACACCAAAGGAGCAAGTTAGAGTGGTAGAGAAAGGGAAGGGATAGAATGTCAGGAATTGTTAGTACATGGCCCATGCTGGCATAGACCTCCTCAGGCATATATTTTCACATTCAACCAAGAACTGAGTGGTTTATTCTTTGCTAACTTTTTTAGAACAAATAGCAAGTAGCAAACTACAACTAACAATCTGCACTTTTAGATGACAAAGTGTGTATTATTTCTTCTTTGAATAAGCAATTGACATGAAGGGATACCTATGTATTATTGAAAAAGAATGTGACATGTGTATCACATAAGATAATAAATATGAGTATGATGCAGTTAGGAAAAGATGTTAGCCCCAAAACAGATTACACTTTTATGAAGGATAATCATGACATACATAGAAAAAGAATGATTCTCTTATGTGATATACTAATACTTGGTCAAATGTAAATATTATTTTAAATATTAAATTAAATTAAATGAAAATTGAAAATTATAATATTAAAATATTATTTTAACCTGAAAAAATGAATATTGGTCATTTCTCTATGCCATTACATAAATAATACATCACCAGTGACTTAGACTGCTTAGGAAAGACTTGCATATTGATGTTCTTCCTATATCATTGAAACATTTGTAAATTATAAAATGTTTTTCTAGTATAGAGGGCACATTGGTAATTACAGAATTTTCTGAGAATTATAATACAATGCCTTTACATCTTTTGCATTTATTAGTGTACAGGTAGCTTACAGACCAAAAAATAATTTGTTAATTGATATCAATGTTTCCTAAACAATATTGCCACATTTTGATTGATAAGGAGAGAATACTAATGGAGAGTTCAATGGCATAGCATTATCATTCTACATTCCTATTAGCTCAGTTTTGTTGAGAAAAATACATTTTCCTTTCATTTTTAAATACAATAAAGAATAATCCATGAAATCACCTCCAAAAATTCTGAAGCATATAGGATTTTAACTTTTGTTCTATAACAGAAAAAATGAATTTTTAAAATTAATAATCAGAATCCATTGTAGTGGACGGTAATTCAGGAAAACTAGATTGAAATAGCCAATTACAATGACTGCTTGTGGGTAGAAGGATGAAACATTGAAAGCTACTGGGGAAAGGCATAGAGTGATATGTAATATATAATGGGTATATTTGTGTCACAAGCCCATTTATTTCACCAAATTCAATGGAAGTTAGCATAGTAATATTATTCATTTAATGTAAGTATTTAATGTTTATTTAATGTATACCATTTAGTATAATCAGAAGAATTGAATATAACTTTTATGAGTTTGATTTTTTCATGATTCTACATGAATGAAAATGAGTATGATTTTGTGTGTGTGTGTGTGTGTGTGTGTGTGTGTGTGTGTGTGTGTGTGTGTGTGTGTGTGTGTCTGTCTGTCTGTCTGTCCTCAGGCTTGAAGTCAGGGTCACTGTTGCTGAGGTTTTTTGCTCAAAACTAGCATTCTATCACTTGACCCACAGTTCCACTTCTGGATTTTTTGGTAGTTTATTGAACATAAGGCCTTTCCTGCCTGGGCTGGCTTTGAACTGTGATCCTCAGATGATGGTAGTAAAATTATAGGTAAGCGCTACCAGTATGCAGTTCTGTTTTTTCTTTAATTTATCCAAGAAGCAATGAGTTCAAATTATTCCAGAAACTTCCCTTTCACTTACATCACTGCTATTAGATCCAACTATATTTCTTTGAATATTTTATTCATTACGTGACTTTAATTTCTGCTCCTATCCAACCTATACTCACAGGGTAACTATATACATCTTTATATTTTGCTTAAATTAGAAGATAAATTTAAGTACATTTAAAAGGGAATCTGAATGGCAAATTAATATTTCATCTTTTGTCAATGTTTGGGAGTCATATTTAATTTAACATGGAACATCATTTAATGTTGAAAGTATTTGATTTAATGAAATTGATTATGATAAAAAGAAAAAATGGCAGAAAATGGTTGTGAATTTAAGTCTTGTTGGAAGCAGACACTTCCATTTATGGGCAGACTATATGTGGTATTCAGAGAATCAGGTGTCATGCTCATCCATGGAGAGCACTGGTTAACTGCACAAGCCAGTTAAATGGAAACAGGCTAAACCCATTACATGACTGGTTTTTAATTCACTTCTTTGGCTCTGTAAATGACACCCTGGCATGTCCTGTAACTCCACACAAAGGACTTGGAAAATCTGTGCTGTCGCCATTGTGCTTCTTCCAGCAAATGAAAATGGCACAAGCAACACTGTTTATAATGTGAAGCCAGCTCGGACCCACTCCACCCACTGGATGGGTGTGTTTTTGGTACCAACTGCTCTTTCAGATGAGTGGTTCTGAAATGGTGGCAGATGTTTTGGGCTTTACTATTTCTCTTCAGTAAGGCATTTGTGTGCAGTTCAGTTTTTTCATTGGTATGCTATGCTGTCGGCATGTTTTTCCATTCTCATTCTGCCTTACTCATATCACCATCACACTTCTAAATATCATGGGTATGAATAACTTATCGTCTTCGAGCATCAAAATTTTGCCATGATCAGAGCAGTTAGGAAAGTATCTTGTTTCTTCACATTTCTTTGTGACTGAGAAACACTGACATTTTCTCACCACTGTCAAGTAAGTTTAAGCTCTTCCAGAAACTGGCCTTTCATGTCCATTACTGCTGTTTAATCCAACTGCATTTTTCAGGCACTATGATTCTGTTTATAGCACATTCTATTTTCCATAGGAAGGAGATTTACATGTGCCATTCTCCAAAAATGGCACTTGAAGGATTATTTTCAGCTAAATGTGATTGAGAAAACAACAACAACAACAACACAAAAACACTATATACCTAAAAACAAGGAGTATTCTTTTTTTCTCTTGAAGATATTGCTTTATTTCATTCTGGAAAGAGAAAACTATTTTCACTGGAGATGAAGACAGCACTGAGGTTAATCTGAATGAATGAAGTATTATTAAGTAACTATTATTTCTTATTGGTAATGGGATTTCAAACCAGAGCTTTGCTGTTGGTAGACAAACATTCTATCATTTGAGGCACATACTCAGTCCTTCTGCTTTTAGTTCATTTTTCAAAGAGGGTTGTTCAGGGCTAATCTCAGACCTTGACCTTTCTACTTGTTTTATTATTTATGAATATTTTATTATCATTAATTAATTTTACAAAGGTGTTGCCATTCTCCAAAGCAGTTTATGAATATAGTGCATCTTGATCAATGTCACCCCTATCAACATTCTTATTAACCTCTCCAAAATTATCCTTTTCCTTATCTTAATTTTAAGATTTTATATACATATATTCCCTTTCACAAAGGTGTTGAGGTACACAATGCATCTTGATCTGGGTTACCACCTCAATGTCTTCATCCCCCTTGACGCACTCTTTCTCTTATATTTGTCAATTCTGTTGTATATACAATGAACTCTTGAATGCATTTTCCCTCCTTTCTCCTTTATTCTTCTTCCCTTCTTCCCTTGGCCTTCCTATTTTTATCTCCTGAGTAGTTTTCATACATGAATCATCAAACTCATTTACATCTGTGAAATAGAGTCTTGACAGTTCTTTCCTGGGCTGGTTTAGAACCACAACCACCTTATAATTGCCTCTCAAGTACATGAGAACATACCTGTGAGCCCCTGAATCAAGCACATGTAAATCTTATCTTCCAGTTGTTTTACAATATGTGTGTAATCCCGTAACTTACTGAAATTCTTTAAACATTTTTATCACTACAATTTATTGTCTTTTGCTAATGTTATCTATATGCACCTGTTTTTTTTGTGGGGGCCAGCTTGACTTCTTTCATATAAACACAGTAGTAGTCACAGACATTTGAATAGCAAAATAAAGTTACTAGGCTTGTTCAGTTTCAGTTTTGTGAGTTTCATGCATTCACCATGCCTAAAACAATGCAAGCAGTAGAAGGAAATATTTTCCTTCTCTTGTATGTTGGAAATATCATAATTTATATATGAAGCCCAGTAATACATTATTGCCATCTACAATTCTGTCAGGACTAATTGGTAGAGAGTAACAGTGGCATAATATGTATTATTTTAGAGGCATTGCAATGTAGTTGCAGAAAGACTTGCCAGACTGCCAGTATTTAAACCTGTTCTAATGCTTACTATGTGACCTTGAGCAAATCATGGGCTCCCTTGCCTTATAATATTTATTTATTTTTAATGTCAGAACAAATGAATTTCCTCATACTGTCATGGTTAAAATTACATGCCCGCAATAAATCATATAAACTACTTGAATCTGAACGTTCAATCAATGTTAGATTTAAATTACAGGGCAAATGTAGCAATGTGAAAACAACCTGTTTCATAAACTCCCAAACTAAAATCTGATCGGTGTAAAACAATTCTCAAAGTACATTCCAGCTGCTGACTTTCATTCATTTTAAGCTTATTAAAAGTGTTTTGATTTGTGATTCCATTTTGGTTTTATTTCTTCAAAAGGACTCTTAGTTAACCCATGGCTAGGAATTCCGGTATGAAGTTTTCCTCAAATAGAAACCCAGGTCATGACAGCTCAATTCAACCTAAGAATAATTTCACTTAATCAGTACATTTGATGGTACAACCATTTGTAAAATGTAGTTTCTGATGAGAAGACATGTAATTTCCATCTGTTTGGCAGAAGTCTGGGAATCTGCTTTCTCTTCTAGGAAGTGGGGGCATTTTGAATACAAATGAACTGCCAATTTTCTCCTGAAGTTCAGTGGTTGAAATAAGGCTTTTACTTTACATGACACATAAGATAACATTATGTCTATATAAAGGTAGATTACATCTGTACTTAGAGGAACTTAGTTTTGATCTGTAATATATTTATATGATCAGATAAAACCTTACCTCACATTTTGAATCTAATTATGATATGCATACTTCAAAATATATCTTTGACTAAAAAGAAATTGGTCTAACTTCTCATTTTTCATGGTAGCTTCTTAAATATTCTAGTCTCCCACCTCAATTATATGATTCTTAATTCTTGTTTCCAACTTCATGTGATTCAAAGAATGGAATAATTTGATTAAAGTGTACAAAATAAGATTGTCATGGCCATAAAGTACTTTCAAAAGTGGGCTTTCTTTCCTACTCCCATTAGATGACTAACACAATGGAGCTGGTCAGGACTTTCTCTGGTCAGTATTTTCTATTTTGCAGTGACATGCTCCAGGCACATATTATGTTTACAACATCCAACAATTTATCAATTTTGCATATATATTATTTTTAGGATGATTTTGTAAGATATATTCAATTCAGTAAGGGAATATATTTACACTAAGCCTTCATTTATAAATGAGATCATATTTAAAATAAACACAAGTTAGATTTATCCTTGTCATTGACTTCTTCCTATCATGAAACTTCAGAAACTTCAGGAAATTTGCCTTTTGGACAATGCTACTCTACATGGTTCAACATGTAATTTATCACAATATACACACATTTACCACTTTGGCATTTATAAAGCTTATTTTCTTAACATCTAAGTACATATGTATAATAATTATCAGTTGCTGTTATATACTCTAGAATAATATAAAGAATTTATATTTCATAACTTCATAGGAATATCTACTACTCTTCTATTATCTCAAAGGTGAAGATCTTTTTAGCACAATAACAAATCTACTGCTTCCTGAGATTAGCTATCTTGAACACTTTGGAAAGAGAAATATTTTCCTTTATCTTCTTTTATGGTAGCGTGTGGTACCTTAGTAGCCACCTATGGGCTCCATTGTATTAAATAATAGAGTACGTATAAGATGTACAGACAAGTAACTAATGTATGTGCATGCTCCTTTGTTCTTTTTCTTGGACATATTATTTGGTATTTTTCATGTAAACCAAATATTTGTAAATACCTAAAAACATTTTTAATGTACTTCACCAAATATAAGTGAGTGTCTATGGTGGAAAGAGCAATAATGACAATAATGACTTCTGTGTATGTGTTCCAAGGCTATATTGAAGCAATGAACATAGCTTATCATGGACACCAGAGAAGACCACACACCTGCTTGGTTTTCAGTAAGGGTGAATGGAACAGCTGGATCAAGGTCAAGTGCAGTCTCTTTTGACAGCCTCCCTAACATCTCAGAGACAAATAGTGCCTGGTTAAAAAAAATGCTGATGGAAATGATCTGATTCACTTGAGTCAAACAGAATAAAGAATATGGTCAGCAATAGTACTAAGCCAATCCTAAAGAAACATAGGATCCATGGTTTCCCTTATTTGCAATAACTAGTATATGTCTGAGACAAGCAGAAAAGGTCAGATAAGATGATGTTAAGCGAAATGACCCCAAGATAAGGACACAAGTGGGTTTTTTGATTTTTGTTTTTGTTTTTGTTCTGTTTTTTTTTTTTGTCGGTTGTGGAGTTTGAACTCTTGGCTAGGGCACTGTCCCTCAGCTTTTCAGCTCAAGGTGAGTGCTCTACCACTTGAGCCACAGCACCACTTCCAGTTTTCTAGTGGTTTATTGGAGATAAGAAGCTCACGGACTTTCCTGCCTGGGCTGGCTTTGAACCGTGATCCTCAGATTTCAACCTCCTGAGTAGCTAGGATTACAGGCGTGAGCCACCAGTGCCTGGCTATTGTTATTGCTTCTACTGTATTTATAAGTTACCACATTATTTATTTTTGCTACTTTGCATGTCCCTCTCCCACGGTATAACCCATGCTTTCACTGTATTTGATGTTGGTATAATTTGGGGAAGAGAAGGGAAAAAACAAATTTTTTAAACAGGGATACAGGTGGACCCATTGCAACAATGAGATGTACAAGATGCTATTTCAAAAATTTAGGCAGGGGTTGGGGGGGTGTAGTTGTGGAGGTGGGAGGGAAGAGATGGTAGGGGAAAAACAAAGGAGCAGACAACAATGCTTGATAAAAATTTACTAATTACCTTGCTCATATAACTGTAGTCCCTCCTCTGTACAGTATTCTTACAATAAAAAACTTATTAAAAATAGTACACAAGGGTTTGCTTTTCTTTGCAACCTTACCAACACATATGCACTCATTTGTTAATATGTCTACTGTGACAGTTGTGACATATCACACTATGATTTTAATTTTAATCTCCCTTAGGATGATTTAAAAATAACTAATATTTTACATATCTGATGCCAATTATGCTTCTCTTTTAATAAATATTTGTTCACATTCTCTGTCCATTATTAGTTTCTTTCCAATTAAGTTTCTTGAATAATATCTCCATATTATATGAATGATATGTATTAAGTTAAAGTAATAAATTATCTAAAGCAAACTGCAGACATAACAATTCCTTTACCATTTTTCACAAAAAGAGAAAAAAATGTTAAAATTCATATGAAACAAGAAAATAGTTCAGATATCAAAAGTAATCTTTAACAAAAAGATGGAGAAATAAAATTTTCTGATTTCAATTCTGATAATGAATTTCATAATTTTTTATCTATAATTATTGCAGCAACATATACTGACATAATAGACACCTTGGACATTGGAACAGAATGCAAACTTAGCAAAAAAAAAAAAACAAGTAGGTATCAAATTTTATTTACTTTTCAGAACAGGTGCCAATAACCCACAATGGAGAAAGGGACGACTTATATAAGAGGTGGTGGGAAAACTGGATATGTTCATGCAGAGGAATGAAATTCTGTCCTTTTCTCTTACCATGTAGCAATTCCAACTCAAAATGAAAAGAACATTTAACTGGAAGACTAATAGTAGATAACAGTTGGAGAGGGTCTAGTGTGTGTGAAATCTCTGGCTTGATGCAAAGGACACACAGACACAGACACAGAAACACACAGAGACACACACATGTACAGGGATCAAGAAAATGTGATATACATCTATCTATCTATCTATCTATCTATCTATATATATATATATATATATATATATATATATGGATGTACACACATATAATGGAATTCTATGCTTCCATCCGAAAGAATGGAAGGACTTTGGTAAAACCATATGAAGTGAAATAAGCCAGAACCAAAGAAACAGGCTGCCTGGTTTCCCTCATTTATAATAATTAGTATATGTCTAGGATAGTCCTAACAAAGGATCATATTAGCTCAATAGCTACATATGACCATATATAACTAGTATATGTCTGAGACAAGCAGAAAAGGTCAGATAAGTTGATGTTAGGTGAAATGAACCCCAAGATAAGTATTCAAATGTTTTTTCTTTCATGAGATTGTTTCTAACATATTTATAAGATGATTTCTTTGTTGCTTTGTATGTCCCTCCCCCACGGTATAACCCCTGTCTTCATTGTATTTGATGTTGGTATAATTTGGGGAGGGGACCCATTGAAACAATGAGATGTACAAGTTGTTATGTGGAAAAATGAACTTTACAACTTTGGCGGGGAGGAGGATGGGGGAGGGAGATCAGAAGAGATGGGAAGGGATGGGAAGGGGAAACAAAGGAGGAGGCTACAATGCTTGATAAGAAATGTACTCATTATCTTGCCCATGTAATTGCAACCCCTCTGTATGGTATTTTCACAATTAAAAAAATGATGCTAATCGAAATTATCTCTATGATATGGAAACAAGAGGTTTTGTTCTTTTTTTCTTTCTTTTTTCTTACTTTTTCTTTCTTCTGTTTTTCTTTTTCCTTTTCATTTTTTTTCTGTTTTAAATGTACTGTGTGAAGTTGTTTCTTTTTTCCTTCTTTTTTTTCCCCTTTGGTTTATCCACTGTTATTACTGCTTTTGATTTTGGTGTCTTGTATTTTGTATATATGTTTATCTTATCTGGGGAAGGGAAGAGGAATAACAAAATGGTGAAACAAAAGGCAAAGAGTGAACCAATGCAACAGCGATACTCACAAGACTCTGTTGGAAATGAACTTTATAACTTGTTGGGGGAAGGAAAAAGGGAGTTAGGGGCTGGGAAGGTGGCTAGTGGTAGAGCGCTTGCTTTGCATGCATGAGGCCCTGGGTTTGATTCCTCAGCACCACATAAGCAGAAAAAGCCGGAAGTGATGATGTGGCTCAAGTGGTAGAGTGCTATCCTTGATCTGAAGAGCTGAGGGACAGCACCCAGGCCCAGACTTCAAGCCCGATGACCAAAAAAAAAAAAGGGGGAACTGGGGGAGGGAAAGAGAGAAAGTGAAAGAGGTAGTAACACTGTTGGACAAGAAATGTACTCATTACCTTACTTATGTAACTGTAACCCTCTGTACATCACCTTTACAATAAAAAAATAAAAGACTAAAAACTCTAAAACATAGAATAAAATAAAGGAAACATCCTTGACACTAGTTTGGCCACTTATTTCTTGGATTAAGTGCTATTTTGGGGTCAAGAGTTAGAAAACAACAAGAACTCTAATTGCATTTTCAATATTACAGCATACTTGCTTCCTTTTCAAAAGCTCTATTTCCTTAGGTAATCTTCTTGGGAAAGCACACCCCAAAAATCTATTTGGTCTGAGCTTCTCTTTTACTACATTGTGTGTGTGTGTGTGTGTGTGTGTGTGTGTGTGTGTGTGTGTGTGTGTGTGTGTGTGTGTGTGTGTGGGTCGTTGGTCAGTAATTTTACTGATGTTTGTCTAGGAACTTGCTATAAAAATATCATTGTTCAGATGTACATGTACATGCTTTGCACTAGCTTGTAGAACCACTTCTCACCAAATTTCAGTCATTAAAAAAAATAAAACCTAAGAATGTTAGCAAATGAAACTTAACAACTTTTTTCCTGTAGGATAGATAGAGTAAGGATACCCATAGTTAACACCCAGGTTTTATTTGGGATGACTTCTCTCTCAGACCATACTTTCTGCTACATTGAGAGAATAGAAAGTAATGGTATTGGACAAAAAAAGATGCTGGGAGAGTTTTAACTAGGTAACTGGAAGAAATAGGCTTCAGGTCATTTCCTCCTCTCTGCTGAACTGCTGATAGGGAGTATAGGATCTAGTATGACCAACAAGTCCAAACTATCCAAGTAAAGCACTCCTATTCCAATCCACATACAACTGTTTAAGCCAGTTTGGAGGATGTAATTATACTAAACAGTGGAAGAAAACAAGGTAAAGACAAAGGTTTGATAAAACAAATGAAGATGATCCCACGATCCATTGGTCATAGGATGCAGGGCAGATAAGAAACAAAGAAAGTGGAAGCTTAAAACAAGAGTCCTTCCAGAAAAGATAATCCATCCACAGTGAAAAGGAGATGTTGGAAAATTAACTATTGTGACAATACACGAACACACACACCATACTAAATCAACATTAACATATTTACTTTTATGGTTTGTTTCTTTTTATGTTGGTCATGGGTCTTGAACCCAAGGCCTGGGTATTGTTCCTAATAGTTGACCTCTGGAAAGGCTTTCTTTTTTTTATATCCATTTTTATTGTAAAAAATACTGTACAGGGGGTTTACAGTTACATGAGTGAGGTAATGAGTACTTTTCCTAACAAGCATTGGTACCTCCTCCTTTGTTTTTCCCCTACCATCCCTTCCCTCCCACCTCCACAAGTACACTTCTCACCTCCCACCCCCACACTTAAATTGTAGTTTGATTTTCAACATAATGTCTTATACATATCATCATTAAAATGGGTCAACCTGTATCCCTAGTTAAGCATTTTGCTTTTTCCTTCCCCTCCCCAAATTAGAGAAGGGTATGAACAAGATGCAGGGCATCAACATCAAATACAGTAAAAACAGGTGTTATAGCCTGGGGGAGGAACATACAAAGAAACAAAAAAAATCACATGGTACATTATGAATACATTAAAAACAATAGCAAGCAAGAAAAAAAAAACTTGTGTCCCTATCTTGGGGCACATTTTGTTTAACATTCCTCTAAACTCAGGAACGAGACAAGGATGTCCACTCTCTCCACTTCTCTTTCATTTAGTATTAGAATGCCTTGCTACAGCAATAAGACAAGATGGAAACATAAAGGGGAGCCAAACAGGGAAAGATGAAGTAAAAGTCGACCTCTTTACAGATGACATGATCTTGTATTTAAAGAATTCCATGATCCCTGCTTTCACTGTATTCGATGTCGGTATAATTTGTGGAGGGGAAGGGAAAAAACAAATCGTTTAAATAAGGATACAGGTGGACCAATTGCAACAATGAGATGTACAAGTCCTTATGTTGAAAACGATCTTTACAACTTTGGTGGGGGGGGGGTAGGAGGAGTGGGTGGGGGGTGGGGGAGGATGGGAAGGGATGGGAAGGGGAAACAAAGGAGGAGCCTACAATGTTTGATAAGAAATGTACTCATTATCTTGCCCATGTAATTGTAACCCCTCTGTACAGTATTTTCACAATAAAAAAAAAAAAAAAAAGAATCCCACAGACTCCACTACCAAATTACTCGAGCTGATTCGAAACTTTGGCAAAGTAGCAGGGTATAAAATTAGCCCTCAAAAAACAATGGCTTTTCTTTTTTCTTTCTTTCTTTTTTTTTGGGGGGGGGTCCAGTCGTGGGGCCTGAACTCTGGGCCTGAGTGCTGTCCCTCAGCTCTTCAGCTCAAGGCTAGCACTCTACCACTTGAGACACAGTGCCACTTCCGGCTTTTTTTCTTTTTGCTTATGTGGTGCTGAGGAATTGAACCCAGGGCCTCATGCATGCAAGGCAAGCACTATACCACTGAACCACCTTCCCAGCCCCAACAATGGCTTTTCTGTATGCCAACAATGAGAAGAGGGTGGCTGAAATCAGTAAAGCAACTCCTTTTGTAATAGCTCCACCAAAACAAAACAAAAAAAAAAAAACCTAGGAATTAACTTAAGAAGTGAAGGACCTCTACGATGAAAACTTAAAAAACCTGAAAAAAGGAAATCAAAGCAGATCTAAGCAGGTGGAAAAACATCCCATGCTCCTGGATTGGAAGGATCAACATCATGAAAATGGCAATACTTCCCAAGGCTATATACAAATTCAATGAGATGCCTATCAATATTCCAACCACATTCTTCAATGAAATAGAAGCAATCCAAAAATCCTTATGGAACAATAAAAGACCTCAAATAACAAAAACGATCCTTAACAGAAAGAATAGTGCTGGAGGAATATCAATATCAAACTTCAAACTCTACTACCAAGCCAAAGTAATCAAAACAACTTGGTACTGGCACATGAACAGACCAGAGGACCAATGGAATAGAATTGAAAATTCAGGAATGAACCCACAGACCTATATCCACCTAATCTTCAATAAGGGAGCTAAAAAAATAGACTGGAAGAAAGACAGCCTCTTCAGCAAAGGGTGCAAAATTGGTTAATCACGTGTAGAAAAACTAAAGCTAGATCTGTATACATCACCCTGTACCAGATTCAACTCCAAATGAATCAAAGACCTCTGAGTCAAAGCAGACACCCTGAAAACATTACAGGAAGGAATAGGAGAAACTCTAGGTCTCCTTAGCACAGCTGAAATTTTCTTAATAGAGACCCAGAAACACAACAAATCAAAGAAAGGTTGGACAAATGGGATTTTATGAAATTGCAGAGCTTCTGCATGGTAAAGGACATAGCTAGCAAGATTAATAGAAAGCCCATGGATTGGGAAATGTTTACTAGCTATACAATGGATAAGAATCTCATATCTAAAATATACTTGGAACTCAAAAAATTAAATCCCCCAACAACAAATCCTCAAAGAAACAACTGCCTGATAAATATGTGGGCTAAAGACTTAAAGAAACTTCTCTGAAGAGGAAATAAGGATAGCCAATAGAAATATGAATAAATGCTCAACCTCTCTAGCCATAAAAGAAATGCAGCCAGGCATCGGTGGCTCACTCCTGTAGTCCTAACTACTCAGGAGGCTGAGATATGAGGATCGTAGTTCAAAGCCAGCCAGGAGTTTAGTGTGTGACACTCATCTCCAATAACCTCCCAGAAAATCGGAAGTGGCTCTGTGGCTCAAGCAGTAGAGCACTTGCCTTGAGCTGAAGAGCACAGGGACAGCGTCCAAGCTCAGAGTTCAAGCCCTACGACTCACACACACACATACACACACACACACACACACACACACACACACACACACACACAAATGCAAATCAAAATAATGGTGAGATTCCACCTCACCCCAGTTAGAATGGCTATAATCAAGAACTCTAATAACAACAGATGCTGGAGGGGATGTGGACAGAAGGGAACCCTATTGCATTGTGGTGGGAGTGTAAACTTGTTCAACCACTTTGGAAAGGAGTATGGAGGTTCCTCAAAAGACTCCACATAGAGCTATGACCCAGCAATTCCACTTTTGGGCATTTACCCATATGATCACAAACAAGACCATACTAATGCTACCAGAACAACTATTATAAGGGTTTCTTTTCTTCTTCTTCTTCTTTTTTTGACATATTTGCATTAATGTTATTAAATGTATCCATCTGTTTTATTTTCAAGCATATTTTTAGTCTTAGTCATTTTTATATTTCATAGGACACATTTCTGTTAAAGGAGCATGCAACATGAAATCAGTGTCAGAAGCTGTGTCACTGCCTTTATACCCACCAGGTTTATCTTCTTCCATAAGAACCCATGACTTGTTCTACATAGGAAGTGGTGGATTTCCCTGAAGTTCACAGTTCATAAGGGTGTTGTAAAGATACATTGTGTAATCTTGGAAAACTCTTAGTGTTCGCAATTAATCTTTAGTTGGAAAGCATTCTTGAACTATAATCTATAGAGTAAACATACTTTGGTTTAAAAGCAGAGTGAAGTGTGAGATTCTTGTGCCAGTTTCATGTAATCAAGTTTGGTAGTTCTTGTTACTTAGGATCCTTAGGTTTGGTTCTGAGTGAACTTGTTATGCTTCTGCTGGCTGAAACTTTCTGGTTAAAGTGACAGTACTGGAAATTTATAGATAATTCTATATCTTATTCCTGGGCAGAAACCCAACAGAGAAAAAACAAGTATGAAGATCTAGAGAGGTGACTGGGAGATTTGCAACAAGGACTGGAAGCAAAGACTAAAAAGGGGGGAAAGTGTCCTGGAGACTTGACCTTGGCACCCAAGAGCTATATCTACCAGAAGTTATCTGATATCTTCCAGTAGGTTGGGATGTCTTGATAGGCAAGTGGCCAGGCTTTCTTTTTAACTCTTACTTTAAATAGCAATTCCAGCTCCATTCAGCACAGGATAGTGGTTTAATACCTCTGGGGCCCTGGATCAATAGAGTTACCTGATATCTTTATCTAAGTCCTGTTTTTATTTTTTTTCTTGTTATTGTTCGGTTAAGGCTTGGCTTACAGTAGTTGGGGAAATTTTAGAAACATTGTCTAAATGTACAAATTATTGATTATCCATTATTTTTAAAATTGAGAATAACCCTTGTCTAACATATACAACCATTCATTCCATCTTATTTTCACTAAAAATCAGTTTTCTCGTTCTTTCAACAAATGTTTTTATTTTGTCTATCTTTGCCTCATTTTTTGTCTCTTACATATCTATTTGCTTTTCTTTATTTATGTGTGAGCATAAATAAAGAGGCATACATTTCAGAGAGTTTTTTTTCATTTTAATACCAGAAAATAATGTTGTCAAGTGATGCATTTACAAGTGTCAGGCTTGGAGGTTTTCTGAGTTTGAGGTACTTCATTGTTGAGAGGTAGTCATTATTTAACTGACAACTGTAATTGAAAATGTCAATTTAAAGTTTTCCAATTCCATCTTGGATACGTGGTTACCATTTTACCAAGCCAACTCTTTTCTTAACATGTAAGTAATTTTTCCCCATAAGAACTAAGAGTGTTTACTATATTTTTAACATGATTTGAACCTAATAGCACTTTGCATACATAATTCATAGGTGACAAAGGATTTTATTCAGAATTTCCAGAAAACAAAGGAGGTAAAATTAGCACAAGGGGGAAAACAAGTTTTCCTTATAAATCTGTTATTGATTTTTTCAGCACCCCTCAAAATATGTTTAGTAACCTCTCTAAAACATAATGACAACAATACTGATAATATGTACTTAAATGTATGAGCTTCTGAATGCTCTTTGGGTCATAGTTACTCTAGATAAGTGGTCTATGACTTTTACACTAGCAAATAAGGATACTAAGATAAACTTTATTGGATATATTAAAGCTCAATAAAATGTGTTACAAAAAGGATAAATGTATCTATAGCAGTATACACACACATACACACACACACACACTCACACACACACACACATAAGTATACTATTTCATTTGACCAAAAGTTCTCACCTAGTTCAATCATACATTGTTCTTAGTATATTTGAGTTGATTTCACATTAAAAATCAAATGAAAAGTGAGATAAATAATTTTACATCATGTAGAAACCCATTTAATGTAGATTTCCTTTATGAACAATAAGCCTATCAATTTTTTCCCAATTGTTTATGTGCTAAAATATAAAATGCACGAAACATACATTATCTCATGTAATCTTTATAAAAAATACAGCAAGTAGGGTTAAGGGAAGCAGATTGCCTGGATTCAGGCTATTTCTCTCCCTCACCAGCTGTGACTTATGTAAATCACTTCACCTTGTGTTTCCTTGTCCATAAAATTAGAGTGATGTTAATCGTCTACTCAGAGGGTGGTTGTGAGAATAAGATGTGACAATTCATATAAAATACTCCCAAGGCTTAATACCCAGTGAGCCTTTATAAATACTGCTATTAACATGATATGATTACCATTATTATCACATTTTATGGATGAAGAACATAAGCTCTAAAGAATATTCCCATGAGCACACAGGTGATCAATTGTGAACATTGTTTTTGAATATAGGTATGTTTGATTTTTAAAGCCAGAATTCTTACCTACTTTCTTGAGTCTTGCTCACAGCTCATGAGCTATTTTTCATATAAAGATGAAATAATAATATTTATATACTCTTTTCCTAAGTATATAACTCATTCCAATGTGAAATAAAAATGTTTACTGAAAAAAATACTTTTTTGTTGTCTGATCTATCAGTGTTTCTTAATTTTTTACTCAGAAATTAAAGATACACTCTCATTTTGGTTTACATATATTTTTAAATATTATACTTAGTTGATAAATAACAGAAAGTGAATTATACATGTTTGATAATTTCTGTAGAAAGCCCCATGTTAATTTCCACAAATGTTTGAGAATCAGGAATTCTAAAATGTTCTTTATCCATATTTGACTGTATTTTTCAATACTATGTATCTCTTTCTTTTTATTCCAAAGGGCAGAAATCAGAAAAATAACTAGAAATCAGAATAAGTATATTATTTAATTAAGAGTTGAGAAATTGGAGGACGAGGTAGAGTGATGGAGAGGAAAAATCTGAACCAGGTGTCTTGTTAACCAATTTGGACAGGTAAAAATGAAATCCTCTGTCCAGCTAACAAATGTTAGTTAAAAAATAATTATCTGTTAATGATATACTAAATGGAGAAGTTTTTTTAATTGTGAAAATACCATACAGAGGGGTTACAATTACATGGGCAAGATAGTGAGTACATTTCTTATCAAGCATTGTTGCCTCCTCCTTTGTTTACCCATACTATCCCTTCCCCTCTGCACCCTCCCTCTCCCACACCCCCATACCACCCCCTCCTCCCACCGGCCCACCCCCCACCCCACCAACGTTGTACAGTTTGTTTTCCGACATAACGTCTTTTACATCTCATTGTTGTAATGGGTCCACCTGTAACCCTATTTAACTTTTTAACATGAGTAAATAATTAGGTAGAAAGAAAGAAAGAGAGGAAAAGAGGGAAGAAAGAAAGAAAAGGAAAGCAAGAAAGAAAAGGAAAGAAAGGAAGGAAGGAGGGAAGACGGGAAGGAAAAGAAGGAAGGAAGAGAAGGGATGGTAGGGGGGAAAACAAAGGAGAAGGCAACAATGCTCAATAGGAAATATACTCATTACCTTGCTCATGTAACTGTAAGCCCTCTGCATTTTTACAATAAAAAAAACATACAAAAAGAAAAAGAAAGGAAGGAAGGAAGGAAGGAAGAATGGGACTTTGCTCCAAATATCCAAACAAATGTTTTTACTTTTGTGCATTATAGTGACCTGGGAAGCAAAGAAATTATCAGAAATCCTCTAATTACCCAGTTTCTTTCCCATCATGGACCTGAATTCTCAAATGCCTGGTGCAGACACACTGTATCCCTATTTACCTTTGTTGCCTCTAGTTATCCTCAGGAAGACACAGCATTCTTCTCTACTATTTTTGTTTTCATTTAAATGTAGACATGATAAACTTCTGTTATTCCCATAAAAGATATTAACCTCCTTAGATATATTTTATCATCTCATAGGAATAAAATAAAAAAGAAACATAATTTTAAAAGCATAGTATGTTTAATAATAACAACAACAAAAGAATTGAAAGGAAAACAGTCAGAGCCTCTTTCAGAATGCTAAATACTCTTCTAAATTAGAAATGGAGAGAGCTTTGAGTTAAGTGACTTTAAAGAATGTTTAAAATATAACATTTTAATGAATTTTCTAATTTAAGAGTGAATTTTCAAAAGGATTGTATACCATGACAAAAAAAAAAAAAACAACCCACAGATTTCAACTATAATACTAAGTTTGAAAAATAAAGGACATTCTTTGGCTTGACATTTGTAGATATAAGGTGAAATATATGTTTGAACTACTTGTATAAAGCTCAAAAGACTGGTTATTTATAAAATATTCCTCAAATACAAGTTTATAGGCAAACAGTGCAATACCACTGAATAACATCTCTTGAACCATGATATTAAATTGATGTCTTTACATCATGCAAAGGAGATGGATTATGTGGAAAGTAAACTCTACCCACATAAAACTACTGTGTGTTACTAAAAAATGAAATAATAGATAAATTTTATCAAGTACATTTGGTTAAAATCAACATTTTCTCATAGGTTGACTAAGATTAAAGTTTCTTCCATCATACAAAAAAAATTAGATGTTATGTAGGAATAAGGAACTAGTAAAATGAATGATTTTTCTTTTCAGCTCTGTGTTATCTTGGAATAGTTATTGACTGAAAATGATGACAGACATGTGCCTAGAAAATATGACAACAGAAAGCCAAATGGATGAGTGTGTCAGTGTGTCATGGTTCTGTAAGCAGAATGATATACTGTATCCCTAACCATGAAAAGCTGCATTGGAAAGATAGGAACCCATATTTTATCAGACCGACCATTATCTTTATTCTATCACTATCTGAAATGTTGGTAAGCTCATGGTATGGAATGCGAATGTAAATGTAAATGATTTAATATGCAATAATTGGATGATTTATTTCACTCAGAAACATGGTCTCTTTTATACAAGTCTTTCTTTGGACATTTAATTTGTATTATTTTCTCTAAGATAAAGTTGGGGTTGTAGAATTGCTGATTAAAAAATAAGTGTATGTTTTAATAAGGGTATGTAAAAATTTTAAAGAAATTTTCATGTCATTTTCCAAAATATTCTTAAATTTTCCCATTCATATCATTTTGTGATAATTCAAGATCTACCACATCCTGGTCAATACCTGGTATGAGCAAGGCTTTTTACTTTTTTATTTTTGTTTGTTTTTATTTGTGCTGATTCTAGGGCTCAAACACAGGGTCTGGGTACTGTCTCTGAGCATTTTTGCTGAAGACTGGTGCTCTAATACTTTGAGCCATAGCTTCATTCCTGGTTTTGGGGTAGTTAGTTGGAGATAAATGTCCCACAGACATTCCTGCTTCAGCTGGCTTCTAACTGCAGTCCTCACATCTCAGTCTCCTGACTAGGTAGATTATACATATTAGCCACTGACACCTGACTCAAGCAGTAATAATATTATATATGTTATATCATATATTATATAATACATGCTATATGTTGTTTTACATCTTGTAAAACATAGCTTTTGTATACAGTCCTCTTGGCAAAAATTAAGTTTTAATATGTCTATCCCAATCAATGATTTATCCTTTCATTCGTTTAAGGTTGCCTTTTAAACATTACATGCTTCCTTTTTTATGAAGTCTGAATTATTTTAAAAATTTCTTCCTAGCCAGATGTCAGTGTCTCATGCCTGTGAGCACCCCTGGCTAGTTGAGAGGCTGAGAATGAGAGGTCTGTGTTTTGGGAACAGTCCTGATAGAAAAAGTTTATGAGACTCCTCAACTGGTGCCTGCTTAAGTGTCTATACCTGTCATCACAAGCTACCATGACAGGCTGAGAATGGGAGCATCTTATTGCCAGACCAGCCCAACAAGATATATTCGTAAGATTCCCTCTCAGTGAAGGAAAGCTGGATGCAGTGGCACATGCCTACGGTCCCAGTAAGTATTGGATTTTTATTTTATTTTTTTATTTTTATTGTGAAAATACCTCACCGAGGGGTTACAATTACATGGGCAAGGTAATGAGTACATTTCTTATTAAGCATTGTTGCCTCCTCCATTGTTTCCCCTTCCCATCCCTTTCCATCCCCCACCCCCTCCTCCGCCAAAGTTGTAAAGTTCGTTTTTGGACATAACGTCTTGTACATCTCATTGTTGCAATGGGTCCACCTGTATCTCAGTAAGTATTAGATTCTTAATAGCGATAAATCACAGCTTAGAAATTTGTTTTAAGAAGTAAGATCCTCTCTGAAAAACAACCAATGAAAAACAATGTTTGACATGTGGCTCGGCAGTACCCAGCACCTTAGCAGGCATGAGGCCCTGTTTGGTATCATACTTCCAGAAATTAAAATATTGAAAACAATGCTTCATTCTGTTACTTTTGTAGTTAATTTGTCTGTGTGGAATAGAAAGTTCAGCTCTTTTTTTTCGTGATTTCTTTTGGAAGTTCTATATTAGTAGGTGCCATATTTAGGACAGTAATATAACTAGTTAAATAATTAATTTTGTACTTGATACAAGATTGAATTGAAATTATCTTTCTAGTCCATAAATACTCAAGCCCTCTTTGACTCCTTTGTTGAAAAGATTATGTTTATCTAATGTGTTGCCTTTGCATCTTACAGAAAAGGTCATTGTTCAAATGACTGTATGTTTCATGATTTGTCTTCTGTTCATTTGACCTACCTTCAGTTTGTACAACAACAACCTACTCTCTGGCTGACTTGAGACAGCAGACCAATACGATGCATGACTAAATCCTTCTTGCTTCTTAAATATGCCAGTACATTACCACATACCAGGAGAATGTAATCACGAAGTCAGACATGGTGTTTCTGAAACCCAGGCATCTAAAAGAAGGAAGTGAGAAATTACAATATATTTTGCTCTGGTAAGTTTTATTTTTTACTTAAAACTGTGAACATCAGAATAGTTATACAAATAGATTTGATAACACATTTTTCTTGCTGCTGGCTAAGGTCAGCTGATAGATTTTACTTTTCTGTAAGTCAAATTAAAATGTGCTTCTGTGCAACTCATTTTCCTGCTGTTTTTTGCTTTTAAATATTCATTACTTGGGAGATATTTTTCTAAGCTTATTTTACAAAGCTAACTATCTAATTTCTTGCTTTTAAATAAAAATAATGGTAGAAAATTATGAAGTCCTTTCATAGTTGGCAAGTTGATGAATGACACCTAGGAAATAGTTCCTACGCAATGAAATTAGCTGCCTTTCTGATGGTGCATTTATGTCATCATAATATCATCTTTGATAGGTTCTAAATTCTTAATTTATGTCTTCTGCCAAAAATAACTCTCCTCATTGTTTGATGTATGTATGTTCATAAATTCACCAATTAATACTACGGACAATTCAGTGTTTAACTGATATGACAGTAATGTAAGATCACATTATAGTCAAATCACATTAATCTTCAAATCATTTAGCAATACATATTTTCATAACATGTGCATAGATGATGATCAAGGAAAGACATCATAAGAATACTAACAATCAATCAAAAGCATATTCATTAATTATTAGCAATGAGGCTTTTCTTCACAGTGACCTTTGTGGCACTCATAGAAAATCACTAATAAGACATGTCACATTAAACATATGTGTGTGTGTGTGTGTGTGTGTGTGTGTGTGTGTGTTATGTGAGATTTCAGATTTCACCACAGTGTAGAAAATGATTAATGGCATGTCTAACAAAAATATTCTAATAAGCAGGTGCATAACACAAATATTGAGCAAAATATTCATAAATTTATCAAACAAAATACAGTAATATAACAGTCAAATTTATAAAGAATGCATTACTATGAATATTTTCACCCCTAATAAATTATAAGAAAAAAGGGAAATTGCTACATATTCAATTATAATAGATAAGCAAATAAATAAACATTTCATTTATCACAAGTGGTTTTTTTGGAAATTATATATATTAGCAAAGTCATAAGTTCTTCCAGAAATGAGAGTAACCAGGTATATAGAATCTATTAATAGAAGAAGACAATTATATATAATCTTATGGCAAATATTAGAGTTTGGTGTGAGTGCAGAGACAATGACTTCTAAGTGGTAATGAGAAACAAAGAAACAGCATCTGACCTATTACCTTGAGTCTGTCTTAGTAGCATGGAGAAAGGAATTAGGGATGAAAAGAAGATTCCCCGAGAGAAAACTCTACCAAGACAATAAGGTCGTCAAAGTTAAAGGTATTTAGGTACTGGCATTTTTAGGTTGTTTCAGCATAGCATTGGCTAAAGGTTGCTTTTAGTATTCTTACTATTATTATTTATCAATCTGAGGAAGTTCTGTAGTATTTGAACTTCTCTGAAATTTTACTGAGCTGAATCTGAGCACTGTCAAATTTTGCAAAGATTTCTCTTTTATTGTACAGGAAAAATCATGCAAAATCAACCACTCTCCAGTATGAAATACATAATAGATTTCACACCTGAAACCAATTATGTCTGAAGGTATTTTTCATCAGAATTAATAGTAATAGTTTTTGTAAATATAGATGTTATTTAGATTTTTCCTTTAGTTCCAGTCAGTTATTTTGTGATTCTGTGATGTGATGTGTATGTTTTGTTTTTTGACAACATATTTTCCTTTATCTGGAGTTTCTCACCACATTCTTATGTCCACAGATCTATGCTACACAGACACAGCAGCAGTTTAACAGTCTCTTCTTTTGTTCTCTACAAACTGTATTGAATTTTGGTAAATGACACTGACACCCATTGGCATGGGGTAACAATGGTTGAAAACAAATGTACTCATTGCCGTACTTAATGTAACTGTAGCCCCCATGCTCATCTTTTAAATAAAAAAACCCATTAATAAAATAATAAAAACAAAAAATCAATTTACCAATATTTCACCTATATCATGCCCTTGGTATACTGAATGCACTCTTTCAAATTAGGACTTGGTGTCTTTATTTTTAAAAGAATGTTTAATAGATTCCTATTCACATTAGAGTATTGGTGGTGTTTAAGTGTTGTATATTAGACCAAATAGTGGTTTCTTTGCAACTCTCAAATATCTGACTGGTCAGCTGTGGTAAGGGTATCTCGTTTCTATGCAACATTATAAAATCATGTCAAAATCAAGATGAAGAAGTTAGTTATGAATTAACCCCACTATAATTTTGCTTTGTAAATCATTTAATGCTATGATTGGTAAGAGATAGACCTTTATATACATTAAAACTGATATTTAACTAGTAGTTAATGGTATTTCAAATAACGTTCTAGCTCCTGTTCTAAAACATATTAATTAGGGCTCTAAAATATACATGCTAGTTTTTAAAGAATACAAAGCTTTCTATACTTAAACTGTAATGTAGAAATTTGCTAAACCAGAACTGATCATTGAGATGGGATTATTGCTATAACCTGAGTTATCTGAGCTGAAAATCAATCTGTTTTGAGAAATATAGAAATGTTATAAAAGAAAGTATTTTTGTACTGACTAATATGCCTTAGTATCACAAAGGAAAGTATTTTTCCCATTAAAATATACATGACAGTTGATGTTCTTATGCTGATGCCCTGTTGTAGGATGAAGGTTGCCTGCTCCTGGAGTTAACCTTTTAGCCTAAAGCAAGCTACATAAGACCTCTCTGGTTCTTAAACTCTTCTATGTTAAACCTTTATTTAAGAAATAATTTGGGCTCCCAAGATATAGAAACAATTAGATTTTTATTCTTTTGTTGTTGTTGTTGACCTTGTTGCCATCAATCAACTCTATCAAGTTTTTCTTTTTCTGTATTTTTTTCATCTTTCCCCCTTTGGTTTATCCCCAGACATCACTGTTTTTGATTCTCGTACCCTGCTTCTTGTATATATGTTTATTGATTTGGGGAAGGAAAGGGGAATAACAAAAGGATAAAGGACAGAGGGTGAACCAATACAACAATGATACTCACAAGACACTATGCTGAAAATGTACCTTACATCTTTGGAAGGGGGAAGGGGGGGGAAAGGGTTGGTTAGAGAGGAGAGGGGGCGGATAGTGGGAGAAAAATGAAAGAGTGGGTAACAATGTTAGAAACGAGATGTACTCATTACCTTACTCAAGTAACTGTAACTGCTCAGTACAGCATGTTTACAACAAAATAAAATAAAAATTTATAAAAGAAATAACTGTATGCTTTTGCCCTATTTCTTTCCATTTGAGAAGTATTACAGAGGTGGCATAGCTGCTAGGACTGGTCATTTTTATGTCTCCTAAGAACTTATGTACAAATGTGCTCTGAATATGTAAAGGATAAAAGTTCCCTTTAAAATATTCAGTCACATTTGCATTTATATTAATTACTATGCTTCAAGATCTATTAATGTACAAATCAAGTCAGGTCGAGTTTACTTTTATTTCAGTACGTTATTGGGCTTATTAGGTAAATGCACTAAATATTTACACTGGGAACTATGTGGTTAACTTTTTTCTTTTTCCTTATTTTGAAGACTAGGGAAAGAAGATTTATTGCACAGTATGGACAGACACAGGTAAAGGCAAACTCCATGTTTAGGTACAGAAGTACTATGAATCCAAATAGAAAAGAATCAATGGCAGAAACAAATACATAATTATCAAACAGTCCCAGTCACAGAAAAAAAATCTCCTCTATTTTCTTATCTTTTAAAATTCATATTTCTGACAATTGTTAGTGAAGTTAGAAAAATAATTGAAATATAAACCTTAATATTTCTTGTTCAAACATGAGAACAAATATTTTTATCTATTGGCTAGACATCTCAAACCTAATTAATTCTATACACTCAAACCTATGTATAATCTATTCATATATATTAATGATATAGATCACATTATATTATTAATAGTATTATTTATATATAAATATCTACATCTATCTATCTCTCTATCTCTCTGTCTACCTATCTACCTACTTAAAATTTTCTTGAGGCAAAGACTTGCTCTGTAAGCCAGGTGGCTTTGAACATTCCGTTTTCAGTTCCCAGCTCACTCATGGCTGGAGTTATAAGAATAGACCTTACTGCTCTTACTAAAATGGGGAACTTAAAAAAAGTCTTCTGTAGAGCAATTGAATTCAGATCACTGTATTACTTCAAGGTTACAAGGCACGAGACCCCCTACATCTACTCCTTCCAGATGCTGTACCCCTTATTTCCGATTCTGAAGTGGACAGAAGGTCCATATGAGGGGTTACATGGGATGTCTGTAGTAGGCCAGTAGCAACATTGTGAACATGTAAACTGAGTGATATTGACCAACTCCATATTTTGTATATAAAAGTCAAATGATCAACAGTCCTCAATTCTGAACCTTATTTATTATTAATAATGTTATTATTTAGAACTCAAGTTTTGGGCTTGCTAGGTTGGTCTTCTACCACCTGAGTCATATCTCTAACCCTAGCTTATTTTCTTATAATGATAGAAGAATAAATAATTTTATGGTAGACTAAGGAATTTCAGCTTGAAGTATTATATTTAATAGTTTAAAAATGAATAAACTTTGGAAGTGGCATTGTGGCTCAAGTGGTAGAATGCTCGCCTTGAGTGCTCAGGAACAGCACCCAAGCCCAGAGTTCAAGCCCCACGACCGAAAAAAAGGAAAAATGAGTATACTTTGTTGTTTTTCTCTGATAGATAATGGGTATGTAAAATGATGTTCTGTAAGTAGAATGAGTTCAAATTCAAGTACTGCTAAAAATAACATAAAAATTATTACTTGGGTATTTAATCATGACAGTTCTAAGTACTAAGCTTTTTTTCATGAATATATGTACTAAGTTTTGCATGTATCTGTGTATCTACCCTCTCAACTACCCTATACTAATCTCCCTTTACCAAACAACCCCAGATATACATATCCTTTGCTAGTAGTGCCTCTAGTACTTCAGGTCACTTTTTCTTCCTTTTTAATTTCAGTTTGAACATATGAGAGAAAAGTGTGATATTTGTGTCTAGTTTATTAGATCTTAAATAATATTTTTTACAATTCTATTTGTTTTCTTGCAAGTGACATGATTTCATCCCTCTTTACGTTAACAAGGCCATACTAAAGTTACTTGGAATATTATAAGCAGAAGACATGAGTCTGAGTTTTATACCATCTTTGCTTTTTTTTTTTTTTTTGTCAGTGTTCAGAGTCCACACTCTGGACCTGGGCACTGTCCCAGAGCTCTTCAGCCTCAAGGTGAGAGGTCTACCATTTGAGCCACAGTGCCACTTCTGGTTTTTTGGTGGTTCATTGGAGATGAGTCTCACTGACTTTCCTGCCTGGGCTGGCTTTGTACCGAGATCCTCAGATCTCAGCTTCCTGAGTAGCGAGGATTACAGGAGTGAGCCACGGGTGCCTGATATCATTTTTGCTGTTATTAAAGAATAGATCTAATGTCTGGTGAAAGCCAGTTTCCTAGCTGGGAGATAGGTGCTTCCTTGCATTTTCACTAGGTGAAGAAGAGAGACATATTTAGTATATGTAGTTAGACACTATTTTAAGGGTACTTGATGTAATTAAAAATTTAAGCAAAAGCAAAATATAAAATTACTAAAGTAAGCATATTTTAAATAGGTGGTAAAGAGTTACACAATGATTATAAGAAAATACATTTTACTTCTTAATCAGAAGATGAGAGGCTATCCATACAGGGCAGGTTTGTATACACACACACACACACTCATTGGTCTAGGTGATAAGTAGAGATAGTTTATTTTTTAATTGATTTTTGTTACGGGACGTGGCCAAATCTTGATAGCATTAACCAGTGTTACCAAGTGACATTAAAAGTCTAAATTCTCTACGACTCAATTTTTTCATGAAAATTTAAAACGCAAGATGGGTGTTGTTGGCTTACCCCCCTATAGTCCTAGCTACTGAGGAAACTTAGATCTGATGATTTGTGTTTCAAGTCAGCCCAAACAGGAAAATCAGTGAGACTATTATCTCTAGTAAACTACCAAAAATGCCATAAGTGGAGCTGTGTTTCAAGTGGTAGAGCACCAGTCTTGAGCATAAAAGCTCAGGGGCAGTTTCCAGACCCTTGAGTTCAAGCTCAAGGACCAGCAAAAAAACAAACCACAACAACAACAAAATTAAAAAAGATTAAAATGCATTTGTCTCCAGATTTATTAAGGAGCTCAAACACATCGTTATAAAATGTTTATCTTTATAATTATATACAAGGTATTAAAGCTACCAGTCAACTTATAAAACAGATATGCTATTTCCAGAAGGAAGAGCAACCATCCTAGACTCACTCTTTTTTATTTTATTGTTTTGTGCAGGTTCTGAGGCTTGAACTCAGGGCCTAAGCACTGTATCTGAGAGTTTTTGCTCAGAGCTAACACTCTACCACTTGAGCCACAGCTCCACTTGCAGCAATCTGGTGAGTAACTGGAGATAAGTGTCTCAAGGACTTTCCTGTCCAGGCTGGCTTTGAATTGTTACATATTCTTGGCTCTGAGTAGTTAGGATGAAAGGTGTGAGCCACCAATGTGCAGACCAAAGTCACTTTTCTTAAGAGTGCAGCAGGCTACATGGCAAAGCATCTATGACTTTAAACCTATGAAATTAAGTGCTCAGACCGTCGTAGGGTCAGACGCTATAAAGTTTGGCATGACATCCTCAAACTCATATCATGGGGAAGCCAGGGCAATGTGAAAAAGACATGACAAGTCTCAGCTTCCTTGTAAACTTTGTATGCAGTCAATCAGAATGCAGAGAAATCAAGACAGCATAAGATACTTTGAATGTTTCCTACTGACTCAAACTTAATAGTTCTCTCCTTTGACCTGGTTAGCCACATTCTCTAAGCTTACTTTCTTTGTGAAATATAATCAATGGGTTGTTTATGAAGTAGATATCATTACTATTGAGTATAAGGTAATTTTATGATGTTTATTATGTATCTTGACATTCTGAACTTGAGTATTTAAGGTAATTTCAGAGACAACTATCTTCACAGATATCTTGAATATATATATATATATATATATATATATATATATATATATATTTACCAGCATCAATTAATTGTGCAACATTTCACTTTGACATTTACAGATATGCATGCCCATGTATTGTATTCATATTCATCCCTCTTCACTCTGCATCATCTACTATCTCCCCTTACAAAAGTGTCTCACCATTCTATTCATGTCTGACCATATTCACTCCCTTTTAATCTCTCTGCTTGCTCTCCTCCTTTGTACTAATACCCACTTAATACTTTTGATGGTAGGCTGTTCCATTTGTGGTCTTAATTCAGTTTTCATCTTTTTAATGCATGTAACAGTAAATCTGACAGATTTATGCATTTCCTGGGATAGTCTCACTTTGAGCCAAGAATTTCTTTTATTTTCTCCAAACTTAACTGAATTGTGAGATGCTTGTAGTAGTTTTGATAGCTTCAAAACAAGACTGCCTTAAGACCCCATTTTTCTGCTCCAAATTGGGTAACAGAAAAATTTCTGAGGACTCACTGGAGTCCAAAGGCTATAAGGAAATAAACACCTAGCAGGAGAAAAGCCTTTCCACAAGTGGTTGCACAGATTAACATGGGAAAAGAAAAATAGTGCCCAACTCTTCTCTTTCTATTTGATAGGGAGAAGACACAATTGAGGTAGATAGGGAGACCTCAAATAATTAGTCCTATTTGAGCCTAAGTTTCAGAAGCTGAAAAATGACTCAAGGAATGGTTTCCAGTATCATTTTGCAAAAATTTTAAGTATTTTTTTCTTTAAGCGTGTTTGGTGTTTTATTCTAAAGAGTGAGTATGCGTCAGAGTGAACATGAAAGTACTCTTTCTAGACTATTCTTTCCTTTCTAATATTCATTGCATTTTCATTATATGTTTAATCCACTCATTAAAGCCTCTTGGAAACAAACTACTCTCAAAATACTAATACAGTGTTAACATCTCTTTTTTTGCATTTAGATATAATCTGTTTTCACTTAATTGAAAATATTTCTTCTCTGAAATATTGTTAGAAATAAAAATGTTTCTAGTTGACATTCTCACAGTGGCTCTTTACAGAAAAAAATTAAGCTGACCTATATCTTTCCTTTTTCATCAAGACTAATGCTCACAGAATTTGAGCCTGATAAGTCTAAAACAATCCTGGTGAAGGAACATTCAAAATATTTTCCCAGGAAATGCAGAAGACCTAGGAAAATTATCATTCTAAAACTAACTTATTATGATGCATAAGTTTTAAGCAAATAAAACAAGTCAGTAGACTATTTAAATTCATTCACAAACAAGAGATTCATTTTTGTAATATTCCATACAAGTAGAAAAAAATGACTATAAAATTAGACATTTAAATATAAATACAAGACATTGTATCTATTCTAAGTTTTATTAATGCTAGTTTATATGATCAAAGCAAAATTGAATATTATTTTCCTATACTTATTAATGAAATGAAATATAAGCACTAAGTTATTATGATATTTACTCACTTTTAAAAATTTGATTGTCTTTACCTTATTATAAGTTTGTGGGTCCTTTTCTAAGTTTGGGGATAAATTTTCATCTTTACATTTAAGAGATCTTAAGTATACATTCAGAGGTGTAGTTAGTATGAATACCTGTTTGTGAGCACATCTGTGTGTGTGTGTGTGTGTGTGTGTGTGTGTGTGTGTGTGTGTGTGCTGGTCTTGGAACTTGAGCTCAGGTTGAATGCAGTCTCTGACCTTTTGTGCTCAAGGTTAGTACTCCACCACTTGAATTACAGCTGCAATTTAGGGTTTTTGGTGCTTAATTGAAAATAAGTGTCTCACAGACTTTCCTGCCTTAGCTGGCTTCAAACCATACTCCTCAGTTCTCAGCCTTCTGAGTAGCTATAGGTACAGGTGTGAGCTCTCAGTGCCCAGTACAGTTGTGGTTTTTCAACATTTGATTTTCATCCTTAGCAACACTTACCAAAACTGTTAGTTTCTTTTCATACAGGCAATGATTTCCAATTACTACCCACAAAGGAAACTCCTAACCAATCACCTGCTCACATCTCCCGAATAATGCTGTAGTGTGCTGCTGTTCTTTCATATCCAAACATTCCCAATATTCCAAAGATGTGTTTATCAGGGATCAGTGACAAACAACATTGGGCATTCATTCAATCACATCTGCTTCTAAATTATTTTTTATGTTTTTTTATTGTAAAAATTCTGTACAGAGGGGCTACAGTTTCATGAGTAAGGTAATGAGTGCATTTCCTTTACTCTTAATATTCTTGCATTTTTTTCAAAATTTCCATGCTTTTATCCTAGTGATAAAGAAGCAATTTAGGACAATAGATTAAAATCATTAATATCTCTTTCTTATGTTGATACTTCTGGATAGTTTCTGGCCAGGTATCATCTTACCCCAGTTTGCAGGTATTTCTCCATCTCTGATCTTGTTTAGATCTCAGGAATCCTGTTTGACTGCACCCCACAGGGCAGTTTTTTAATGCATATTTGAAGCCAATGACTGTATTTCAATCCACATATTTTATCCTTCACTGCACAATTAAATTCATATTAATTAAAAAATAGAGTTGTAAATCGTTTAAATAAGGATACAGGTGGACCCATTGCAACAATGAGATGTACAAGTCGTTATGTAGAAAACAAACTTTACAACTTGGGGGCGGGGTGGGGGGGGGAGGCTGGGAAGGGCTGGGAAGGGGAAACAAAGGAAGAGGCTACAATGCTTGCTAAGAAATGTACTCATTATCTTGCCCATGTAATTGTAACCCCTCTGTACAGTTTTTTCACAATTAAAAAAATGGAAAAAGAAAAAAGAAAAAAGAGTTGTGAGTTATTTGAAAAGCCTAAAAAAATTTTAAATTGCTACTGCTTTTTGTGTCAGTTATCTAAATTTTTGGAATAATAGAAATTTATAATATACAATTGCTTAATAAATGTTCCTTTATATGAAGAAAATCAAAGTCGAAAAATAGAAAATAAGATATATAAAAGCTGGATTAAAAAACGAAATATAAAGAAATTGATAGTTCAATGAAACCCACTACATAACACTTGTCACAGAAGAGGCTAGTAGCTAAAAGTTTAAAATTAAACTAGAGAAATAAATATGACCTCATGATATTAAATAAATACCATCTCAGTCATGAGAGGAGTTTTTGAAGCCCCAGGGTCACAATAACTCCCAACTGTGCGCAGATGAGGCTATTGCCAGTGAGTTTTAGCACCTAGAGCACCAAGAGGAGGAGCTCTAAAATTTTCCTCACTAAGCAGCAGCACCAGCACTTGGGGCTTAAAGTCAGGATAACCCAGAGGAACGTCATTACTCCGGAAAGTGAAAACAATTTCAAAGATGTCTGAAAGACCGCCAAGAAAAATGAAGGTGGTTAAATAGCACAGTTCTCTTATCACCAGCCAAATAATGAAAATTTAACTTAATAAGAAGAAAATAGTAATTGCAGCCAATTGGGTCAAATTGCTTCTACAAAAGGGACCAAGTCCATGGCAGTGCTTAAAATTTACAGATTCCTTGAAATGGGCAAAAGAAAAATCACACTGAATTTTCCACCTGTGTCTATAAGGATTAAAATAAATGTGAATAGTACATTTATGTTTTGATAATTGTCTAGGTGAAAATCATGCAGGTCAGATATAAACATATAGAAGGTAACTTTTATATTAAAATATACGCTAGCTTTTAATAACTTGTTTATATTATTTGATAAAAACAGAACAAATAAATTAAATTCACATGTAATAACAAGTATAAATAAAATATAATAGCAATATCATAAATTAGTAAAGTAAGACAGATATTCAGAAGTTTATACCTTCATTATATTATCTATTTATATGTATAAAATGAAGTGTGTATTATATGAAAAAATGAACTTCTGATACATACCTATAGTCTATATGTACCTATAATAAACCTGTAACTCTAGTTTTCCAGGAGATAGATTCAGGAAGATCAAGAATGGCAATGCAATCATGACAAAGAAGTTAATGAAATTTTATCCTCAGAAGAAAATATAGGCCGAAAGGGCTGAGGATATTGTCCAAGTCATAGAGCTTTTGTGGAGCATTCATGAGGTCCCAGATAACATGCTCAATCTAAAAAGAATTAAATTTTAAAAAACAACAAAAAAGATTAATATCAAGAATATCAAGCTAATGAGCTTGCTAATATTTATAATAAAATTAGTGAGAGCAACCATGTCTCTGATCTTTTTTTTTTGGTCCCCCCTGCCCCGTATCTGATTTTTTTTACTTGTCAGAAATAGGGACAGATTTGTGCAGCACACCCAAGCAAAAGAGACTGACAAATTTTGTCAAATACTCTGATATGCAAATAATGTTGATTCAGAATTTTTTAGCTTCATTAATATTTTATTTTAGATTTTTTTTAAAAATGAGTTTTACAAGATAATAGTGTATAATATCTGTGAGGACTAATTTTCTTGTATAAATTAATGGTGTAAAATTATAGGTTGAGCTTACTTAAGTCTTTATATCCACAGTAATTTCAGTTCAGAGATTATTGGGGCATTGATAATTTATGTTAAATCACTAAAGAAGGTACCTAACCTAAGGTATGACAGAACTGTATTCTAAATTAAAGAACTCTATATCTATTTTGCAAAATGTTAAAAATTTTTGTGCTAGATTGAGGGGTTTGAACTCAGGGCTTTGGCATTGTCCTGATAGGTTACTACTATAATCTTTGAGCCACAGCTCCACTTCTGGCTTTTTGGTTATTAATTGCAGATGAGTATCTCACAAGCTTTCATTATGTGGCTGGGTTCAAATCACAGTCCTCAAATCCCAGCCTTCTAAGAAGCTAAAATTACAGACATGAGCCACTGACACCAGATTTAATTTTATCTTTAAATTGATGTACAGTAATGTATATGATACATTCAACATATGTATGACATAAACTATGTAATGTATACTTTATAATACGTATGTGCTAAATGTAATATGCAATATGAGGAAGTTTCATTGTGCTATTTTAATACATGCACAAAGCGTATTGTTAACCTCTCCACATTTCCTCACCCTCCTTCCCTTTTCAAACAATGTTAGTTGTGTTTAAGTGAAGTTGTAAAGAATGTCTACATACAGGTTTTGTTTAGTGATCTATGGTTGCAGTGGTATACATTATAGCACTATCTCAGACCTGTCTTGCATCTTTGCTAGCTTTTGTCATTGTTTCCTTGATGATTTCTATTCTGACATATTGAGATAGATTTATAGTTTTGACTTATACTATTTCTTTCATGTTTAATGATTTTCAATATCTTTTAATTCATTATCATTTATATTTCCTCTGGAATTTTGTGTTACCATTTTGTTAATTGAATTATTCCTTTTCTTGTTTAAATTTTGAGTTTATTGTACATTTTGAGTATTAAATCCTTTATCTGTATAATATCTGGTGAGGTATTTTTCCCATTCTGTAAGGTTGTCTCTTTATTCTGGTAATTGTTTCATTTGATTGCAGAAACTTTTTAATTTAATGCAATCCCATTCATCAGTTCTTGCTCTTCCTTGCCCTAGCAACAGGAGCAATTGGAATTGTATTCAAAAAATAATTACCTCTACCTATATTTTCTGAGAGTTCCCTATGCTTTCCTATAGTAGTTTTAGGGTTTTATGTCTTGCATTAAGATATCTATTTGAAATTGATTTTTTTTAAAAATTTAATTTTATTTTATTTGTGAACATACTGTACAGAGGAGTTACAATTACGTGGGCAGGATAATGCGTACATTTCTTACCAAGCATTGCAGCCTCCTCCTTTGTTTACCCTTCACATCCCTTCCCAGCCTCCCCCCTCCCCCCAATCCCAATCCTTCTCCTTCCCCCCCTTCCCTTCCCTCCCCCCCCCACCGACGTTGTAAAGCTAGTTTTGGACATGACAACTTGTACTTCTCATTGTTGCATCGGGTCCACCTGTATCCTTAAACAACTGGTTTTTCCCCATCTCCTCCACAAGTTATACTGACATCAAATATAGTGAAAGCACGGTGAAATTGATTTTTTAAGCATAAGAGTCAGGGGGTTTAAGTCAATCTTTACAATCAGATAATCAGTTTTTCCCAACATCATATATAGAATTTCTCCAGTGCATTTTTTCCAGTTCCTTTGCCAAAAATTAGATGACTATAGCTGGTGTCCTTGTATTCTTCTTAGATTCTATCAGTGTTCATATGTTTTTGTGCCAGTACTGTTACTATGGCTATGCACCATAATTTGAAGTCTGGTAAAGTGATACCTCCAGTGTTTCTTTTTGCTATGAAATGCTTTTATTATTTGGGTTCTTTTAAACTGCTCCATAAAACTTATGATTGATTTTTCTATTGATGCAAACAATGATGCTGAGGTTTTGAAAGGCATTTCACTGAATCAGTAGATTGTTTTTGTTAGTGTGGCTATTTTCATGATAGTAATTCTGCCAAACCATGAATGCAAGTTATTACATCTTCTGGTTCCTTTTGAGTTTTTTTCCCCTCAAAGTTGCCTGGTTTTCATTTGGAGAAGTCATTTACCTCTCTAGTTAAATTTATACCAATATATTTTTTCGGTCTATTTCGTGTGGGATTATTTTTTTATTATTATTCTTTTTTATTGTGAAAATACTGTACAGAGGGGTTACAATTACATGGGCAAGATAATGAGTACATTTCTTATCAAACATTGTTGTGTGGGATTATTTAATCTAACTTCTTTTTTTCATTTTATTAATTTCTGCATAATGACAAAGAAACAGATGTTTGTATAGTGGTCTTACATACTGTTATGTTGTTAGCAAGATTTATTACATTTTGGAGTTTTTGGTGGAATCACCAGTGTTCTTTGTTTAGAATCATTTACCAATAAGATTATTATTATTTTCTCGATTTCTTGCTCTGGATGGAATTGTGGTAGTATATTGAAGAAGAGAATGGATAGTGGAACCCTTGTCTCTTTCCTAACTTTAGCAGAAGATATTTCATTTTTTCCATATTTAGTATAATGTTGGCTATGGATTTTTCATATATACCCTTGATTATATTGAGGTTCATTCCCTAATTTCTTCAGAGATTTTATCATAAAAATATGTTAAGTTTTGTCAAAAGTGTTTTTTTTTTTGGGGGGGGGTCTGTTCGTAGGGCCTGAACTCTGGGCCTGGGCGCTGTTCCTCGGCTCTTCAGCTCAAGGCTAGCACTCTATCACTTGAGCCACAGTGCCACTTCCGGGTTTCTTCTTTTTGCTTCTGTGGTGCTGAGGAATCGAACCCAGGGCCTCGAGCATGCAAGGCTAGTGCTCTACCACTGAGCCACCTTCCGAGCTCCATCAAAAGTGTTTTAAAAATAAAATTTCTTCATCAATTGGAATAGTTGTGTATGATAATTGTGTGCCTCAGTGTTCCACATCCTTGTCTAATTCCCTTAAACTCCATCCAGCTGTTTGTTATCTATAAAATCTGAAGCAAAGGGTTAGAGTTTCATATGAGTCCTGATTCTTGTTCTTACTGTTTTCCCCACCTAAAAGCAAGTCCCAGTGACTGAGCTCTTGCATTGAATTCTCAACTTGCCTTTATCCAAGGCCTCCCCGCTTTCTTCACAGCCAGTACTCTTGGCTTTCTCTTGATTGTTCTTTATTCTTCAAGTCCCCAACATGTGAATCCAAAGTCCTGACCTCTCCTTCTCTTGTGGAATTCTGCTACCTCACCATTGTTATGTGTCCCAGAACTATTTAATCATTGGTTTCCAAGCCCCTTAGTTGTAGCATAGTCCTGAAGCCTGCCTGGCTGCGGGGGCTTGCGTGAGGGTGTTTTAACCTTATTTCTATTCTTCAACAGAAGGTCTTCCTAAAGCTATTTCTTTGCAGCTTTCTAAAATACAGGGATGTAAAGTTGTCTTGTCTGATGCTGCCCTGTCAGTCGAGGGAAATAATTACCTGACAACTCCAGTACTGAGGTTTAAGTCTTGTAGGACGTATGCATTTGTTCCAATCACATCTGTCAGTCAGTCTGCCGAAGAGGCACCAGAGTAGCATCCTGCAATGTTTCTGTTGTTTCTCTTTTTCTACCCTTATGTAATATTATGTAATGTTTCTCTTGCCTTTCCTGTGACTAGTCTGGAGATGCAAACTGTTCTCTAATTCTTCATCATCTTGTTGTTTTGCCAAACTCTTCAGCTGTCTGGTTCTCTTATGTTCTTGGTTCTCTTCCTCAGTTTTGCTCTTTCAAAGATAGTCTCTCCTTTGTTACCCAGACTCTTCTCATTCATAAAACCTAACAGAGAATGCCCTAGCCTCAGAGTCAAGAACTGCATTTCCACAGAATATACTTTAGAAAATTATATCTTTATTTATTACTCTAAGTGCACAATATTCTAAGAATCAGATTAAAGATATTCTTCATAATTTATATTTATAATTTCTAAGACTGAAAGACTGTTTTATTGTATGCAGATCACTTACAATGCTTTTAGGATTCTACTTCATTCACCTTAGCTATAATGGTGTATTGTAGAAATGTTTTGTAAAGATGGAGACTATATTTAATGCTGTTTATCTGAGTTTTCTTTTTTTTCCTTTTCCTTTTCTTTTTTGTCGGTCGTGGGACTTGAACTCTGGACCTGGGTGCTGTCACTCAGAGTTTCAGCTCAAGGCAAGTGATCTACCACTGAGCCACAGCACCACTTCCACTCTTCTGGTGATTAATTGGAGATAACAGTCTCATGGACTTTTGTGCTGTGTTGGCTTTGAACTGTGATCCTCACATCTCAGCCTTCTGAGTAGCTAGGATTACAAGCGTGAGCCACCGGCGCCCAGGTTATCTGAATTTTTAACATAGTATCCCCATTCTTACCATGCTCTCATATCTGTAAACATATGGTACAATTAACAAAGACTATCTAATAAAGAATAAGTGATTTGGGTTTTGATTTATAATGTTTGACATTTATAACAGGGAAAACACCTTATTCTAAAAAAATTCTGATGATATGCCTTCCAAGAGTCCTGAAATATACAAAGATAAGAAGGTTTATTAAAATGCATTACAATAGCAGTGGGAGTAACATAAGAGGATTAGAACAGGAAGTAATACTAATGAGAAGTAAAATTCTCTCCATGTTTAAAAGAAAATATGACATTTGGTATTGTGTCTGTAGTTCCATAATGTGTTTCATATGAATATTTCAAATATTCAGGATGTGATTATAAAGGTGTCAGGTTAACACAACAGATGGGGGAGAAAAAGGGCTGATAAAAACTTGGAAATCTTGCATGTTTAAGAAAAAAATGATTTCATAGCACTGGTATAGTAGCTGAAAGTTTGCATTTGTTATTGTGGTCATAATAATGATAGCATTATTTTACATCAATTACTAACATAAAGGAAATTAATAGACAACAACATTGTTTCAATGTATATTTACTATTTAGTGTTAACATTTTTTGTATTTTTATTGTAAAGATATTGTACAGAGAGGTTAGTTACATGAGTAAGTTAATGAGTACATTTTCTATCAAGACTTGTTACCCCCTCCTTTTTTTCCCCCTACCATCCCTTCCTTCGTCACCTCCCACCCCAAGTTGTAAAGTTCATTTTCAACATAGTGCTTTGTACATCTCACTGTTAAAATGGGTTAACCTGTATCTGAATGCCTAGCTAGAGCAATAAGACAAGATGCAAACATAAAGGGGATCCAAATAGAGAACGATGAAGTAAAACTCTCCCTCTTTGTAGATGACAAGCTCTTGTATTTAAAGAACCCCATGGTTCTTTCTTGGGACTCCAGTCCCAAGTAATTCCAGCTGATTCAAAACTTTGGCAAAGTACAGGGTATAAAAATTGACCCTCAAAATCAATGGCTTTTCTGTATGCCAATAACAAGAAGAGCACAGCTGAAATCAGGAAAGCAACTCCTTTTGTAACAGCCCCACAAAAAATAAAATACCTAGGAGTTAGTGTTAAATACTGAAGCGAACAAGTTGCCCAAATATGCAACAAATAGCAGAGTAATGAAAGCTCTCCTTGACTCCTTTCACCTACTAAAGAGATCAGGTTTTATGGGTTTATGAAGAGCTTGGTGGTCACCAAAGTATGTGAGAGCATCCCTGAATCAACCTTCCCTTTGCATTTTTATGCACTAATCCTGGTCACAGGACTACTTTCCATGATACCAAAACATGGAAACTGTTGGTTCCATAGCTCTCATTGTTCAGTCTCGGTTTTAGATTGATAATAGCCTGCTTGTCTTGGAATTTTTTTTTTCTTTTCTGTCAGCCATGGGGCTTGAATTCTAGGCCTGAATGCTATCCCTCAGCTCTTCAGCTCAAAGTGAGTGTTCTACCACTGGAGTCACAGCACCACTTCTGTTTTCCTGAGTGGCTTATTGGAGATAAGAGTCTCACAGACTTCCCTGCCTGGGCTGACTTTCAACTGCAATCCTCAGATCTCAGCTTCTTGAGCAGCTAGGATTATAGGCATGAGCCACCAGTTCCCTGGTCTGTCTTGGAATTTTTTAACTTAACATCAAGCCTTACACGTTATATAGGAAGTAGTGCACCCAACATTTCTAAGCAATCATCTTTACAAGTAATATATGGACTAGAGCTCACTTTAGGACATTTTTGTGAAGAATTGCTCATTGAATAGAAATCGTATCTTGTCTAAGGAGAAAACTTTACTCATTCTCTTCCTCCCAGGTTGTGTATCAATGTGGCAACCATATTGAGAGACCATGAAAGACAAATAAGTCAAGAAATAGAGTTGGGTAGATAAGTGTGAATGGCTGGAGAGCACTCGTGCTCTGAATCAAGTCTGATTTATCTCTATATTTTTACTGTGCATGGGATAAGGAAAGGTGTCTACAGTGGTGTCTCCAATGCCATAGAACTGAAGACTCAGTAGATGTTAAGTAAGCAGTCTACAGTTAGTGTTCTATCAACTAGCTATGTAGACTGAATAATAAAATTATTGTGTTCTAATAATTCAAGTATATGATTTTATATTAAAAGGATGAACCTTTCCATAATATTTGTCTTTTTCCCATTGCTGCTCAGAAGCAATATTTGAGCCTTCAGAACATGTGGCTTGTTAAGAACAACTCAGTTTACCTGGAGGTACTGGTCCCTTCCACATAGTATATACCAATAGTGAGGGTCTGTGGATGCATGAAGGATTCAGAACCTCTCCAGGACCATGAAAATAATATGTCTTTGTGATGGAATCCCATTAACACCTGAATGTCACATAGGCTATCCTGGTGTGCAGCATATATATATATATTCTGACATTTGTTGCTGAGAGAAGTTTATCGGATGAAAACAACTAGAAGGTATTCAGAATTCTGCTCCATATGCATTCTCTGTTTTTGATGTTAACCTGCACCATGCCATTGTGGTGCATTATGTCTGTGAGCAAGTTATCTTTCTGTGAATATTGTAAGACAATCTAACAGTGTCTCTGAAACTAAATGTAGAATGCAACATCCCCAACATTATGGTTAATGTTGGAATTAACAGTAGTTTGGAGAACTCCTCACCTGTGTACATAGTTTACAAATTATACACAGTCACAAATGTGAAAATGTGGCATTGTTTATTTTAATTTATATTTAATTATGTACTATATCTGGTTCTTGTAGAGATTTGTTTTTACTAGCCTGGAACTACTCTTATCCTTCTTAGGCCTCCCATATAGCTGGGATAAGAGTATGCACTACAAAACCCAGCTTATTGGTTGATGGAAATTTGCTAATAGTTTCCTTGATTTATTCCTGAACCACAATCTTCCTCTCAAATAGCTAGGGTACAGGCAAGTACCACCATGCCAGGCCTAGTGCATCCTTTGACATACCATCTCATTAACTTGCTTTTTGCTTTGTATATTTTGTCTTGGATAGTCTCAAAATATGATCTACTTACTTCTGCCTCCAAAGTAGCTGTATGTATGTACCAGTATGAGCCACTGTGAATGCTCCTGGTTCTTACTTTGCTATCAGGAATTGTTACTGGTGACATATAAAAGTCACTTGTAGTGAAGGACTTCTATGATGAAAACTTTAAAAAACTGAAAAAGGAAATTAAAGCAGAACTAAGGAAGTGGGAAAAACCTCCCATGCTCCTGGATTGGGAGGATTAACATCTTGAAAATGTCAATACTGCCAAAAGCTATCTACAAATTCAATATAATACCTATCAATATCCCAACCTCATTCTTCAAAGAAAAAGAAGAAGCAATCAAAAAATTCATATGGAACAATAAAAGCCTCCAAATAGCAAAATCAAATCTCAACAGAAAGAACAGTGCTGGAGGAATATAAATACCTAACTTCAAACTCTACTACAAAGCCATAGTAATCAAAATGACTTGGTACTGGTACAAGAATAGACTGGAGGATCAATGGAATACAACTGAAGACTGAGAAATGAACCCACAGACCTAGAGCCACTTAATCTTCGATAAGGGAGCAAAAAACAAGCAAAAACAAACAAGAGGAAAGAACGACAGCCTTTTCAGTAAATGGTGCTGGTAAAACCGGTTAAACACCTGTAGAAAACTAAAGCTAAAACCTTATATATCATCCTGCACCAGAATCAACTCCAAATGGACCAAAGTCCTTGTAATCAAAGCAGACACCCTGAAAACATTACAGGATGGAATAGGAGAAACCCTAGGTCTCCTTGGCAAAGGCCGAACTTTTCTTCATAGAGACCCAGAAACACAACAAATCAAAGAAAGGTTGGACAAATGGGATTGCATTGAATTGCAGAGCTTCTGCATGGCAAAGGACATAGCTAGCAAGATCAATAGAAAGCCCACGGATTGGGAGAAGATCTTCACTAGCCATACAATGGACAAGGGCTTCATATCTAAATACTATACTAGATACTTAGAACTCAAAAAATTAAAATCTCCCAAAAACAAATCCTCAAAGAAACAACTGCCCAATAAATAAGTGGGCTAAAGACTTAAAGAGAGACTTCTCTGAAGTGGAAATAAGAATGGCCAATAGATACATGAAGAGATGCTCAACTTCTCTAGCCATAAAAGAAATACAAATCAAAACAACATTTAGATTCCACCTCACCCCAGTTAGAATGGTATAATCAAGAAATCTAATAACAGTAGATGCTGGAGGGGATAAGACCAAAAGGGAACCTTACTGCATTATTGGAGGAAATGTAAACTTGTTCAACCACTTTGGAAAGCAGTATGGAAGTTCCTCAAAAGATTCCACATAGAGCTCTGCTATAACCCAGCAATCCCACTTTTGGACATTTACCCAAATGATCACAAACAAGACCATACTAAAACTACCAGCACAACTATGTTTATTGCAGCATTATTCACCATAGCTAAGATATGGAACCAACCAAGATGCCCCTCAGTAGATGAATGGATCAAGACAGTGTAGTGTGTATATATATATATATGTATATATATATATATATAATATATATACATATATTATATATAAGTATATATATATAATGGAATTCTTTTTTTAGTAAGGTTTTTGTTGTGAAAATACTGTACAGAGGGGTTACAGTTGCATGAGCAAGGTAATGAGTGCATTTCTAATCAAGAATTTACAAATATATTTGGCTTATTTCTTTTTTATATGTTTACAAAAATTTATTTAAAATTATTTTTAAATAATTGAACAAAGAGATTTCAATTCAACAAGTGAGTTTGGTCCTGTTTTTGACATGTAATTTGAGTTTTGTTTTGTGCTGGTTCTGGGGTTTGAACACAGGACCTGGGCATTATCCCTGAGCTTTTGTGCTCAAGGCTAGCATTCTACCACTTAAGCCACAGACAAACCCAAGAGATTTAATGTTCTGGTTGATAAGAATCTCTTGGGTTTGTCTGCCCAGGCAGGTTTCAAATCATGATCCTCATATCTCAGCCTCCTGAATAGTTAGGATTAGAGGAATGAGCCACCAGTTCTTGGCATGATTTGAATTTTTAAAAATCTTTATGCAATGGAATTCTATGCTTCTATCAGAAAGAATGACACTGCCCCAGTTGTGAGGAAATGGAAAGGTGGAAAAAATTATATTAAGTGGCATATGCCAGACATATGCCAAAAATACAGGTCCTATGGTTTTCCTTATCTGTGATAACTTATATATGTCTAGGATAAACCGAAAAGGTCAAAAGCTATGTACATATGATCATTTAACCTGATAATAAGCGAAATGAACCCCAAGATAGGGACACAAGATTTTTTAATCTTTCTTGTTGTTCTTTTTAATGTACTTATAATATACTATGTGATTTTTTTAAATTTCTTTGTATGTTCTTCCCCCATGGTACAACCTCTGCTTCACTGAATTTGATTCTTGTGCCCTGCATCCTGTATGTATATTTTTTTCTAATTTGGGGCGGGGGAAGGGAAATAACAAAATGCTGAAATAAGGATACAGGATGACCCATTGTAATAATGCGATGTGCTAGATACTATGTTGAAAACCAACTTTACAACTTTGTTGAGAAAAGGTGTGGGAGGAGTTGGGGAAATGGGGAGGAAAGGGATGGTAGGTGAGAAACAAAGGTGGGGGTAATGTTGCTGGATAAGAAATGTACTCATTACCTTGCTCATGTATCTGTAACGCTTTTGTACATTATCTTTACAATAAAATTTATATTAAAAATAATAAGTCACTTGTAGAATTATACAAGCTTGAACATTAAAAGAAACACTGTTTTAAGTTTAGATTTTCTATACATTATTAATCCCTGTGATATTTATAATTTAAGGTATTTTAAATAAAAGTTACTATGTAAGTATGCTAGGGCTGTAATACCATAAACTGCCTAAAATAGTAGTGATGTACTGTTTTACACTCCAGAAAGTTAAAAGCCCAAAAATCAAAATGTCAGTGAAAGCATTGTTTCTCTGAAATCTATAGTGTAAACTGCTTCCTTTGTAGTTCCTGGTGATTTCCCAGAAACTTTAAATAGTTACACTGCTTCAGTTTTTAGCTGTATTATCACATGACATGTTTGCCCTTCAAGTCTGTGCCCTTATTTTCATCTTTTGAGGAATGCAGTGCTGTTGGATTAGCATGCATTTCACTTTAATATGATGTCACCTTAGCTAATCACACCTGCAATGACATCATTTTAAGCAGTCATATTCTGAGATGGAATTGGTGGTTCTAAAGTCAACTCAGAGAAGTTCTCTTACATATTTCACTTATATTTTTATGAGGAGGATGAGAGGGAAGAAATACTTCCTGCCATATCCAAACTGTGCTTATGACATTTCAATAGAGTTCTTAACGCTGTGCTGAGTATGAAGATTTGCAAGCTGGCCAGCAAACCCCTCAGGCTCTGCTTACTGAAACTATTAGAACTTTATTACAAATCCAAATTCCTTTAGAAAACTTCCACCTTTATTTAAAAGTCGTGGAGAAAAAAATGTAGGGCTACTTGGGTATGGCTTTGTATTTTCTCTCTTTCAGGTTTTTTCCACTTAGCTGGGCAGCTAACTATGGCAGTGGTTTAAAGGGTATTGTTGATGGGAGCACCACTGCTGTGGATTTGATCATTGGCAATAATTCTTCACTTACCTTCAATGAGAAATGACAATAGGCTGGTTTGGGTTAAATGTGAAGGGTCAAGATCAATAAAGTATTCTTCTTTCTGTATAAGTTATTTGACTGTACATATTTGTTGGCTATGTTTGGAAAATCAAACACAAGTTACTGCAAAATTATTTTCTTCTGGCACAGGACAAGATATTTCCCTTGGCAGTCTTGAGTAAGTTCATATTCAGGACAATTAAGAGCTAATTTTGGAAGAACATGCTGGCAGAGCTGACATTCACATCTAGGGAATGATTATAGAAAAACATTTCTCTAAGCATGAATTAGTCTAGCATGGATCATGTCAATAAGTTGAAGAGCCTGAATTTTTAAAGCCATAACAAAACTAAGCTGTCAAATGAATATATATCATGAGTAAAGTTAAAAAATAAGAACATATGAAGCACTGTAATATAACAATAACTCATGAAAAGTGACAGTTACTCCATAACTGACTGAAATATAACACAATACAGTAAATATATGAAGTAAGTTCTATTACTTCAATAAATCAATAAAATTCACTGCATTCCTTGATCCCCAGAAGTTGATTCAAGTTCTTTCACTATCAATTATTTTTCTTTAGTTATATTCAGCATCACAGCCATCGTCACAATTCACAATTCACATGTAAATAATGATGTCTTTTTAAATTTCTCATATATATATACTGTGTGTGTTTGTGTGTACAGTGATGAAGGAAATATTTTAAAACTAAATAAGACCAAACATTAGGGTGTCATTAGCTTTCACTAGAAATTATAGCAGCATAGTCACAGGGTTGATGATTGATAATGGTTTGTGTTGTTGTTTCATCTGATTAGAATTCTTTTCTGATGCATGTTGAATGACTCTCTCATTTCCCTTCTTTTTTTCCTATTCAAGTTTTGTCTTTTCAATGAACTTTAAATAATGACTCTTAGTTGTAATTCTCCAATCTAATGCATTGTAGTTATTTCTACATGAAATCATCTCATTGTTATAGCTGGCTTCTTTGTCTATTTTTCATAGAACAGAACCTTCATGAACATAGGGATAGCATTTAGCACAAAAAGCTGATAACTATCAGTGCCATGAAGCAAAATAAAACTAGAAAGTGTTTGAGTAAAATTAAAACAATATCCCCAGAGCCAAATGATCTCCAATAGCTTTCTATCACCCTGGAATAAGGATCAGAATATTAAGGAGTAAAGCTTACATAAAAGAAAGAAACTGGAATCTGGAATTTGGCAACTTTAAAAAATGCAATATGTTGGGGGAAATAAGAGACTGAGAAAATTATATGGTAATTGTAACATTACATATAAAGTGGTTTTATTGATCCCATTAAGAAAAAGTTCCCAACTCTATTTTTCAAATGGGCATTTTGCTAGGCTAGATCTTTATATGATTAACATGAAAATATAATTTGGCTTGTATTGTTGAATGGATAATGATTTCTGAGTAAGAGGTAGATATTTTGACAGTCAATTTTATATAAGGAGTTAACTCAGTAATGAGAGATTTTCTCATTGAGGCTAGATTGTTTTTAGTGTTTATGTCCCCGTAAGGTATTGAATCACTGTTTTAACTTCTTCATCAAAGTTAATTGAACTCATACTCCCAGAACTACTTAGGCCAGATTCCTGATATAAAATGCTCACAAATTAATAGTAAAATGCAAACATTAAAAAAGCACTTATTCTGATTTAATATAGAAAATTAAATAAATGTTCCAAGTGTGGTCTATTCTAGTTACATATTTATGTATATATGTGAAAAATATATACATATATATCTGCAAAAGTGTATGTGTGTGTATGTATGTGTTACTTCAAAAGATTGCTCTATAAACAACAAGGACAGAGAAAACAAAACCAAAAAATATTTCTGAAATTGCCAAAAGACACATCAAATGGTATAAGATTTGAGTGACCAGAGAGAAATCAATCCTTTCCAACAATATAGAAAAAAAATCTCCTAGAGTTTCCCAAATGTTTCAAAATTGGCATAAACAGACACTTTGGCAGTTATGGGATATATGGATAGCTAAAATACATATTAGTAGAAAGTTCCTTAAAGGAGTTACAAATGCCTTGTCCTATTCCCAAATTTCCTCAGACAGTAACAAAACACAACTCTACCAACCCCCCCCAACACCAAACCACTTGCCTAATATATAGTTGGACTACTGTCTGTTGGTCTGCTATTATATATGCATATATGTGTGTGCATTTATATAGAGAAATATAGATAAATCTATAGAGAGAGATGGATAATATATGCAATATATATTATATAATATAATAGATAGCTTACTGTTTCTTTGATCCCCAGATTTTGCCATCCTTTAGGTATTTGTTTTTCCTAAAAGAAAATAGAAAACTTAATTTTGAGTAAGCATAAAAATAAAGGCTATAGTGTTTTATGAAAGTTGTTTGCATTTTCATTAAAATATTTATAATAATGATAATTTCCAACATTTCTTTTAGTGAATTCATTGTCACTCTGAGATCAAACTGAAGAAAAAGATCAACTATGAAAAATGAACATTCATGTAAATAAATAAACAGCAACTTCTAGGAAACCAAGTATTTAAAAGTAAAATATCAAAATATACTTTCATATGTAACTGTAACCCCATTCCTACCTGTTCAATAAAAAGTATATTTTCAATGTCAACAAATATATAAGAAAGTATTTCCACAGTTACCAAAAACAGAATGATGTAGAAAAGTAAATATAGAATATTTCAAATACTCTAAATATTAAAAATATTGTAATAAACAATGTAAAAATCAAGAAATACTAATGACATAAAAATCTTCCAAAATATATCAAGAACCATTATTTAAAAATGTGAGAGAAAAAAATCAAACGAGATAACTTCTCCAGTAAAATAAAGTCAGTACACAAGCACAATTAAACATATGTGTTTCATTATGACTATCTTCAACCAACTACACAAACAATGAAAATAAACTACATGGCAGGGAAGCCACTTTGCATTTGAGCTGACAACTACACAGCTTTTGTGTTTTCTGGGCACTTTAAGTGTGTTATCATGTGACTTTTAATAGAACTCAGAAATGTAACATGTCACGTTTTAAAACTTTGTCTACTTCAGTTTATGTTTTATGTTTAGTTTCTGGGGGAATATAGCCAGTGGAAACTAGGCCCTGTGATGGATAGTCTATGGAGTAATATATGATTTTTGGATGGAGACGTCAAAAGTCATTCTGTTTTTGTAAACAAGACCCTCATACCCTGACACCAGCAGAACTGTGCCCACTCTCAAGGACAAGGGACATTTCAACTGTGCTGTGTTCATTCTTCCTCTCTTGTAATGCCTACCAAAGTAAATCCTGATGAAAATAACTTGGAGGAGGGAGATGGAGCAAACTTAATCAGGTGAAAGGAAAATGACACATAGAAGTCTGTACCCATCAACTAAAATGTAAAACAAAGTGGTTTTTACAAGAAATCCTTTCTTACCTTTCAGGATGTGACAAAGGTAAAAGAGATTAATGATTTTTTACTTGAAAGACTCCAGCAGAATTATCTGTAAATCATTTGTTGGTTTCTAGGAAAATCATCCAAAGAACCTTTCATTAGATGTTGTATTTCAATAATAGCATTCGTCTTTTTCTTCAAGCCTTTTCTCGTGTTGCTATGCTGGTAGCCAATGAGGGAATGAGAATTACATCTCTCTCCCCTCCCAGATTTCAGCTTATCAAGTCATGGCAAAAGGAATTACCTGGCTGACTGAATTATTCCACAAACAGTTAGATATACTTAAAGAATCTATCTTAGTTCTTTCATCATAGCTATGGGCAGAAAAATATAAAAAGTTTGATTTCATATGTGTTGTAACCTCTAATACTGTTCTCCTCCACTTCCTTCTTAATGAAAAATAGGAACCATCTGTTCTGCCTCAAAAAATATCATCAGGAAGTTCATAAATTACATTAAAGTCATTGCTTCATTTTTGTTTCTCTATCAGGTTTCTCCTCTTTGTTTTGCTGATCTGTTTACTTGAGGATGTGGGGGATAATGCCATTTATTTTATGCTAGGCAAAGTGCTTCTTGAATACTTTGGAGGCAGAGATTGGGAGGATTGTACTTCAAAGGCACAGCACTCCATCTCAATCAATAAGGCTTCAAAAAGCCAGAACCAGCAGAAAGCAAACTTACTTTGTGACATTTTTCTGTTCACGTATGCTCAATATTTTCATTTAATGAATAAACAGTAATTAGTAGTTTTATTATGGGACAAAATCAGAAAGCAATGAAAATACAAAGATCAGGGATGAAATATATGGAGTCACAAATTTCATTGTAACCATAAAGAGTAGAAAGCTGTTTTATTGTATTATTATTGGTACTTAGTTTCAGCTCAGGACCTGGCACTTGCTAGATGTGAGGTAGATATTACCACTTAGGTATGCTTTCATCCTTTCTTTTCTGATGGTTATTTTTAGGACAGGGATTTGCTTTTTACTTGGGCATCATGTAGACTATGATCCATCTACATTAGGCTTCCCATTGGAGCTAGGATGACAGGAATGTGGCATCATGCCCAGCTTTCCTCCATTGTTGAATTTTCTCTTAAGGCTGTCTTTGAAACGTGATCTTCTCATTCTCTCCTCCCAAAGTAGTTACAGCTACAAGCATTAGCTAGTGATACACTACTTTGAGATTATTTTTTAAATAAAATTACAAGAACAGTTCCAGGTACTGAGGAGGTTGAGGTCTGAGGATCGTGATTCAAAGCAAGCCTGAGCAGGAAACTCTGTGAGTCTCTCATCTCCAATAAACCTCTCAGAAAACTGGAAATGGCACTGTGGCTCAAGTGGTAGAGCACTCACCTTGAGCTGAAGAGCTGAGGGACAGCGCCCAGGCCCAGAGTTCAAGCCCCATGACCGACAAAAATAAAATTTTTTTAAAAAAACAAGAACAGAAACCTTTATGTTTAATTCAAATATATATCTTCGGAAGAGTTAGGGGAAGGCACAGCACTTGAGGGAAAAAGGGTGGAAAAATGCAGCAGTGGAGCTTACTGGACACTGATGAACGTGAACTATATAACTGTATAGCAGAGACAGGAGGGAGGTGAGAATAAGAATGAGGAAACAGAAGACAGAAGGAAATATACTCATTACCTGAGTCCTCTAATTGTAATATCTCTATAATAAGAATAAAGTAAATAGATTTTTTTAAAAAGCCAGGCTCCAGAAGCTCACGCCTGTAATCCTAGCTACTGAGGAGGCTAAGATCTGAGGATTGCGATTCAAAGCCAGCCCAGGCAGGAACATCCTTGAGACTCTTATTTCCGATTAACCAACAGAAAACTGGAAATGGTGGCTCAAGTGGTAGAACTCTAGCCTTGACAACAACAACAACAACCAATGAGTATAAGAACTAATAAGGTAGCTATAAGACATGGAAGTCAATGACTTTTATTTAGAGAAAACATTCTGCTGAGCAGGTAGATTCGGTTCCAGTATTATAATTACATTTATTTATCTGCTAGTGGCAGTTGAGTGTTTTCAATTCAAATTTGTCAATTATATTTTCATACACTCTTCATGGTCACATGCCACATATTTCAACTACTAAAATGCAACATGGAAAAGAAAGACATAGACCTGAGTAATAAGGTAAAATGTAACACATTGTAATTTTCCACATAGTCCAAACAATAAATTATAATTAATAAAAAATAATGTTTCACTAAATATTGGTTTACAAAAATAGTAATGAAAACATTGATTTTTTGTTGCTGTTGTTGCTATCTTACATTCCTTGTGCTCCACATACAGTTAAATATATTGTAAGTGTATGTAATATAAATCACAATATATTGTTTTACAAATTTTATGCCTTGATTTTTTTGGGGGGGGTCCGGTCGTGGGGCCTGAACTTTGGGCCTGGGCGCTGTCCCTCAGCCCTTCAGCTCAAGGCTAGCGCTCTACCACTTGAGCTACAGCGCCACTTCCGGCTTTTTTCGTATGTGGTGCTGAGGAATCGAACCCAGGGCCTCAGGCATGCAAGGCAAGCACTCTACCACTGAGCCAACTTCCCAGCCCTTATGCCTTGATTTTTAATTTGACAATGCATCCCTCATACTAGCATACTATACCATAAGAGGTACATACATTTTATTATAAAAATCTGTCTTATTATACTTTTTCTTTTAGCAATACTTCTTTGCATTCCCACATAAATTTTAAATATATTATTTCTGCTAGCCATTTATACTGCTCAATATGTACAAGGTTTACATATAATATTTTGCACAAAATAACATGTTGTGTGCTGTTAAGCTAGTCAGTATACATAGATATAGTATTCTGTTTCTGTAGATGTAAAGTGGATGTACAAAGGACAAAAATTTGGTTGGAGGACATGTGTTCTCATGGTTCCTTTGTGGAACTCCACTGTCTGGCAAATAGCTAGAAGACTCAAAACATAAGTATAAAAGACATAATTTTAAAATTCTTAATAATTTATTTTTTAAATAAGTTTTTCATTGTGAGAATACTGTACAGAGGAGGGGTTACAGTTACATGAACAAGGTAATGAGTACATTTCTTTTTTTTTTTTTTTTTTTTTTTTTTTTTTTGTCAGTCGTGGGGCTTGAACTCTGGGCCTGGGCGTTGTCCCTCAGCTCTTCAGCTCAAGGCGAGCGCTCTACCACTTGAGCTACAGCGCCACTTCCAGTTTTCTGGTGGTTTATTGGAGATAGGAGTCTCACGGTCTCTCCTGCCCGGGCTGGCTTTGAACCGTGATCCTCAGATCTCAGCCTCCTGAGTAGCTAGGATTACAGGCGTGAGCCACCAGCGCCCGGCATGAGTACATTTCTTATGCTGCTGAAGGGGCTGAGAAAGAATATCCTTGAGAATCTTTTTTTTTTTTTTTTGTCAGTCATGGGGCTTGAACTCTGGGCCTGTGGCTGTCTCTGAGCTCTTCAGCTCAAGGCTAGTGCTCTACCACTTGAGCCACAGTGCCACTTCTGGTTTTCTGGTGGTTTATTGGAGATAATGGTCTCATAGACTTTCCTGCCCTGGCTGGCTTTGAACCTTGCTCCTCAGATTTCAGTCTCCTGAGTAGCTAGGATTACAGGCATAAGCCATCAGTGACTGGCTGGGAAACTTATCTCTAGTTATTTAGACAAAAGCTGGAAGTGGAAGTCTGGTTTAAGTATTAGAGCATCAGCCTTCAGTGAAAAAGCACCAGGTCCTGAGTTCAAGCCCCACTATGAGCAAACACAGGAAAACAATCTCAGTAATTAGAGAAAACATATTATTTAATGCTTTCATTTCATTTTATTTAACTTTTTTGTGCTGGTCCTGGGCCTGGGTACTATCTGAGCTTTTATGCTGAAGGTTAGTGCTACACCACTTGAGATACAGCTTTTTCACTAGCATATTTTTCTGGTTAATTGGAGATAAGGGTTTCATTGACTTTCCTGCTCAAGCTGGCTTCAAACTGTGATCCTCCTTTCTTAGCTTCCTGAGTAGTTGGAAGGCTAAGACTCCTAGAAGGTACTTGGCTGTTGCTCTTCATGTTATAAATAGACAAAAATAGCACATGGTTAGAATAGCACTTTAAAGTGTGGTTCTGCATAAATCATGGCAAGGGGTAAGCAGACATTTGTACACATGTGTGGTTCACTCATGTTTGTAATTTTTTTTAAGTATATAGTTTTTTTTTTGTGAAAATGCCGTACAGAGGGGTTACAATTACACGAGCAAGGTAATGAGTATATTTGTTACCAAGCATTGTTGCTTCCTCCTTTGTTTCCCCTTCCCATCCCTTCCTAACCTCCCCAATACCAAAGTCGTAAAGTCCAAAATACTTTATACTTAAAATAGGACAATAATAGGATTCAGTGATTATGAGTTCATTAAACTGTCAAACTTTTTAATTTTAATATATTTAATAACTTGTGTGCTAACTTATTACATAAGGCCTTTTAGGTAAGGTAAACTATTCAAGGCCTGTATTATTTCTCTTTCAATCTTAAAAAATACTCAAATTTATTGTTAAGATTCTTTATTGAATTATTTTTTTAAATTAATTACCAAATTTATTATTACTATTATCATTTGATAATAAATCTTGCTAAATCAAGTTCTCATTTATTTGTAGGATTATTTTTCCATCCCTAGATTCATTACTCTGAGGAAAAAAGAAAGCTAGAACATGTTTAAAATAACTTTTTTCATCAATTTTATGAACTATAATCTCCTTTGAGAGACAATGTGTTGTTGGCTATCATCTTAGAACCTTCTGATTGTTTCAGGCAACTATCTACTTGTTAGTCATACTTGTTGCAAGGTAGATATATACCTGCATGCTGGGATTTATGGACACAGTTTTGTGGTGTCCTTCTGTATAGGTAATGTGGCTGAATCAGAATTCTATGACTCTTCTCTGGTGGAGTCTTGTATAAAACAAAGCAGGAGACTCAGGCAAAATGGAAATCTAACAGAAGTTTAGATTTATTGTGTCTGGGCTTTCCTCTGATATGAATTCCAAAGAAGCAAATGCAGGCAATCCAAGAATGCTGAGATTTACAAAGCTAGCTGTTAGTCAGAGCACAAATAAATAATTAAAGAAGGTCATTATGAAGATAGACTTTTATTTTCAGTATACATTTCTTGGGACATTCTTTTTGCCCTAGGGAAAGCTTGTGACTTAATGAGACCCTTGGCAGGCACACTGCTGCTGTCTCTTTCCCTGGGAACGAATTTACTTTTGCCCCAGACCAGGAGTGAAGATTAAAATAGTCATATATGACTACTAAAATACTCATATAATTTACTGCAGTAACTTTCTAAAATGTTCATGTGATAATGATCTCATGAAATTTCCATATAGGTATCTCTATAGAAAGAAAACTTTGATTCTCTTTTTTAAGCTACACTACTTTTACATATTTATTTTTAAAATTCTATTCATTATCTTTAAACAGTTGTTTGTTTTTGGTATATACACAGAAATGGTAAGGCTGGATTACATACTAGCTTTTATCTGTCAGCTGTGGGGCCTGAACTCTGTGCGCTGTCCCTTAGCTCTTCAGCTCAAGGCTAACGCTCTACCACTTGAGCCATAACACCACTTCCGGCTTTTTCTTCACTATGGGATACATGGGATTATATTAGATTAAAAAGCTTTTTCAAAAAAAAGAAGGGAAAAGAAAAGAAAAGAAACTATCAACGACTGAAAAGACAGCCTAGAAAATCATATAAAACCTTTTCCAAATCCTTGTCTGGCCAAGTATTAATATCTATAACATAAAAGCAATCCTAAAAATGTAATACCAAAGACCAAATAACCCAATCAATAAATAGACAAATGGATATGTAAGTGGCCAATATAACAAAATGCTTAATATACTTAAGCTTTGAGTAAATGAAAATCAAAACTGTGTTGAGGTAGAGTGCAGTGCCTCACATCTCCATGCTTAGATATTACAGAGGTAGTGATTCACATGACAATTGTTTAAGGGCAGTCTAGACACAAAATTAGTAAGACTCCATCTCTTCCAAGAAGCAGGGCATTTTTGCATGTCTGTAAACTCAGCTATTGGTGATAGGAGGCAGACAGTTGCTGTGGGTGTCATCAAAGCTGTGGACAAGAAAGCTGCCGGAGTCTTCCCAGAAAGCTCAGAGGCTAAATGAATATCACCCCTAACACCTGCCACTTCAGTCTTCACCAGTGGTGGAAGAACAGTCTCAGAGCTGTTTATCTCAATTGGCCATTTAAGTTTAATAGTAAAAGACTGGTTAATGATAACAATGCATTGTAAAACCTTCATAAGGGAAGGAAAATGTTTTGTGGACCATTTTTTTGTGTGTATGGCAGTTTTAAGTTATTAGTTTTTAAAAATCAGTACTTTTTAATGGAAACAACATGACCAAAAATCTGTAACAGAATTTTGAGACCCATCAAAACAAAGTTTAATGAGAAAAAAAAAATAGAACAAGTATACACTCCCACCAACAGTGCAGTAGGGTTCCCTTTTGGTCATATTCCCTCTAGCATCTGTTATTAGATCTCTTTTTTTAATTTTTATTTTGTTGTTAAGATGTTGTATGGAGGGATTACAGTTACAGTTATATGAGTAAAGCAATGAGTGCATTACTTGTCTATCATTGTTACCGATTCCCTTCCTTCTTGATTACAGTTATTCCAACTGGGGTGAGGTGGAATTTTAATGTTTTGATTTGCATTTCTTTTATGGCCAGAGAAGTTGAGCATTTCTTCATGTGTCTATTGGCCATTCTTATTTCCTCTTCAAAGAAATTTCTCTTTAAGTCTTTAACCTACTTATTAATTTGGTGGTTTTTTCTTTGAGGATTTGTTGTTGGGGATTTAATTTTTTGAGTTCCAGCTATATTTTAGATATGAGACCTTTGTCCATTGTATGGCTAGTGAAGCTCTTCTCCCAATATGTGAGCTTTCTATTGATCTTGCTATCTATGGCCTTTGCCATGCAGCAGCTCTGAAGCTTAATGCAATCCCACTTTGGAAAGCAGTATGGAGGTTCCTCAAAAGACTAATAAACATAGAGCTCCCCAGCAGTCCCACTTCTGGGCATTTACCCAAATGACCACAAACAATGCCATACGAAAGCTACCAGCACAACTACATTTATTGCAACATTACTCACCAGAGCTAAGATATGGAACCAACCAAGATGCTCCTCAGTAGATGAATACATCAAGAAAATGTGATATATATATATATATACATATATATATATATATATATATATATATATATATATATATATATTCTGTGCTTCCATCAGAAAGAACGACACTGCTTCATTTGTAGGGAAATGGAAGGTCTTGGAAAAAATCATATTAAATGAAGTAATCCAGACCCCAAAAAATAGGTCCCATGGTTTTCCTTATGTGTAATAACTAGTATACGTCTAGGATAATCTTACCAGACAACCAGGAAAGGTCAAAAGTTATGACCATATAAGATGATGCTAAGCGAAATGAACCCCAAGATAGGGAAACAAGAGGCTTTTTCTTTGTTTCTGTTGTTTTTAATGTACTATGTGATTTTTTTGGTTTCTTTTGTATGTTCTTCCCTCATGGTATAATCCCTGTTTTCACTGTATTTGATTCCAGTGCCCTGAGTCTTGTGTATACATTTCTCTAATTTGGGGAGGGGAAGGGAAATAAAAAAAATACTGAAATAAGGATACAGGTTGACCCATTGTAACAATGAGATGTACAAGACACAATGTTGAATACAAACTTTACAAATTTGGGGAGGAGGTGGGGAAGTGGGGAGGGAAGGGACAGTTGGGGAAAAACAAAGGAGGGGTAACACTGCTCAATAGGAAATGTACTCATTACTGTACTCGTGTAACTGTAACCCCTCTGTATAGTTTCTTTACAAGAAAAAAAAAACAAAGAAAAAAGTCAAGCTGTAACCCCTCTGTACAGTATCTTTACAATAAAAAAAGAAAAAAAGTCATAGTCATAGAGTATTGTAGTCTGAGGTTAGTTCAGGGAGGAAAATAACATATTTTTTATTTATATTGAGCAAGTTGTTATCATCTACTCATATGTTTAATTCAGCAGGAACTGATCACACATCCTTTCTGAGAAATCATATTTATTATATGCAGTCTAGTTGTCTATGTACATTAAATATTATATGTAAGTTTGATTTGTTGTATCTGCCAACTTTCAGATATATAGCTTATAAAATGTTAATGAAATTCCAATGGTTGATCTAAGACGATATGGTTATGTTGCAAAGAAAATCTTCAATTCTTCCTCAACTGTCACATGATGAATATGTCCTAGCTACAAAATTTAAGTAAGATGCTCAGTGAAAAACACCTCTCCAGATTTGCAGAGTAGATATGGTGACAGACACAAAGCTAGAAAGGTGAATACATGTGCAGTTAATTATGATTTCTTTCAGTGTGCAGTCTATGGACCTGATTTTTTTCAATGAATAACTCATTAGAAAATTTCTTTCTATTATTGTCTTTTCCAAGCTGAATAATAAAGCTTTTTCAAGAGCAACATTCTTTTTTACCATTGAGAATTGTGTTTCCTTGGTATCCTAGCAGTTTAAAATTGGCTTTTGGATCATTACAACTTTCTTTACATTGCTAGAATTCCATTTTTAAATGTGGCTCCCAGGCAGCAGATTTATAAAATTTACCAAACGACTCTGGAGAATGCATGTTCTCTTGACATGTTCTTGGAGGAACTTGATCTTGTCTAGCCAAAACTACTTTCTACCCCTTTTTTTGAGATGTCTCTTCCCTCTCTTTGTGGGATCTAGAATTTTATTTTAACTTTAGAATATCATATGAAAATCATCTTTCATATTTATGAAGCTATCGTGTGGTACAAATAAGTAAAAAGTAATATTGTCTTTTCTTAGAGAAATTTCCTTTAGTAAAGAAACAAATTCTCTCTTCTGTTGATGTGAGGGAGACTAGCCTCACTGTTTATTGTCTACTTCTTCTTCCCTAAAGGGTATCCAGATTTTGTTCCAAATCTGACATACTAATATTAAAAATAAGGCCTTAATTTCCCATTCTGCATGCACCTGTCTACATTTTCTTCTTCATCCTTTGGAAAATTTAGCAAGTACTTGGTGATGAATCAGCGTACATCCTGGAGGACCAGTGGGTTACTCAGCATTTGATTCCCTGAAACAAGACAATTAGCTAAACTGCCCTCATCAATACTTGAAAATAGTAATACTTCAATCCATGGAAATATTGCTATTTAGTAAGTTTTACAAGAATCTGAAGTTATTCCACCAGCACTGACAGACCTTAAAAACATTATTAGTGTGGTGGTTCAGGATTATCTACGATACAGTTCATCTTTAATATTTTGGCTGTTGTAAACTTACTTCTATATCCTAGCCTATCCATTAAAGGGATGCTATAGTTTGTATAATTTAGGAATTCAAGGAGAGGATAAATAATACGGGGAGGAACGGTTTATACTTGTAGTCACAGCTCAGAGGCAAAGATACAAGATAATTTATGGATGGAGGCAAAACAATAGAGAGACTCTGCCTGAAGTTATAAGTAAAGCAAATAAGGCGGAAGGGTATGGCTCTGGTAGTGGACTGTCCACTAAAAGCTTTAGGCCAGGGCACAAATCTTAGTATTCCATATATGTATATATGTATGTATAAATATATGTATATATTTAAGTATGTATCAGCTATTTATTTTATTTCTTTATACATATCTTGACTGAGAAGTAGATAGATACATATATAGATACATGCATGCATACATACATAGATGATAAGTAGGCAGAAAGAGAGAAGAGAGAAAGACAGAGAGATGGAAAGACAGAGACAGAGACAAAGAGACACAGATACAGTCTGGCAGGTTTTGTCCAGGGTAAACCTGAGGTGCTTTAAAATGCATATATCTCATGTGGCCAGGTGTTGGAAGTTACAGCTATTCTATAGTATGCAAATTGACACTCAAATTTCAAAAGACAAAAGGAAAAAGTTAAAGAATGTTTACAAAGAAAGCAAGACCTTTTGTGGTATTAATTTATTTAGACATGGATTAACAAGTTATGACTGGGGTATTTTTTCCCTGTCTTAATGAGAACAGCAGGGAAATTTCCCTTATAATGATAGCTCAGAGTACGTTTCAAATGTATTTGATGAATTTCATCAAGCAGAAACAAATCTTTACACTGTGAGCCATGAGGCTTACACACACACACACACACACACACACACACACAAATGCATCCCAAACATGTACTCCTAAAGCTAAGTATTCAGGTAACAAAATTTTCACATTCAATGAAATTTAAATGCTAGTTTCAGCACTCAAAATTGATGTGATAGTTTATACATAGGTTATAACTAGTCTATGGATAACTATAACAGATCAGTAAATGTCTAACAATATTGACATTATTGCTCATGCATTGTGATGTTTCATGTAACAGAATTTTAAAAAATACTAAAGATTGAACCGCTTACCTTGTAATTCTCTCAAAGCACCATAAATTCACAAACATAAACACATATTTTTGAACAGGACTTATAAAATGCCAGTGATAAAACTCACATTGTATTGTTCTCACATTACAAAAAAAAGATACTAAAATCTTCATGGTAATATGCTTGTCAAAGTTACATGAACCATTACTTTCATACTGAAACTAAAAAGAATCAGTTTAACTGTATAACTTGTCACAAGACCATCTCTACTGTACGTCACATGTCAGACACAGTAACTGCAGTCTCATCTCTTACACATTTTTGCCAAGATCAAACTATGGGTGGATCTTTCACTATCTACTTGCAAACAGAACAGCTATTTATCCATTTTACGCAAATGGAACTTCAAGCTTTTTACATATGTGTATCTATCTATCTATCTACCTATCTATCTACCTATCTATCTATCTATCTATCTATAGTTAACATATTTACCTGTAATTGTGAATTAGAACAAGTCTCCAAGCAGATAAACAAGTAAATTATATACATGATCAAACTGTAGAACATCATATAAACATCCACCTAGAATTTACTGTCACCAAAATGTCCATTAAAAATTCAAGTTAATATTTCAGGCTACATAATATTATTTACTATATGTGTGCATCACACATATAGACAGCTTCAGTCTCTGTCAGCATTCATATAATCTTCCAAATGAGGTGCCTTAAACTAATATTCTCTTTGAGACTACCAACTTATTCAGGAACTACTCATCTTTTCTGACCAGGCTCATTACACTTGGGGATTTCAAATATAAAACTACAGCATTTGCCTCTTGCTTCAGGGACAGAAAGTCAAATTTTCCCTCTTCTTCCCCATAAATAGACTTCTGTATGGATTTATGATTAACTATCTGATGTTTACACATAACTAGGGTGTTATGCATTTGGTATTTTTTATTTTTAAGATGGTGTGATTCAGCATAACGATAGTGAAAGATGTGGTCAGTGTTCATGTAACTGTAACTTAATTCTAATATTTTTCAATATCATATAAACTATAAGATGTTAATGATCTATGCTTTTTGGGCATAGAAACATGATTCTATCCACAATGCTGTTACTACTCAACTTCTTTTTTATGGGGAGGTGGGGATAAAATAATCTTTAAACATTGGCAATGCAGAAAAGAAACACACACAAAGCAAAGAACATATCATCCCCAGATACAATAGTGTTGAGCTGGGCATGACTTACTAGCTCTTTCTGATTAACTTCTACTCTAAAGTAGAATTTATTAAACTATTTCTCTTGTCCAAACATCTAAAACAAGACACATTATAATTAATATTAAGTTATAGTTAGCTAAGGTAATTCTGATCCCAATTAATATTAAGTTATATTTAGCTAAGGTAATTCTGATCCCAAATACAAGCTACTTTTAGCTTCTCAATTAATGTATTTTTAAATGCACATTTTTTCAAAATAGTTCAGCTTTGAAGAACTAAGGCTTAAAGGATTATTTTCCTATATTTAGAATACAAGTTATCTACTAGATGTGAATTATCTTCTCAATTTGTTTTTATAATCTCTTTCCTAAGAAAGAGAATTAATGGCTTTATCCCATTAGTTGTGGCTTCATCCCACATAATTTCAGCATAAGTATTTACTCAATACAGTTATGGACAGTCTTATAAACAAATGTATGGCAACATTCCTCAACTTGAAATAATGTAAATCATTTTCTTAACAAAACATCTATTAAGAAACAATGTACATAGTGAGAATAATGCTTGAAAGTGTTTTAAGTTTAAGTACAAATTAGTCTGTGTGCAATGTGACTATAAGTGTTCTAATTTAATTGCTTACACAAAGAAAGATCAATTTTCAAAGAAGAAAGGCGATTACTAAATATGTGCTGAATATATACCACAGTGTTTATTAATTCATAAGTCATTTCACGTTACTTCAAAGCCTCAACATTCTCATTATGTGCTATCATTTTAAAATTAGAAAATTAGTTGCAATCTGTTTTAATCTCACTGCAGATCCTGGAAATAACAATGGAAAGAGCTTCCACATCAGTACATTTCCTTGCCATTCATGTTTCCTTAAAAGTGAAGAGCACTGCTTCTTATATTTGATTTGAAGTTTATATTACCTCTCTAATTAAAACATTCTTGTTAATTATCTCTAGTATTGTAATATTTCTAATATTTGAAAAAAGAAGGAAACTGAGCTTATTCGAGGATGACTGGAGTTTGACATGATGAACAGTGTTTATAAGTGAGGTTTCAGTTTTCTGAAATAGCAATTGCATTTATTTTAATTGGCAAAACAGTAACAGAAAGATCAGGCTTGATATAGTTCAGGTATAAATTAAGAGCTAAAATTTCAATTGAATGGCTTATTTTTCTCATAAGTGGGTACTCTCAGTATTTCAGTACAAAGGGTAATTTTATTATAAACACCACACTATAGATCTGAAATATACAGTTTAAGTTATAATGCCAAATTTGAGTAGCTAATTACCTTAAAATTTGTATCATACTATAATTAGATATGTTCCATTGTGGTAACTGAATTCAATACAACTGTGTATGTCTTACATTCATATTCCTGAATTTCCATATATTGATATATTGTGTTTTAAATTTTCTACATGTAACTGGCGTTATTATCATATTACTTGCCTTTGTTTTCCACATAATCCATACCATTCAGTAAATTCTGTGATGTGCTTAAACAATACACATATGTTAGAGTGTCAGCTCTTGAAAAATGAGCCCTTCAAAGGGAGTCACTTTGTTAATAAATGGATCCAACTTTTCATCACACCTTCCTTTATTTATTTATCTATACTTTTTTATTTTAGTTAAGTGTTTACTTTTTATTATCCTGAAATGGTTGTATTTCAATTTGACATATCAGGTAGTGAGTACAATCCACTTTGGAAAATATCATTTTTGTCACTCCTATCAATCTCTCTGAACTCCACTCATCTTCTCAATTTATCTAGTACCATTTTCATATTTCACATAAATATTATGACTTCATTTCCTCACCTCTTCTCTCTCCAATTATCTGCCCCTTTCCCTTTGATCATACCACCTCAACCACACGTTCCAACTTCCTGGATTGTTGTTGTTGTAAAGTGTAAATTAATTGTTCAAAGAACTGCCGCAATTGAACTTCTCCTTTATTTGCTATTTACAATACTTTAGTAAACATTTTTAATATCTGCATATGATCCCTGTACAAATACTGTGGAAGGCAGTTTTGATTATTTATTTATTTATTTATTTATTTCAGTTGTGGGGTTTGTACTCTGGGCCTGGGCACTGTCCTTTAGCTCTTCAGCTCAAGGAGAGTGCTCTACACTTGAGCCACAGCACCAGTTCTGGTTTTCTGGTGGTTTACTGGCGATAAGAATTTCACAGCTTTCCCTGGTGGAGCTGGCTTTGAACTGTGATTCTCAGATCTCAGCCTCCTGAATAGTAAGGATTACAGGTGTGAGCAACCGGTGCCCAGCTACATCTTTCGTTTTATGTAGAATCTATTTTAGTTTTTTTTAAGTCATGAAAATAGAAAGGGAACTAGATGGGAAAAGTAAAAAGAGCAGCTGGAAATGGATGTGTTAAGAGAAGGAAAAGGAGGGCTGAACATGATAAAAAGTTGACTGAATGCATATGTGAAAATCACAATTAAAACCATTTTTCTGCATGATTAATATACACTAATAAAAATTTGAAGTTTTCTTTGTGATACAAAAAGAACAAGAAGATTTTGAGAATCAGTAATCATATTTATCATAGACAAATGATCACAGTCCCACCATTCTAGAGTATAATTAAAATGCTATTAATTAGAATTTTCTTCCATATATTTAAGTCTACTTTGAATGTCAATAACAACAAAGAAATCTACCTCAAAGCATATAATAATGTGAGAAGGAGAGATGTGAACTGTTAAAGTTAAAGCATTTGTATATCATAAGACTAAATGCATAAGCTACAAAAGTAAAACAATTGAAGGAAGGGGCAAGGTTGGGAAGGATGGAGGAGAAACATTAAACTGATAAATTGCTTTTTTGAATGTCAGCTTCTTCAACTACTACTTAAAGATAATAAAAAATAAAATAAAATGAAGCCAACATAATATTCTCACTCATAGAGCTATTATGATTCATTTCTGCTCACCTATCCAGAAGAATTATCTCATTTTATCTTTATCCTATGACATTTTGGATCATTTTATCTTTGCTTGAAAAGGTACCATGACATAGTAAGATTTCTGAATTCAGACCCAGGTGATTAGAAATATACACAAAGTCTATAGATGAGCTGTGCCATGGTTAGGATGTTTCTCAATTCATGGTCCTCCTCATTAAAATGAGCATATATCAATAGGTTAAGGACTGCTGTGAGCATAATGAACAGTTAATATACTTAGAAAGTTAACATTATACCTGTTAGCATTATACCTAACATTACCCCAATATTTTTTTACCTGTTTGTGTAACTATTTGTAAATATTGTAATTTTCTTTTTCTAATAAATTGTAAAGAAGTGATTTTTTTGTTACTTTTCTATCATCAATAGTGACTATAGAATTTGGTTGAGTATCTCTTATCTGAAAATGTTATGACTGATATAGTTTGTTTTGGGGATTTTAAAAATATTTTGTATATCTCTCTATATAATGAGATATCCTGGGGATGAATTCAAGTCCTAATATGAAGTTCATTTATATTTTTATTCTAAAAGCAATATTATGCAGTATTTTAGTGCCTTGTATTTTGAGAGTAACTCAATATATGAGATCACTTGTAGAATTGTCCAATTAAGAGGATATCATATCAACATCAAATCACTTTCAATATTTGAGAAGATTAGACACTGTACTTTTGAATTGAGATGCTCAATGTATACTAATAAAATCTTAACAAAGGATTATCCTATTTTAAAAAATATGTTTGTTGATCATATCTAATTACAGACAGTGCTATAGCATCTTGTCATTGTAGATATCATGCAAAAACATCAGTTACTCTTGCTGATCAATAAAAAAATCAATTTGAGGGTATCTGTTCTACAGAAGAAAATGTGGAAGAAAAAACATCAGAGAAATTTTTCAAACAGGCACATGTACATATATGTTTCTTGAACCCATGCACGATAATTATTTGCTGAAACACGATAAAGTGTTTACTAGAGAAATAACAGAATACAGACTCTCTACCATTATATTTTGATAAAACACTCCCCTGAGCATTCCAGATATCGTAAAACATGATGCACTAAGAAATTAAAACTTCAAGAGAAGCAAGACTCAATAGTGTGACCTCAAGTTGAGACCAATGTCACAAAACACAAGAATTTGAGTGTATGTTTTAACCATCTTTTGTGAAGCACAATATGTTCCCAGTACAAAACAAAACAAAACAAAATAAAAAACTAACTCCATAGAAAGGAGATCATCAAATAAAAATAAATAGAACCAATAATGAAAAGGAATAGAAATTCCAAGAACTGAAAAATAAATTTCTGAAATGAAAAATTCAGTAGACTAAATTTCTAAATATAATGGTCAGAAAAAATGAGTATGTGAACATGAACAGAACACAATAGTAATAACTCAGGTGAACAACAAAAAGAAAAGTATTATAACTAATGAGTAGAATAGATTCTTCAGAATACAAGAAAAATACCATCTATGTATAACTAGAGAATTGGGGGGGGGAAGAAGGACAGACCAAAAAAAGTAAACTAAAGTCCATTTAGATGGGCAACAGTGACTCACTGTAATTCCAGCTATTCGGGAGGCTTAGATCTGAGAATAGAGGTTTTTAGCCAGCCCAATCAGGAAAGAACAAGAGACTCTTAACTCCAATTAACTAGCAAAAAGATGAAAGTAGAAAATGGAGAATTAGCTCCAGTTGTAGTGCACCAGCCTTAAGTTTTGGTAAGGCCCAGTACTGGCGTGCGCACGCGCCACACACACACACACACACACACACACACACACACACACACACACACACACACACACACACACACACACACACACACACACACACACACACACACAAAATGCAGTAAAAAATAATGACAAAATGTAGAATTTAGATATAACATGCTGAAATACACCAAGACATATAAAAGCACAGAAATGCATGTCAAGGCATACAATATTAAATAGGTTAAGTTAAATGTAAAAAACAAACCTAGGAATAGCAATATGAAATAGTACTTCACAAATAGCTTCTCAGAGAGTTGGAAGCCAGAAGGGACACATCTATTTTTAAAAATCAATTATTTTTTTTCTTCCCATCAAAAAATACCTTCCAATAATAAAAATAAAAGGAAGATAGTTTCAAATAAAATTAGCAGTGTTTTTGATATTTTTTTGCAAGCCAACTCATACAAGATGAAATGAAAAAGACAACTCTCAGGCTGAGGATAGTGGAAAATCAAATTCTCAGAATAAATGAGGAAGGGTACAAATATTAATTATTCAAAAAAACCCAGAATTTTATTTTATTCTTTCTCATGTTTGCTTTATATATTGTATAAAGTAATTCTGCAAATATATTCAGCTACTATCAAATTATTCACACACTTTTCATTAAAGCCTCTATTACTTATAGTGTCTTTAGTTTGCCTTCCTACCAAGACTTCATCCCAGTTCATGACTTAAATGTGCACAAGCATATCACGCACCACAGGTGTCAGTATTTCTAAAATACAGTTCTACATAGGTTACATTTGTGATTGTATGAAAACAATTTTACCTTTATTTCTTGCTAACTCGAATACAAAATCTTTTGTGTTTGATATCTTTAGTTTTAAATCTAGTCATCAAACACATCATGAGCCTGTAATCCTGTTTACTTCTCATCCCGCTTTCCTAACCACCCATTAAAGCTGGGAAGAAGAATTATATATTAATTAATAATTCAAAAGAATAAAATAAGTACCATTTTTCCTGCTCAGCCCAGATCCTTATGTACCAAAGAAGTAACTGTTAAGAAAAAAAAAGTTTCATCATTTATTCCTTTGTTATTTGTTAATTGCTACCAGGAAGACTGAAAAGAATGGAGGAGCTGGTTCATGTGAACAAAATGAGTGAACATTGTTCTATAAAACAATATTGAGAACTATTTTCATTGCAATATGAAAATTTCCAAGTGATACCTTAGTTCAGGGTAATAATTCCTTGTAATTCTACAATGTTCTGTCTTTAATTATATTTAAATACGGAAAAATTGTGGATATAAAGGAAGACAAAAGATAAGATTGAGGAATTGACAGAAATTGAGACAGAAACACATTAAGACAGGCAGACAGACAGACAGACAGACACCCACACACACACACACACACACACAGAAACCTTAGTACATAGACAAAGAAAAAAATATGGTCATTTTGAATGTTATAATTAAAAAGACTTTAGCTGTATTTGATTTTTGTGCCCCGAATCTTGTATATACATTTTTCTAATTTAGAGAGAATGGAAATAACAAAATGCTGAAATAAGGATACAGGCTGATCCATTGTAGCAATGAGATGTACAAGACATTATGTTGAAAACAAACTTTACAACTTCAGGGGTGGGGAGAGGGAGGAGTTGAGGAGTTGGTGGGGGGAAGGGATGCTAGGAGAAAAACAAAGGATAGGAAATGTACTCATTACCTTACTCATGTAACTGTAACCTCTCTGTACAGTGTTTTTACAATAAAAATAAGTATTAAAAAAGTGGAAGACTTACCAATGTCAATTTTTTATTCTGTATTTTTGGAAATCTTACAAAGAATAAAACATTTTCTGTTTTAGTTATAGAAATGGATTCTGGACTCAGTTTTACCCACATTTTCAGGACCCTTATTTTCTTGAGGACAGGTAGAAACTCCAGAAACTAGTCCTGCCCACAGAGCTTCACTCAGCCTGTTAGGAAGATGTGTCTCTATAGGATGCATTTCTGGAATGACCTGAAATCTCCGTGCTAGCTTGGATTAGCCAGTATAGTAAATTTCCCATGTAATTGGCTGATAGGGTGCAGGTTACTCTCTAAAGCTTGAGTAGAAGTTTTATAAGCTAGAGGTTCAAGGGTTTCTAGTGCTTGTTCTTCCACAGATAATTTTCCAATAAAATATGCACTTATTTTGTGGTCAAGCTTCTCCAACACTCGGATTCCAGAATTATTGAAGGGCAGCTTCCATGATTGGGAACATGATAATTATCGCTATTCGGTGGACTACATGTTTTATCTTGGATTCAAGAAATAGTCTCGCTACAAATACATAATATGTTGGCAGAGAAAGACATTAACACACTGCTATGATTTGGATGTGTTTTTTCCCTCAAGGGATACTGTGTTAGAAGCTTGGTCACCAGTGTGGTAATATTGAGGAGTAGCACTTTAGTAGGTGGCGCCTGTGCACGTGGCCCTCAGAAGGAACCAATGCTTGATTCCATGGAGGGAGCTTCTGAATGGGCTGTTATAACGTATCAGAACTTGGCCCATGCAATCTCTCCATCCTTGTTCACTATGTAATCTCTCCAGGATGCAATCACATAGTGTAAATAGCCAATGTGGTCCTGATCACCAGCCAAACACAAACATTGCTCAGTCTTGGATTTTCAGCCTTCAACATAATGCTAAATATATTGCTTTTCTTTGCTCGGTACCAAGTCTTAAGAATTTTATTATATTAAGAGAAAAGAGGTGGACACATGTGTATTCTCATTTCGATTTTGAATACAATCAAAATAACAAAAGCACAGAGTAGAATAATGATTACCAAAGCCCGATGTAGTTGTTCTACATTGCATAATGTATAACATCATCCATGAACTAGTATGACTGCAATTTGTCAATATTTAATAAAACAAGTTTCTATCATGACAAATTTATTTTCACTAAACATTAAAAACTTGCAGTTTTAATTTAATTTCCCTGTTATATTTTTATAAATAATGTGTTTTTCTGTGCAGCTCTATAAGTTATGATCATATATAAAGCCTACAATGTCACTTAGATCTTTAGTAAGATACTTCTAGTGACATGAAATTCACTTGGACATTGGTAAATTTGAAATTTGGGATTGACTGGGAATGTCTCCAATTAATGGGAAGATTTACAGAGGGCTCAGGACTGTGGAATCCTCTGATAAGACAATCCATTTCAGGGGATGAGAGAAATTTAACAGTTGTTCATGTGTTAGATTCACAAACATGACTTCAACAATAGACAGAATTACTAGCTTTGCTATGATCATTTCCAACACTGTTTCTAATCTCTACAATGTTAAGCTTTCAAATAGAAGTTGAATTGCATACTGAGAGGTGGGGTGATGTATTTGAAGTATGCATTATAGAACACAGAAGAGTAATCATGCTTATATTATCAGACTTCTACTCAGGAAAGTGTATGCATGAGAGGTCCATCAATTGGGCGAGTAGAATTGTACAAAGAATGAAAATATAGTAGCCTGTCCATATAACTTTTAACTTCCATGAGAATTTCTCTTGATTTGTATTTATTTAGAGAAAAAAATGAAAAGGTAAAGACTAGGTACAATGTCTCATACCTGTAATCCTGTAATTTTAGCTATTGGAAAGGCTGACAGGATAGTTACAGTTCTAGTCTAGCCTAGGCACAAAAGCTTTCAAGACTTCTCAACGTAAGTAGTGTGATGGAGTAGACCTGCTATTCTGATTATGATGGGAAGTCTAAAATAGTCAGATAAGCAACAATGAGTGTATGAGACACCATGTTGAAAAACGAACTTTACAATTTAGGCGGGGGTGGGATGGCGGTGGGGGCTAGAGGGTGTAGTTGAGGAGGTGGGAGGGACAGGATGGTAGGGAAAAACAAAGGAAGAGGCAGCAATGCTGGATAAGAAATGTACTTATTACCTCACTCATGTAACTGTAACCCTTCTGTACAGTATTTTCACAATTAAAAAAAACTTATTTAAAAAAATAAAATAAAATAGATAAGCAAGCAGGAAGAAAAATAACTACCACAAAAAAGACAAGAATAATAGTAATAATAATAATATAAAAATAAAAGTTGTAGGCTTCCTATCAATTGGTAGTACATTAACAAATTATGTTATTTTAAATAAAATAACTATTCATTCACAGATAGTAGGCCTTTCTTTTTTAATTTTTATTTTTTTATTGTGAAAATACTGTACAGAGGGGTTACAATTACATGGGCAAGATGAGTACATTTCTTATCAAGCATTGTAGCCTCCTCCTTTGTTTCCCCTTCCCATCCCTTCCCATCCTCCTCCCGCCCCTCTACCCAATTCTTCCCGCCCCCCCCCCCACCAAAGTTGTAAAGTTCCTTTCCTTTCAGACGTAACAACTTATACTTCTCATTGTTGCAACGGGTCCTCCTGTATCCCTATTTAAACGATTTGTTTTTTCCTTCCCATCCACAAATTATACCGACATCAAATACAGTGAAAGCAGGGGTTATACTGTGGGGGAGGGACATACAAAGCAACAAAGAAATAATCTTATAAATGCATTAGAAACAATCGCATGAAAGAAAAAAAAACATTTGAATACGTATCTTAGGATTCATTTCCCTAACATCACCTTATCTGACCTTTTCTGCTTGACTCAAACATATACTAGATATTGCAAATAAGGGAAACCATGGGACCTATGTTTCTTTGGGCTTGGCTTACTTTTTTATATTTTTTTCTTTCTTCCTAATTACCCCAACTAAACATTATGTTGAGGTATTAATAGACATTAGAATCTTCATAAACATGATGTTTTTTTCTGCCTATCTACAGATACCATGCAATAAGCTGTATTTTATATATAGTTTGAATGAATAGGAACATTACATTTCCAATATGGCAATCTTGGATGAATCTAAATGGCAAAAATAAGATTTAAAGGGAAGCTAGGTTCTCACAGTTTTAATTCTAACTAGGCTGAAATTGGAAGACTCACCCTATGAGGCAATATCAGGTATATAAAATATTCTCAAAATTTTACCCAATCAATTACAAATTACCTGTCATTGTAGCTACATGAGAAGTGTAAATAGGAGAATCACATTCAAGGGCAGCCCAGGCATAAAGAAGACTATATCTCTATTTGGATATAAATGAAAGAAAAAAAGGGTAGGGTGTGGGTCACATAGTTAGAATACCTCCTAGCAAGCAGAAAGCCATGAGTTCAAGCCAGAGCAGCATACACACACACACACACAAACACACACACACACACATCCATGCATGCACACACAAAACATTAAAAGAGAAAATAGTAACATGAAAAGGAAATATTCCATCCCTTAAAGAGCAACAATAATAGCACAAGTACTTAGAGACAGCTACCAGACAAGAAACAGTCTATTTCATACATCACAAGTTTTGTTTTATACTCCATGGCAATAAAATTCACTGTGTTACATCAGTTAATCAACATATCTAGTTCGATAATGACTTCACTGGCTTAAAATTTAAAATGTAAACTTTAATAACTTGATATTGCTGTTTACTGGGATTTTAAAAGACAGAGCTACTAAAAGTCACCACCTGCTAATGAATCACTGGTTGCTTTAGAAAGCTATTTCTTTTCCAAAGCAATTTCAGGTACATTCATAGCTATTAAGATAATTAAATACAGTGACATGCTGTGGAAAATGTAAAAAAGACTAACTCCTAAAATACTCATTTCCCCCTTCCTCTCTCTCTCTCTCTCTCTTTCTCTTTCTCTCTCTCTCTCTCTCTCTCTCTCTCTCTCTCTCTCTCTCTCTCTCTCTCTCTCTCTCTCTTTCTCTCATCTATCTATACTGGGATTTGAAAGAAGGGCCTTTACTTACTTGTTTTTCAGAGATCCAGCTCAGCTCATTTTGCCTTGTCCTGTCTCAGGTTGTGATTGTCCTACCTATGATGTGACCACGACACTTACTTTTTTTGGTTGAGATGGGGTTGTGCTGACTCTTTTCCTAGGTTAGCCAAAAAACAACAATCCTTACAGTCTCTGTTGCCAATATAGCTAGAATTAGATTATAAGCCAACATGGCCAGTCCTTGTTACTTAAAAAGATTAGACTGTGCCTTTATAATTAGTTGTTACATCAATCCAATAATAAAAATACTCAGGGTTTTTTTGCTTTTAAATTTCACTTTTATTTAGCTATGACTGGTATGCAAGAAACTGCAGATATTAGTATTTACAGTTTTATCATTTTGGCAAATATATTATTATCACATTCAAGATACTGGAAATGTCCATATATCTCAAAAGATTATTAATGTCGATACCTGAGCCACAGAGAGTCCGGGACGAATGAGCCAGAAGCAGTGGGCGAGTGGATTCTATTCAACACCAGCAAGAACCGACAAGGAGCAGACATCTTCATCCTGCAGTTTGCAGACCAGAGACGACCCAGGATCCAAGACTCGGTGTGAGTAGAAGCCTGACTTCCTCACTCCTTCTCAGGGAGCAGAGGAGGGAAGGCCACCCCTCCCCCCCCAGCACCAGTGATCTCCATCTTGGATACCGACAAAGCTTGGAGGAGCTGCCAGCTCCAACTCAGGCCTTGGAATAAAACGAGTCATTTAGCAGGTCACAAGAACTTAACGGCGAAGTGACCTGCCAGACTCAGCTCCATCCAAGGAAAAGTGACCCAGCTCAGGCGCCAGCCATTGGAGTGGCTTTCCTCACTGGGTAACCAGAGCCAGAGGCTGCCTCTCCATCTTGCAGCCTCCACAATCAATTGAAAAACAGAAACCCTGAGAATGGCTCCAGGCTGGGCTCTGTGAGTTGTTCACAAAATAGCCCCAGGGAAAAGCTACTGATTGTTGAAAGGCCTCAACTCTACACAGAACCTAGCCTCATCACTGCATCCACCTCTTTTGTGATTCTCAAAGCAGATCACCCTCCCATTAAACTAACCTGGGAGGGAGATCTCAAAATCTTGGGTAAAGCAGAGCATTTTTCTGCTTGTACGAACAAACTGACTTAAGAAACCAATCAAGCCACAGGACCTCAAGCTGACCAGAGACTCCAACAAGAGGCTGGTTACAGGCAAAAGGGAGATACAGGATTCTTCCCACCCCTCCCAAAAAAATCAAAAAAAAAAAATCAAAGAACTTTTTTTTCTTCTTCTTCTTTTCTTTTTTTTTTTTTTTTTGGTACCTTATATAGATATAAAAAATTTTTTTTCCTTTTCTAAAACTTTTATTAATCTTTAATTTTTGCCTTTTTTGAAAAAATAATTGTTTTCCAGTAACTTTTTTTTCCTCTTATAATTTTTATTTTGGGAATACGTGAATGTGTGTTTTCCTTTCTTTTCTTGTCTAATTTTTCTCTTTTTCTTTCTTTCTTAATTATCTTTTTGGTTTTTGTCTATCTCTACTGAACTTCTGATCTTTTTTTCTCTCTTTCTTATCCTTTTCACCTATTCCTCTCTATTGTTCTTCTTTATGTGACTTAACTCTTGTCCTGCACATCCTCAGATAAACCCGCAGTTAACTAGTAGACCCTATCCCCCATTGTATACACACGTAATCCACAAATTTATTACTCAATTCAAAACCTCTGAGACTTAAATTCCTTAAAAGCAGTACTACCTCTTTATACCTATATAATATTTGAAGCATTTTTTTAAGTTTTTCACATCTCCTCTATGTCCCTCCCCTTCTCTCAATATATTCACATTCCTCTCTAAATAGATGGTCTTTTATTCTCCATAATAATATTAATTTTTACATTTCTATTTTTTTCTGGTCTCTTTTCATTTCCCTTTCCCTTTCTTCTTTTTTTCTCTCTCTCTACTTGCATCCTACCCAACTTATTTCCTGCATTGAGATTAGGACATAGATAACTCTCCCTGTGCCTCCCCACACCAATCTATTCCTATTTTTTACCCACATCTCTCCCTAATCCTAATAATTTCTGGTTTTCCAAATTCTTCTCTGCGGTTCGAAGCCCATTAACATATAGTTGTTTGATGTTGAATAGATGTATCTGTTGAACTAGATTGTATCTGTGGACTACTGACTGTACAAATGTAAACTTCAGTTGATCGTTGCCTTAAGATAGTGTTCTAGCACAAAACTATCTTCATCTCAAATGGGCAGAGTAAGCCGGAAAAACACAAGAAAAATGGCAAATCCGGGTATCTCAATTCCCAATCTTGATAATCAGGGGTCAGAACAGATAATGAATAATCCAGAGGAGAGTTCCCAAATAGCTCTACAAACACTGCTGGCAAACATGATAAATGAGAAGTTTGACAACGTACAAAGAACTCTGTATGAGCGTGACAGGGAGAGAGAGGAGGCATCCCAAAAGTTTATACAGGAATATCATAAGCGTGAGGAAGTTACTCAAAAACTGATACAGGATTTGCGTGAACAACTTGAGAATACTCAAAGAGAAAGGGAGGAATGGTGTGAGCAGGCTGAGAACACTCAAAGAGAACTACAGGAATCCCACGAATGGGAGGAAGCTAATCAAAGAGTAATACAGGAATTGAGAGAGCAGGAAGAGAATACACAAAGATCACTAAAGGCATTCATGGAATCCATTAACAAAGAGCTGAAGGAAGTCAGGGAGACCACAAAGGGAATGCTGAATGGAACCCAACAGAAGGAATGGGAGTCCAAAGAAACCATAACCAATCAACTAAGTGATTTGAGAACAAACACTTAACACCAAATTAAGGAAGTAAAGAAATTCATACAAGACCTAAAACAGAGCTTCAACAAAGAACTTGAAGCCATCCAAGCTGACCAATTAGAAGGAAAAGAGATAAAAAACAAAGTAGAGAGTCTTGACAGCAGGTTAAACCATGCAGAAGATTGAATCTCAAGGATTGAAGACAGCCTAGATATTATAGAGAAAGAACATACAACCATCCAAAACAAGTCCAAGAAATATGATAGATCTATCCAACACCTGGAAGACACCATCAGAAGGCCTAATGTAAGGATAATGGGTGTAGAGGAGCACCTAGAAACAGAAGTCAATGGCCTAGGAAATTTGTTTAACAGGATCCTAGCAGAGAACTTCCCAAACATACAAAAAGATAGGCCTATTCAGATACAAGAAGCTTTTAGAACCCCAAATAGACCAGACCAGAATAGGACATCCCACCGTCACATTATAATCCACACAGGATCAAATCAGACCAAGGAAAAGATCCTTAAAGCTGTCAAGGAGAAAAGGTTAGTCACCTATAAAAGAAACCAAGTAGAATCACCTCAGATTTCTCAGCAGAGACAATCAAAGCAAGAAGAGCCTGGAATGATGTATGCCATGCCCTAAAAACAAATAACTATCAACCAAGAATACTGTACCCAGCTAAACTCTCCTTCATAACTGAAGGCCAAATAAAAACCTTCCATAGCAAAGAAAAATTGAAACAATACATCTCCACCAAACTAGCCCTACAAAAGATTCTTAAAGATTTCCTACACATAGAAAACCAACAAGACCGCAATAAAGGCCTAGAAACTGCACCCAAACTGAGAATCCAAGAACCATAGGAAGAACCCAGTTTTCGCAGCCCCCAAGAAGGTGGATAACATGGCAGGAACTCCCAAATACCTCTCAGTCCTATCTCTTAACGTTAACGGACTGAACTCTCCAATTAAGCGACATAGACTGTCTAGTTGGATTATCTGCTGCCTGCAGGAGTCACATCTTGCCCGTAAAAACAAACATATTTTCAATGTTAATGGCTGGAACAAAATCTACCAAGCAAACGGCCCCCATAAACAGGCGGGAGTTGCAATCCTAATATCAGATAAAATAGACTTCAAATTAAAATTCATGAGAAGAGATAAAGAAGGTCGCTACATACTAATTAAAGGATGTCTCCTTCAGGAGGATATTACAATTCTAAATATCTACTTGCAAAATAATGGAGCACCCAAATTTATCAAAGAAACACTACTTTCCCTCAAATCCCATATAGATCCAAAGACATTAATTGTTGGGGATTTTAACACACCACTCTCCCCACTAGATAGATCAACTCGGCAAAAATTCAACAGAGAAACCGCAGATCTGAACAGCTGCATAGATCAACTAGACTTAACAGACATCTACCGAACATTTCACCCAGCAGCATCAGAATACACGTTTTTCTCAGCAGCACATGGAATGTTTTCTAAAATAGAACACATTTTAGGCCACAAAGCAAACTTGTCTAAATTCAGAAACATTGAAGTTATACCTTGCATTCTCTCTGACCACAAGGGAAGAAAATTACAACTCAACACCAAAAGCCACCAAAGAAAGTCCGGTATCACATGGAGGCTGAACAACAAGTGTGTTGAATCATGAGATTAGAAAGGAAATTCAAATGTTCATGCTATTCAACAAAAATGAACACACAAATTACCAGCTCCTCTGGGACACAGCAAAGGCAGTACTCAGAGGCAAGTTTATAGCTCTGAGCTCCTACACCAACAAATTGGAGAGATCTGAAACTAGCAATTTAATGACACATCTAAACCTCCTTGAAAAAGAGCAGCAAGATAAACCCCAATCCAGTAGATGGAAAGAAATAATCAAAATTAAATCAGAATTAAATGAATTAGAATCAAAAAAAACTATAGAAAGAATCAACAAAACAAAGAGTTGGTTCTTCGAAAAACTTAACAAAATTGACAGACCCTTAGCAAATCTTATCAGAAAAAGAAGAGAACACACAGAAATTAATGAACTCAGAGATGAGAATGAAACATGACCATGGAAACAACCAAGATTCAGAACATTATAAGGGAATACTTCTCAAAAGTTTGTGCTAATAAGTTTGAGAACTTGACAGAAATGGACCTTTTCCTAGCAAATATTGACATGCCAAAACTAAACCAAGATGAGTTAAACCAGCTTAACAGGCCCATATCAAGCATTGAAATAGAAACAGCAATAAGAGACCTCCCAGCTAAGAAAAGTCCAGGACCAGATGATTTCACAGCGGAATTTTACAAGGCCTGCAAAGCAGAGCTCACACCAATTCTCCTCCAACTCTTCAATGAAATTGAAAGAGAAAGCTCACTACCGAACACATTCTATGAAGCCATCATAACCCTCATCCCAAAACCAGGCAGGGACTCATCAAAGAAAGAGAACTATAGACCCATTTCTTTGATGAACATTGATGCAAAACTTCTCAACAAAGTTTTGGCCAATCGACTTCAAGAATTCATCCAAAAAATCATACACCATGATCAAACAGGATTCATTTAAGGGATGCAAAGCTGGTTCAATATACGCAAATTGATTAATATTATTCATCACATCAACAAGAGCAAGAATAAGAACCACATGGTTATCTCAATACATGCAGAAAAAGCATTCGATAAGATCCAACACCCCTTTATGATGAAGGTTTTGGAAAAATTAGGAATCCATGGAACATGCCTCAATACAATAAAGGCTGTATATGACAAACCTACAGCCAGCATTATACTCAATGGTGAAAAACTAAAGCCATTTCCTCTTAACTCAGGAACAAGACAAGGATGCCCACTCTCTCCACCTCTCTTCAATCTAGTATTAGAATGCCTAGCTACAGCAATAAGACAAGATGCAGACATAAAGGGGATCCAAATAGGGAAAGAAGAAATAAAACTCTCCCTCTTTGCAGATGACATGATCTTATATTTAAAGAATCCCATAGACTCCACTCCCAAATTACTCAAGCTGATTCAAAACTTTGGCAAAGTAGCAGGTTATAAAATTAACCCCCAAAAATCAATGGCTTTTCTGTATGCCAACAATGAGAAAAGTGTGGCTGAAATTAGGAAATCAACTCCATTTGTAATAGCCCCACAAAAAATAAAATACCTAGGAATTAACTAAAGAAGTGAATGACCTCTATGATGAAAACTTTAAAATCTTGAAAAAGGAAATCAACACAGAACTTAAAAAATGGCAAAACCTCCCATGCTCCTGGATTTGAAAGATTAACATCGTGAAAATGGCAATACTTCCCAAGGCTATCTACAAATTCAACGCGATACCTATCAAAATTCCAAACTCATTCTTCAAGGAAATAGAAGAGGCAATCCAAAAATTCATATGGAACAATAAAAGACCCTGAATAGCAAAAACGCTCCTCAATGGAAAGAACACTGCTGGAGGAATATCAATACCAAACACCAAACTCTACTATAAAGCCATAGTAATCAAAACAGCTTGGTATTGGCATAAGAACAGACCTCAGGACCAATGGAATAGAATTGAAAACCCAGAAATGAACCCTCAGACCTATAGCCATCTAATCTTTGATAAGGGAGCTAAAACAATAGAATGGAAGAAAGACAACCTCTTCAGTAAATGGTGCTGGCAAAATTGGTTAACTACATGTAGAAAACTTAAGCTAGATCCTTATATATCACCCTGCACCAGAATCAACTCCAAATGGATCAAAGACCTTGAACTCAAAGCAGACACTCTGAAAACATTACAGGATGGAATAGGAGAAACCCTAGGTCTCCTTGGCAAAGGCCGAAATTTTCTGAATAGAGACCCGGAAACACAACAAATCAAAGAAAGGTTGGACAAATGGGATTGCATAAAGTTGCAGAGCTTCTGCAGGGCAAATGACATAGCTAGCAAGATCAATAGAAAGCCCACGGATTGGGAGAATATCTTTACTAGCCATACAATGGACAAGGGTCTCATATCTAAAATATACTTGGAACTCAAAAAATTAAACCACCCAACAACAAATCCTCAAAGAAACAACTGCCCAATAAATAAGTGGGCGAAAGACTTAAAGAGAAACTTCTCTGAAGAAGAAAGAAGGATGGCCAATAGACACATGAAGAAATGTTCAACATCCCTAGCCATAAAAGAAATGCAAATCAAAACAATGATGAGATATCACCTCACTCCAGTTAGAACAGCAAAAATCAAGAACTCTAACAACAACAGATGCTGGAGGGGATGTGGACAGAAAGGAACCTTACTTCATTGTTGGTGGGAATGTAAACTTGTTCAACCACTTTGGAAAGCAGTATGGAGGTTCCTCAGAAGACTTCACATAGATCTCCCCTATGATCCAGCAATCCCACTTTTGGGCATTTACCCAAATGTTTACAAACAAGACCACACTAATGCTACCAGCACAACAATGTTTATTGCAGCATTATTTACCATAGCTAAGATATGGAACCAACCCAGATGCCCCTCAGTAGATGAATGGATCAAGAAAATGTGGTATATATACACAATGGAATTCTATGCCTCCATCAAAAAGAATGACATTGCCCCATTTGCTAGGAAATGGAAAGGCTTGGCAAAAATTATATTAAGTGAAGTAAGCCAGGCCCAAAGAAACATAGGTCCCATGGTTTCCCTTATTTGTAATATCTAGTATATGTATGAGTCAAGCGGAAAAGGTCAGATAATGTGATGTTAGGAAAATAAAGCCTTAAATATGTATTTTAATGTTTTTTTTCTTTCATGCACGTGTTTCTAACGCATTTATAAGATGATTTCTTTGTTGCTTTGTATGTCCCTCCCCCACAGTGTAACCCCCGCTTTCAGTATATTTGATGTCAGTATAACTTATGGAGGAGATGGGGAAAAACAAGTCATTTAAGGATTCAGGTGGACCTGTTGCAACAATGAGAAGTACAAAATGTCATGTCAAAAACGAGCTTTACAATGTCGGTGCAGGGGGGGGAAGTATTGGGTGGGGGGGGAGTGGGGAGGCTGGGAAGGGAGGTGAAGGGTAAACAAAGGAGGAGGCTGCAATGCTTGGTAAGAAATATATGCATTATCCTGCCCATGTAATTGTAACCCCTCTGTACAGTATGTTGTCAAATAAAATAATATAAAATTAAAAAAAAGATTATTAATGTCACTTTTAAATTTTTTTATTAATAATAAAAATTGTTTTATTTAAACTCTTTTTCTCTAACTTAATGGCTCAATTCTTCACAATAAGTATAGTGAAATCATGACATTGCTAAAAATAGCAAATCAATTTACACATTTTATATTCTTAGGTATATAGTTTTGCTCCATTTGGAATATGCAACAATAGATGTTTTTATGAAACAATATATATATAGTGGTTTCAAAAGAAGTAAGGATGACATTTCCAGCATGTAATATTTGCATATATTTCACTGCATTTGTGAATCTATGTTTTATTAACCATTACCATAAGACTTTGTAAGTGAAATAATAGTAAACAAAATAATAGTAAGTAAAACAATTATCTTGTTACCTTGAAGCATATAATTAGGGATTTAGCATTGATTATGGAATATTGTCATATATTATAAATTTTAATGCACTTTTTAGGGGACTGTAGAGTATTACATCTACTATGGAAGTAAATACATAGGTTCTTGGAAAATTCAAAATTAGGCTTGAGTGGTAGAGTAGTACAGTGCACACTTCAGTGGCTCAAGGCTTTTAGTGCCACCCAGGTGCAATAAAGCCAAGTTAAAAACAAGTGTGTGAGGCCCTTTATATTCCTTGGCATATATACAAAAAATGTAATGAAGATTCAGTTGAGATAAATACCCACAATTATTCCTACTATAGCCAATAGCCGAACAATGAAATCCCCAATAGCCAAACAATGAAATCAGTTTACATTCCCATCATCCAATAATTGATAAAAACAATTGTTTTACACACACACACGCATACACACACACAGAGTTTAGTGTTACTGTCCTAAAGAATTACTGTTTTTACAGAAAAATAAGTGACCTAAATGTCATTTTATATATATTATATATATATATATATATATATATATATATTATTTTTTTGTCAGTGGTGGGCTTGAACTCTGGGCTTGCGTGCTGTCCCTGCACTCTTTAGCTCAAGGAGAGCGATCTACCACTTGAGCCACAGTGCCACTTTCGGCTTTCTATTGCTTTATTGGAGATAAGAGTCACATGGACTTTCCTGTCCGGGCTGGCTTTGAACTTCAGTCCTCAGATCTCAGCTTCCTGAATAGCTGCGAATACAGGCATGAGCCACCAGCGACCGGCTTAAATGTCATAATATTAAGCATAGTAAACAGAGTGAGAAAGACAAATATCAAAATATCACATTCTTTCTCAGACCTGGATCTAAGACCAAAGATACAACAGAATGACACACATGTAAGTCAGTATAAGGAAAGAGCTTTTGTGATGTTATGATGATTATGATTGATGTACCTTGTACACGTTTGAAAAAGAGAATAATGAAATTCATTGAAATTGGTTAAAAGGAGGAAATGCAAGAAAGAGAAATCAAGTAAGAAATTCAATGAAATTACATTATGTAGATACTTGGAAATGTCACAATGAAACTCCTTTTAACATTAATATGCCAATAAAAAAATACATATGATGGTGCTATAGTATGGTTGTTTTTCTAACTGCTTAATTTTAAACTTTGTTCAATGTACTAAGTAATACAAACTGTTATATTTCCCAATCATACTATATTAATTCCTTTGTATTACAGTAAGTAGTATAACATCCACCCAGCATCTTTCTGATTCACAAAATAAAAGAGTATTTCAGATTTAAATTAAAAATATAAGCACTAGAGATCTTCTTTTAATATACTATTTCAAAATTAGCTCAAAAATACAATGCAGAATAAAGTAGCTACTATGATAAACATCAATTAAGCAGACTTGAGGTTTAAGGTAGACACTTTACATATATCAAAAGAAAAATATCTCTGATTCACTTTTCCTTGAATAACTGAGATCCCATGTACAAGTCCCATCTCATTATAAATCATAGTCACTGGTACTAAAAAGTGAAAAAGGATCTAAATAATAAAATATGAAAATTCTGGTACCTGAATGTCTTTAATTTAATTCATTGCTTGGAAAAAAATATATATATATGAGCCAGGCGCCAGTGGCTCATGCCTGTAATCCTAGCCAGTCAGGAGGCTGAGATCTGAGGATCACGGTTCAAAGCCAGCCCAAGCAGGAATGTCTATGAGACTCTTATTTCCAATAAATCACTCAGAAAAACGGAAGTGGCTCTGTGGTTCAAGTGATAGAGCACTAGCCTTGAGCTGAAGAGCAGAGGTACAGCTCCCAGGCTCAGAGTTCAAGGCCCATGACCCACTCCCCCCAAAAAAAAAATGTGAAAGAAAAGGAATAAAAGTTATACATGTAAGCACTTCAGAGCATTCTCAGATTGTAACAAAAGAGACCCTCACATTCTATCATTTCTTTATTTCATCTAAAAAGCAGACAATCAAATATAAAATCAATACAGCAGTGATTTGAGTACTTTTGCATCGTTCTTACTGACTTTGAAACTCTTTTCTTTTGAATGAAGTAACCAAATGAGGGCATTCAAATATCTAGAGTGAGGAGGGTGTCAAAATATCCTTCTCACTTAGATGCTGTAACATTCTCTTTTAGCCCCCTGTTTTCTCCAAGGGGTAAAGCACACCATTTATTTCTTCTATGCAAAATTCTTCACTCCTGTAATCTACACATGATTAACTTCAAATCAAGCAACTACATCAGAAACCATCTTCATCCTGAGTAGCAAATTTCTTTGCTGCCTCTTTCTGGCTTGTGTGATAGAAGATGAGGGCTAAGCATCTATTGCACTCAGGTTGTGATATAAAAATACTAAGATATTATATATATATATATATATATATATATATATATATGTCATCCTTTGGATCTTAACTCCAAATACCTTTATTGAATGCAACTGCATTCACTATCCCAATTTACAAATTACATAAATCTTTTACTTCAATAGCTTTTTAACCAGAAAGTCTTTAGAACAATTCCATCTAACAGCAGGAAAAGGTGACCAGTTGTGATTAATAACTTTCCTGTTCAATTTCTTTCCCGCAGCAAGAAAATTGTTCAAATTCATCTTTGCCTCTTACCTTGATGTTTATTACAGCAGATGAGCTTTTCCCCACAGGCAGCCTCCGTGTTATTGCTCTTTTTCTGCTAAACCCATTCCCGTCGAACCTCTGTTAATCTACATTTCTTTCTCTTTTCCTTTGTCATTTTGCTTCTTTCTCTCCTTTCTTTCATCAAATCACATAAAAGTATCTTTACATTTTAGTTTATATATAAACTTAATTGTAGCATATCTGTAAATAATCATGATCTGCTATTTGTTAGTAAGTTGACCTTTAAACCTCTAGATTTATTCTTAAATTAATTATACAATTAATGTTAACTGCATATCTGCATACAATTATGGTCCATTACTTGTTAACCTCTTGCCCTTTAAAAATCAGAATTTACTTTTCATACAATTGTATGTTTCTAAGTCTTGTTTTATTCTGAAAAAAAGTGAAATATTATAAGCATGACTGTGCTTTAAGGATTTCTTACAAGTTTTGTGTGTGTGTGTGTGTGTGTGTGTGTGTGTGTGTGTGTGTGTGTGTGTGATACTAATAGTAAGTTCTATTACTGATTTTGGGTATATAATGTGAATACCAATCTGATAGCTTTAAACTAGCATGCAAAGATGTTTTATGTACTAGCATTTTTTTAATAACTTTTAGAACATTCACCAAATTAATGTTCTGAAAGGATCAGTTGTTATTTCTAGTTAAGGTGCTCAAGACCCTGAAATGATGTTTCTGATGTTTGTTTTCCTGAAAAATATATCTATATTGAAACAATAGTGACAACAAACAAGAATAACAAAAGGAAACACCTTTAGAGGTAATGTTTATATTACTCCTAAATTAAATAAGGACTTAAACACAATTTGAATTTATACATATTTCAATACTTGTATATTGGTTCTGAAAAATAATATAGTCAAATGCACTGGTATGCAAGTTTTAAATAAATAATACTGAAATAATTTTATTTATCTATGCATGTACCTTCATTTTTAAAAGATGTACTTCTATTTTTAAATCCTGTGGACATTTAAGAAAATATTGAAAAACATGAAAAAATAAAAATCAAAATAAATGAAAATACTACTTGAAATGTCTTTACTCCTAAATTACCACAATTGATTTCCATATAAATTTGTTATTTTATTAAACAATATCAATTGTGCAACATAATTGCTTTTGTTGCAATGTTTCCTACACTCAATAACATATTTCGATCATAGTCATCGCTCCTGACTCTTTATCCTCTCTTCTCTCCAAACCCAGATATCCTTGCTTTTTTCTAGTAATCACCTATAATTTTATTTTTTTCTAGATTCCATATATGAGAGGGAACATTTAATATTTTCCTGATCTCACTTGTATCCAATTTCATGAATGCAATTTTTACAAATACATTTCAGACTTTTCTTGGTTTCTGGAAAGAGTAATATAAATATGAAAATAAACCATTGGATTACACTTGCTGGTTAATAAAGACATTCAAATACATTATGTTCTTTGTAAATCTAAGTATACACACTTGAAATTTAGATAATTATTTTTAATAAAAAATGTATGAATATCTAATGTTCATCTAAAGTATCAAGATATTTTTATTTCTCTAAATATATAACTTTAAGAGTATCAATTTTGCATTTTTTTAAAGAGTAGTTTATAGAGGTAACATCTTACATATACTATCTATCTCTTAAAATCATTGTCAGAGTGACAACATGTCGAATTCCTTATAGCCATAGTTAATATACAACTAACTCAATGATCTTCATCTGTCTTCTGTCATAGCTATTTCATGTGTAAAGGCATACCTGATTTTTTATTGTTTAAAAAGTTTACACTAGAATTTATTAAGATATTATTTTTGTTACTCACCTGAAAATTAGACTGTTATTTTAGAAATGTCACTTTGTATCTTCAAATACTTATTTTATTGTATTTGTTCCAAAAATATAAGTATATTGAAAAATGGTTGTCAATTTTTTCTTCAAAATATTTTAAGAGTAATGTTTTCTGTATTATTTGTTTGCATGTTGCATTTTCTTTCCTGTTTAGTCAATTTATTGTTTTATGTGATTTTTTTTTGTGCTACATTACCACTGAAGCTTTTCATTGTGTGTTTGTGTGTGTGCGCATGCGTGTGCACTTAGGTTTAACACCAAAACTTGAATCGTATTTTTTCCACTATAATATATGACTCATTTTTGTATCTCTATTTTCTTACAATTTACTTTTGTGTATGTATGCTGGTTCGAGGACCTAGGCAGTGTCCCTAACTTTCTTTTGCTCAGGGCTAGCAGTCTATCACTTGATCTATAGTTCCCCTTCTGGCTTTTTTTTTTTAAATATATACAATAATATATACACCAAAAGAAAACCAAAAAATCTAAACATGCTCTTTCCCTAGGAAACCCTAGGCCCATGTAGTAAAGGCTCAAATTATCAGCCCCTATTCCCCTTCCCTTGCGAGAGCACCCTGTTGGGATAGCTATGACCATATAAAGGAGGGAGATCCCCCAAATCTCTGAAGTTTTAAAAGGTCACCTGAGACAATAGCCAGCAGTTCTGACTTCCTACTCTAACAAGGATCTCAGTAGACTTTCCTGCCTGGACTGGTTTCAAACGTAGATCCTCAGCCTCCTGAGTAGCTATAGTTACAGATTACATGTTGGCTTTTGTTGTTGTTGTTGTTTGTTTGTTCTATTTTACTATATATGATTTCACATACTTTCGATATTTACTCATCATTACTTGTTTAGATATTTGTTTTCTTTTTTTTTTCAAACACAGTAATGGTGTTTATTACAACATTTATTACCACAAACAGCTTTTATCGATAACACATTTAACTACCATTTGTAGTTTCAAAATCAAAATTATTTTAATTGAGTATCTTAGTTAATTTTGGTATTTAAAAAACGCCTGGTATTTTTTTTTTATTGTGAAAATACCATACAGAGGGGTTACAGTTACATGGGCAAGATAATGAGTACATTTCTTATCAAGCATTGTTGCTGCCCCATTTGTTAGGAAATGGAAAGATTTGGAAAAAATTATATTAAGTGAAGTAAGCCAGGTCTAAAGAAACATAGGTCCCATGGTTTCCCTTATTTGTCATAACTAGTATATGTCTGAGACAAGCAGAAAAGGTCAGATAAGTTGATGTTAGGTGAAATGAACCCCAAGGTAAGTATTCAAATGTTTTTGCTTTCATGCAATTGTTTCTAACATATTAGATATTTGTTTTCTAAATTACTTTTCTTGGTTGAATTTTTTCCTGATTGTCTTTATCTTACATTAACTCATACTCCTCTTTTCAATATTTGCATACATTCCAATTCCATTCAGAATATTGTTGGTAGTTAGAAAGAACCAACTATTTGCTTACAAATACCTTAGATTTAATAAAGGTAGCTAAGGGAAAAAACCCGCAAATTTTAATTATTTTCTTAATTATGTTCTCATATACTTTTAAATTCTTTTTTCCTTTTGGCATACCTGCCTTTGGTTTGAGTGTTAACTATTTTCAAATTCTGCATCCTATGTTTTGCAAGTGAAAGATTCCTCTCCTCAGCTTTCTGGCATTTTGCTCCCACTCTGGCAGTTCATTGCATGCAGAATCTCAGCTACAAAGAATAAAAGGAGGGTGGATTAGAGTTTGACAAAATATCCAACAAGGACTGTGTGGTATTAGTTTAACTCCTTACAAATTATTCCTTTTATAATACTACTTCTTCCTTCTGGGATGTAAGCATGTTTCATTTGGGTGACATTCATTTTTTCTTCCGACAACTTTTCCTTTCTATTCCCATCTTCCATTGTGGCAATTAGCTTTCCTCTTAGTATTTGAGGTATTACATATGTTTGTCTCTATTGTTTTTGTAAGATAATACATCAATACTTCAAGTAATTTTTACAAGCATGAACATAAGAAAACAATTCTATTTGATCTTCATTCTGACCATAATAATAATACATTTGTTACATTTATTAAAGTGTGGTATGAATTGGTTTGGAGATGGTATAGTTTATTAGACAAAATTGTAATTGATAGTCTACTAGTATAAAGATTAAGTTTTTCTTATAATTTTTATTTACATACTATGTGGTATATCTTTTAAATTTATAACTATTTGCTTATAGTACAGACATCTTATTAACTTGTTATTATTTTATATACAGGATGGTATGCATTTCCCTCAAGGGGTTATAACCAGAGAGGAATTGAAAAACTGATTGTTTACTAGGCTGGACACTGGTGGCACAAGTCTGTAACTCTAGCTACTGAGGAGGCTGAGATCTGAGGATCACGGTCCAAAGCCAGCCTGGGCAGGAAAGTCTGTGAAACTCTTTTCTCTAATAAACCACCAGAAAACCAGAAGTGACCCTGTGGCTCAAGCAGTAGAGCACTTGCCTTGAGCTGAAGAGCGCAAGGACAGCTAAAAAGCCCAGAGTTCAAGCCCACAAGCAACAACAACAACAAAAACAACCAAAACTGATGGCTTAATGTTCACTTCTGACAATACATGAACAGTTCCTTTTTCAAAATTTTCCTCTCCAATTTCCCTTTTCACACTTTTTCCACTCTCAAGGAAAATAAATGTGGAGAATAAAGAATGTTCCTTCCTGAATTATGTGCAACTTCTTTATCAACGTAATTTGTGTCACAAGCACATTTATATACAATGGGAATAATTTGATTATTTTTTCAGAGCTGCAATCATAGTTTTATTTGCATTTATAAATGCAGAATAATGAAACTCATTAAAATGTATTTAAATGACTACAGTCATAGTTTAAGTGGCAGTGTGTTTTCCTGGCATGCTCAAGATCCTGAGATCAGTCAAAAAAGATAGGTAAATAAACAAATGAAAAATAAAATGGGCTGAGGAGTTGGAGGGAAAGATACAATAATAGAGAATCAATATGATCACAGTATACAATGTGAATGTATGAAAATATCATAGTGAAACTACTATTTATAATTAACATACATTAATAAAATCTGTACCTATTTAAATTATGATGAAATTTATCACAAATCCCGCTATCCCTCATGCCAACTCCTTTTTGTTTTATTTTTATTTTTGTTTTTTTAAGTTATGTACCCAGGTTGGCCTGGAACTTGTGAACCTCAATCTCCACTTCTCAAAAGCTGGGATGTCAGGAGGGAGGCCTGGCAGAATTTTCATTTTCTGCTATCCAGTGTGCCTCCTAATATATGCCATGGTAATACTTAAGGAAGTATAAATTTTAATATGTCATGCTCATAGCTGTTACCATCTATTTTACCACTTTAAATATTATTTTTTAATATCTTATAAACTGCATATAATGACTTTTTCAGCCCTGATATTGTATGTTGAATTTATTATTCTCAAACAAAATGTTACCTTAAGTTGTTCTTTAATATTACTTCAAGGCTTCATGTGAGATTCTGATCAGTAGTTATTTTACACTTGGGATATAAAAGAACAATTTCTTACTATTCTCTTGACACATCATATACTTCCCTGAATTCTAGTTTTGTTTATATAAGTCTTATCTGTTCAACCAGACTGTAAGTGTTTTAAGACAGGGAACATGTTTAAAGAATATGTGCACCCCATGGCACTTAACAGATATATCAAGAACATTTCTGCAGAGTAATGGTTGTTAAAAGCTTCAAAAGACAGATGTTACCCTATAGCATTAGTTTGATCATTTTTCTACAAGTTTATTTATTAAATAGAGTTGCATTCCAATATTGCAAGCTTGTGAAATAAAATAAGCCTATCTGTGTTCCCCCCACCATGTCTTCTGAGAACATTGGTTTCATAGCTACTAGAGAAACTGTGTAAAATTATAAACCATTAAAGTTTGAATACATTTTTCTACATTTCCTACTGCATGTGACCCTGTTATTAGAGTTTTAGTGGACATTTGCAGCTCTGTAATGCCTACTGTCCTCTAAAAATAATGTAATAAACTGTAATATCAGCTGCCATTTCAAAGGTTCTTAAAAATATAAAAGAACAATATTATTTACTTCTTCTTACTGAGTAATTTGTTCTGCTCTGTTGATATAATGAGTATACTATTAAATATTAATATTCATTATTATTAAATATAAATATAAAGCTATGTTTATATTACCATTGGTTCATCTTATGCTGTTATGCTTTTTATGCTGTTATGCTTTTACTATTGAGAAGTATATTAAAGTTATTTAAAACAAAATTTTACTGTGTTTCAAGGCAGACATACGTACTGATAAAACTAAAACTGTATTCTTTGTTCATGTGAAGGAAAGGGCAAATTTTATAAATTAGCTTTTACTTTGGTTATGATCCTTTTGTCACAACTGCCCAAGATAAGATTATAAATCAACTTTGTGCTTTTTTAAAACCTTATTTTATTTGTGAAATTATTCCTCTTGTAAATTATAGAAAGGGTGAAAAGCCAATATGAATGAGAAAAACACATCCATATTACTACAAGAAGAGAAAAATTATGAACATTATGGTCATTACATATGCATGTGCTTATATAGTTTATATCATAGGCTATGTGAAGCTTTATTTTGTATTTCTTTTGCTTTAAATCTTTGCTCTTGTCATTAAAAAAATTAATTGTATGGGGATAAATCTGTCTTTGTTCAAAAAATCTGTAAAATACCTGCCTTTTACATTATATCTTTATGTTCATATGTTTCTAATATTCTCATGTACATTCTCATGATCATACTCTAAGTAGAAAAGGATCATTATCTTTGAGATTCTTCCAAATGTAATGTTTAGGTAGCTATTAGTCAGGAAATAGTTTTGAATCTGTCTAGGTCAATCTTTTTTGAAAAAGTACAAAGTATACTGGAAATTCTTATTTGTAGGAATACTGTTCAATCTACCTGCACACTTTTTTCAAATAAAAGATGGAGGAAAATCTCAATACCTGGCCTTTCAAAAGGAAAAGCACCTACGTATCACACAAGATTCTGATGGAGGAAACTAGTGGAATGAGATAATAGTAAGGTCTTCAGAAACAATATAATATATTGTGTAGATTTCAATGCTACAAGACTGACACAGATGATCAAAAAATTAAAATAAAAACTTGTTTTTTATTTGGGGAGATATTGTTTTGATAAGTTGTAATATAGTATTGCATAACAAATTTTTGATGATGACATTTAGCAAGATCTTTTCTAAATTTTAAGAGATGTATTTTAATGTTAAATGTTATACGTAGATATTTCCTGTTTCTGTACTTCTAATGCTAGTTACCTGCTCTTAAATATCAAATAATTAAAAAATTATCAATATGGGAAATTAGAAAATAAAAATATTCTTGAAATTATGAACTTAAAAGCATATAAAGATGACTTGGGCACTGGTGGCTCACTCCTGTAATCCCAGTTAAACAGGAAGCTGTGATCTGAGGACTGTAGTTCGAAGTCATCCTTGGTTGGAAAGTCTTTAAGACTCCAATTGATCACCCCAAATCAGGAAGTACAGCTCTGATTTAACTGATAGAGTGCTAACCTTGAGGAGAAAAGCTCAGGGGCCAGTGAGCAGGCCCTGAGTTCAAGGACTAGGTCTAAAAAAATAAAAAAGCATATAAAGATAAATTTCCATAACATATATTCCTATGATGACCTGCTATAACCAAAACTCATTAGTGAAATAAATTTTATAAGTTTATCCCGCTTATCTAGACCTAGTGCTTTAGAAAACATAGATACTTGGTAATCTTGCATTATTTCAAGAGTGTGGTCTGAGGAAGGTTTCATTGAAATTGGATTGAAATTGGATCTTTCAAAATACACACTTTACCAGAGTTGAAATAATAATTGTCTATAACTGGCCATAGAAAGCAAAGACAATGTAGTGAATCTTGATGACCAAGCAAGCTATTATATATTCAACTAATAGAATAAATAATAGTATAGAAAGTTCAAGTGAGTTGAACTTTCTCTCAGACTGATCTTTGAGGGCTTGAGGGATCTTTAATGACAAAAAGTAATGTATTTTTTCAGTCTTATCTGTAAAGGTTACTGAATTATCACAGATCTTCCATTGTTCAGTTTGCAAATCAAAGTGATTTATGCCTTTTGCACATGAATATTTTAAACAGTTTCATTTTGAGTATGAACTGGAAAATGGAGGTAAGTATAGCTGAAGGAATATATTATTTAGTGTCTCATAATTACAAATAGTTGATTTAGTCCCGATGTAAAATCTAAGTAACCTAGTAAAATTCTATAACATAAAATTTTGATGTAGACAGGAATCTCATGATTTTTTGCTAATTACATGTAAGAAGAAGAGATGTCTTTTTTATTTTTAATGTAGACAACTATAACTGTATATATTACAAACTGTTTGTTTTTGTATAGATTATTAACTGATAAAATCATAAATGGCAAGCAAACTTTTTTAATGGAAAAATTTTAAGGGAAAACTTTTAAGGGAAACATGCATATCTCTCCTATTCAGAAGGATTTTGCTTCATTTAGCTACAATCAGCAATTTTTACCATCTAAAAGAAGGGTGAGCCTTTGTGATCCTCTCCTACCTTCCTTTCATTTCACAGTGTGACTCTTTAAAGTCCTATGCTTATATGTAATGATGTGTATTTAATGCCAAGAAATGGAAATTAGGTGTTTTTTTTTTTATTTTGATTTTTTTCTCCTTTGTCATTGTTTTGGATTTCTGTGTACCTTTTGTCTTGTATATGTAAGCTTATCTGTTTGGGGGAGGGTAAGAGAGGAGCACAGAAATGGTGGGACAAAGAGTGAACAAATGCAGCAGACACTGGAAACTATGTTGTAAATGAACTATACAACTTTGCAGGGAGGGGAAACTGGGAGGAAATGAGGGAAGAGGTGACACTTCAACAAGAAATGTCCTCAGTACCTGACTTATGTAACTGTAACCTCTCTGTACATCACCTTTCAAAATAAATAAATAAATAAAATGGTTTAAAAAAAGGTGATTTGGGGTATGTTACGGTAGCAAAAATTCTGTATAAATAAACCAATGCCACGTAAGAAGTTATTAAGTTGCATTAAGTAGTGTAAAGAAGAGAAAAAACTATGGGGAGAGAATAACAGTTTCTCCAATAGTTAAGGATTGGGGAATCTATGTATGTGCAGCCTGTGTTATTCATGCAACATGTCATGCGAAATAGTTTGTGCTCTGTATTTTTTTATACTATATTTTAAGCTCTAAAATAGAAATCTGCTGTAGAAACGAAGCAGAGACTCTTACCTACGTTAATCAGTGGCTCTGGTTCAGAGGATGTCAACAGAGGTTTAATGTTTGCAGTTTAGGTATTGGAAACACAGCTACCGAACATGGAGTTCTTTCAATACTTTTGTTCCCAGCATGACAAAATGTCTAGACATCCTATGTACAGCCTGTTTTCTTCTAAAAATAAACCAAAATAAAAACAGCAAAAGTATAATTACTAGTGATCATTACAAGAGAAAAAAAAATGGAACTGTACTAAAGAAACCAAAGCCTCTTATTCCTAATTTAGAAAAAAAAAAATACTGTTTTATATTAGAAAGCAGGACCTTTACTAGGCATGGTACTTCATGCCTCTATTCCTCGGGAGACTGTAAATTCAGAACTTGGCTGCATAGCAAGTTATATAAAAAACAAACTGAAAATAATAAAAGAGAAGGAAAGACATATAGGGGATCAAAGGAAGGAAGGGAGAAAAAGAGGGAGGACAGAAGGAAGGATAAAGGGAGGGAGGGAAAAAGAAAAGACATGATCTAAGTCGGAGAAAAATGGAAAGTATGTGAACTTTCAATTGTTTAACACTTCTTTGGGGTTTAGAATTTGTGAGTTGGTTAGTTGCTGCATCTTCTAAGGATAATAGCTTTCCTTTAGAGATTTCAGATCAATGTAAAAAAGTGGTGATTGACACATCATATCTTACTGATTACAAGGAGTAAACTGATTGTGGTATTGAGGCAGTGATCACTTTTGGTGAGGTCTGAAGTGAACTCGCAAGTTCAAGAGTACCAGAACCACATTCTCGAAGAGTCTACTTACAAAATAATATCAGATAAAGGATGATCCTAGAAATGGTTTGCTACAAGTATGCCAAAGCATGGTTATTATTCCTGGCATATAGAGAGCTCTCTAATTAGGCATAAGCTTCTTTTTTCAATTAGCAGAACTGGCAAATACATTTAATGAAATTCACATGGAATCTATTATAACAAGAGTATAGAAACTATTGTATGTCCCATGTTCTTAGCAAAATGAAAGAATGAGAAAAATCTACTTAATAAGATCAGAGAGAAGTGTAAAAAATAATCCAACATTTTTGAGGATATGAAACAATTATACACACTTACACACATACAGTTCATGAAACTGTTTCTAATACTACTTTTATTCTGAAAATGTCCATTCATATGAACACATGTAACCTTTTACTTACTACTGGTAAATATTTGAGCATCATTATGAAAGCAATGCAATCCATGGATTTGGATAGCTTATCATTATACTATTATATTATTATACTATTATTATTATATTATAAATATTACAAATCTATATTATAAGTCCATGGATCTGGATATTATACTATTATTATATTATTATAAATATTATAGATTTGTAATCTATATTATAAATCCATGGATTTGGATAGCTTATTATTATACTATTATTTTAGTATCTATTGTCATAGGTATTTAGAAAATTTTGATTTATATCATATTGAATATACCTTACTTGATTGTATTACATAGATAGCATACAATTATATGAAGCTATTTACATGAAATATTTTAATTGAATTATGATCCTGTCACTTCTGTTTCCAAAGATTTTGATGAACTAAAAAAAGAGTTGAATTACAGACTAAATTATAGATCTCAATTTCTCCAGGTATTCAATAAGACTATAGGTAGTAGGGTATTAAATTTTTAGGATATACTGTTATTTTCTTTCACAAGTCAACAAAAGATATTTAAATAAAACTATTTTATTTTATTTATTTATTTTTATTTTATTTTATTTTGCATGCCAGTCCCTTCAACTCAGGGCCTTGGAACTGTCCTTGAACTTCTTTTTGTTCAAGGTTGGGCTCTACAACTTAAACCACAGGTTCATTTCTAGCTTTATGGTTAGTTTAGTGAAAATAGAAGTCTCACAGACTTTCCTCCCTAGGCTGGCTTTGTGCCATGACCCTCAGATTTCAGTCTTCTAAGTAGGTAGGATTATAGCCATGAACCACTGTTACCTTAATAACTAGAATGTTAAACTCAGTTACAACTAAAAATAAAACAGACAACATAATGAGGGAAAACAGAGTAAAAGGACCCCTCATGGACAGTTGGTAGGAAAGTAAACTCTTATAATCACTCTGGAAATAATTACAAAGGTTGCTGAAAACCCTAAAATAGACCCATGCTAAAGTTCTATTCACAATAGACAAGGTATAAAATCAGCTAAGTCACTAAACTGATTGATTAGCAGATAAAGGAACTACAGTATACCTATATGTATATATATATATGTATATATATATATATATATGGGTGTGCATGTGCTATGAATATACCACATATTACACACACACATGCACATACACACACTCAGCCATAAAATTTTCAATTATGGTATTTTTTTTAGGAAATTTGATAGAAGATAATTATCATGTTGAGATAAGCCACATTCAAAAAGCCAGATATTTCATGTCCACATTCATTGGCTGAAATTAGGGCTAAAACAATGATGACAAATGCCTTAATTTAAAAGGAGAAATGATTAGAGGAATCAGGATGTAACAAGGGAAAGGCAAGGGTGCTGAGTACTTGATAGAATTGAAATATGCAATAGATGATAAGCAGATAGATAGATAGATAGATAGATAGATAGATAGATAGATAGATAGATAGAACACATCTTGATATTATGTAGATAAGTACAAGTGCCTCCGTCTGGTGTGTTAATGTTTCTGTACACTGAATAGTTTCTTCTAGAGATGTCAAATAAGAAGTCAATATAATCAAGTAATGACTCTGGATTCTCTCTCTGACTTCTAGTGCTTACTCTGGCAATTGCTTATTTCACCTTTAAAAACACAATCTATTTGAAGATAGCATACCTGATTTTTTACAGTTACATAAATTCTAACAGAGAAATAAGAAAATGGGAATTAAGTTCTAGGCTTTAATAAGAAAACTTCACTATGACTAAAAGCAAAAAAAAAAAAAAAACCCTTCTAAATGTATATTTAAAATACTTTTCAGTACTTATCGATATTTACATGTCAAAATTTAACACTGGTAAAAGTATTACTTGGGATTTTTTACGTTTTCTATTTTTAGAATTCTGTCCATATTTGCCTATAATAAAAAATGATCAGATAGAGAAGCTAAAATTCAGCTTATCAAACAAAGTTGGAGGTGTTCAGAAGTTATTGATACTGTTAGAAGAGACATGCAAAGTTGCATAAATAAAAATGAGTTTTGGTATGTAAGGATAGATCCTTCTTTTCCCACAGATACACTGACCATAATTTTTTTTTTTGGGGGGGGGTGGTCCTGTTGTGGGGCCTGAACTCTGGGCCTGGGCGCTGTCCCTCAGCTCTTCAGCTCAAAGCTAGCTCTCTACCACTTGAGCCACAGTGCCACTTCCGGCTTTTTTTCTTTTTGCTTATGTGGTGCTGAGGAATCGAACCCAGGGCCTCAGGCATGCAAGGCAAGAGCTCTACCACTGAGCCACCTTCCCAGCCCCCATAATTTTTATAGTTAGTGATAGTTGAGGGTTAATATTTTCCTACCCTGCTTAATAGAAAAGAGATAAAAAATTGAAATTTGATAAATGTAATTCCTCTTCTCCTTGTACTGAGACTCCGTGCTGAGCGCCGAGGACACTGGAGGACGGTCGTGATTGCTTCAGTGGAACTCAGCCTTCTACCCCAGCAACCACCTGAGAAATCTCTTATTAAAGAAATGCTGGCTTATTATAAATCATTATTCCTGCGCGTGCATGGTGAGGAGGGAGGAATGACGGTTTGTTCAAAGCGATATAAAATTCAGTGATTTTTTAAATCACAGTGAGACAACATCGTATTGCCTGTGAATTCAAGCCCATTTTCTCACCTTCTTCCTACCTTATAATGAGCTGGGACCAGAAACGTTTCTAAATTGACATAAAAATTGAAGAAGTTAAAATATTCTTCTATTCATGAAGTTTTGATGGAGTACTTCATTTAACAATGAGAGTTTTCTTTTCCAATACTCTCAGTAAGTATATGGTTCTGAATACTTACCTATTGTCAGTAAAATTTTGTCAAAGTTTCTCATACCCTAGTAATGATTATGCTTATGATTTATATATTAAAATAATGGATCTATATAACTCTTCTTGATATGTCAAATAAATGTTTCTTTTATTTTCACATCATGTTGTACAGAAATTAAGAATTTTCTTCTTATAACAGATGTTCCCATTACGATTTATGACACTCTAATTCTATGAAGTCAAAGTACCTAAGTTCTGGTTGTGTTTCTTAAACTTTTACAATGTTTAATGTAGCAGTGATAAGATATATATATATATATATATATATATATATAGTGTATCTATAAAATATAAGAATATTGTTTTATAGCCTATATAACAGATCAAAGATTTAATATTTTAGTAATATTAATTTTAAGAATTACAAATAAACCTCATTTAGAGTTACCATTTCTTTATTAATGATAAAAGGAAAAAAATAAACCTTACAGTGGTATAAGATTGATAGGTATAAACATAACCAAAGAGAACCATAAAAGTCACTAATTATGAGACAAATAATTATGCATCTCCTGATTAATCTACTGAAAAGGACTATACTTATTTTCTAAATATAATGCTTAAATTATGTTTTGATAAAAGGCAACAGCAATTAGTCTAACTTGTGTCAGCATCAAGGATTGTAGTAACTTTAAAACACAAAGGCTGTGGGTCTCATGCCTGTAATCCTAGTTACTCAGGAAGCTGAGATCTGAGGATTGTGGTTGAAAGCCAGCCTTGGCAAGGAAGTCTGTGAGCTTTATCTCCAATTAACCACCAGAAAACAGGAAGTGGTCCTGTGGCTCAAGTGGTAGTGCTGGCCTTGAGCTGAAGAGCTGAAGGACAGCACCCAGGCCCAGAGTTCAAGCCCCACGACTGACTGAAAAAAAAATAAGGTAAAGCAAAGGAAGTGTAGATTATGGGAAAATAAAAAGGCAAAAAGAAAAAAAAAAGAAAAAATACTTAGGCTGCATCTCAGAGCTGAAAAAAATAGCTATACCAGACATTATTGAGATGTTTGTCAAGATCTAAATGTCAAATGTTTATCATGTATTAATACTTAATCACTGTGAAATGTCTTAATTGTGGTATTTATATACTGATCAGCAAGTTCTCTTTTTTGAAGATCATCCAGTTAACTGGAGTTTCTAAACTTGATAGCTTCAACTTATTTGTAAATGGATTAGAATTAATAAGAAATATTTCACATACACTCACATCTCCCTACATGACAAAATTAAATATGATTGAAAAACATGACCTGTTAAAAATGGACAAATCATGAGTTCTCTCTTTCAAATGATTAAAAATAAAAGTTAAAAAATGTAAAATGGAACATGTTGATCAATAAAATCTGTGTAAATAGCATAGGCTTATGTTATCCAGGAAAATGAGAATCAGTCATCCCAAGAGTATGAATCTTTCTTCTTTTGATTTCATTTTCAGTTTGCACATCTATATCAAGCTTCAAGCTTATATTGCTTTGGTATAAAGATTTATTTCTTGAATATCTTTCATCTAAGATGCAAATTTTTGAAATAGTATGGCACAGCTTTAAAAATTCTATTCATCTATGCAGCTTATTTTATAGGTTAAACATTTTGTTATCTACCTGTTTATTCAAATTACAAACCCCAGATGTTAACCACCTGCTTGTAAAAATCATAGCTCTATACTGCCACAAAAGATATAATATGATTACTGAATAAAACATAACCATAACCAGCTTTTCACACTAAAAGCTAGTAATAATGTGCTCTCACATAAAATGACTTCATAAGGCTGGATACATTCATATTACCTTATCTGGTTATAATCTAGACTAGTTTTACATATTAAACAAATTTTATTTATCAATTACTACATTTCAGAATAACTAAATAGTTGTATAAACACAGAAGTACTTCAAGAAGACACATATGTAATCCCATATTTATGTTAGCTCTATTTATAATACCCAGGATATGATATTACCTGAAAGGTCCATGCTTAGATAAATTGATAAAGACAATGTTACCTGAATGCAAAGTATGAACACACATTTTTTAAAAATTATGAAAGCCCTCTTAGAAATTATGTTAATTGAAGCAAGGTGGACACATTAAGATAAAGGCCATATGGCTGATTTCACTAATTAGTGGAACACAACGAAAGATGAGAGTAGAATACGGGTCACCAGTGACTGGGTAGAAAAGGAAAAAGGAGGAGGGGCACAAGTCCTTGAGTCAGTACAATTGTTTGAAAGAAGAAATAAGCTCTCATGTTCTATGGCACAGAAAAGTGAATTAAAAATAATGTTATATGTCTCAAATAATTAGAGAAGAAGAATTTTAATAAACTCACTATAAATAAATGAAGAAAGTTTAAGTTCATGGCTATGCTAATTACTTCCTATAAATCATTACTCACTATATAGATAAATCAAAACATCCCAGAGCACCATATAAATGTGTGACAATATTCTGAATTAATCATTTTTCTCAAAATGATAATGATTAGAAAACCAGATTATCTGATTAATTACTAATAATATATGGCTTATCTCATTCTCAAAAAAAAATCATAGATACAGTAACCTCTTTTTTAAAACAGAATCTGCATTTGGCCATTTTCTTTAGCCCATATGTGTGCAATTTATAGTAGGTAAATACAAGATCACTGCTGCTTCTTATTTGTTGTTAAAAACAAAAATATTTTTTATTAAAACACAAGAGAACTATCTCCTTTTATGTTGTCTGTGGTAAAAGATTAAAATTCCAGGATTGGGATTGGTATTGCGGGATCAACTGTTATTTGACCTTTTTTGGACAATTAGCTCATTGTATTTCAATCTCTATAACAACATAGTATATAATCTCTTTTCAGCCTCTTTGTGCAATATACTTGAAACTATACTGAAAATCTATAACTCTATACTGAAAATCAAATTACTTTCACAATCATTGTAAATGACATAGAACATTTATTGAGAAAATACATATTGTACATGCTTGTATCCAACATTTATTTCTGTTCTTTTTTATGCGTTGATCATAATACTCCACATTTACATAAAGAAATTTATCTCTATAAGAATCATTTATGCTGGGCGTCAGTGGCTCATGCCTGTAATCCTCGCTAATCAGGAGGCTAAGATCTGAGGATCGCGGTTCAAAGCCAGCCTGGGCAGGAAACTCCATGAGACTCTTATTTCCAATAAACCACTGAGAAAACCATAAGTGGCGCTGTGGCTCAAGTGGCAGAGCATTCGCCTTGAGCTGAAAAGCTGAGGGACAGCACCCAGGCCCAGAGTTCAAGCCCCAAGAAGGACAAAAAACAAAACAAAACAAAAAAACAGTCATTTATAAATGTTGATAGAATGTAATAGAATAAGTTATAGAAAATCTTGTGTGTGTGTGTGTGTGTGTGTGTGTGTGTGTGTGTGTGTGTGTGTGTGTGTGTGTGCTTGTGTGTGTGCCAGACCTAGGGCTTGAACTCAGGGCCTGGGCACTGTCCCAAACCTTTTTTTGCTCAATGGTAGTACTCTACCACTTGACCCATAGTTCCACTTCTGCCGTTTTTGTAGTTAATTAGGGATAAAGAGTCTCGTGGCCTTTCCTGCCTGTGGTAGCTTTGAATTCGGATTCTCACATCTCAGCCTCCTGAGTAGCTAGTATTGCATGAGTGAGCCATGAGCACCATGCTACATTTCATTTCATCTACTCACCAATTAGTTAAACATTTCATTGAGCAGTTATTTGTATTTGGATCTTTACTATTGAATATTGGGATTATATTAGAGTAAATGTGCCCAATCTATATAAGAACTTAATCTAAAAAAATAAAAATACAAAAGACCAGTGGGTGGATAAATAATTGTTGTAAAATAGCTAAACTAGAATAGTATCAATGCCTGTAGGAAGAGATGTGCACAGGACAATTTGAGGGTTTGAAAAACGTATGGAGTAGCAACCTAGAAATCCATTAAAGTAAACATAATGAAAAGCAATAGTCAAGAAAATATAATTCACAGATATCTAGAGGCTAGGAAGACTGTCAATTAAATAACTGCAAGTCAGTCTGTACATGAAACATATGGACCCAGAAGATGAATTGTTAGCTATTTTCCTAGAGACATAGACAGGGGTCACATACCAAATAGTCTATGAATTAATCCAAAGTGATTGTCTAATACGTAGTTATAGCTTGCCTAATTGTTCTGAAGCAATCTAACTTGTCTATATTTACAATTAGAAATGGTCATTAGAAACTAGTCTTAAATAGGGTAATTAGTGCTTATAGGCAATTTAAGTCTCTAAAATCTGAACATACATTTACATATTGGCACTACATATTTATACACACACACACACACACACACATAATTTAACAAGAATCACTGTTTTCTGATTCTATCTTTCCAATACTCAATTACTAAATCACCAGATTTTAGAAATCTTGTAATATAACCTGCAAAAATAGACCCCATTATATAAATGTATAAGCTTTAAGATAAAATATTTCACCAGTCATTATTTAATAAGTAAGCATAGTTGTAGGTATATATTGAATGCCTATAATTTTGATGTTACTATTGATTAATATTATCTTTTTAGTTCTAAGCAATTACAAAGCAAATAAATCATTAGACTACACAAATGGAGTAACTTACATACAGGAATGACCAAATTTATTTATATGTATCAATTTTGCCAAACTACTGGGTACTTCTAATACTCCTAGTTTATGTTACCAGTGCTTTTGACAAGGGGAAGTTTAGAACTGATGTAATTCCTGACACATAGAAAACAGTTTCAAGTCTCTAGCTGATTTTCCCTTTTCTTTCTGCCTTTCACTTTTCAATTTTTACATGCTGCTAGGTGTGACCACCACCTCAACTCCAGCCTTTATTTTCCAGTTACTTCCTGTTGCTATTTGTGATCTGTGCAAGTTGCCTAGGAAAGCTCTCTGACAAAGACAAATTGCCGATGTCTATTAAAAAGAAAGTTGTTGCCTGGTTCTAAGCTATTGTGTGGAAAACCCTATTTATTTCCTTGCACATAAAAAAATACCAAACCTACTATAAAATTCCACTCTAAATCATATGCATTGGACAGCCAGAGTCAACAGAATTTTCTTAAAATTAAGAAATGTGTAAGATAGATTTTTTTTATAACTCTTATCCCTTTGTCCATGATAAAACAAACAAACAAACAAACAAACATCTTACGGCTGGGAAATTGGCTCAGTGGTAGAATGCTTGCCTCCCATGCATGAGGCCCTGGGTTTGATTCCTCAGCACCACATAAGCAGAAAAAAAAGTCAGAAGTGGCACTCTGGGTCCAGTGGTAGGGCTCTAGCCTTAGGCTGAAGAGCTGCGGGAAAGCACCCCGGCCTAGAGTTCAGCCCTCACAACCGACAAAAAAAAAAAAAAAAAAAAAAAAAAAAAATACACACCTTAGATTTTTGGGTGAAGTAACTGTGTGTTTAGAGGTATATCAATAAAATTATCTATCATAAAATAATTGTGCTCTGACACTGTTTTAGACCATTTGGATATGTATGCAGAAAAATCAAACTCAGAGTCCTACATTCTTGGCCTACATATTTTTGGTTTATTATTCCATTTCAGTGATACCAACAAGTATTTGGTAGTTAGTATTTATGTGTTCAATTTTGCCAAGTAAGAAACAGAGTAAATAGAACTTCATTGACTTGGAGAGGACCAACAACAGCAGACACCAAGCAGACCCCAGAAAACTCACTGATGTTGGTTTGTTTTGGTCTAGGTTGTTCATAGTACTTCACATCACTTTTGATCAATTTATAGTAGATTTGTAGACTAATGCATTTTGTTCAAAGAAAAAGTTTATTACAAACTACAATAGTAAACTAAATTATATGCAGTCACTCCTAAGGCATTAGGAATGCTTTACTTTTGCAATGTCAAATTTCAGTTCTTCCGTTTACATTTTGCCCTCATCAGTGAACACTATGAGTTTCTTTCCCCTGACAAAAAGAATTAAGTTTGCAAATACATACAGTAAAAGTCTTGAATTGAGACAGATAAAAATGAACAAATTAGCATATAATGCTTCATAAGAATTCTAAATGGTATATATGTAATTTAGAATTAATTTATAAGATGTTATAAACTCAAAGTCACAATGTAAATTAGTAAGGATGATTTTGGTTATAATAGAAAAATAATGAAATGTAATCTACAAAATAAGGACTTAGTTCAGTTAGATGTTGACTGGTAAATTGTTATCTGATAGAAAATATTAACTATTACTTATTATAAAATTGGTAAAATAAAAGTTTTATTTGGCAACATCAACAATATTATTCTGATCTTATTTTCTCTTAGTACACAAATTACTTTTTATTTAATTTGCAAAGTTTTAAGTGGGCAAAAAAAATGTCCTATATCTTATCCATTGTGAAGGATGGAAGTATTTACTGGATAATCTTAATCATGGAAAATAATAACTAGTTTATATATTTTCTATTAATATTCCTTCATTATAAAAAAATAAAAATCACATCCCTATTCTATTCTTTCTTTTTATTTAGTTTTATTTAGTCAAGGTGATGTACAGAGGGGTTTCAGTTACATAAGAAAGATAGAGTACATTTCTCGACAACCTTGATACCCCTTCCCTCAATTTTCTCCTACTTTCCCTCTCCCCCAACCCCACCCCAAGTTGTGCAGATTATTTCCAACATATTGTCTTGTGTATATTATCTTGTGTATATCACTGTTGCCTTGATCCCCCCTTGTCCTTTGTCTCACCATTCTGTTGTTCCCCTTCCCTTCCATAATTCAAATAAACCTATATACAATACCAAGGTACCAAAATCAAATACAGTAACAACAGAGGATATACCATAGGGGGCAGAATGTACAAAAGAAACAAGAAATCATATAGTACATTAAAAACAACAACAACAAAGAAAATCCTCTTGTATCCATATCTTGGAGGTCATTTCCCTTAGCATCACCTTATATGGTCATATTTACATAGCTATTGAGCTATTCTGATCATCTTCTAACATTAGCCTAGACTTACACTACTTATTGAAAATAAGGGAAACCATGGGATCTATGTATCTTTGGGTCTGGCTTACTTCAGTTAATATAATTTTCAAGGTCTTTCCATTTCATTACAAATGGGGCAATGTCATTCTTTCTGATGGAAGCAGAGAACTCCATTGTATATACAACCCAGATGCTTCCATATCTTAGATATGGTGAAAATTGCTGTGATAAACATAGTTGTGCTGTAGCTTTAGTATGGCCTTGTTTGTGGTCATTTGGGTAAATGCACAGAAGTGGGATTGCTGGGTTATAGGGGAGCTCTATGTGTAATCTTTTGAGGAAATTCCATACTGTTTTCCAGAGTAGTGGAACAAGTGTACACTCCCACCAACAGTGCACTTAGAGTTCCCTTCTGTCCACATCCCCTCCAGAATCTGTTGTTATTAGATTTCTTGATTATAGCCATTCTAACTGGTGTAAGGTGGAATCTCAATGTTGTTTTGATTTGTATTTCTTTTATGGCTGGAGAAGCTGAGCATTTCTTCATGTGTCTATTGGCCATACTTCTTCAGAGAAGTCTCTTTTTAAGTCTTTAGAACTTACTAATGGGGCAGTTATTTCCTTGAGGGTTTGCTATTGGAGGATTTATTTTTATTTTTTTGAATTCTAAGTATCTTAGATATGAGGCCTTTGTCTGTTGTATGGCTAGTGAAGATCTTCTCCCAATCTGTGTGTTTTCTATTGATCTTGTTAGCTATGTCCTTTGCCATGCAGAAGCTCTGCAGTTTCATGCAATCCCATTTGTCCAAACGTTCTTTAATTTGTTGTGTTTCTGGATCTTTATTAAGAATATTTTGGCCTGTAGCAAGGAACCTGAGAGTTTCTCCCATTCCTTCCTGTAAAATGTTGTCTGTTGGTGTCTGCTTTTACTTGGAGGCCTTTGATCCATTTGGAGTTGATTCTGACACAGGGTTATATATAAGGATCTAACTTTAGTTTTCTACAGGGGTTTAATCAGTGTTGCCAAAACCATTTCCTGAAGAGGCTATCTTTTTTCCATACTATTTGTTTGGCTACCTTATTGAAGATTACATGTCTATAGGTTTGTGGGTTCATTTATGGGTCTCCAGTGCTATTCCATTGGTTGTCAGGTCTGTTCTGATGCCATACCAAGCTGTTTGATTACTATGGCTTTGTAGTAGAGTTTGAAGTTTGGTATTGATATTCCTCCTGCACTGTTCTTTCTGCTAAGGATTGTTTTTGCTATTCGGGTCTTTTATTGTTCCATATGAATTTTTAGATTACTTCTTCTATTTCATTCAAGAATGAGGTTGGGATATTGATGGATATTGCAATGAATTTGTAGATAGCCTTTGGCAGAGTTGCCATTTTCTTTTCTTTTTTTTTTTTGTGGCTGTGGGGCTTGAACTCTGAGCCTGGGCACTGTCCCTCAGCTCTTCAGCTCAAGGCTAGTGCACTACCACTTGAGCTACAGTCCTACTTCCAGTTTTCTGGTGGTTTAGTGGAGGTAAGAGTTGCACGGACTTTCCTGCCTGGGTTGGCTTTGAACAGTGATCCTCAGATCTCAACCTCCTGAGTATCTAGGATTACAGGTGTGAGCCATCAGTGCCCAGCTAGATTTGCCATTTTCATGATGTTAATTCTCTCAGTCCAGGATCATGGGAGGTTTTTCCACTTCTACTTTAATTTCTTTTCTCAGGCTTTTAAGTGTTTTCCTCATAAAAGCCCTTCACTTCAGTTAATTCCTCTGTATTTTATTTTTTATGGGGGTTATTACAAAGGGAATTTTTTTCCTGATTTCATCTGTGCTTTTCTCATTATTGGCATACAGGAAAGCCATTGATTTTTGAGGTTTAATTTTATACTTACTACTTTGCCAAAGTTTCAAATAAGCTCGAATAACTTTGGGACTGGAGTCCATGGAATTCTTTAAATACAAGATCATGTCATATGCAGAGAAGGATAGTTTTACTTCATCTTTCCCTATTTGGATCCCCTTTATATTTATATCTTGTCTTGTTACTCTAGTTAGTAATTTGAATAGGAGTGTTCCTGAATTTAGAGGAAATGTCTTTAGCTTTTTGTCATTAAGTATAATGTTTGCTGTAGGCTTGTCATACACAGCCTTTATTATATTGAGGAATGTTCTATGCATTCTTAGTTTTTCTAGAGCTTTCATTATAAAGGGGTGTTGGATTTTGTCAAATGCTTTTTCTGTGTCTATTGAGTTGATCATGTGGTTCTTATCCTTGCTCTTGTTGATATGATGAATTACATTAATTGATTCGTATATATTGAACCAGTTTTGCATTCCCTGAAACAAATCAAGTTTGATCATGTTATGTGATTTTTTTTATGAATTGTTTAGGTTGATTGGCCAGAATTTTGTTGACAAGTTTTGCATCTATGTTTTTCAAAGAAATGGGTCTATAGTTCTCTTTCTTGGATGAGTCCCTGTCTGGTTCTGGGATGAGGTTTATGCTGGCTTCATAGAAAGAGTGAATTTTCACTTTTAATTTCATTGAAGAGTTGGAGGAATATAGGTCTGATTTCTGCTTTGAAAGCCTTGTAGAATCCAGCTATGAATCCATTTGGTCCTGGGCTTTTCTTGGAGCGGAGGTCACTCATTGCTGTTTCTATTTCAATGCTTGATGTGGGTCTGTTTAGTTGATTTAAATCTTCTTGGTTTAGTTTGGGTATGTCAATATTTGCTAGAAATTCTTCCATTCCTTCCATATGCTCAGATTTCATGGCATAAAGGTTTGAGAGTATTGCCTTATAAAGTTCTGAATCTTGGTTGTTTCTGTGGTGATACTTCCATTCTCATCTCTGAGTTTGTTTATTTGTGGGTACTCAATTCTTTTTCTGATATGATTTGCTAAAAAGCTGCCAATTTTGTTAATTTTTTCAAAGAACCAACTTTTTTTTTTGATTGTTTCCATGATTTTTTTGAACTCTAATTCTGATTTAATTATAATTATTTGTTTCTGTCTAATGGATTGGAGTTTAGCTGGTTGCTCTTTTTCAAGGAGCTTCAGGTACATCATTAAATTGTTGGTTTGAGATCTCTCCAATTTATTGATGTTGGAACTCTGAACTATAACTTTTCCTCTAAATCCTTCCTTTGCTGTGTCCAAGAGAAGCTCTTACTTTCTATGTTCATTTTTGTTAAATATCATGAACATTTGAATTTCCTTTCTAATCTCTTGCATGACCAACTTGTGGTTCAACTTGTTTTGTTCAGTCTCCAAGTGTTACAGGATTTTCTTTGGTGGCTTTTGGTGTTGAATTCTAATCTTATTCCCATGTGCTCTGAGAGAATGCAGGACATAATTTCAATGTTTCTGAATTTGGACAGACTAGATTTGTGACATAAAATGTGGTCTGTTTTGGAGAATGTTCCATGTGTTGTGGAGAAGAATGTGTATTCTGATTCTGCTGGGTGAAATATTCTGTAGATGTCTGTTAAGTCTAGTTGGTCTAATCCAGTTGTTTAGATCTGAGGTTTGTCTGTTGAGTTTTTGCTTGGTTGATCTATCCAGTGGGGAGAGTGTTGTGTTAAAGTCCTCAACAATCAATGAGTTTGTATCTAAGTTTGAGTTTTAGGAAAATAGTGTTTCTTGGATGAATTTGGGTGCTCCAGTATTTGGTAAATAGATGTTAGGAATTCTTATATTCTCCTGTAGGAGCAATCCCTTTATTAGTACATAAGATCCTTCTTTATCTCTCCTTTCTAATTTTAATTTGAAGCTTATTTTATCTGATATTGGGATTGTAACTCATACCTGTTTATTGGGGCTGATTGCTTGATAGATTTTGTTACAGTCTCACTTTCAGAGTATGTTTATTTTTGTGGGCGTGGTGTGTCTCTTGAAGGCAGCACCTAGAAGGATCTTGCTTTTTGATACAAATAGACAATCTATGATGTTTAATTGGAGAGTTGTGTCCATTAATATTGAAAGTTAGTATTGAGAGGTGTTTGGTAGTTCCTGGCATGTTATCAACCTTCTTGGGGCCTGTGCCTACTGAGTTCTTGATACGATTATCTGTTTCTATGTTTCGAGGATGTTTCTTGGTCTTTATCAGACTTTTGATGGTTTTCTATGTGTAGGACATCTTTAATTATCTTTTGTAATGCCAGTTTAGTGGAGATATATTATTTCAATTTTGCTTTGCTCTGGAAGGTTTGTATTTGCCCCTGCATTATGAAGGAGAGTTTACCTGGGTACAGTATTCGTGGCTGACAGTTGTTTTCCTTTAGGGTGTAGCATACATCATTTCAGGCTCTTCTTGCTTTCATGGTCTCTGCGGTGAAATCTGTAGTTTTTCTGATTGTTTTTCCCTTTATAGGTGATTGATCTTTTCTCTTTGATAGTTTTAAGTATCCTTTCTTGGGTCTCTATTGATCCTGTGAAGATTGCAATATGATGGTGGGAAGTCCTATTCTAGTCTGGTCTATTTGGGGTTCTTAAGGCTTCTTGGGTATGAATGGGTCTATCTTTTTGTATGTTTGGGAAGTTCTCTGCTAGGATTCTGCTAAATAAATTTCCTAGTCTTTTAGCTTCTGTCAATAGGCCCCTCTTTTTACCCATTAGCCTTAATTAGGCCTTCTGATGAATGGATCTATTATATTTCTTGGACTTGTTTTGGATACTTGTCTGTTCTTTCTCTGTAATATCTAGGCTATCTTCAATCCCAGCAATTTGATCTTCTGCATGGTCAAGACTTTCTACTTTGTTTTCTATTTCCTTTCTTTCTAATTGGACAGATTTGATCACTTCAATTTCTTTGTTGAAGCTTTGTTTTAGATCTTCTATGGGCTTCTTTACCTCCTTGATTTGGTTTTTTGTTTCCCTTCAGGTAGAATTAATCAGCTTTCTGTTTGTGGATTCCATGCATTCCTTTATTAATCTTTGGTTATCTTCATCACACTCACACATTGCTCCATCATGGGAACAGAGAGCCTTTTACAGGCTTTCAGTTTTCATTCAGCATGTTTTCCAGTAGTGTTTGTAGAGCATTCTGAGAACTTTCCTCTGGATTATTCATTAACTGCTCTGTTGCCTGTTTATCATGAGTGGTTGTTGAAATTCCCTCACCATTTTTTTTGCCTTGTTCTGTGCAACTGGGTATGAAAGCAAAACCATTCAATGCTAAAACACTATTTTAAGGCAAGCATCAAACCAGAGTCCTGTAGTTGCACAGATTTTTTTGACATAATAAAAATGAGTACAGATAGAATCTAGCTCAACAACAAACAAGTAGGGAGCAATGGACTAAGAAAATCAAAGACGGAGCCTGGAGACCAGAAATTAAGAGGTTTAGGGAGAATTGGGAAGATAAATTTTAAGATTAGAGGAATGCAGGGAAAGTAACGAAGAGAGGGAAGATAACTAAGACCTAAATTCGGAGACAGAAAAAGAGAGAAAAAAGTGGAAAAGAAACTTACAAAGAAGAATAACCAATAAAAATGAAAAATCCTAAAAAAAATTCTATAAGTATAAAGAAATAATACTACAATGAAAGAAACTAAGATTGAGAAATTGAGAATTAAATAATTGATAACTGAATTAAGTATGCCCAAAATTTAGGATCTGGACTAATAATCAATGATGACTACATATCTGGGAATGAACAGAACAGCAATTAAGTAGAGTGAAAAAAGAAAAAAATACCAAAAGGGAAAAGGGAAAAGAAGAAAAAAAAGAAAAAAATAATGAAGAAAGTAGAAAAAAAATAAATACATAGAAAAAAGAATTCTTTGATTTCTTTGGAGATTTTGTGTCTACCCTGTATCAGTAACCAGTTCCTTGGTGGAGTGTCTGATTTGCTTGTGGTGTTTGGTTTTTCTGTGGCTTAGTTGGTTTATTAAATCAGTTTGTTTGAGCAGGAAAAAGCAGGGGGTCTTTGTGTTCCTACTCTGAGATTAGTTCTGTGGGAGGGTCATCTCCTTTGTGAGTCTCTTGGGAGATGATTGCTTACTCTATCTTGGAGTTGCTTTCAGGGAGTTTGAACGTGGGTGGGATTGTGGCTTGTCTATAATCAGTAGCTTTTCCTGAAAGGCTAGTTCCTGAGACACCCTGGAGCCCAGCCTGGAGCCACTCTCATGATTTAGCCAGATCCAGTTTTGAATTGTTTATATTTTAACCTCCTGCAGGTAGGACAGCTTCCTGAGATGCAGAGGGACAACCTGCCTCTAGCTGTGTTTACCCAGGGAAGAAAGTCACCATGCCCTGGGTGGGGGTCCCCCCCCCCCCCGCTTGGGCGGGGCTTCCCCTACTTGGGCAGGGCAATTTTCCCCTAGGTGGAGCTGAGTTCTGCAGGTCAGGTTCCTTCGCCTTACTGAAAAGTGGCTCTGAATTGTCTGTATCTAAGATGTGAGTTAGAGTTATCTGCTAGCTGCTCTGACTCAGTCTTCGCCATTATCAAATATGGCATTCTTCTTGGTTGGTGGGTAAGGGGTTACCTTCTAAATACTGTTCTGTGAGAAGGAGTGGGAATGTCTTGTGGGGTACTCATGACTTTCCCTTACTTTTCAGACCATCTACGGTCTGTGTCTGTCTGTGGTCAGCAGGATGAAGATTTCTGTTCCTTGTCAGTTCACACTGGCTATGAGTAGAAGCTGCTCTCACTCATCCCTGGTGCCTTTGTCCCAGGCTGTGTCTGTTGATATGGTGGCAGTAGAGGCCACTGCCTCTGTTGTCACTGTGGTCACCAGCGAATGCTCAAATCTGTCTTCTTAAGTAGACTGCCTGATTTTTTTTTCCTCTCTGGCCAAACTCTCTGTACTATGACTGCAAACTTTGTGTGACTCTCTAGCATTGGCCTTTTCACTGGAATACTAAAACTGGTTTCTTCGAGAGTGAGTTGAGTTATACTCCAGTTACTCCTCCACCATCTTCCTCAAATCCCTATTTTATATTTTTTGTTGTGACAAAATAATTTTTAAGCATTGAGACCCATTAACTGTTTTTTTTAATTTTTATATTTTAATTTTTAAAAAAAAATTAGCATTGTTCAGGTGATGTACAGAGGGTTACAGTTACAAAAGTAAGGTAATAAGTACATTTCTTGTCAAGTTTGTAAATATGTTTTTCAGCTTTTTCTCTTTATTTTGGAAATAGTTTATTTAGCTTTGTATCATTTCTTTGGCTTTCTATGGATGATATGTGTCAAAGCTTGACTCCATTATGATTTCAACTTTTCTCTCACAGTTTTATATTCTTTGAGTTCTTTTTCTACATGCAACTTTCCTATATTTTATATCTTATCTTGATATTGTCTGACTTCTGCTTCAATTTTATAGAGAAAATAATGCTATTTTAGAAGATGTCAAATATGTTTTTGAATATTTTTATATTCATCACCCATAAATAAACCACTTCTGATTCATTCACCCTAAAATATATACAATAACCTTCCCTATCTTTATTCTGCTATTGTTCTTGTTTGTTCTTTCTAGATATTTGATATACAATGCATTAAGCTCTGTGAACAATAGAGGTTTGTAAAGACAAACTGTGCAAGACAATTCTGTAGATGTTAACAGACTCTGGATTATGAAAAAGGAACCCGGTTATGTACTGGCACAGTGACATGTATCTGTATGTACTACAGATTTTATGGTGAAGATTAATGAACCCATTTCAGTCTTAAATTTTTATTTGTATTGAGATTTGTTTTGATTCATTCCTTATCACCATGAACTTAGTTACATTTTCTCACCTATTCTTTCATTAGAAATCATTGCTTATCAGTAAGTTTAATGAGATGAACAGTAAATAGTATTCTGATTCTCTTTATATGTCCTTTTCCTAAATGCACCACCAATATGCATGAGCCTGTGTTAGTGCACACATACACATACACATGCACATCAGAAAAATAGAGAAAAAGATGAAAAGTTTTCATACTGTTGGAGCTTCATTTGTGGGAGAAATAATATTGGCATGACTATGGGAATAATTCTAGTAACTTCATTAATTGCTTCCAATCTTCTGTGGCTCTGTAACAAACAAAGTTGGAGTCAATGGAGAAGGTCAAACAGATTTTTACCTTCTTGTAGATTGAGAAATTTGTGAAGTTTCTTGAGCTAAATCTCTATTCTATAACCATTCTCTGTGTAGAATAATTTGCTTGATGTTCCATTCAGAGATAAAGAGAGGGAGAAAGAAAGAGAGAGGGGAAGGAAAGAAGGAAGAAAAGAAAGAAAGGATTGAGACCTTGCATCAGGGAAAAACAGTTTTAAACTTAGATTTAGAAAAAACAATCTAATAATCCATATTATAAATATAAGATGAAAAGCATGCTGATAAGCATGGTTTATAAAGATGCAATGTCAATTATAATTGTATGAAAAAGAAATAGTAACCCCAAAGAAAATGGTCAACTATAACAATGGTCGCATAATAGCATATTATATATTTCTTTAAGACCTATCCATCAGGTATTTGATAAAATGTTAAGTTCAAAAGAGAATATTTGAAACATATTTTATTAGGCAACTCTTAGTGATATGGTAATAGAATGATATAGCTAACATCAGACAGCATAGTTTATGAGAATAACAAATGTATAAATATTCAATTTTTAAAAAGAGAATTTTTTTCAATGCATTCAAAATTGAGAGACTATAATCTCAAGTGCCAGGAAATTTCAATTAACTTGGTCTCTCTCTCTCTCTCTCTTAATCTTCCTCATTATTTACTTGCCTTTGAGTCTTTCTCCCTTCATACAATTCAAATTGTGATGCTGAATCAAAAAACTTAAGTTTGGGATTATGATCTTATTTTGGTTTCTGTTCATAGCATCTTTCAACATCAGGGCATTGGGAAGACTGCAAGCATAGTTTTCAAAAATTAGAAAAGCAAAGTGACTGAAGAGGTAATGTTCACAAACTCCTTCTTACCTTGTTTATACTTGATGTAAAACCTTTTCCCAGAACACTTTTTTAGATAGCATTTTTTAGAATGTGTCGAGTTCACCAGAGAATTCAGAATCTACGTAGATTAAATTTTTGTAATTTTGATAAATTGAAAATTAATAGATATGGAAGTTTATTGTAAAATATGGGGCTTCAAAATGTTAATGTACTAAAAAGAACATTTGGTTGATTCTTAAGCTACTACCACTGGTTGATTTCTTGGAATTCTTGACTCATAATGCATCATGCTTATATTGTAAATAAATAGCTTCTGTTCCCGGAGTTATCCTTCTAACTGCTTATTGGCATCAATCACTTTACAAAAGCAGAATTAGACAGCACTTGTACAAATGTACTTCATCTGTGGAGCATATTAGGCAGGCATTTCAGATGCTCTGTTAAAAAAAAAGGACCATGATAATCGATAGACATAAAAACTTAACACCAAATTGGTTGATGTAATATTGTTTGCTAATTACATTTTCTATTTATGTGTAGATACCTATCTTTAAAAGTTGACCAAAGTGAATCTTGAGTATTAACCATTGTGTTCAAGCATTTTATGTCACAAAAAGTAGTACTTTACAGGCATTGCTTTCTATATCATATTGCTGGATTTACTGTTTATAAATCATAGACCTAATACAATAAAGGGATGGTAAGTATTTTATGTTCTTAGAAGAAGCAACTACCCATATTTAAGTTTAGATAACTTTTTGCTCACCCAAATAGTGCACTAATAATTTCAATGAAGAATAAAACCATACTGCTAATTTTATACTCCTAATAAGTAATCAGCAGTCTGAGTTTCAAAGGATCATATTTCTAAGCCAGTTTGGACAGAAAACCGCATGAAACTCTAACTTCAATTACCTAGCAAAAAGCTAAGCAAAAATTGTGGGTCAAGGGCTAGAGTGTTAGTCATGAGTAAAGCAAGCTGAAAGAGTGCAAGGATCTGTGTTAAATTCCCAGAATGCAAAAAAAAAGTGTGAAATCATTACAAATGTATGCATTATAGCCTCAAAGACAGACATTAAAGTCACAATTATTTTCACTAATACTACAGATAACTTAGAATCACATTTTCTAATTACCCATTCATCAAGACTGCTATTTTGTAGTTATGTTTTATGGGCTTCTTATGGTTCATCTCATTTCCTTAACTTTATTTTATTTATTTATTTTTGTTTTGTCGGTCATGGGGCCTGAACTCTGAGCCTGGGCACTGTGCTTGAGCTCTTCAGCTCCAGGCTAGCGCTCTACCACTTAAGCAGCACCACTTCCGGCTTTTTCTTTTTTTATGTGGTGCTGAGGAATGGAACCTAGGGCCTCATGCATGAAAGGCAAGCACTCTATGACTGAGCCACATTCTCAGCCCCATTTCCTTAACTTTTAAAATTATCTTTTTTTAAAAAAAATGTTTTTTAACACTTTCAGAACGTTAAGATTTATTTATCCAGAAATATAGTTCATGATAAAATGTTATAGGGAAGGCAGGACAAAAACAAGCATCTAATTTAATTAAAAGCAAACATAATGAAAATAGTTCCGTTTTGTGGTATTTACAAGATTAGTTGGCTTTTCCTATGAAATTGATGTAAAGTTTTATCATATCTTAGGGTATTCAACTTGAAATCTCTTCAAGGACTCCCAGGATTCTCTTACTGCAAAACACAAATCATGTAATCAGTTGGCTCTTATTCATTGTCAACTGATAGGAGATCATAATGAAAACACCCTCTGAAACTCAACTCGACATCTAATTTTTAGATGACCTGACCTCCTTGCTTTTCCTTGTTTTGTGAAGTACTACTTTGAAACCACAATATTTCATAGATGAGAGATTGGAACATGGCAATATACCTTAAATTGATATTTACATTGCTTATTTTAGTCATGCTTATTCTAATTATTTCTATTAATCTCACTTCAGAATTGGAATTTCTAGTTCATTAGATGCCATTAATTAATTAATTATTTTGCTGGTCGTGGGGGCTGAACTCTGTGCCTGGGCGCTGTCTCTCAGCGCTTCGGCTCAAGGCTAGTGCCCTACTACTTGAGCTACAGGGCAACTTCCGTTTTTTTTCTGCTTTTGTAGTCTGAGGCAAGTACTCTAACACTGAGCCAATTTCCCAACCTCTAATTATTTTTTTTAGTTGACTATACTTTAAAATCTCGTTAATAAATATTAACTATCAATTTTTGTAATCTCAGAGTTATTCAGTATATATTAATTCCCCCCAAATAAAAATGGATATTCTTATGTGTTTTGCGCTGACTTATTTTTCTCAGAAACAAATCTTGGCCTAAAAACATCCCATCAATGTGTGACAAATAGTCTTCAAAGCTTTCAAGTACACCCACACAAGGAGAAGCTGTAACAGTTTGAAAAGTCAAAGTAGATATGTGAAATAAATTTAATTACATGAAAAAAAGAAAAAAAAAGAGAAAAGAAAATTGGAATAAATTCCATACTTTAGTTAATAGTAATATTCAAATTAGGGATATTTGGAAATTATAATTTCTTTACATTACAAAGATTTTTGTATTGTATACACATATACGTGGAAGAAGAAATAAAGCATACTTGTACAACATGGGAGTAAAACAAAGAAAAGAAAACCTGTGAAATATCTTGTTTACAGGAACAGTACCTAAGAATCAAATGGCATTCAATTATTTTCTTAAATATTCTTAATAAAATTATTAAACCATAATCTTTTTTTCCTGGTAGTAGTTAAGATATTCTAAAAAACGTTGAGTAATATATCTAAGTGCAAAGGTAATTTATTACTAAATAAGAAAAGTTTATATTCGGGATCTTTTATTGTTCCATATGAATTTTTGGATTGCTTCTTCTGTTTCCTTGGAGAAAGAGGTTGGGATATTGATAGGTAACACATTGAATTTGTAGATAGCCTTTGGCACAAGAGATTTTATCTTTCTGTTGTTCTTTTTAGTGTACTTAAAATATACTATGTGATTTTTTTCATTGTTGTTTCTTTGTATGGTCTTTCCCCAAGGTACAACCCCTGTTGTCACTGTATTTGATTCCAGTGTCCTGCATCTTTTATATACATTTTTTTCTAATTTGGGGAGGGGAAGGGAAATAACAAAATGCTGAAATAAGGGTAAAGGATGATCCATTGTAATAAGATGTAAAATACACTAAGTTGAAAGCGAACTTTACAACTTTGGGGCGGGGGAAAGGAGCAGAGGGAGGAGTTGGGGAGGTGGGGAGGAAAGGGATGGTAGGGGAAAAACAAAGGAGGGGGTAACAATGCTTGATAGGAAATGGACTAATTACCTTGCTCATGTAACTGTAACCCCTCTGTACAGCATCTTTACAATAAAAATATATAAAAAGAATAAAAAAGAAAAGTTTATAGACTAAGATATTTGACTTTTAAATATATTGTTTTTCTTTAAAATAATACATTAATCAGAACAAGACATCCAAATACATAGAAGGTCATACAAATGTTAGGATTAACAATTGTGTCATTATATGAAACATTATAAAACAACAAAATCTTTTGGTACATAATATTTAATATCTACTATCATCTAACATCTACCCATGAAGCTGTTGTAGAATGTATATATCAGTTGTGTCAAGCACTGATAAAAATGTTCATTTAAAACTTGGGTTATTCATGGTTTAGAGGTTCAGCATCTTTGAAGAGTGGCTATGGGAAAAATGAAGTATTCACACACGGATGTAAATGGAGAATCAGGGGAATGGAGACCTTGATCTTTAATTCTTGGACATTACAAAGTCAACTCTTTACTATCCACTATTTATTTAGATACAAACCCTACTGTTTTATCAAAAAGACAATTATTACTTTTGTAGATCTCCTTTGTCCTAGTTGTATTTCCAACATGTGATCAAAAACCCCAAAGATTCAGTCTTCATAATATATTATTTATTATTTATTTTTTTTGTCAGTCATGGGGCTTGAACTCTGGGCTTGGGTGCTGTCCCTCAGCTCTTCAGCTCAAGGCAAGCACTCTACAGTTTGAGCCACAGAGCCACTTCCAGTTTTCTGGTGTTTTATTGGAGATAAGAGTCTCACCGACTTTCCTGCCCTGGTTGGGTTTGAACCATGTTCCTCAGATCTCAGCCTCCTGAATAGATAGGATTACAGGCTAGTATTTATTTTTAAATTCTAGTCTTTCCATGTTGAAACTATTAAAACAGAATCTTTGATGATAGAACTGATTTGATTGGCCAGTGGCCAACATGGCCACATCCATATCAACTAGTGTGTATTTTCTCTTTTTCTCTTTATCACTGACAGATCCTTGTTAAGGACATACGCGTGGTTGTGGTATGTAAGGTTGAAAGCAAAGTTGTCACACACTTGGTTTTCCACAGGTAAATCTAGTGCATGAGTGATGAAATTTTTATCCTATGGTCTGTAAATTAAAAGACAAATGGGTAGAATTTCTTGAGTCTAATGCTCTCCCAACTGAGCTATTTTGGCGATCCCTTAGAATTTCTTTTTATAAATTTATTGATACCAAAATGCATACAAAATATCTTTTGCTAGCCATGATTAAATGCATTAAAAGTAGGAATTTGACACTGTATTATTACCATTTGCTCAAGGGTAGCATTGTACCACTTCAAGTCATAGATCCACTTCTAGCTTTCTGGTAGTTAATTGGAGATAAGAGTTTCACAGGGACTTAACTTTTCATCCCAGTTGACTTGAATCATGATCTTCAGATCTCAGCCTTCTGAATAGCTAGGATTACAGTCATGATACACTGAATCCCTGCTAATTTTACCATATTTATTAGCTCATATTATATCAGAAGGTTCATTGTAAAATTTTTGTGCATGCTTACAATGTATCTCCAAACTCCCCCTCCTTCTATATTCTTTATTTTCCCTTTCTCCCTCTTTTAATTTTTTTGTATACTTATATTTTTATTGTAAAGATACTGTACAGAGGGGTTACAGTTACATGAGTAAGGTAATGAGTATATTTTCTAACCAGCATTGTTGCCTCCTCCTTTGTTTTTTCCTTGCCATTCCTTCCCTCCCCACCTCCCTGACTCCTGATTCATCCCACCCCCCATTGTAAAGTTTGTTTTCAACATAGTGTCTTGTACATCTCATTGTTACAATGTGTCAACCTGTATCCTTATTTCAGGATTTTGTTATTTTCTTCCCCTCCCCAAATTAGAAAAATATATATACAAGATGCAAGGCATCTGAATCAAATACAGTGAAAACAGGGGTTATACCATGGGGGAAGAACATACAAAAGAAATTTAAAAAATCACACAGTACATTATAAATACTTAGAACTCAAAAATTTAAATACCCCAACAACAAATTCTGAAAGAAACAACTGCCCATGTATTAAGTGGGCTAAAGACTTAAAGAGAACCTTCACAGAAGAGAAAATAAGAAATGTCAATTGACACATGAAGAAATGCTCAACTTTTCTAGTCATAAAAGAAATGCAAACCAAAACAACATTGAGATTCCATTTCACCCCAGTTAGAATGGCTATAGTCAAGAAATCTAATAATAACAGATGCTGGAAGGGATGTGGACAGAAGGGAACCCTACTACCTTCCTGGTGGGTGTGTAAACTTGTTCAACGACTTTGGAAAGTAGTATGGAGGTTCCTCAAAAGACTACACATAGAGCTTCTCTATGACCCAGCAATTCTTTCTCCCTTTTAAAAATAATTTCAAAAGATTTTAAAATTCTATTTTCAATATATTGACATTTTAATAATTTTTAATTGCAAAATGTTAATAATACATGCCATGAAATATCTTAGTTACACTGTAAGTTAGTTAAGTAGGCTATATTAAACTCACATTTTCTCCAGGTGTAGTAAATAGGCTCATTTATATATTGTAGGGGTGGAATATTTAGCTATAAACCTGTCAGGATTAGGAAGCATTTCCCTCCTGCATTTGCTGATAATATTGTTTACAATGGTAGGAATTTTCAAATATTATTTTCAAATTTAAATAAGCCCTTGAATTTTGTTTTATAGATTTTTCTAAGGATTTCAGTTAGGATGATCAAATTTCAATGCTTTCCTCAAAGTAATAAGGAACCTAGATGAAAATGGCAGAATGGGTTTACTAAATCATAACAGACTAGGCATCCAACCTCTACAAGCTGTGTATTACTCGAAGACTTTTCAACAATTCCTTTTCTGAATTCAGCTCTGAATCCCTACTTATGTCAACACTGTCATATGGCTTGATAATGACACACCAAACTAAATTGTTATTCTAAAATATCCTAATTTGCAGCCAGTGTTTTAGATAATGACAGCACCAACACCCATATAGCTTTGAAATTTTAACTTCATCGTTGATCCTTCCATTTCCTGTTATTACTGCTGGAAAACATAAAAATTATCAGTTATTTCATTTCATTTATTAGAAATTATAATTATTAAAAATAACTTTAAATTTTGATCTTATAAAACATTGTATGCTTATTATAGAGAAACTAGAAATTGTAGATAAATTAAGAGATTGAATTATTAATTTTACAAACCATAGAGCATTATAATTAAAATTGTTTTGTGCCCAATATTTAATAAAACTTGTAATACTCTTATCAATGCATACCATTTTATAAGAAATCGTACACGATGTTAAATGTTTTATAAACATATTCTACTGCACTAATTCTTCCAAGATGGCATCTGGTTTTTAGTGTTTGGTTAGTTAAGAGATATACAATTGCTTCCATTAAAAATTGTTTAGTTAAGCTTAAAATTTATCTTTATAGAAGTAGCAAATTATGCCATATCCTTAATTGGCCACAATTTGTCTGTATTTATAAGGTTGTAAATGAATTGACAATTTCTATTATATAAACAAGCTAAGATGATCATTTCAGCCAAATCCTGAAGTATTTTGTCATATGTCACTAAAAATAGTCTTTCCAGGAATGGACAGTTTTGAGGCATTGGACATCGTCTGTGTTGGACTCTGTTTTTCTTTCAATTTCCCACAAATATATCCCATACATATAAATGTGATGTTAAAGCATTCAAATATGTGGTTTTATATGAGTATTTTTCCCAGTTTTGTGGTTCTGCTAGCTTTAACTCAATGGGTAAAATTCAAGTTATAACTTTATCCATTTTGAATTAACTGTCCATTTTGCTTGATTACATAAGCATATCAGGATTGTTTTTTTATTCCTTTAATTTTATCTCCAAGATTAATTATATGTTGGGTAATTTCTCTAAAGACTTTTAAAGACAGGAGGCAAATACAGGCTGTATATGGGAATATGAGCCAATTTTTAAAGAAAAGAAATAGTAAATGAAAGAAAATTTATGGAGTGGAAAAGATAAGGGTCATGAAAATTTATTAATTTTTCTATCCAAAATTGACTTTTGTCTTCTATTGCTTTCAATTGTTTTTCTTTTCAAAACAAATTCAAAATAGTTTCATTGACACTCAAAAATGTCAAGTGCAGCCAAGTGCAGGTGGCTGCTGAGATCAGGAGGCTGAGATCTGAGGATTGGGTTCAAAGCAAGCTGGGGCAAGAACATCCGTGAGACACTTATCTCCAATTAAACACCAGAAAATCAGAAGTGGTGCTGTGGCTCAAGTGGTTGAGCACTAGCCTTAAGCTGAACAGCTCAGGGACAGTGCCCAGACTCAGAGTTCAAGCCCCATTACTGACAAAAAACAAAATAAAACAAAATAAAGTGAACTTCATGCAATTAAGAAACACTATTTTATTATACAGAATGTGTATCTTTTTGCATACATTCTTGTACATAAAAAAGAAATTTTTGAGGGCTGGGAAGGTGGCTCAGTGGTAGAGCACTTGCCTTGCATGCATGAGGCTCTGGGTTTGATTCCTCAGCACCACATAAACAGAAAAGAAAAAAAGCCAGAAGTGGCACTGTGGCTCAAGTGGTAGAGTGGTGGCCTTGAGTGAAGAGCTGAGGGAGAGTGCCCAGGCCCAGAATTAAGGCTTCACGACCGGACCCGCCCTCCCCCACAAAAAAAAAAAGAATTTTTTTATTATTAATTCAAGACACCTTCCTGCTTCAGCTTCCCAAGAACATGAATACAATTAGACATTGCCATCTTTCTATGTTATTTTGACTGTGACTTCACTGCCATATGTCAACTGCACATTCACATACCAGTAAGTACACTTAATCATCAAAAGGAAAATAAATTATATTGAGAATTTTTATTCACCTCACAGTAATTGTATTCACTCATTTTCACAACTACTTAAATATAATAAAAATAAATTTTAAAATGATCTTAATTTAAATGGTCATGTTTTCTGATTGCTGATTGTTCTTTATTGTTCTTTCTATAATAAATGATGTCCTACAACACTATTGCGCTGCTCAAGTGTCAGTATTTTCATGTTATTTCCTAGTAAACTTAAATTCCATCAACTTCAGGATTCAAGTAGCAAATCTGGAGAACCAGGAATGTAGACAAAAACGGATTTATGATTTTGTTGGCATAGTATAAGCTACAGATGAAATTCAAAAGCCATCTGATTTTGTAAATAGAAGAGCTGCATTACAAATGTATTGCCATGGATACTTTTGTGTTAGGATGTACATTTGAGTGGTAGCATGAACAGAAACTATATAGTCTGCAATGTTTAAAATACGGATCTTCATGGAGAAAAAAATCTTATTGTTAAGCCCTGTTCTGCATCAATAATTTTAAAGTGTTAACATAAGCTTTGCTAGATGCAGTAAAAGTGAGGAAATCTGTTTAAAGCTAGCTTCATATTTTACTTTCCTTGTTACTATAATTTAGGTCATTAAATGCTCAAAAATACTTTTCATGATGCTAATAATGTATCATCACTTTGTTATGTGCTAGTGGGAAAAATTCCTGCCAACAAAGCACTTTGTACTGGAATAAAAATACTGAAAGAACAGCATAATGGTTCAATATAAATTGGGAAGGAAAGCATAAAACTGCACATGAGACTCACCCAAAAAAATTTAAAATTTATAAATCCAAATCCTCATCTCAGCTCGATTAAATAAAGGCTCTAACACTGGTTAGAGACATGAAATTTGTAGCCCCTATTTGCAGCCAAGAGCTCATTAACTGGCTGGTAATGCAGACTAACATTTGACCAAGTCCCTGTGTGCAGTGGTGTTTGTGATGAGACATGAGGGGTAAATAAGGTTTAGGAATAATTATGCTTATATGACAGAGTGACCATTTCAGTTATAGACAATACTGTGAGGGAAATACAGTGTGGAAGTTCCTGGATTTATCTAGAATATTGACAGTTTTTTTAAAAGATAAATGAGCTTTGGAATAGTTTGTGTTTTGTTTTGTTGATATGTTTTTCATGCATATATTTGTTGGAATTCAAAGACAGAAAGGAGCAAGTGAGGAAGTGGATGAGTTGAGGAAAAGTGTTGGAAGGATGCTGCATGATATGTAATATAATAAAATTCAGCTTCCTAGTTACTTGTACATACAAATTAATATTTGTTTTAGAATGTTTGAAATTCTTCAAACTAGTTATAAAACAGTTGTACACTACTGTACTTTATTCAAATACATAAATGAATGTAATTATAAATTAATCAGGAGGAGGTGAACAGGAAAATAAATTAATTTGAGAGACTCACATTTCTACTCTGCTTGCACTTAGGAAGGACACTATTTTTCACATGGTAACTGGCAGATTTCTAGTTTAGTATAACAGGGTAATTTATTTTCTTCATGCAAATAGCAGAGAACATATTTGTAAAGGAAAAGCTAGATTTCTTTTGTAAACATCTGGAAATACACGAACATGCATTTTGATTTTTACTTTCTTTTGAAATTGAAAAGCATAAACCATAATGGTTGACTTGGAAACAACATCCTTAATAAACTTTTCAGGAAAATAGAACTCTGTCTATCATCAATTCTGAATTTTACATTTTTTGTGCAGATTATTATTTAAAATTTTCATATGCCTTCTTTTCCTATCTTATTTTTTAGCATTAAGAAAGAAAACAATGTGTTGTTAAATGTCAAAAATACATTTAAGAAAAAAAAGTGTACAGTCAATCATCATATGTACAACCTTAAAAATGTATTTTCTTTAATTTAGAATTTATTATGGATCAGGCATGGAATGTCAGGAATGTAGATGTGATCGCTAGATGGAGTCCTGTGCCATCAACAAATGAGAAATATCAGAAACTAGGATAATTTTGAATCTGGTGTTACCATGGTGACCTCTTTGGCTTTTTGTGATTCCTTCTTCCTAAGCAATTTTCTCCATTTCTGTTCCTTTTAAGTTTGAGTTTTTTTTCTTTTACACACATTGCTGCACATGTGTCAAAGGAAAAATAAGAATTGCTCTGTGAACATTAGTGTCTGCTGTATATAATATGTTATGTATATAGTTGCTAAGGGCATATTAAAGGCAATGTTAAGTCATGATATTTACCATAAGAGAATTTACAATCTATTTTAAGATAAAATAAGATATGTGAGCTAAAGATTACACCCCAACCTACCAAGCCAAATCAAGGAATTCTTGACTATATATTAAATAGACACTATTCTTGTGAAATGTGCTTGGATTTATAGGCCTCTGTGTCATGAATTATAGGACAAGGCTCTTTAATCTAGTGAACACTGATTTTATGTGTATGTGTGTTTTTTTGAAGCATTTAAAAAAGTCTTCTTGCCCAGAAAAATCTTGTCAATGTTTCTACCTATATGTATACTTGAATATGTAAGATTCAAAACAGGGATAACATTATTTAGAAAGGAGAAAGAGTAAACTTGTCAAACCTAAGTTCAGAAATGGGCCTTGGCAATTTACTTCCAGTGTGAGTTATATGATTAAAAATATTACTTAAATCTATTTTCAATAATATGCTTTTAAATTATGGGTATCTGATAGATAGAGGTGTTTAAATTATAGGTATCTGTAAACCAAATCCAAAAGGAACACTTTTGTAACCTTTTAGCATTACTACATGAAATAATGTGTACAGCTTCATCTTCCTCTATGTAAAATGATTTTCTACTATGAACTAAATCTTTATCTTCCTCTACAAATTATAAATCTAGCCAGATGCAATGGGTTACATTTATAATTCCAACTACTCAGGAGGCTGAGATTAGAAAGTTAGCAGTTTAAGGCAAACCACAGTAAAAATTTACTGAGCAAATAAACTAAACATAGCAGTACTTATCTATGACAACAGCTATATGAAACATATATTTATATATGAGAACCAGTATAAAAACAGGCCTGAACCCAAAGAAACATAGGTCCCATGGTTTCCCTTATTTGCAATATCAATATTTGTCTGAGTCAAGCAGAAAAGGTCAGATAAGGTGATGTTAGGGAAATGAACCCTAAGATATGTATTCAAATTTTTTTTTCTTTCATGCGATTGTTTCTAACACATTTATAAGATTATTTCTTTGTTGCTTTGTATGTCCCTCCCCCATAGTATAAACCCTACTTTCACTGTATTTGATGACGGTATAATTTGTGGAGGGGAAGGGGAAAAACAAATCGTTTACATAGGGATACAGGTGGACTCATTGCAACAATGAGATGTACAAGTCGTTATGTCGAAAACGAACTTTACAACTTTCGTGAGGGGGGGTTGGAGGGGGATCGGGGAGGATTGGCAGGGGGCAAGGGGTGGATGGGAAGGGATGGGAAGGGGAAACAAAGGAGGAGGCTACAATACTTGATAAGAAATGTACTCATTATCTTGCCCATGTAATTGTAAACCTTCTGTACAGTATTTTCACAATAAAAAAAGATAAAAAAAAAACCAGGCCTGAATCAAAAAAATTAGCTCCAGACTGTATCTAAACAGGATTTAAAAAAATTAAAGGATTTAATTTTTTTTTAATTAAAGGATCTAAACGATTTTAAAAAATTGAAAAATCTAGAACATGGAATGAGTGATAAAAAACCTGAACAAATCCCAGTTCTAGGCTTTCCTTTCAAAATCACATCAGAAGCTGAGACTTTTGTGAGGATATTAAGTTAGATTTGGTAATGGGATGGAGCTCTTGATTGGATTACTGCCCACAGGAAAGGAGAGAACATAAGTAGGAAGAGAACCATCACTAGATTGCACCTAACTGTGGACTTTCTGTGACAGGTAAGCTCTTATTGTATAAGCTTCACAGCCTCTGGTTTTCTTTGACAATAGCCCAAAGTGACCACGATGACCTCTTACAGAGAGTCACTTAACCTTAGCACTTAAATCCTTAGAGAATCCTTTACCACCCCCCCCCAAATCCTAAATAGTTGGTTCTGCCTCTTATATCTCTTCCCATCTTTTCTTATACACCAACAGGTCCTCCCTTGTTGTTTGGTCAGTCTCCTATGACAGCTGGATCTGCAGTGTGTTTACTCCTTTTCTGGGTAAGGACTCAGATCCTTCACAACCTCTCCCTGGAAGATGTATCATGCTAAATGATATTGAATTTAATTACATACCCATAGAGTAGTTTATTTTTATTTTATTTTTTTATTCATTTTTTGGGTCCGGTCTTGGGGCCTGAACTCTGGGCCTGGGCGCTGTCCCTCAGCTCTTCAGCTCAAGACTAGCACTCTACCACTTGAGCCACAGCGCCACTTCCACTTCCGGCTTATTTTTTCTTTTTGCTTATGTAGTGCTGAGGAATTGAATCCAGGGCCTCATGCATGCAAGGCAAGCACTCTACCACTGAGCCACCTTCCCAGCCCAGTAGTTTATTTTTAATTGCCTGTATTTTCAACATGGAAGGATGATGTTCTCATTGCAAATCACACGCTGAAGCCCACACAGAAAATCTGTGTTTTCAGATGTTTCTCTAATGCCTTATCCCAGTCAAAAGCCTCAGAGCTGTTACACGAGAAACCAAGAGCAGTTCACATTGATTTTTAACCATGATATAAATGAGATCATAAGTCATGAAATTTTTTGATGCTAGTTTCTTTTGTTGAAGACAATTCTCATGAGATTCATACATAAGATTATGCTTATCATTAGCTCTTCTACTTGCCCAATGAAATTTCCAGGGAGTTTACTTAATATATGTGTTTTTCACGTTTATTGTATTCCTTTGAGTAAAGCAGAAATATACTTTTTTAACATGAATATGTGTGCTCACGATATTTTCTTTACATATTTTGCTTTTTTGACATGTGTATTGCACATTTTGATTTTTTTCATTTATCTTTCCTCAAATATGTGTTCTATTTGCGAAGAATTCTTCCTTTAGATGCTTTGATTTAAACATTTCCATTATTCTGTCTTAGAAAATGACTAATCTCTCTTCTTCTATGCTATGACCTGAAATTGGAATATTCATTGAGCTCTTAGCTTCAGTATTTCAAATGATGGCTCTTACATTTTGAGATATGTTCGTGTATAATAGAGTTTTTGCCCCCCTTCAATATTGTCCACCTGCCACAGATCATTCATAGCTATGTTTAGGATCATTTTTACCACAGCATAGAGCTTACATAGCCTTGAATGTCTCATTCATTTATTTATTTAGTCCTGAGCTCATGGCATTATTGGAAGGAAGTAAAACCTTTATTAGGAATAGTCCAGTAGAAGAAAAATGGTCATTGGGAAGTTCCTTTGAAAAGGCTACTCAAACATGCAACCCCTTTCTGTCTTTGTGACTGACATGAATTGAGCATCTATCCTCTGTGATAAATGCCACCAAGATGACCTATATTGCACACCCCAAGGAATAACTAAATGGTCATGGATGGAAATCTTTGCTACTGATAGCATAGAAATCTTTGCTACTGATAAATGCAGTCAAAACTGCTTGTCTACAGTAATTTGTACAATAACTAAAAGTTATTTGACAAATTTTTACCTACTCCAAATATGGATACTGTTTTGGTCTATTTTCCCTCTTATTTCTTACTTATTATATTTTTATGTCTAGTAATTTTATACCACATTTTACTCATTACAGAGAGCCAAATATTGAAATTCTGTCTTACCATATAATTTCTTAAGAATGCTAATACCTATTCTAATGCACAGTGCAATTACTAGTAGTTTATTATAAGGCTGTCATAGGCCTTGGTGTTATGTTATCTTGGTTGATTCTGTACAGGATTTGCTCTTATTTCAAGGTTATAAGCTTTATCACCAGTTGAGACTTATGCTTAGACCATGCCCTTTTTGGAGATCCACCTGAAAGTCTTATAGTTGGTTCAACACCTTTTACATTCTTGAGTTACTTAAGAAGTGTTTAGTCTCTCCACACTTTTTTTAGGGAGGGGGGAGAGGGGGTCTAGGATTTGTAAAGACCTGTTTTATATTTGAGAAGTTTAAAAGCTGGTCAATATACAAACTTTTATTCCTGATATTCTTTGAGATGTTTCTATTCACTTGAGTAATGGTTTTGAAATTTATCTTAAGTGAACAAAAAGGGAGGATGAATCTTTCCTGGTATTATGTGTTATCTAGATAATGACAACGTATTGTAAGCTCTATTTTATCTCCTTATAGAAGTTTATAACAAGAGGATAAAATTCTGTTTATGATGTACTAGTATTTGTTAGTTCATCATAAATAGAATTTAAAAATTTCTAGGAGGCACTAATATTTAAGTTTAAAGTCATAGATAATCCATTCTCCTTTTCTTTAACAATTTAACATTCTAAGAAGTATAAAGGTGCCACCTATTATGGAAAGTAACTGGTAAAGTGCTCAGGATACAGATATAGAAAATGTCTTATAAAAATACCATGCAGAGTGTGCACAGACTCCCCAAATCAGTCAATAATATATACAAGTAAGTTAGTAAGGTTAGTCTCTTGTTCTCTGAATTCAATAAGGAGTTGTGTTCACTAACAATATTTTGGGCAGCCGCCCTGTAAATGAAAGTGGAGGTAACTTGTCTCTTATAAAAGAGAACACTTTGATACATGCCTTGAGAACACTTTGACATTTGTATGGTGAAATACTAACATAAGAACAGACTGTGAAAGAGTTCCTAACACATTATGTCTTCTTATAGGTCCAGGACTTCAGCTTTATGTTTTCTAAGAATCATGTTTATGGAGCTGGGAGGGTACCTCCTGTGTGGACCATGTCAGAATGACAATTACTGATATCACAATGGCTTCTGGGGTGCGGGGTGCAAAGGAGTTTCAGGTAAACAATGTGTTTGGAGACTGCTTTCTAAAAATTATACATTATCCATTGGAAAAATAAATTATATGAAAATAGTAAACATTCTCCAGGACAACTGAGTACAAAGCTATTTCCCCACTACTTCTTTTGTTACACAAAAATAGAAATTTGAAAACAAAGTCACATTAAGAGGATATTTTATTTCATATATTGATTCAAAGAAAATTTGGCCGTTAACCTATCTGAATAAAAAGGGACCCACTATTTCAACTACTTTTCTACTATCAAATAAAAGCATTTCATTGATTTTTTTCTTTGTAGTTTTTAGAAGGACGGAAAAAGATTTATGACTCTGATTTCAATCTGATGTACTAAAAAAATGAGAAACGATTTAAATGTGTTAATTTATTATATGAGAAAAGTTGAAAAAACACAGAAATAGAAAGGAAGAAAGTGAAATGAAGGAAAAAGAAAAATTTTGGTGATACTTAGAATGCTATTTAACATTTCGCTGTGAATTCTTGTAAAATATTTAGACCACATCAACAAAAGGCAGAACTTTTATAAAAGAAAATAAAAACATAAAATTTATCTGTCACTTGGTATATTGCTAATCATGTAACATAAAAATTAATTCAGCTCCTCATGTTTAGTTGGGACATTCTTTAATGATATTTTAATGCTTGTACTAAAATTATCCTTTGTGTTTTAGGAAGAAAATCAGAATTGAAGATTCTCATTTGTACTGTGATATTAAAACTGATGACTGAGTACTTTTAGTATATCAAATGGATATTTGTTTCATATGTGAGAAAAATGGCAATATCTAATATACCTCTGCTATGAATTCATATCAGTAAGAAAAATTATTTTTTTACTACTAAAGTAAGGATATAATGGCAAATAAAAAGCATCATCTATGGAAGTGCTCAATTTTTACAATTATAGTATTTACAAGTTCTAAACAACTAGTCTTGGTTCTCAAAGTCCACGTGCAAATTTACTCATTGAATTTATGAAACAAGAGAAAGATACATAAAACCTGTCAGGCACTACTATCTCACACCTAGCTACTCAGGAGGCTGAGATCTCAGGATCATGCTTTGAAGCCAACCCTGGCAGAAAAGTCCCCATGGAACTCTTATTCCTAATTCATCACTCAAAAATCAGAAGTGGCACTGTGGCTCAAAGTGGTAGATTGCTTACCTTAAACAGTGCCCAGGCCCAGAGTTCAAGTCTCATAACTGAAAAAAAAGAAAAGTAAAGAAAAAAAGAAAAAGACACATAAAATATGATATAGCTGAACATAGTTGGTCACATCTATAATACTAGCTACTCAGGAGGTAGAGATTGGGAGGATTATGGCTCAAGGCCAGATGAGGAAAAAGCCGGTGAGACCCAATGTCAGCCAATAATAAGCTGAGTATCAGCCCAGCTACATAGGTAGTATAAATAGAAGATCTGGTCTAGGCTGGTCCAGGAATAAACTAAGATCTTAAATAAAAAGTATGTAGAATAAAAGGCCTGATGATGGGGCTCAAACTTTAGAGCTCTTGCTTGGAAAGTGCACAGCCTTTCTTTTAAAACCTAGCAGTCACACACACACACACACACACACACACACACACACACACACACACACACACACACACACACACACACACACACACACACTGATATAATGACTTGTAGATATTCTTCCTTGCTTGTATTCCTGGAATTCTGTTTCCCTTTTCTTCTGCTTTGAGAAAAGCAGGGGTTAAATGTTGTTCAGAGGTGGTAAGGACAGCTGTATTTTCAGTACTCAAGAGCTTGAGGAAAGGAGCTGATGGGAATCCCCATCAACTTGATCTAAAAACTAAAGGAGAAATTGAACCAGTAGGTAATCTATCAAAATGATTTGTTGCAAGGACTTGGCTTACAATGTCATGAGGAACATGTGAATCAGAAGCCTAATGTCCATGGAACTGGGGGTAGCTCCAGAGCACAAGAAACCTCTGTCACAAACAAAGATCAAGAGCTGGCTAGAAACCCTGAGCATGAGAAGATGTACCAGGTGGAAGCATTAATGAAAATGGAGAATATTTGTAAGCCTGGTTACTATTTGGGAGTCTCTAAAGTCAGACAGGTACTTTTTAAATGTGCTTTTGATCTACATTCCTGATGGCCCTTCTGCTTAACTTAAAGTCAATTGGTGGCTCACACATGCATTCTTAAGTATACAGGAGCTTTGTGGTTTGAGCTTGCTTTGGCAAATAAATCTAGGAGATTCCATTTCCAATGAACCATCAAAATGCTGGACTGGATGGATGGACCATATTGTAGAGTGCCAACCATGAAAAAAAAAATCTGAATGATAGTATGAGTCTTGATATTAATCAGGACCTGCTATTGTTACAAAAAAAGCATATTTACATACATACATACACACAAATATATATAACATATGTATATATATGTGTATATGCATGAATATGTACATGCACAGATAAATATATATATACACATATATACATATATACCTATATATACCTATATATACCTATATCCACATATATACATATATACCTATATGCAAAATATTTACCATTTGCATCTAGATTTCATTGAATAACTAAGAGAAGGTGTTATGTTTTGCCAAATGACTGCTTACTTTCCACTCTACAATCTCTAATAGAGAATGTCTCTCTTATTTCTTTCTAACTAGGATCAACTAATAGTTATCTGTTGGTCTGGTTGGTTTTTGTGGCACTACAGTTTGACTAGGACTATACAGTACCCCCAAATTATGTATGTATTCTACAGAAAGAATTCTGAGTACTGTACACAGTTTAGTCCAAATGATTCATAACAAAACCATCTCAAGAGTGGTTAGTAACTATTAAATAGTTGTTTATTTATTATACTCGTATTTTGTACCAGTATTGAGCAATGAGCTCAGGACCTAAGATCTCTGAGCTTTTCTGCCCAAGATAACACTCTGCCACTTGAGCTACAGTGCTATTTTGAACTTTTGGGTGATTAGTCAGAGATAAGAGTCCCACAGACTTTTTCACCCAGGCTGTCTTTGAATCATGATTCTATCTCTCAGCCTTCTGAGTATCTAGGATTACAAGCATGAACCATGGCACCCAGCTTTATTTTATAGATGCTATGGAAAGTATTAATAAATCAAATATTCCACTATCTTCAAATGTTACTTGGTCTCAGAAAATCCTGCTAGACCTGTGATGTGGAATATGGCCATTACTGGTTACATTTGGACACTTAAATTAAATGTACAGTAAAATTCAGTGCTTTTATGATACTAACTATATTTTAAAAGTTAAGTGGTCATCCTTGAATGGTAACATTTGAATACTTGACCACAATGTTTCAGAACAGGGAATAGTTTCTTTGACTCATTTGAAATGGTTCTTTTCTTTTTGTATAGAATGATAAAGCTTTTAGAGTAAGCATCCACATAAAAACTTAAAATGCTAGCAAATGGTAAAGTATCTTATTATAGAAATTGCCCAACTTCAACAAATACAACACAGAGCTGAGGGGTATTGGGGCGGGGGAAACTTCCTGCCGCGCAGACAGTAGTGGGACTCAACCTTTCTCTCAGAGTCACTACAATCCTGAACATTTCAAATCCTATTGGTTTTCAAATACTATTATTAACTATTGTCTAACATTTATTCTTAGAAGTATAGTTTGTGATTCATGATATCAAGAAACAAACTCTTTAAAATTACCCTAAATACTTTGCAAGTTATTTATTGCAAATGGTTTAGTAACAAAAATATTAACATTGAGGGCTGGGAAGGTGGTTCAGTGGTAAAGCACTTACCTTGCATGCTTGAGGCCCTGAGTTCGATTCCTCAACACCCATAAGGAAAAAAAAAGCCGGAAGTGTTGCTGTGGCTCAAGTGGTAGAGCGTTAGCCTTGAGCTGAAGAGCTGAGGGGCAGCGCCCAGGCTCAGAGTTCAGGCCTACACCCGGACCCAAAACAAAAATATTAACAATGAATAGGATTTTAAAACTGATCATTGGATTAATATAATTAACCTGATTGTTAATTAGATACAAAAATTATACATTTATTAAAGGGAAGGTTGGTACTTTGCATTCCCTGACATACCCATTATTTTATTCAAGTAATGCCATTTTAAAAGTAATTCTAAAGTATTTAAATACATATTTTTTAAACAGTATTCCTAACATTTTACCATCTTAAATCCACATAGAATTACAGAATTTTCTTTTCAAAAATATTACTATGCTGTATACTTCAAACTCGTTATGAACATAATTTTTTTCAAAATATTTTCTGGACATTTTTGTAAAGACTTGTAAACACAATTTTAAAATAGTACAAACACTAAAACTTTAAATGGCTTGTTCAAATAATTTGCAACCTCAGAGATCTTTTGTAGGGACATTTTTTTTTCTCCATAGAAAACGATTAGAGGATAATCTCATATTATGCAAACATTTAAAATTTTCTACTGCATATTTGGTTTTGATCACCTTTTATTCCATATTTATCATTCTGATTATCTCTTAATTTGCACTTTTTCTCATAGAACTTCCAAAGCTGATCACATCAGTAACTTTCTTTGTTAAATCCTCATCTCTGTGGTTTTTATCCATTCTTATTGAACTTTCTGGTTAAACTCCATACTAGACTTGAATCTGACTATTAATGCTTAAGAACATCAGAAAAAAAAAATAAGAAATAGACTGAATGTTCTCATTTGAAACTTAAAATCACTGAACTCAAGGTATTACTGAAATTTCTATAGAAAGAGTGTACTGGTTATACCTTGTTGTTATCTTGGTAATGTTATGTGATTTTCTTCCTTCTCAAATTTCCACCTTCACTCTCAACTGAAGAACGTGATTGCTATTTTACCCATAAATGTAAAACATTCAGAAGATAATTTCCACAACAATGGTAACATTATTTCATATTTACTTTCTGTCTCTGCCTATGTGCTGGGTTATCAGCTCTAAGACCTGAGACAAACCAGTCATGTTCTTGTTAAGGGATCATAACTTTGTATTATCCAGAAGCTTCCATCACCTTGTCCCTATCAGAGGGATTGTTCTACAATGATCTCCACTGAGTCAAAAATCGATCTCCCAGGTCCTCTTCATGGAAAAACATTCTTTGCTAATCCTAATTCTCCAAGGATCATCATCACCACTAGATATTATCCTAGTAATAATATATTCCTTTGAAGTTTTATGTATAGTATCATTAATTCTTCTGCCCTCTTGTTATTGAAACTTGTTTCCTAAGATTTTATTCCCAAACCATCTACAGAAATTGCTTTTGACTCCACTGATTAATAATTTATGCCAGACTCAGACTTAGTTTGTTATAATCTAGTACATTAAAGAACTAAAGTAGTAAATTGATTATTTTCTCATTGTATGCCTGAACAGAATTTTTACTGTTAATCCTAAAGGCATTATTATCTGAATGATTATTTTCCCTTTACCCTATAATAATATTTTCATTTTCAGTGTTTTCTCTTTTTCTTTGAGAATGTTAAAATTCTGTGCAACTTTTTCTTTCTTATTGAAAACTTGCTCTTAACTATTATACAAAAATTTAATTCTCTTAAAACATGAATAGATTTCTATTAATAGGAATGTTTTCTTAGACTGGCCAATGAACATATAAGAAAAAATAGAAGTATATAATATGAAATAATTCCCATCATATCTATGATATGTACATTATATATACCTACACATGAATACATTTTCTATTACAATATATACCAAATCTAACTTTGTTCTTTAAAATAATTATATTTATATTTTAAAGCTAGCTTCCATATATGAGGAAAAAACATGTATCATTTGTGTCACTTAGCCTGGTTCACTTTACTTAACATAATTTTTTTAGGTCTATACATTTGTCTGCAACTTACATATTATTCTTTATGTAACCTAACTTATGACATTGTAACCTCTTTGTACAACTATTTAATAACAAAATAAAACAAAATACAATAAAGTGTTTCTTTGAAGAATAGCACAGGAACTTTGAATTTAGGGCCTTGTATTTTTTAAACAAGCATTCTACCACTTGAGTCATGCCTCCAACTCATAAATGTGCTTTTTCATTGAAAAAAAAACTTGATTTTGTGTGTGTAAATATGTTGATCTATTTTATTTTTAATTGTTAAATTCTCCTTTTGATTCCTAAAATAGTTCATCATTCTTAAACCATCATTTTCCTTTTTTCCAATGGATCTGCCAGTTTTGCCATTTCTAAATTTTTTGCTAGTATTCACAGTGAAATGGTCAATAATGTTTTAAGTACAGTCAAGAGTTTTTTTTATCCCTTATTTTACTTTCTTTCTTTTTCTCATTTCTTATTTAGTACCCTTTTAAAAGTTTTCTCATATGATAATTAACACAGTTAAGTTTTGTCTCTATCTTTTTTTTTGTACTCAGGATTGAATTCAGGGAATCATACTGCTCTAATACTTGATTAATGCTATCAGCCATTATTATTATTACTATTAATATTTAGAAAGGGACTTAGTAGGCTGGGAGCCAGGGGCTCACGCCTGTAATCCTAGCTACTCAAGAGGCTAAGATCTGAGGATCGTGGTTCAAAGCCAGGCTGGGCAGGAAAGTCTCTGACACTCTTATTACCAATTAACCACCAGAAAACTGGAAGTGGTGCTGTGGCTTACGTAGTAGAGTGCTAGCCTTGAACTGAAGAGCTGAAGGACAGTGCCCTGGCCCACAACCGACCAAAAAAAATTACACACACTATAGAAATAATTTATCTATAATAATGCATGACTCAATTAATATAGGAAGTTGAGCTTATTGGAGAATTCCTATAATCCCAGCTCCTCTGGAGACAAATTTAGGAGAAACATGAACTACAGGCCAACCTAGTTAGTTAGTGAGTCCCTTTATTTTGTTGTTGTTGGTCATGGGGTTTGAACTTTGGGCTTGAGCACTTCAGCTTAAGGCTAGCGCTCTACCAGTTGAAGCACAATGCCACTTCTGGTTTTCTCATGGTTTATTGGAGATAAGAGTCTCACAGACTTTCCTGCCCAGGCTGGCTTTGAACTGTGATCCTCAGATCTCAGCTTCCTGAGTAAATAGGATTACAGGCATGAGCCACAGATTCCGGGCTGTAATTGTAATTTTTAATTTCTCGTTGAATAAGTATTTAGAGGTGCCTCAAATGTGTCAATTGTAAGTCAAATTATCTTTTTGTTTTTACTTAAAAATAGCATTTAACTTTGATCAGAAAAGGTAGTAACACAAATTATACTGCCCATCAATTATGTAAGATTTCAGTTTATGATCATATAAAAACAATAATAAAATCATAATAAAAATCAATAAATTTTAGTAAACTTATTTGCAACATTATACCTGGTTATAGAATAGATTAAAATGTATGTCACATGTACAAATTACACATATGCATTTTATCACGCAGTATCAATGTGTATGCATTAACTCCATGATTGAAGTCTGAGAGATAAGCCTCAATATAAATTATATTTTAATTCAAGTGAAATAAACTTATTTACATTCTCTTATATTGAATTCTTTATTAATTTATCCACGTATCTAACAAATACTAAATAAAAGTTTAACATTTCTTTGAATTTTCATGTTGATTTATATTAAAAATTCAGTTTCTTTTATATTCCTAAAATGAAATATTTTAGTAAGTTCTTTTGATGCAGATGTTTACATATTTTTTGCTAGTGTCATGACCTTAAGCAAATTACTTGCTGTCTATGCCTAGTTCTGTTATTTATAAGCTAGCATAAGCTGCATAAGTTATCGCTTAATGTGTGGTCAAACCTTGATTTTTGGTTACAAATGCTTGTTTATTAAATTTCAATGAATACAAGGAGATGCTGGATGAATAATAATCCTATTGTAAATTCACCTATTCTCTGATCACAATCCTACTGAAGTTTTCTTACACAATTTAATCTCACTTGTGACCATTCATACTACTCTTCTTTTCCTGACCTTTCTCCAGCAGTTAAAATTGGGGAATTATTGCACTCTAAAAAACTTGTATCTCATACACTCTGCTAATTCTCTTTGGTTCCCTCCTCCCCCTCCCTGTCTCTCCTTGTCTTCCCTCTTCTTTCCCCTTCTCTCTGCCTCCCCTCATTCTCTCTCTCCACCCCCTTTTCTCTCTTATATTCCCCTTCCTTTCCTGGTCTTTCTCTTTCCTCTCTCCCTTCTCCTCCCTGGAATGCAGTTTGAACTCAGGGCTTCATGCTTTTGCAAGACAACTGTCTACCATCTGACAAACACCTTCAGCACTACACCTTCCTCTGCTTATTTTTCAAATAGGGTCTTACTTTTTTCCTAGACTGGGTTGAACTTCAATCTTCCTATTAACACTTCCCACAGTAGTTGGGATGATAAGTATTTTTGACTACAGTCAGCTTTACCTACTGAGATATTCCCAGTGCTACCCTCTGGAGGAGCTAGGAAATTAACAGACATGAGGGCAGTACTGGGAAGTCTTTGGTACATACCTAGCAGACACATTTTTATTTCTTTTAATATACACCATTTGAGCAGCATGATAAAATGATTTTTTCTATATAAATTTCATCGAAAAAATTAATAGCCTCACTTATGAGTAAAATGTTAGATTTTCTAAATTGATTTGCAAATTGGAAGCCAAATATAGCAGTTTAGGAAACCATTGCAAATATTTATATTCTGCAATTTGAGCAACATTAAGAAATTTACACTACCTATGTAACTAACTCCTCTGTACATCACCTTTATAATAGCAATAAAAATTAATAAAGGAGCTGTTAAAAGTCTGCAACTATGCCAACTATAACCAGCCAAATACAGAAGAGGAAGGGTGTACTAACAGCATACTGTAATTCTAGTGTAATCAAGAAAACATTGTCTTCTATGAGTCTAATGTCAAGTTTGTGGGATCCAAACTATTTGAAACAGTATTTGCACATCATGGACGCTTAGAAACATTGAACATGTCAGCATATAGGTGGAGTGTGATAATCCCTGTAAGTGTATTAATAAATCACAACTATCAAGAGAAGGTGCACAAAGGAGAATGTCTAAATGCTTCTAATTATATATATTAATATTAATCTAAATGAATTCCAGGAAATGGAAACAAAAAGCGTGTTATGGTTTTTCTTTTCATTTTTTTTGTCTTATTTGTTCATTTAGAGGATGGAGGGGACACACAGAAATGGAGGGACACAGAGGAGAACAAAATGAACTATACAACTTGGAGTGAGGACAGGAGGGAAAAACTAGGAGAAAGAGCTAGGGAAAGGGTGACCTTAAGCAGAAATAAACGTGCTTATCACCTGACTTATGTTACTGTAACTGCTCTGTACATCATGTTTATAATAACAATAAGAAGACTGAAAACTAAAACAAAAAAGAGTGTGTGAGAAAGTACAACCAATCATTACGTAAATTATAACTAATTTTGCTAATCCTCAAAAAATTTACCTGAAATATGATGTGAATAAAGATGGTAAGTCTGACCTCTTAGTCTTCCTCAAAAGCTGTGGCTTTTGGTTCTTCTTTTCTTCCTTAATTGTTGAGAGTGGCAACAGTCACAATGGCCATCTTGGCTCAAAAAGGAAGTTGTATGCTGAGAATGGAGGAGGACCACTTCCGCTTCCCTTAGGTGTTTGATGACCTTTGATTGGTATTATAACAGAGAAATCAGATTACCTTTATGAAAGCCAACATATTTCTTTATCTCTCTGCTATAACACTTTATAATCTTAATGATAAAAACAGCCACAATTTTACTTGCCTTCTTGTATGTTCGATGTAGTCCTTGACTGACTACTTTTTTCCTCCCAAAACAACAAGTCTGTCCAATTCCTTTTTCTTTCCTTTTTTAAATACATTTTTATTGTAAAAATAGTGTACAGAGGGGTTACAGTTACATGAGTAAGGTAATGAGTACATTTACTCTCCTTTGTTTCTCCCCTACCATCCCTTCCCTCCCCACCTCTCCAACTCCTCCCTCCCTCCTCCCCCCACAAGTTGTAAAGTTCATTTTCATCATAGTGTCTTGTACATCTCATTGTTACAATTGGTCAACCTGTATCCCTATTTAAGCATTTTGTTTTTTCCTTTCCCCTCCCCAAATTAGAAAAATGTATATACAAGATGCAGGGCACCAGAATCAAATACAGTGAAAACAGGTGGGGGAAGAACATACAAAAGAAACAAAAAAAATTACGCAGTACATTATAAGTACGTTAAAAAGAATACCAAGAAGGAAAAAAAAACACTTGTGTCTCTGTTTTGGGATTCATTTTGCTTAACATCATCTTATATTTTCATATGTCTATAGCCTTTGAGCTTTTCTGCTTGTCCTAGACATACACTAGTTATTGCAAATAAGGGAAACCATGGAACCTATGTTTCTTTGTTCCTGGCTTATTTCACTTAATATAATTTTTTCCAAGTCTTTCCATTTCCCAACAAATGGGGCAATGTCATTCTTACAACAAATCCTCAAAGAAACAACTGCCTGATAAATAAGTGGGCCAAAGACTTAAAGCTCTCTAAGAGGAAATAACAATGGACAATAGACACATGAAGAAATGCTCAACTTCTCTAGCCATAAAAAAAAATGAAAATCAAGACAACATTGAGATTCTACCTCACCCCAGTCAGAATGGCTATAATCCAGAAATCTAATAACAACAGTGGCCAAAAGGAAACCCTACTGCATTGTTGGTTAGAGTGTAAACTTATTCAACCACTTTGGAAAGTATTATGGAAGTTCCTCAAAAGACTCCACATAGAGCTCCCCTATGACCCAGAAATCTCACTTTTGGGCATTTACCCATATGATCATAAACAAGGGTATACTAAAGTTACCAGCACACTATATTTATCACATTATTTATTTACCATAGTTAAGATATGGAACCAACCCAGATGCTCCTCAGTAGATGAATGAATCAAGAAAATGTGATATATATATATATATATATATATATATATATATATATATGTACAACTCCTTTTTCTAAATTAAATGATTACTGTTGACATTACCATTTTGTCTCTGCTAAGCATGCTGATTTGAAGAAAATGAATTAATTGTTACTGGTTACATCTCTACCTTTGACTCCACAAAAAGTTACTTCAAACTGTCATTCTGGTTTCTCTAAATTTTTCTAATAACCCCTTGACCAAGACATCTCTTTCTTGTTAATATGCTTAGCCTTCCTTTCTGCCTATGTGTGGTATATGTGCTCATATGTATTTTTGTTTTCCTTTTTCACATTGTTTGCGTTATTAATGTTTTAAGGAGGTTTTATTTTGTTCATATCTACACACAATATATATTGGACACATACCTCTCCATTGCTTTTATTATCCTTTTACTCTTTCCCACACCACTCTGAACATGCTTTATTGTTCCATTTTCACACCTGTACATAACATATTTTGACTACATCCAGTATTTTGACTACATACAGCACTTCTCACCTCTTTCACTATGACCAGTTTTACATATCTGTATTTTTTTGTTGTTGTTGCCACAATTCTAGATATTCTTTCCAGCTGACATAATGCACCTAATTTGTGGATGATGAAAGACACACCAATTTCTTTCCCAGAATATGATTTCCTCCTCTTCTTCTATAGCCTTTTTCTCAATGGGAATTATGGAATCAGGTTTTCAGAAGTTGAATAGTTAGTATTTTATTATTTTGTGATTATGATGTTCATTATCTTACACTATGGATTTGGTCTTCAAGAATTTTAGTTTTTATGTTTATGACAGTTGGAATTGTGCTTTTTTTTCTTTTTGGCCAGTCCTGGGGCTTGAATTCAGGGCCTGGGCTCCTTCCCTAAACCTCTCTGTTCTCAAAGCTAGCACTTTACCACTTGAGCCACAGTGCCACTTGTGGCTTTTTCTAAGTAGTTTATTGGAGATAAGAGTTTCACAGATTTTCCTGCCTGGGCTGGCTTCAAACTGTGATTCTCAGTTCTCAGCCTCATAAGTAGCAAGGATTATAGGCATGAGCCACCAACATTTTTGGGATTTTACCAGCACTGACAAGCATAATGAAGCTTGTGCAGGCCATTAAAGATGAACTAAAATTTAATTTAAGTCATTTGTATTATAACGTGTGTACTGCTAATCTGGAAAATAACTTGCTAATATAATAAATCAATATAGGGAATTTAATAATGAGAAGTACTATGATTCAGTGAGAGTAATAATCACAATAGATTTGATTCCATCCTTCAGTGCTAATGCTATAAACAAAGCTCTCAACTTGGAGGACAGGTTTTGAGCATTGACTCCCCAAAGTCAAGATACCACTGGGGCTCCACTGAAAAACCAAAAGGGAAAACCATTCTTTTTCCTCTTAGCTCTTTATAGTTCTTCTACTGTTTTAGTAGCCAACAAAGTAGGAAGCAATTTACAAGACTCAATAGAATGTGCAATTTGTAGAGACCAGTCCTTTTATAATTGAAAGCAAAACAGAGGAGAGAATAAAAAAGAAAGAAAACAAGACAATAACCAGAACAGACCCTTGACAGCAATGCTAGAGAAAAGAAATTTCAAATTCACAAGTGCTTTCTCAAGTCTTTCAGTATTGTTAAATATTCTAGATTTTAAGATTTACCCATAACCCATTGCATGTACTCACAAAATTCTTGGAAAAAAACATAGAAAAAATATATAAACAAGGGAGGGGGTAACAATGTTCAACAAGAAATATACTCATTACCTCTCTTATGTAACTGTAACTCCTCTGAAATAAATAAAATTATATATATATATATATATGAATCACATGTTAGATTGAAGAAATTAAAACAATGTAAAATGTGCATTTTGAAAATGATGCAACACAGAAAATGGAAAAAAAAGAAAGGGCGGAGAAATAGTGGGACAGAGGAAAGAGAAAGACAGACAAGGAAGGAAGGAAGGAAGGAAGGAAGGAAGGAAGAAAGGAAGAAAGGGAGGGAGGGAGGAAGGGAGGGAGGGAGGGAGGGAGGGAGGGAGGGAGGGAGGAAGGGAGGTACAGAGTAAATCACCAAAATTGGTATCTGGAGTTTAAGGCTATTTTGATAACTTAAAAATGACAACATAGAGAAGATATGTTAAGCAAGCACAAAATTATGAGAATGTTTATGTATATATTTAAATATAAATAATCAGTGACTCATAAGGGAATACACATGATTTTAAGGATTAGAATTTAGAATTTAGAGGAAATGCATATATATAATTATATATGTCTATACTATGTTATATATTATATATATAATTGTGTGTATATATGTATATATATGTATATACAGTGTGTGTGTGTGTGTGTGTGTGTGTGTGTGTGTGTGTGTGTGTGTGTGTGTGTGTATTGGTTGGTTCTGAGGTTTGAACTCAGGGCTTGAGTCCTTTCCCTGAGCTTCTTTTGCTCAAGTCTAGCCTACTACCACTTGAGCCACAGCTCCAGTCTGGCTTTTTTTGGTAGTTTACTGGAGATAAGTGTTTCACAGACATTCCTGACAGGGCTGGCTTAGAACCAAGATCTCTTATTTTAGCCTCCTGAGTAGAGAGGATTACACGCTTGACCTTCCAGTTCTCAGAGGAATTCTACATTAAAAGAAAAGTATTGTGAAAGTGAGGTACAAAGGGGCTTCAGATACATAAATCAGGATTTCTTTTTGAACAGTGTCACCTCTTCCCACATTTTCTCCAAGTTTTTCCCTCCTGACAACCTTCTCCCCCAAGTTGTATAGCTCATTTCCAACCTAGTATCTAGTGAGTATCATTACTGAGTTAGTTCACCCTTTGTTCCACCATTTCTGTGCTTTCTCTTTGAAAAAAGGTTTTAATCAAAATATTTCCTTCAAATAACAAATGCACACAATGCGTATTGAACAGTCAGATGTACTTGTCTCAAGATGGAAATATCTCTTCTTAGGATTACTAATTCCTATATTTCAAAGAACTCTGAAACCTGAGCTACAGAACAAATCACTGGATGTTGACAACTCCTCTAGGCACAAGATGAAGCTATAATCACATATTGTAGTAATTCCAAAACTATTATAGCTCAAATTTACATAACTCAGAAAACCTATCTAAGAACCCAGCATATAGATCAAGAATTAGAATTGCTTCCTAAATTTGTGTTGATTTGGAATGTGGAACAACCATGGATATTAAGTAGTAAATCAATAAGTATGAAGGTTTTATAAAAGTACTGCATACTGTTAACTACTTTGGTGATCCCATAAGTAATTTAATCATTGGCTAAAAGGATTGACACACTTCAATATAAATATATAATCAAGGAAGATTTTATTAGAACAAAATATGTAATAAAATAACATCTTGGAAAAATGCATATAAACCAAAGCTAGAGGAGCCACCCCTAGGTTTCCAAGTTCTCTGTCATTCTGTTAGTCTCTGTTAGCTGTAATTTTCTTATGTGAAATCTATCCACTGTAGGAAAATTATCTGAAACCTGTGAACCATAAATCTGAAAGGTACAAACATATATGGGGATGGATTTATCTTCAAACTTGATATTCCTGTTACAAATATTAACAGCTATGTTCATCTTGACACCTCTGAAAACCTTACAGTTCTGTGCCAAGTGTTGTGCCTAAACCCTTTTTTCACAGCTACAGACCAAAGCAAGTGCTGCATGAAGCAGACCTGCACTGAGAAGTATTTGTTGGACCTTCCTACAGATAGACTTCCACTAATAACAGTGATGTGGGAAAAATAAAATACTTCTGTGTTAATAAAAATTTTCAGTAAATGATGAACAATCATGAACAATATTCCCTTTAAAATCAGTAGCACTTTTTATAGTCTTCCAATTCTAGCACCTATTTTGTTTTCTGATCTTCTTGAGGAATAAATATTGTCTTTCAGAATCTGTGTATTTTCCCCCACAATATCTTCCCCACACAAAGTTTGCCAAATGAAATCAACATGTGTTTTACTTTATTTGAAAGTTAACGTAAAATATTGTCTTTAAAGTATTCAAAACTAATGTGGATTTCCCTTAAAAATAACTTACTTTTTCTTGTTACAATAGTACATATCTTTTACCTGTTTGTAAAGGTATGTGCTGAATCTTTGCTTATTTTCCAACAAAAGAAGATGAGAGGCGGCTGAGAAGAAGATTGGCCATTTACCCTGGACTCTTCTGTCCTTCACTCACATGCTGTGCATGTTGACCAAAATGACCTCTGGATCTCCTTGACAGCCCCTTCAAGAGAGAGGACACACTTGACTCACTCGTGTCTGTCCTTGAATATCAAATGGATTTTGGAGAAGCACAAGGTGTCTTTTTAGTTCTGTTCCACAGACATATAAGAGATCAGGTGTGCTGGCATCTAGAGGTCAGATCTGGCTGATTGCAAACCTTTATTGTTCCTTCAGTGTTTCTTCCTTGAAGGTTTGGGATGTTAAAGTAAGATCCTTTCAGCTTTTGATGTTGTTGTCTTCAGTTTTAACTCCAACAAACATAAAAAAAACCATTTTTGGGGTTTTTTTTGTTTTTATTTTTACATAGAGAATATAGCAGGATCTACAGGGACATATTTAGTTTGGGAAAAATAAATAAATTCCTGGAGGGGAACGTAGCAATTATAATGCACTTTCTTTTCATGATGATTATTGATAGTGCTCATTTTATTTTATGGTTTTTTTTTTTTTTTTAGTATAAGGGCCTACCTTAAGGATATAGCTACTATTGAATGCTTGCTTTCATTGAGTTTCTTTTCTCATGAATATCTATGTTTACTCTAAGACACAGTTGCCCATATGGTAAGAAAGAGAAAGGGAAAAAAAAGAGGATAAAATTCATAGAAATAAGTGTTATACTTATTCTTAGTTGTTTGGGTCAGGGATGCAGCTGAATGGTAGAATACTTACTTGGTATGCATAAAGCCCTAGCACTGATCTTTAGTGATTGCCAAAATTTTATTTCAAGAATATGTGGCTTTAGATCAGTAGTTGAATGCTTGCCCAGTAGTTATGTGAATCCTGAGATTCAATCCCTAGCAATATAAAGCAAATTCTCTATTCTAAAAAATTAGAGCACTGTAACTAACCACTTACTAAAGAATGTCATAGGTCTTGTATTGGGGAGTTCTCCATCCTGTGACAAAAAACCCCAAAACAAACAAAAAAAAACCAGAAAAACCATCAAGAAAATCAGCTTCAAATAGGAAATATCTACTTTTGCTCTGGATTCAGAAGTTTCTATCCATTGTTGCTTGACCCAATTGTTTTTGGCCTACGATGAGGTCGAATACCAAGGAAGGGAGCATGCAGTAGAACCTGCTCTTGGTGGCCATGGACAAAGAAAAAAAGAGTGCCGACAGTAGGGGACAAATGTCATTTGAAAGCATGCCCCATTGAGCACTTTCTCCTAAAGTTTCTTACAATGGAACCATGGGTGAAGGTCTGAGACTTCAACATGAAAATCTGGGGGAGCAGTCCAATTCCAAGCCATACCAGGCTCTTCTCAATAATATTTCTCTTTTCTTACCTTTGAGCTTTTATAATGAAGAGCCCTAAAAACAGTTTATTTTATTGTTTCTTTTTAAGATGTACAACATTGTTCCTCTTTAATATGTAGTACTGCTAACAACCTTGAAATCTTATCACTAATAAAATTTCAATATGAAAAATCATAAAAAAGTTTAACAATAGGAAGCATAGGATTTAATGCCTATGGGTTATTGATATTAAAGCAGATATCTAAATATATTTCATGATTATGGAACATAAGTTTAAAATTATTTCATAAATATTCCTGGGAATATGCATTGTTACTAACAGAAAACTAAGGTAAATGTTCATTTGCATTGGATTGTTATTTCTTTGGCCTTTGTTGATTTGAGAAGTATAGAATGATATATATTTATTGACTTAAAAGGATGCATTTTCCTGCTTATTTTTAGCTCCTGAGTGTTTAATTTAAAAAAACAAACAAACTGCTTAACCTTCAAATGTTCCAGAATAAAAGGACACTACCTATGTTTGGAAAGTTTCAGATAAAAGGGTCTTGTTACTGTTTTTCTTTAGCAGATATTTAGGTTAAAAATGTCTTAGTAATATTGTATGCATTCCTAATGTTCTCTAAAATTTTTCCAAGAAAAACTAAAAGTGCATATTTTTAGAAATAGTGAAAAATACTAGTGAAAAATATAGAAAATATCAGCAAACTGCAAAGCATTTATAAAGCTTTAAATAAAAATTTCCTGATAATAGAGAATATTCTAATTATGGGTTCTGAGGTCAATTTTCTTAGCTTCATTGGTTTTATTAAAACAGAACTGTTTAATTATTTAGAACAGATTTTATTATAACTATGTAAAAATAATTCACATACTCTGTACTTGTATTCCTGTTGTAGTATTAAGTAGATTTTATTTAAAAGACAAGCAATACTTTTCCCCTTTGCTTTAATTAGTTAAAATTAGTTAAAGCTGCTACTGTGGGTAAAAAGTATCCATATATTTATATGATGATTTCTGACAAAATACAAGTGATATGCTAAGTGTATCAGACAGTAGATCAGAAAGAATAATCCTTGCCCTCAAGAAAATGATGAATAGATATAGATATAGATATAGATTCAGATACAGATACAGATATAGATATAGATGTAGATGTCAGGAGTAAAGGCTATTTTATTTTCAGGGTATTGCGAAGTTACACAGACACAGCTCACTCTGTAATAATTCACTTAGTGTCATGAAGGTTACAGAGGATTGGGGTGTGTGTGTGTGTGTGTGTGTGTGTGTGTGTGTGTGTGTGTGTGTGTGTGTGTGTGTGTGTGTGCGCGCGCATGCGCACATACTCCTCCACTACGGGTGGGTTCACATCCTGAAAAATACATCCTAATGTAAGAAGTGAATTCAATAAAACTGACCTATTTTGTTTCCCCTTCCCGCCCTTTCCCATCTCCCCCACCCAAAAAGGAGGCAACAATGCTTGATAAGAAATGCACTCATTATTGCCCATGTAATTGTAACCCTCTGTACCATATTTTCACAATTTAAAAAAAAGAAAAAAACTGACCTACTGAACTTCATTGATGAGTACCACAGAAGATTGAATGTTTACTTGTGGGACTCTGTGGCTGATTGAGAGCTGTTGTTGCTCAAGACTACTTCCCAGCTTCACAGGAGAACACAATACTTCAAATGAGAAAAAGATCTAACTTAGAAGTCTGAAAATTCCTGCATGTTTATTTTACACTATTGTTAAGTAACATAAAAAAATAAAGCCGTCTAAGCCAAACTATCATGTCCCAGAGACTGTGTTTCTGTGTATGTGTGGGTATATACTACACACACACATACATACACAAAGACATAACAAGCTCTCTCTTTGTAAAGATCCTATGCATGCACACTAATGCAGAAATATAAATAGAGCTAAATTCTATGAGAAAGTTGGAATTGATTGTTTAAGTACTATATCCTTAATTAACAGAAATAATTAAGATACATGTAGATTGTTCTGAAACTTCTTGAAATGGAGGCCCATTTTTAATAATACCAAGTTGCTAATCCTGAAATAACTACTTTGTAGTTATTATCTTACTATGATAACTATTGCATTAGTTTCTTATCACTACTATAGGAAATATTTGTAGATTCAGTGCTTTAAATAGTTATTATCCTATAGTTCTATATGTAGAAATTCCAAATGTATTTCTTTGCATACTCATAAGAGTGCTTCTATTTTTGTTTTTGTTTTGTCTTTTCAGTTCCTAGATGCAGCCTGTTTTTCTAACTCATGGTTCTCATTCATCTTCAAAGGCAGCAGTGGCCACTCAAGTCCATTTCACACTACCATATTCAAGCTGTGAGATTCATCCTGCCTCTCTTCCATCTTTAATGGCTCCTGTTATTACACTCTGCACATCTGAATAGCAAATGTAATTACATTTGCAAACTTATTTACCTTTTGTCCTGAAACTACAATCCTTATTCATAGTTGTGGAGAATAGATATTGAACCTCCTATAGAGAAGTCATTATTATGTTTTACACAGTCATGAACAATGATGATAGAACATTCACATAGTTATAATTTAGAGTTTTAATAAAATAAAACTTTATCTACTACTCAGCATTTTCAACAAATTATTTAACTTCAGGAACTTCCCTCTGATCAGTGTTTTAGAAAATCACTCAAAAACCTCTCTCTCTCTCTCTTTTCTCTTCTCTCATGGTCTCCTGCTCTCTCATAAAAAATGTTTATGATTCTTCTTTCTGAACCTCTCTGGCACCCAGTGAAGTCAGCCTCTGATACATTAATGGACTTTTTAATAATCGATCAATTCTAGGTTACTTAAATTTAGTGTCTTTTGTGTTTATTGATTTTGACATCTATGTATTGTTAAGATGAAGGGAAGTATGAATTATGAATTTCTTTACAGTAGAGCAAACCAGGAACTCAAGAAAAAATTTTATCACAAGATCTTAATATTCAGATAAGTTCTCTAGGTTTGTCCTGAAGCCAGATTCTACAAATATCTGAAATATTTCCTGCTTAAGTAGTATATCCAGGCTTTGTCTGAAGTTATTATAATTTTTCCAATTACATTTTCTTTTTTCTTGGCAGTGGATGAACCCACAATACTAACATACTTCATCTCCTCCCTTATTACTAGCTCAGTTTGCTTGCAGTCAGGACACAGACATTCCATTCACAGTCCTTAGAATTACTAAATAAGCCAAATGTTTTTTTTTCTGTGGTGCTGTTTCACAGACAAAGTGATCTCCTTAAAGCTGGTCATGCTCAACTTCTCCAAGTGGTGATCCTGTGTCTGAATTCTAATTTTTGTATAGCGTGTGAATCTTATAAATATCTACTTCATCTTCTGTGTTATAATAAACTTTCCCAATTTTCATTTTGTTACATATCAGACATAAGTATTTATTGCTTTCTATTTTTTTTACTTTTGTTTTGTTCTTGCAAAGGATTATACTATAAAGTCAAGGCTGTCCTCAAAATCCAGATCTTCACACCTAACCCTCTGAGTGCTGCTATTCCAAGTATGCTACTTGCCTCACTAATGGTATTATTTTAAGAGATGTAACAATGATGAGTATATTTCGGAAGTCTTAAAAATACCTTTGAAAGTGTGTGTTGCAGTGTTGTATAGTGTGGTAGAGGTATGTCTTTTTATGATTGTAAGCATTCTTTATTTTTCTGGTTTACTTGTTCAATATGTAAAATGATATAAAATGTCCATGATAATGTGGTAATGACTATAATATTTATTCATAACAAACAGCAAAATAAAAAGCAATTACATGAGATGGAGTAATACAGAAATTTCTCTCTGCCTTAATTAAGTTCTCTCTTATCTCAAAAAGCGATACCTGAGTTGGTAGGGAAAGATGATGATTTATATCTATATCTGTTACCCTAAAATATAACACTCCATATATGTGCCTTCTCACAAAATATACTTCTGCTATTGTGATGGTAATGTTAGAGTTATCCAATATCTTCAATTAATCACAATGGTACAAGTGAACCTTCTCCATCTATCTAGTCCATAACCCTGCACTATCTAATCTCTTCTGTCTGAACTGCCTACACTTGACTTTTACCAGAGCCTATGCTTATGAGTATTATCCTGGAAATAAACAGGTCAGGTGAGAATTATATAGATAAAATCACAATGGAGTAAGGCCAATAATGTACAATATGCAATGGTGTTCTACTAACCTAATTTCATTGTATAGTGAAATGTATGCATGAAATAAGGTAGGTAATGTTAGAAAATGTTGGCTTCATGTGATCATCAATTCTTAATGTGTTGTTGTTGTTGTTGTTGTTTTAATTGTCCGCTATGTGGCTTAAAATCTGGGCCTGGTTGTGCTGTCCTTGAGCTCTTCAGCTCAAAGCAAGCACTCTACCACTTGAGTCACAGTACCACTTCCAGTTTTCTGGTGGTTAATTGTACTTAAGAGTCTCACAGAGTTTCCTGCCCTGGCTAGCTTTGAACTGCAAAACTCAGATCTCAGCCTCCTGAGTAGCTAGGATTACAGATTTGAGCCACTGACACCTGGCTTCTTAGTAGTTTCTTCTCATTTACTTTTTATTTATTTAGTTTTTATGCTGGTTGGTTGATTTCTATACATGGTATTTATCAGTCGAATATTTCTGTAACTGTTAAATGATTGCAAAATGTAGAAGTACCCATTTTAAATTGAAAAAAATAAGAAAATTGAGCTACGAAACGTTTAAATTTAAAAAGCCTCTAAGAGGAATAAATGACGTGATGGAGAACTTGGAAAAGCAGCATGAATGGACACTAAGTTCATTTCCTAAAAGCCCTTGAGGAAACTATTGTGAAAAATCCCTTTGCTCTAGTTCTATAAAATTAAAAGGCTTTTCATCCAGAGTAAAAATTAATTGCTTTCTACTTATGAATTCTTTTGTTGGAAGCATCCGCTTCCTTGTTCAGTTAATGAAAATTAACATTTTCCAGGTAAACAACATTTCCTTTCCATGTGTTGAAGTGGCTAACTGACTTTGACAGATATGTTTGTTTGCTTTTCCTCCACCAAAATTTTTACTTAAAAGTTTCTAATCTTTCCTCAAAATCCTTCGTTTAATTTTGGCCTTCTCCAATTCTAGGTTTTTCTATTAGCAGGAAATAACATTGTGCCAAATATTTCTAATTGACATCTGCAGGATATCTTGTAATGCTTCACTCATCTGTCAAGTAATTCAACTTCTGTCATTCTATTTTTAAATTAATGAATCAAAGGAATACTGTTTTCCCTTCAGTGAAACTGAAAAAATAAATTAAAAGGAAGCTTCATCATGGAGAAAATGTTCTCACTGACATCTTGGCAAATTCTATCCAAGTTCAAAGATCTAGACTGTGCAAGTGCAAATACACGATTGATCTCCAAAAGAAGCTTTTGTTGTTACATTTGTTTTGCTGCAATAGTTTCTAAAAAGAGGAAAAGTTTTTTTTTTATTTTTCCGCATGATTTAGCATTATTGGCCATATAAATCTTATAGTGACCTACATGAGAGATTTATAGTTGAATCAATTCAACTTAGAGGGAAAAACAAAACTGAGTTGCAGACTATAGTTTCCATTCCATGTTTTGTTGCTTTTTAAAATTGTTGTTATGAAAAAGTTGTGTACAGAGGGATTACAGCAACCTAAGTCAGGTAATGGGTTGATTTCTTTTTGGACAGTGTCTCCCGTAACCTAAGTCAGGTAATGGGTAGATTTCTTTTTGGACAGTGTCTTCCTCCCTCTACTCTCTCACAGTTTTCCTCTCCTGTCTCTACCCACAAGTTGTATAGTTCATTTTAAATGTGTCTAATAAGTTCCATAGCTGCATTTGTTTACCATTTGTCTAAATTCCTATTTTAATTCCTCTGTTCCTGTCCTTAAAACCTGAAGAATACAACTTTAAAAGAAGGATTTATTTTGATGTAGACTTTTAGTCCATGGTCACTCAGCCCTGGAAACTTTGGGTCTGTGATGAAGCAGATCATCATGACAAGAAGTCAATGGTGCAGGAAATGGCTTCCTTTTTCTTTTCCTCAGAAAGTATAAAGAAAGAGAAAGGAAAGGGTCAAGGTTCATAAATATATATATATCTATATATATATTTATATGCCTTTAAAAGGTTTTCCCCTCAATGACCTCACTTCCTGAAAACAGGCCCTGCCTACCTTTTAGATTCCATTTCCCTATGCACCTCTAGAAGGGAACCAAACTTCAACATATAAACTTTTGAGAGATATTTAAAATCCACACGATAACACATCTTTTATTACATTGTGTCAAAGTGTTTAACTATGCAAATATTTCTGTTTTCTTCAAGGTCTAAAACTTTCCAGTGATTGATTGCATTATAGCAATAATAATTATCTCCAAATAACTTATGGTTATGTGTGGTGAAACTTGTAACATCAACAGAATGGATCCAACTGTGTGAATCATTATGTTCATATTGTGGATATCAATATTTACTCCGAGTAAATTTGAAGTCTACTCATGACAATATTTTCTTTATTTTAGTGTATACAAAATAATGGGCTTCTTCATGATATTTTCATCCATGCATATAGTAAATTTAGAAAAGTTGTTAGTACCAATAAATTAAAAATTATTGTCTACCTTTTGAACTAATGCTTACAATTGTAGTAGAAATAATGTTGCTTGAAGGTTTGTGCTTATTTTGCTTCTAATTACTTTGTGTGTTTAAAAAAAATCCTTAGTCCTCATATATTTTTACATAGCTTAGAAAAATTTGAAAGATAAAGAAGAGAGATGGAGAAGGTAGATGTAAAAACATTGACATTATTCAAGTATATAAACCTGATAAAGAATTATTGTCATAGTTATTATTATTAGTAAAAATAATATATGGAGAAAGGAAAAGAACAGACTTGATCTTCCATAGTTAAGGACTATTTATTGAAGAATAGCTTGGGGAAGGCAACCTTCCTGCAGGAATGGAGGTTGTGTGAAGGGGTGGATTTGCCAAGCTTATGGAGGTCTTAACAAAGAAGCAGAAAATAAAAATAAAATAGGGTAAGGTTTCTTGGGGTTCATGGGCACCAAAATGGAATGCTCTGCCTGGGGTGAGTGAACTTCCAGCTAAGCTAAGGTTCAAATGACCTGGGTGTGATTAAGCATGTGAGTGTACACCTGATGTCTGCTTCACCTAAGGGAACATTTCATATTCCATCTTTAGATAAATAAAAAGATAGGGCTCAGAGGGAGAGGTAAGTCCTTCAATAATAATAATGATGATGATAATTATTATTATTATGATTATCATTATTATTACTATTATACTAATACTACTGAATGTTTTGCTTCATTCATTGTACAGTTCTAAAATTGGGCTCAGCACTCTCAAAATTGAGAGTAGTCTATATTTTTTTCAAAAGGATATGATGCACATACAGCTGTTATCAAGAACATGATAATTTTATTTCAAATATTGCACAACATATTACATATTAGCTACATGTTTTCTATAAAGGTATAATGAAACTGATGTCAAGAAAGTCAGCTGGACTTAATTATTATTGTTAGTGATGGTGTAATCTATTCCTTGTCTTAGTTGTTCATTTCAGTATGACGTTACAGTAAAACGAAGGCAAAGCTTCCTAGAAAAAGTCTCATTATCTTAGAAGCGCATAAAGAAGCCCAGTTTTAAAATACTGGTTAAGCTTTGTCATGACTGTTACATTACAGTATTTTTCTTTTGTGCTCACTGATGTGTCCTGTATTTATTGAAATGAGCAACTCACAGAAAAAGAAGAAAGATATGTACGTGGAAGTTTCTAGAAGACCATTTCTGCCTGAACTTAATTAGCCACTACTTACACATTGTACTCAAATAACTGAAGACTAGAATTTGAACTATATATATGAATAAGAGAACTGGGTTGAATTATATTGCAAATTAGATGATTTTTGAATCACAATGCTGTTCTTGTTTCCTTTAATTATGCAGATATTTGGATAGTAAACTGCCTTTTCCAATTGCTACCAAGATTTCTAAAATGATTTAAATGTGTCTACTAGATGAAGTTAGTGGGTGGTAGAGTGGGTTTTGTTTTTCCCCTTCTTTTTTATTCATACTATCTTTGCTGTTAAAGATGAATTTCATATACACTCATAAAGCATGGGAGAAGTCTTTCAATTAAATTTAACAGAATTAGTAATTTGGTTGTGTCCTCATCAGAGAATAAAGTGTAATAATTATAAAAACAGAAATTGGCTTAAGTATTAATGGTTATTAAGTGGTATACTTCTGCTAATTATTTTAGAAGCTTGTTAATTCTCCTGACTCAATAAATTCTAACCTAGAAATGAGACAGAATCTAGAGGATACATCATGTACCAAAATATACTACTTAGGGAGAGACATTGGTAGAATGACTCATATATGTAAGTCTTTTTTCTTTTTCTTTTTCTCTTTTTGTTGGTTGTGGGGCTTGAACTCTGGGCCTACTCACTGTCCCTGAGCTCTTCACCTCAAGGCTAGCACTCAACCACTTGAGCCACAGTGCCACTTCTGGCTTTTCTCTGTTTATGTGGTGCTGAGAAATCGAACCCAGGGCTTCGTGCATATGAAGCAAGCACTCTACCACTGAGCCATCTTCCCAGGCCTATACGTAAGTCTTTGGAGAGTCGCACTAACAATAATGGGACAGGGCTACATGCACACGTTCAAATTCATATATTGCATTCATAAACTGCTTTGTTAAATGGCAACTCCTTTTAACAACTACTTAAAGATAATAATAATAATAAAATTTAAACAGTGAAATGAAAATAAATAAATGAAATAAAATGACAATGTGGAAGATCCTTGACTTACCATGAGAATAAAGTTAGTACTTTTGTATGCTAAGTTTTTTAGACAAAGTCAAAGTAATAACAAATGCACATGTCTTGAGACAGCTGCTGACCCTGAAATGTCAGCATTCATGCTGGAATAAATGTCTATACAAAGATATCTCACTCAGTGAGATGTTTTAGTATAAATAAAAGTTATATTAACCACTTGGAATTATTCATTGGGTTGTTGTTTCTGCCTGGTAATGTGTGAACGTGAACCAAGAAGAATTCTCATAGTGTAGATAATGTGTGGCTCAGTTTCATCATTGATGGAAATCTGCATTCTTCTAAAAGGATATTATTGTCAAAACAACTGGGAGATTTTAAAATGAATGCCCAATGTACATTTAAATGGATGCAAAGTTAGCAGAATTTTAGTAATTTACAATGTTTCTAAATGCATCCCCTCTCCTACTTTAGTTTGTATTTGATTAATATCTTGTATTAGTAAAGTACTTAAGGGTTTTTATTTGACATAATATTGATATATTACTATAATCTACATTGAAAATTTAAATTAGAGACCACTCTATTTTTAAATTCTATGGATTTTAATAAATGTTTGATATCACAAACATACTGTTGCAGAATATATGTATATATATGTATGTATGTACACATCTATCTATCTATCTATGTATCTGTCTATCTAGGAATACAAACTCAAGGAGGTATCCCTATAATTTCTGTTTTAGGGCTTGGAAACTTACTCATTTATTTATTTAGGTGGTTTTAGTGTTTGAACTTGTGATCCCACTGAGCATGAGCTATGCCTCAAAGCTCTTCTTTTTGGTTTAGTTTATTTGTTTATGTAACATAGTGTCTTTTGTTTTTGCCCAGGCTGGCCTCAAACTATTCTTCCTACCTGCCTCTGACTTCTTAAAAGCAGAAGACACTATGACTGGCCCTTGCTTATCATTTTTATTACTAAATAATACATCATTATTTAGATATAACACACATTGTCCTTATTAAAATTTTGAAGGTGTATTGATTTTTCTCAGGTTTGCTTCATCAGTGAATGAGAATATACATTGTTGCTCATCCTCATCAACATGTTACCTGCATTTTACTCATTGATAAGGCATTATACATTTATTAAAATATATAATAAGCTTTCATTATTATTTTAATTTGTATTTTCCTTATCATATATAACACATAATTTCATTTAATATATTTATTTGCCATCATGTATATATAATTTTCCTTTATTGAGATTTAGTGATTACATAAATTTCACAAATTCACAGTATTGTGGGATAGTGATACTTTAAAATCACGAACACATTTGAACCTTTACGAGGCACATGCCTATAAAGCACATTGTCTATGAACTCTGCAAACTTTGACAATACAATTATCTTTTCCAATTGGCTGATATGCACATTTCTTTCCTTTTGCTTAGTATAAGCTATTCCCTTTCTCTCTTATTCCCTCCCACCCATCACTGCCCTTAGGTTCCTTATTTCACTTTCATCAATGTCCAGTGTAGCTAATGGGTTCCTCTCTTGTATTTTTTCACCTATTTCCCTCTATTGGTACCTTCCTCCTAGCTTCCCTCAGATGTGCACATGTATATACCATAGGTGAGGTCAAGAACATAAAGTCACCGAAAAATGATGCAACAAATTTAGAAGAGGTCCTTTGTTTTTTGAGTCCTGTTTACTTTGTCCTATCTCCTTGCATTTGGAGTTTAGCATCCATATATCACAGAGATCATGTGCAAAACAGTCTCTCTGAGCTTGTCTTGTTTCACTCAACATGATTTGTTCATCCATTTCCCTGCAAATGCCATTATTTTGTCCTTTCTAATGGGTACTTACTATTCCATTATATATAGGTGCCACAGTTCTTGGATCCATTCGTCTGTAGTGGGACATCTGGGTTGTTTCTGTAACTTGGCTACTGTGAACAGGTCTGCAATGAACATGGAGGTGCATGTATCCTCGTATCCTGGTTCTTGTTGTTCAGGGTAGATGCTTAAGAGTTGTACGGCTGGGTTGTAGGGAAAGTCTATATTTAGTTTTCTGAGGAACCTCCAGACTTCTTTCCAGAGTGTTTGTATTAGTTCATATTCCCACCTGGAGTGCAGTAGGGTTCCTCTTTCTCTGCCTCCCCACCAGCATTTGTCCTTGGCTGAATTTAGGGTGTGGGCCATTCTGACTGGGGTAAGGTGGTATCTCAGGGTTGTTTTTATTTGCATTTCCTTTACGGCCTGCGATGGTGAACATTCCCTCATTTCTTTCTTTGCCATTTTTGTCTCTTCTTCTGAGAAGACTCTCTTTAGTTCCCATGAACATTTAGTGATTGGTTTGATAGATTTGGGAAGAATTAGTTTCATAAGTTCCCTGTATGTAATGGATATTAGGCCTTTGTCTGATATATTGTTGGTAAATATCTTTCCCCATTGGTTGGCTGTCTTTCTAGTTTGGTACCTATGTTTTTAGCTGTGCAGAAAACTTTTATTTTAAGGTAATCTGTTCAGGAAGTTCCTGCTTGTGCCTATAAGTTCTAGTGTCTCTCCTGCTCTGTCCTGTAGTAGTTTCAGAGTTTCAGATTTGATGTTAAGGTCTTTAATTCATTTTGAGTTGATGTTAGTGCATGGTGACAGGCTGGGATCCACTTTTAGTTTTCTGCATGTGGTTGCTCAGTTTTCCTAGCACCAATAGTTGACAAGGCTATGTTTTATCCACTGCATGCCTTTGATTCCTTTGTTGAATATCAGCTGACTGTAAGTATGTGGTTTTATTTCTGGATTTTCTATTCTATTGGTCTTTGGGTCTATTTTTGTGCCAATAACAAGCTGTTTTTGATATTATGATGCTAAAGTATTGTGATACCTCCTGCATTGTTTCTTTTGTCTAGAAAAGCTTTCACTATTCTAGATCATTTCTTGTTGCATGTGAATTTTTGGATTGTTTTCTCTGTTTTAGTAAAGAACGTCATTGGGATTTTGATGTTGCATTAAATTTGTATATCATTTTTTACAGTATGGTCATTTTCACAACATTGGTTCTACCTGTCCACGAACATGGAAGATCCTTCCATTTTCTAGTGTCTATGCTTTGATCACTTTCTTTAGACTTTTGTAGTTTTCACTAAATAGGTACGTTACATCTTTGGTTAAGTTAACTTCCAGTTGGGTTATTTTTTTTTTTGAGGTTCTTGGAATGGGGTTGTATTTCTGATTTCCCTTTCTGCTTGTACATTGTTGGTGTACAGAAAGGCAACTGATTTTTGTGAGTTAATTTTGTATCCTGCTAGGTTGCCAAAGTGGTTTATATGTTCTAGGAGTCTGAGAGTCGTTTTGGGGGTTGTTTGTGTATAAGATCATGTCTTCTGAAAATAAGATGGTTTAACTTCTGCCTGTTTTATGTGGATCCCTTTAATGTCTTTTACTTGCTTTATTGCTCTGGCTAAGGATTCCAGAACTGTATTGAAAAGGACTTGTTGCTGATTTTAGGGGAATTGGTTTTAGTTTTTCACTTTTAGTATGATATTGACAATTCTGTCATATATGGCTTTTATTGTTTTAAAAAGCATTCCTACTAATCCTATTTTCACAAGAACTTTTCATATGAATGGGTGTTGTATTTTGTCAAAAGCCTTTTTTGCATTAACAGAGATAATCATGTGGTTCCTGACCATGGCTCTGTTGATGTGATGAATTATATTTATTGTTTTATGTATATTAAACCAGCCCTGCAGCTCTGGGATGAAGCCTATTTGGTCATAATGTATGATTTTAAAATTTTGTTTCTTGATTCTGCTGGCTAAAATTTTATTAAGGAGTTTTGTATCTGTGTTCATAGAAGTGATTGGTCTGTAGTTCTCTTTTTTGTTGGATCTTTGCCTGGTTTTGGGATGCATGTGATGTTGACTTCATAGAATGAGTTTGAGATTTACCCCTCTGCTTCTATTTCATGGAAGAGCTTGAGGAGTATGGGTATCAGTTCTTTAAGAGTCTTACAGAATTCCATAGTGAATACATCTGGGCCTGGGTTTTTCCTTATCGGAAGACTTCTGATTGCTTCCTCTATCTTGTGGTATGTTATTGGCTTATTTAACTCATTTATATCTTCTTTGTTCAGTTTGGCAATTTTTATTTCTCTAGAAATTTGTCCACTTCGGCTTCTTTAGTGAGTATAGGTTCTGGAAATAGTTCTTTGTGATTGTTTGGATGTCCTGGATGGTTGTTTCCTATAGCATCCCTGATCTTATTGATTTGGGTGTCCTCCTTTCTTTTATTCGTTGATCTTTCCTGAGATCTGTCAATTTACTAAATTTACTTTTTAAAACCTTTTTGTTTTATTAATTTTATTTATAGTTTTCTTAATCACTATCTTGTTAATTTCAGTTCTTAATTTGGTTATCTTGTTCATTTAGTAACTTTGGGTTCATTTTTCTTGCTTTTCTAATGGCTTTAGGTGCTTCATGACATTATTTACTTGAGCTGCCTCTGTTTTCTTGATGAGAGCAACAAATTTACTGCTCAGGACTGCTTTAACTGTGTCCCAGAGATTTCTTTGTGATGTGTATTTGTTTTCATTGAATTGTAGGAACTTATTAATTTCTTCTTTAATTTGTTCTGTGACCCAGGCATTGTTCAGAAATGTTCTGCTCAATCTCCATGTATTTGAATATAATATCTACAGTATGGTTTGTTATTGAGTACTAGTTTAATTCCACTATGGCCAGATAGAACACAAGGGATCTTGTCAATCCTCTTGTATTTGCTTAAATTCTCTGTATGAACCATGATGTGATCTATTTTGGAGAAGGGTTCATGGGCTGCTGAGAAGAATGTGTATTGGGTGTTGTTGAGTGGGAAACACTGTAGATATCGGTTAGGTCCATTTTGCATATATTATCATTTATTTCAGAGGCTTCTTTGCTATTCTTCTGGTTGGTAGACCTGTCCTTTGGTGAGAGTGTAGTATAAAAGTCTCCTAGTAAAAATTTATTTTGGTCTGTATTTTTCTGTAAGTCTGTGAATATTTGTTTAACACATTTAGGTGCTCCAATATTTGGAGAGTATAAATTTATGATGGTGATATCCTCTTTTGGATTTTCCCTGTATTAATATGCAGTGACCTTCCCTTTGTTTTGTACTGATTTTAATGAAGAGTTTATTTTGTCTGATATCAAGATAACAAACTGCTTTCTTGCTGGGTGTATTTGTATGGAAGATCTTCCTCCATCCCTTCACTCAGAGTTTGTTTTTATCTTTGGCTGTGAGATGGGTCTTTGAAGACAACAAATGGATGAATCTAGTTTTGTGATCCAATCTGTAGTTCTTTTTCTTTTGATTTGTGAATTGAGCCCATTAATGCTTATAGTAATTATAGAAAGATGAATTGTTTCTTGTCATTTTCTTGCTTTCCTGATTTTGCTTCTTTCCTTTCCTCCCATGTTTACTAAATTGATCTTTTAGTGATATCTGTCTAATGTGGTTCCCTGATCTTGATTCTTGTCTTCACCTGTATTCCTCCTCTTAATTTTTTTTGTAGTGCTAACTTGTTTATGAATTCATTTAGTTTTCTTTACTATTACAAATCTTAATGTTTTCATAGATTGTGAATGCTGGTTTCACTGCATATACCAGTCTGAGTTGGCAGTTGTTGGTTCTCAGGGCTTGAATGGTACTTTTCCAGGCTCTCCTTGCATTCAGAATTTGAGTGGAGAGGTCTGCAGTGATTCTGATTTTCTTTGCATTGTAGTATACTTCCTCTTTGATATTGCAGCAAATAGGATCATATATTACTCAAGTCTAGTGATTTTATTATGATAGGTCTAGAAGTGTTTCTCTTGGAATCCTATTTGCTAGGTGTTCTGTATGTTTCTGGTATTTGGTGTGATTTTTCTCTTTTAAGATTGGGGAAATTTTCAGATTTAATCTTGGTGAATACGTGCTATATCCCTCTATTCTGGTTTTCCTCTCCATCAATCCCAATAATACAAGGATTGCTTGGCATGTTCTTAGACTTTGCTTTGGTAAATTCTGAGTGTTTTATTTTGTTTTGTTTTTTCAAGAACTGTGACTTTTTTCCAGCTGCTGTGTTTTGTCTTCAGTTTCTTTTTATTTTTAATTATTAGCAAACATATAAGAATATGTTTAACATTACTAGCAATTAAGCAAATATAAAGTTCAGCAACAATTTGCAGTTAACCATTCATCAAATAATCAAAAATAAACAGTAAATAATAAAGAAGAGTAATCGGTTTGGGGAAAAGGGATTGTTAAAACATGTTTGCTGTTTATATATTGCTAAGAGCCTTTTTCTCTGAGAACAGATTGGTAGTATCTCTTCAATTAAGGGAAAAAACAAACAAAAACACTTACCCTGATATAGTGATTTTACATCCTGTCAATCTGTACCATAGAAAACTAAAAGTAGATATAAATATATAAGATAATGTATCCACTTTAGTATTATTTATAATAAAATAGAATTATGTAATCAACTTAAAATAAACAAATTATATTTTCTACCTCATCTATTTTGTTAACTATGAATTTGAATATGATTTGCATGCTCTCCAAATATTAATTTTGTCTTTAAGCAAGGTTATGTAACATATCTATTCTTTACTGCATCTCTTTTTTAGGTCTTGAAATTCTTTTGATATATCTTCTTTATATTCTTCGAATTGCTGATCTATTTCTCCCCTTATTAATTCGGCCAATTCTTCCATCATCTTTTATTTCATCATTTGTCCTCCATTTCTTCTTCATAATGTATATTTTTGAGATCTCTTTCTCTGTCTCTCTGTCTCTCTGTCTCTCTGTCTCTCTCTCTCATTCTCTCTCCCTCTCTCTATATATATATATATACACACACACACACACACACACAATAGAATTCTATGCTTCCTTCAGAAAGAATGACACCGCCCCATTTGTTAGGAAATAGAAAAACTTGAAAAAAATTATATTAAGTGAAGTAAGCCAGGCCCAAAGAAACGTAAGTCCCACGTAGGAACACAAGAGGTTTTTTCTTTGTCACTGTTATTTTTAATGTACTTATAATGTACTACGTGATTTTTTTTTGTTTATTTTGTATGTTCTTCTCCCATGGTATAACCCCTGTTTTCTCTGTATTTGATTCTGGTGCCCTGCATCTTGTATATACATTTTTCTAATTTGGCGAAAGGAAGGGAAATAACAAAATGCTGAAGCAAGGATACTGGTTGACAATGAGATGTACAAGATACTATGTTAAAAACAAAGTTAGCCCACTTTTTGAGTGAGTTTTTAAAAGTTGTTTACTGAGACATTTTAAGAGATCTGTATTTGTGTTAAAAATAGTTTACTCTTCCAATCTACTAATGACCCATTTTTCTACTTACTAGTATGTATATTAGCTTTATGCAACATTTATATTTTTCAGTCACTTCTTTGGTTATATATAATCCGAAGTAATTATTTATTTTTACCTTCTTAGGCTGATGTATAAAACCACAACTCATTCTTACATTTCAAATAAATCTGGAAACTTAACTGAATTTGATTTTTCTCATAAATGATTTTTGTGTGTGCATATATACATATGTGTTAGTTTCTGTGTGCACAATGATGTTTCCTCTTTTTAATTTCTATTGTAGAAAGTGGAGTACTGAAGTTTATTATTTTAAATTCCTTTTTTGAAACATTTCTTTGAAATCACTTCAACATTTCTGGTAATATGCTTTTGATTCCTTTACCTTTATTTGTGTATCTTTTTGTGTCGATCTTTTTATTAAGAAGCTTGCATAAAACATCTTGTAGTCAACATAGTATGTTTTAACTTGATAACATCTTTATTAAATTATATGTAATATTTCTATGCTCTTTTATATTCACTAGGCATATTTATGTTTTCAGTATCATGTTTACATCTTTTCACAGTGTGTATTACTGACAACTTTTGCAGAGTTGCTTATTCTTAGCTCTTTTACTGCTTAGGTTTTATACTAATACTTTTTAAAAACGCTTTGTATACTGCCTTCACATTATTACTGAATTTACATTTTCTCTTTAATGTGAATGTGGTATTTTTAATATGAATTTGCTTTTACTACATTGTAGCTCATTGTGATTGTGTATCTTACCTTTAATTTCTATCAATACATATCTCTAATATCTTGGAACTCACTAGATTTTCTTTAGAGTATTTTTTTCTCAGAAGTGAGGTTTTACTAAAGACTTCATGCTTGAGAAACATGTTTCCTGCCCTGTTTTTCACAGGACAATGTCATAATCTACTTCTCACTAAGACAGGTGCCTGAACTGTGATCCATCTACCTTTAAAATTCATATTGTTATAGGCATTCATCACTGTGTCGTTTCCCTCCATAGTCAGTGTCTGAATAACACGATTTTCCCCATGGGCTGGCCTGGTACAGTCTTCCCAATCTAAACTCCCCATTTAGTGTGGATTGTATCACTGTGCCAAGCTATTATAGCATATTTGGAGGAGCCATTGATACTGAAAACTGTTCCTCCTATTCTCAAATTCCCAAGTTGCTAAGATTACAAATGTAAGCCAGATAATCCAGATTTTGATCAAATATTTTCAATTCTTTGTTAGGTAATTCAAAACTTTCTATTCCTGTAGTTTTAGTAAAAATCTACCATGTTTGTTTGATTTTTGTCATTCATTTACGTTTATGTTTTTATAGAACTGATGCATACCCATTTGTCTTGAGCAAATGGCTTCATCCATAGAAAGAACAAAAATATTTTTGAAAGATCATTACCAATATAATTGGCTAGACAAACAGGGAACATTTTGAACTTCTAGACAAATAACTTCTCTTGATTTCTGATTCGATTGATAAAATATTGGGTACATTTAAATTGGCATGCCTTCCAGTTCACTGATTCTTTGAATTGATACAACTTACTTATAAGCTCATATTACTATTATATCATGTATTATTATTATAAACCAATTATTCTTTACTTATCTTAGCACTTTTATTCCTATATTTAGAAGAATTTGCACCTCTTTAACTGCTTTGTCTATATGATTTTTATTTTTCCACTTTTGTTTTCCATTAGATTGCTCAGCTTGTAGTATCTATGATAAAATTCCATCTGATAGTACAATGTCTGGGTCATACATGTTGTAGTCTGGTTTTACACTTAGATGCTTAACTACAGATAATAAAGGATTCAGTTTTTTCTGGAACTTCATATTAAATAGCATTTGTGAGTTCAAATTATTTCTTTTGTAATTCATTGGTATTTAAACTCTTGCCCTAGTGATGTGATAAGATATTGTTTTTTATTATATAGATGCTGTACAATTATTTACCATAGCTAAGATATGGAACCAACCTAGCAGTAGATGTATAGGTCAAGAAAATGTGGTATATATGTATGGTATATATATATATATATATATATATATATATACACATATATATATGTATATATATATATGTATATATATACATATATACCAAATGTGGTATATATGTAGATATATATAGATATAGATATATGTAAATAGATGGATAGAAAGATAGATAGATAGATAGATAGATAGATAGATAGATAGATGGGATATATATGGTATATATATGGTATATATATATATAGTACATGTAGATATGGCATATATAGTATATATGTGATATAGATATATATATATACTATATATTTATATGGTATATATACATATAAATATATAGTATGTATATATATATATATATATATATATATATATATAAAATTATATGCCTCCATCAGAAAGAATGACACTGCCCTATTTGTTAGGAAATGGAAAGACTAGGAAAAAAAAAATATATATATATATATATTAAGTGAAGTAAGCCAGGCCAAAAGAAACATAGGTCCCATTGTGTCCCTAATTTCCAATAACTAGTATATATGTAGGACAAGCAGAAAAGGTCAAAAGCTATGTACATATGACCATATAAGATGATGCTAAATGAAATGAACCTCAAGATAGAGATAGTGGTTTTTCTTTCTTGCTACTGTTTTTAATGTACTTACAATATACCATGTGTGTTTTTTGTTTATTTTGTATATTCTTCCCCCATGGTATAACTGCTGTTTTCACTGTAGTTGGTTCTGGTGTCCTGCATTTGGGAAGGGGAAGGGAAATAACAAAATGCTAAAATAAGGATATAGGTTGTCTCATTGTAACAATGAGATGTACAAGAAACTATGTTGAAAACAAACTTTACAACTTGGGGACAGGGAGGGAGCAGTTGGGGAGGTGGGGGAAGGGATGGTAGGGGAAAATCAAAGGAGGAGGTAACAAATGCTTGGTAGGAAATGTACTCATTACCTTACTCATGTAACCCCTGTGTACAGTATTTTTACAATAAAATATATACAAAAATAATAGATGCTCTACAGAGGGTTACAGTTACATGAATAAGGCAATTAGTACATTACTTGTTGATCATTCTTACCCCTTCCCTTGTTGTTGTCCTACTATCCCTTCCTTCCCCCACCTCCCACACTCTTTCCACAACGCTATCCCCTAGAAATTGTAAGGTTGGTTTCCAATATCCTGTCCTGTGGGTATCCTTGTTGCAATGGGTTATCCTGTGTCATGTTTCAGCATTCTGTTATTCCCTTTCCCCTCACCAGATTAGACATACGTATATAGAAGAGGCAGTGTATGAAAATCAAGCATAGTGACAACAGGGGATATGCCATAAGGGGAAAATACAAAGGAAGCAACAACAACAGCAAAAAATCACATTGTACATTTAAAACAATAACATTAAAGACAGACATCTTGTGTCCATGTGTTGGGGTTCATTTCTATTAGCACCATCTTATATGGTAATATGTACATGGATTTTGAGTTTTTCCATTCATCTGATAAGATTATCCTATATATATACTAATTATTGCAAATAAGGGAAACCATGGGACCTAAATTTCTTTGGGACTGGGTTACTTCACTCAATATGATTTTTTCCAAGTCTTTCCATTTCCTAAAAATATGGGGCGGTGTCATACTGATGGAAACATAGAATCCATCCATCCCTATATATATATATATATATATATATATATATATATAATATCATATTTTCTTGATCTACTCATCTACTGAGACGCATCTGGGTTGGTTCCTTATTATAGCTATGGTGAATAATGTTTTGATAAACATATTTGTTTTGGTACCTTTAGTATGGCCTTGTTTGTGGTCATTTGGGTAAATGCCCAGAAGTGGGATTGCTGGGTAATAGGGGAACTCTGTATATATTCTTTTCAGGATCCTCCATACTGATTTCTAGAGCGTCTGGACAAGTTTACCTTCCCATCAACAATGCATAGATATTATAGAAAAAGAACATACAAGTATTCAAAACAAATACAAAATATATGATAGATGTATTCCGCATATAGAAGACACTATCGGAAGGCCTAATTTAAGGCTAATAGGTGTAGAAGAGGGCCTAGAAACAGAAGACAAAGGTCTATGCATTTTATTTAACAATATCCTAGCAGAGAACTTCCCAAACATGGCAAAAGATATGCCCATTCAGGTACAAGAAGACTTTAGAACCCCAAATAGGCCAGACCACAACAGGACATCCCACCACCACATTGTAATTTTCAGAGGATCAATAGAAACCAAGGAAAGGATCCTTAAAGAAATTGGAGAGAAAAGATCAATCCCTTATCAAGGAAAACCCATCAGGATTACTACAGATTTCTCAGCAGAGACCTTGAAAGCCAGAACTGCTTAGAATGAAGTATGCCACAAGAAATCAAAGAAAGGTTGGACAAATGGGATTGCATGAAACTGCAGAGCTTCTGCATGGCAAAGGACATAGCTAGAGGCATAAATAATTAAATAATGAAGTACACAGTGCAGAGGTGTAGATACTGCTTATAGCTATTTAATTATAAATTTCAAGATCAAAGAACACAGTGATATAATGTAAAACTGTCAAGAATTATCCATGTCTGTACAATTCAACTTTAATTAATGGAAGTAAGATTTAGGTCATGACTGACAATTTGTTGAAGAGTTTATGGGCTCATTCAGAATGTGAAAGTATTTATAGAAAATTTAGCTTACTTCAAAATAGGTAAAAACTACACATGTGTTTCTATTTATATTGTAGGACCAGATATTATTATTCTCATGCCATTTTACAATATTTATATAGCTAATCAAGCCAAGAATATAATGTATAGCTTCCCTATTTGCAATTTTGTCAATATACCAAAGCCTTGTATGGTGCAGTGCACATTTGCATAATTTGACCTACAATGACTCCTGGCCATCTTGGGCTTGGTATACAGATAATATTTTACTGTTTGTGCAGTAGTAGTCAGCAGCATGTAGGTGTTTATACGAGTGTTCTAAACATTTTGAGAATTTCTTATGCTTTCTGAGTGAAATATAAATCAGTTTCTCCAAGACAAAAGTGAAAAATTTACAACTACAGCTTGGAAAGCAAATAAATAGGCATTTTGATTTCACTGTGTCTGCTAGTCATTTGGGAATTCCATTTAGTGTTTGTGTGCAAGATGCCAAATTTAGAAAGATACTAAGAAAAGAAATTCACTGTTTATTCACAGATGACTTGTTACCTCTAGGCTTTTTAAAGAGTTGAATGCAATAATTTTTACTCTAGTTTTCTTGTTGTTGTTTTGTTTTGTGTATTTTTTTGTTTTGCTTGTTTGGATTTGTGGCAAGAGTGAATGTAAATCAGCATGCAACCTGTCAATCATCTAGTTCCAGTGTGAGCACCTCAGACTTTATCTCAGTAAGTGCACTTGTAAAAATAACATACAGAGCATTGTCTTGCAGGGAAGTTGTAAAAATCACATTAGTCATTAGATACAGTATTTGAAAAATTACAATGATACAGCTCATATATTGTGTTAGCTATGTCACTGATACACCTCATATATCGGGTTTAGTTATGTTAGTGGTTTTTGAAACCTCTAGCTTGTTGCAAAAAGTTTAATAAACCCTTACATATCCCATGTTCAAACCATATGTCAGTAATCTTTCTCCAACATAGAATACTGTAGTACTGAGATAGTGCTGGGCTTGGTGAGCCATGAAACTGTGAGTGGAAGAGCTTTTGCCTTTCTCTTTTTAGGTCACAATCTACAGCATTAGTTGGTTCTACTGTGTTCTGCCCCTTACACTCTTATCCAACCACAGTATTCTATGGATTTTTTCCTATGTCATGTCTATCTGATATCTTTTTATCTGTGTATGTGTCTGCTCCAACTCAGGGCCTTGGCACTGTCCCTGAACTTGTTTTGCTCCAGGTTAACATTTTACCACTTGAGGCACAGCTTTACCTCAGCTTTTTGGTTGTTAATTGGAGACAAGAGTTTCATGTACTTTCCTGGCCAAGATGGTGTCAAACTGCCATCATTAGCCTCCTTAGCTAGGATTACAAGTGTGAACCACCAGCACGTGACTTCTTATGTCTTTTTTGAAGATACATATTTATAGTGATTTTTGAGGCTGAATTCAGACAAGACTCTCTTCCTTGTTCATGCAAAAGTGATTTCCACCATCCTAACTCATAATATCCTCTAGTAATTTATTACTTTGATCACAAGAATTTAAAGTAGTATTGGAATACATAAGTTGTCTCAATAGACAGAGGTTTCTGATCAAGAATATCATGCAAAGCTTGGGGTCAATGGACCAATCCAAAATCCTTGCAATGTGATTGTAACTCCTATTATCTTATTGAAAGGTCATGCTGATTTATAAAGGAGTATGTTTGGAAGCTCTTCCGAGTCTTCAATAATTTTTTAAGATATTTCAGCTTTAGCTAAATGATATTAAAATTGCAGGATTTGTTCACTTGCTAAAATATCTATATTTAAAGCTGAGATATAATTAAAAATAATGTGAGAAATAAAGACAGTGTGGAACTGGAAGCAATCATACACAGTTACACACATACACACACACAAAACATGCACATGCATTCTGAACCTTTGTTACTTTATTAATGTAGATAAAAACTTCAATAAAATAAAATTAATAATATGGGAGAAAAAAATGGATACTTAGTTATTTAAAAGACATTTCCTAGGTGAAATTTAAATTACTTTTATATACATAACAAAAGGTGTTACCTTTTTCAATTATAGATAATGTTGCTTTGAATATCCAATATTTAATTATATTATGATTATTTTATGTAATTTACATATAATGATTATATCTGATCTTTAAGTAAAAATATCTGCTAATTTCAAGGTATTACAGAACATAAAATGTTATCACTTCTTGCTTAAATATTCTTAAGTAAAGCATATTCAGCCAGATGTATAACTTTAGTCAGATCCATAAACATGAGAAAGAATATTAGTTAATACAGATAAAACTTTATCTTTACTTATGTCTTACAAGCAGTATTCCCAATGTAAGAATTCTAAGAGCAAAACATAAGCTTTTTGTCTTTTGTGTTCTTAGAAAGTTTACTAAATTTCTAGATATATTTTAATAATATTTTGATATAAATCTATTGCTATAGAACAAGTCTGCAAGTTTTGTTCACAAGTACTGTCTTCATACCTAAAAAATTCATGTATCAGTGTAACAACAGAAGAAATTTTTTAGTCAAGGTAGAAATTTGATTGTGACAGAGATGATCTGCTTATTTATTCAAGATAATAAATGATCTTGAAATGTTTATTTTATCTCCTGTACGTTAAGATATTAATAGTACTTTATAGTTAAAATGAAAGAAAAACATTCAAGCTTAAGTAAACCTTACCTAAATGGTACCTAAAAAGTTCTGACCAATAATTTATCTTTTAGGATGACAAAATATAAAGATTACAGACTAAATTGATCACTGTTAGACATGGACATTCATTTCTTCAATCCTAATACTCTGTATACTGAGGCAGGGGGATCAGAACATTAGGTCATTTAGACAGACCTTATATAGACAGATCTTATTGCAAACAAAACACAAACAACAAAATGCCACTCTCATAGTTGCTTTAGGTATTAATAGCTCACAGAGCAATGTGAGCTCATGTATTCAGGCTTCTTTCAAATTCATAAATGTAGTCTCCTTAGAAAATTATGTTGGGAAATACTATCTATATACTTTATCTCAAATTACATAACAAGTACAAACTGATTTTGAAGAACTTACTTGCCAATACTCTTGGAATTCAACAGTTTAGTGTACACCATATACTCATTCTCTATTCTTTGGAACTAGCTGGAAATTTAAAAATTGTAAAGTAGCTAGATGTCCTACATCTCCATTTTCTTGCTGACATCCTGACTACATACAACCTTGGCAATGATGAACATATAAACCTTGAGTTTTAATGGCAGAAAGAAAACTAAAAAAAGGCAACGAACAGAATTACATTATATGAATAGTCATATTACAATTTTAAGTTTTGTTGCTATGGGCTTAAATGTGCAGAGGATGTAAATGTAAAAGTGCCTTTGTATATAACAGGGTTTTGAAAATTTTGACTTATTCACAAACATTTATTAAATGTCTATAGTTTATCCTCTATTCCATTCACACTTGAATTTCAAGATGAAATTTAAAATTGTTAATTCATTTCATCAAGAAGCTCAAAATCAGAATAATTGAAACATGCAAAAAACAATTCTAGCAGCATGATGGAAATCTGGTAACAGCACATGCCATGAGAAAATATGATGGCTTCTTGGTGAACAGAGGAAGACTTTACTGTATTAGTGATGTGAATTAGAATATATATCACATAATAATGAAACTTACAAAGAGTTCATGAGTGAGAACACTTCATGAATGAAACAATGGTCATCAAGATAACATTGTGATTTTTTTCTGGCTCTAAATTTTCTGAGTTAAATTGAAGAAATGGTAAATGCACTGGAGAAAAGTAAATAGTAAATGGTAAATAGTAAATGGGGGTGGGGGAAACAAGTGAAATCTAAATAAGAACCCAGAGTATTAAAGTTGTAATATATTGCTATATTTAAGTGAGTCAGTTATGCTTATGAGAATTATAGTTATTACATTTTATTACTATTAATAATTAAAATTAATTACCATGGATTATGCCATAGGAAAACTAGAATCATTTTTTCAGTTTTCTCTGTAAAAACAATCACACTTAGAAAATATTGGCAAATGAAGAAATAATTCAACAATATACAATCAGCAGAGTAGATACAAAAATAAGAATAAGAATATGAGTATCATATGTTATGCTTTTGTATCACTTAGGTAAATTAATGTTTGTAAAAATGCAATTTATTTTTATCTTTCTATCTATTAAATATTCACTTCATATCTAATTTTAGTTGTTTTTCAAATAAAGATCAGTATTATTTTCACTGTTTATTATATATGGATTGTTTTATTATTGTACTTAAGAAGTATAAGGTGACATATATCATGCACAGCTTATAAATAAGAATATTGATTAATTTTAAGTAAATTAATACTTGATATAGCTTTCTTTTTATGTATATATTAAGACACTTAGAATTATGTATATATATGTATATGTATATATATATATGTATATGTATTATGTATATATTAAGACACTTAGAATTTCTAGTTTAGTTGGCTGGGAATGTAGCGTAGTGGTAGAGTGCTTGCCTAGCATGCATAAAGCTCTGGGTTCGATTCCACAGTACCACATAAACAGAAAACACCAGAAGTGGTGCTGTGGTTCAAGTGGTAGAGTGCTCACCTTGAGCAAATGAAGATCGGGACAGTGCCCAGGCCCTGAGTTCCAGTCCCAGGACTGACTGAAAATTAGTAGTTTAGCAAAGTTCCAAAATTCAGTACTATCAAAGTATATTACCTTATAGTAATTGAGTATATTATATTATGTTATTATCTTCACATGATCCACTAGAGTCTCAATTTATTCATGCTATACTACTATGCCTATATTCTTCATGGATCATTTATTATTAGATTTGAGGTAGAGTTGTCAATTGAGAATTCATGGCTATACAATTAATGAGTTTCATGAGAAACATACCAAAGTACAAAATATAAACTTGCAGGAAAATATGTGGCATCTATTTTTGTATGTCTCCATTGGTCTATCTAATGATAGCATTTTAATATGGGTCATGAACACATTTCCATTTTATTTTTTTCTCTTAGACTGACTAAATTCTTAATAGATGTTGTTTTGTTTCAATCAATTATTAGAGTAGCTAGTTGCACAGCTTAAAATATTGACTAGTTAATTTGACTGGGATTCTTCTGTATAGTTAAAATTCCCTGAGAGCAGAGTTATTAAAAGCAAATGGTATAAGCTCAATAAGCCATCATAGTCTATCAAATGAGTATAATAGTGAATATTGTAAAATATCAAAATAAATAAATAGAAAATAATTTGTTATTGTTTTACTGTTTTGATTTTTATTGTTCTTCTTCTTCCAGATTTGTTTTTTAGTTAATTTTTAATACTCCAGAAAGGAAAAGTTTAATTATCTCTATCCAACAAACTTTTTGTTGGAAAATCAATATATTGTGAATGAATTGATTTTTTTGGTTTCCTGATTAACTGATAATTGCTGACCTCTCACTGAGAAGCGTCTTGGTACCACATCCTTATGATTTAATTCAACAATCTTCAGGATCTGTAATTACCACATATATATCATGGATTTTTACCTATGGCTTACATGCTTTCAGAAACTATGAATTAATGCGTATCAGAATGCTAACAATTTCATTAACTATAATGAAGAAGAAAGGACAGAAGAGAACAAAAATATTTCCTATTTAAAATAATAAATGGGATCTGATCTTTCCTATAAAAGAAGTTCCCAGTAAAAAATTTTAATGCCTAAGAAATTTTGTCCTTGGAATACATTTTTGTTATGCAATTCTATAAACAAATATATTTTAGTTCCTTTTTAATTAGATGTTTTTATTATGTCAGTACTTTGTTTATCTCACCTATAAGATGAGATGAGATTCAGATAATATTGTACCTAGAGTTTGAAGGGACTGCTTCACACAATATTTTCTGATAATATTTTTCCATCAACAAAGACCTTGAACTAGCTTGTTAGGCATTACTATTGAAAAATGTATCCATCACTAAAAACAAGGTACAGAGAAATACAGTCCTCATTTTCTCCAGTACTTAGTTTGTTCAAAGGACTATAGAAATTTCAAGAGGTGCTAAAATATGCACGTATAAGGCTTGATCAAAGGAACAATGAAAAATAATATGATGAGCATTTATGATTTGAATTGAAGAGTTTCAAAAGGATGTAAATTAGTATCTTATCTAAAAGGATAAAAACTGTCTCATCAAGTTAAAGAGCAGTCTCCCAGATTCTAAGCTTATCTGAAACATTTTAAAAACAACTTGATTTACTCTACTTTCTGAGAGCATAATGTGACAGTTCACTTCCCCAATGGGAGAGCACTTGAACATATCAAGGACTCTCTCCACTCATAACAAAGTATACAAGTGAGAGAAGGAATGATAGTAATAACTGTGAAATGTCATTTGAGCAAACAATATAAATTTAACTGTGAAGCAACTGTCATTCATATCTACTGGTATTACTTTTCCATTGCTGTGTATCAAATCACCACATACTGACTTGCTTAAAACAGTTACTGATCTAGTACTGCAGATAGGAAGTCTCAAAAGCTCATTTGAGCTGATTGCTTTCTCTAACTCAAGAAAAATATCAATATATCAGGTGGACTAGATTCATCTGTGGGAAATAACCCATTTCCAAAGTCTTTTCATATGACAAACTCAGTTTCTTGATACTTTAAAACTGAGAAAAAGAAGATGAAGTCACTTCAGTCAAGGTGAAAGTTATTTATCTTCCCTCATCCTTTCACCTTCAGGATTTGTCCATCAGGTTCTACTTTTGTCTTCTCTATAAAAATCAATGAATGGATGTCATTCAATTTTTCCCCCAGTACTAAGAATCCATATTACAGCTCAGGTTTTTACAAAAAAACAATGCTCATGTAGGCATGGTTTGAGTTGATAAATTGCCAGATACTATTGTACACTGATAGGTAGCGGTTAGCCATAAAGAAAAGGTAAAACAGAGCATAGAATTATAGTACTATAATCAAAACAGTACTATAATCAAAACTTCCCAACTCAGAGGTGATCTCAATCCTGTACAATAGACCTAGGGTTAGGAATTCCTCACAGTCAACCTCAACAAGCACTCAAACCCTAAAGGCTAATGTGATCGTTCTCATCCTAGAGACAACCCTATTTAAGTCTACTAGAAGTATATTTGTGGCAGATGTTTAAATTATCTTTGCTTCCATAAATTAGAGAACAGTTTGGCATATTTATCTGCATTGTTATTTGTCTTTATGCTGTTCTGTCTATAGTCACTTTCCAATCACCTTGGATTCCGGCAGTCAGAATAATTAACATTGTTAGGAAAATTACTTCTAAGTAATTGTAGAATCTCATAGGACATAACCTTTCTGAATGGGGACCAGGATGTCTAAAGATGAAGAGCAGAAAGAACCAGGTTTCTTCCCTAAAGTGATGATACTTATGACAGTTCCTCTTGTATTCAGGGGACCAAAACTGAGATAATGACCAGCCAGGCCATACCTGTCACTCAGACTCAAATTATATGCCTTTTGCTACCTGCCCTGAATTCTTCCTATATTTAAACCCTAGTGACACAAAGATGTCTGAAGATGAAATAAAGTGTTGCCTTCTCATGACATCATGCCATATTATCATCTCCTTTCCTGCCATGTGTCTTGGCAAATAAATTTTCATTATACTTTGCATTTAGCCTGAATACTTTGGCTAGATGAATGGGCAAAGAAGGATACTCACAGTAACACATACCATCTCTGTTTTTATTTATACTACCTAATAATCTAATAAATTGAAGAATTGATTTAAACATATATTTACGGGACTGGGAAGGTGGCTCAGTGTTAAGAGGGCTTGTCTTATATGCATGAGGCCCTGGGTTCAATTCCTCCGCACCACATAAGCAGAAAAAGTCAGAAGTGGCACTGTGGCTCAAGTGGTAGAGCAGTAGCCTAGAGCTGAAGAGCTGAGGGACAGCACCCAGGCCCAGAATTCAGGCCCCACGACTGAAAAAAAAATTATCTCGATGCTATCCTACAATAAAAGAGATTAAAAAGTAGCACACAGGATAACTGTAACTTATAGAAGTCACTGGAAGTCTTCAGTATTATTCTTAATATATAGAAAAATAGTTAATTGCCAGTGTCATTTTGCAAAGCCCACACATTCACAAATCATTCATAATACATGTACAGACTAAGAATTTAAAATCTTATTCATTTTAAACACACAAAAAATCACATTTGCAGCATAACCAAAAGAAAGAGGAAAGTTCAATACAAAATCTTACATTTGTATCCAAATATTCTATATGAGTAACAGGTAAACATTTTTACAAATGTAAATGATTCTTTAAAATGACCATTTCCTAGGGGGATGAGTCAAAAGTTATCTTTGTCCTTTAAGTGATAATCCTTGAAGAGGACTGAGAAGTACAGTCATCCTTCTCTTTGATACACAAATTATTCTCTTCAATATCTTTTCAAAATCTGCTTCTGTGATGAGACAAAAGAATTCCTCCAGAATATAAATCATTATTGAATATTCCTATACTTACAGTGCATAAGTAAGTGTTTTCTCCAATGTAAAAGTCACATTCTAGGGATTGTAAAATCACTTTCATATTTAAATAACCTCACAAAGTATAATTATAAGGTTATTATCTCTTTTGATTGAAATTGTCAGTTTGAAAAATAAGTTATTAGACAATAATAATAATAATGCATTCAATTATTTATTTATTTATTTTATTGTGAAAATACCATACAGAGGGGTTACAATTACATGGGCAAGATAATGAGTACATTTTTTATCAAGCATTGTTGCCTCCTCCTAACAAATGAACTAGTCACATTGGTTCTTATCTCTAATCCCAACCCTTGGAAGGTGGAGGCTGAGTCTAACTTACTCTATAGAGCAGCATCATATCAAAACCACCAAAAAATTAAAACAAATACTTTCTTAGTATTCAATACGTATCTCAGGAAGCTAGGAAAATTCAAGGGTTGGGTAGATAGGGGTGATAGGACTGATACTGATCACGATGCATTATACTGAATGCTAATAAATATAATACAAAATTTAAAAATACATGCATTCCTTATACTTATTATTGGTTATTTAGAAAATGTAATGGCAACAGAAATATTTCTGAATTTGGTGAAAGTTGTTTGCTTCTATAATTTAGTAATCTAATTATATATCTTGAAAACCTGAAGGACAGCTTCAGTTAATTATTTTAAAATGCACTCAGAAACAGAAACAGATACAGGCACAATGGTTAAATATTGTGTAAGTCTTGATTAAGACAAGCACCAAATTTACATTCTTTCTCCTTATAAGGTTTTTTGTTTGCTTGTTTTTTGCCAATCAGTGAGCCATACTGTCATATGTCATAAAGTAAAAGAATAGCATCTTTTCCCCCCTCCCTGTACTGAGGCTTGAATTCAGTGCCTTA